>NC_091393.1:90645731-91361981 GCF_032191515.1 Phaenicophaeus curvirostris | reverse complement strand
GGACAAGGTGCTGAGGGACATGGTTTAGTGGTTGATGGGAATGGTTGGACTCGATGATCCGATGGGTCTTTTCCAACCTGGTGATTCTATGATTCTGTTCTATGATTCTATGATTGTTTCATTGTTGTTGAATTGCTTAAGAAGCAAAGGCTTTTCCTCAGTTACAACAACTGTAAATGGAAACGCTGAGAATAACTTCCTTTTTCGGATTATTTTGTTATTAGATAGTTTATGTCGTGTTTACAGAAACAGCTCTGTAACAGCCTTTGAACAGCAGGAACGAAGAATGTAAATAAAAAGGGCCCACGATTCCCCACTTCATTCAAAACTTTTTCCAGGGGAGGAAATAGTAATAGGTTCCATGTACCCCAAATGCATTACAGATCCTCTAGAAAAACAGAAGGATTTGGAAAGTGAGTAGAAGCTCCTTCAATATTTAATCCTGTTTATTAAAAAGCTAATAACTCCAAAAGAACAGATTAGTAAATGAAAGAATATTTTTTAAATCACAGCTGTCAAGGGAGGGATTAGATCAAACCTTTCCTAGGCCAGTGAATAAAAAAATTGAAATCTGACTTCTTAAAGAGAGATTTTATGCTCTCGTTCACTAAGGGCTCAGTTCACTACGGGATTGAATGCCTGGAGGTGCGCGCTTAAGGTTAGCTCATGCCTCAAGACCCCATCCTTGCCTTGCTGGATCGTAACTGGCCCACGGCAATCCAGTGGTACCATTGGCAACAGAGAAGACATAATATGATTAAAACACGGCTTATGGGAGGCAATAATACCACAAGAGCCCCAGAGACAGCAAGCTGAACCAGATCAAGATGCAGAGCAAGTTTATACATTGTCTTTACCTGCATCGCAGAAGCAGCCCTCTGAGGCGCGAGGAGAAGCGAGTGCCTCATCCCCACCACAGACACTGGATGGGGAGCTCTGCCCAGTGGGATCCTGTTTCTCTAGAGGCATTTCTGCAGAGGAGAAGCAAGCAGTAACACTGAGCTCACTTCCCAAGGACCTTAGAGTAGCCAAATAAATTTTCAGCTACAAATAGCGTTGGCTTGAAGTAAATACCTGACTGGGAAGGTGAAAAACTGTCCCGCCGTTAATCCCAGAAGGTGTCTGGTCTGCTGCCAGAGCAATGAATAATTAGCACCGAGGGTACTGAAAAATGTGCTCTGGTTGATGAGCCTGTCTCCCACATGTCACATTGGTCTCTGGTTTCAGCCAGTTTTTTTCTTGGCTAGATTACTGGATTTTTGTATCAGTGATTGTTTTCCTTGCAAAGAGGAGGAATAGTTACTTATCCCTCTCTATTAGCATAAAAGCCTATTGCAGAAGCATTGGTAAGATAGACTTGTCCCAGGCATCGTTTTGTGCTGTCACAGAGATGTATCATGTCAGAAACCCTGGCTCACCAGTTTCTTCTGTTGAGCACAAATGTGATTTGTACTTTGCAACACTGAACTCTGGGGAAGGGAGGATGCCCGCCAGATTGCTTTGAATTTCTTACCCCTGCTGCCCAGTAAAGAGAGAGTTATGTTCTGAGAGGGCTGTTGGCAAGCATTTGTAGTAGAAAGCCTTCGACAACTTGTTCCTACTGGTGGCCCTCCGGGACACATCTCCATGAGGATCATAGTTCAAGGCTTACTGGTTTGCTCCAGGCTTTTATGGCTTCACTGACTATTGCTGCAGCAGGTAGAAAGGGCACAAATTAACCTATAGGCTTAATATAATCTAAAATGAGACATTTTATTATAGAAAATTACTCATTCTAGCAAAGAAGAGCTTCAGCTGTGAACTCACATGAAAGCATGGCCAATTTTCATTTTTACGAGGCACTGCGCTGCTTCTAAGCACTGCAGACAGGACCAGGCTGTGGAAAAAGCTAGAGGGCTGAGGAGAGCTGAATGAATGTGAAAAGCAGCTGTGCTTTAAGCTCTTTCAGTCCTCATAGCTACGACTTCCACTCTACAAAAATGCTGTAACCATGTGGGAAAGGGAATGATCAAGCCACAGATGGGGGGGATTTAGAGCAGTCCCTCTTTGTGCTGTGCTGCTCTCCTCCTACGCAAATCAAATTCTTACTAAAAATGAAAATTAGTTAATACCGCTTACAGTAGCATGTATTGCCCCCCTCTTACTTGGATTCCCAGGGTAGCAATTACAGCACAGAATCTGGGGCCTCCCGGGGGCAGTAACCTGCTCATGCTGCCAGTGCTGAGAAAGGGAGTCCTGGAAGGACCATGTAAGGGAGAACAAATCTGTGGATGTCGAGCCAGGATTTCTGCAAATCCCTATCCTGTCTTTGTTTCCTGACCTTGTCCCTGTCTATCTGCATTCCCACAGGTCCTGTAGAGCACAGGGTGTAGTACACAGGCCAACAGCTGCTCTCCAGATGCTGTGATGCTTTGAGAAGAGTTTCTCCCTGCCTCCCTCTCTGCATGCACTTTTGTGCACGAGAGCATTATAGGAAGCTTGGCAAATTGAGACCTCCTTGCTGGAGGGCCTCTTCCACTGGCACTGGATGAAATGCTCCAACACTTGCTGCGTGAGGCGATGGCTGCTGGCTGCGTCTCACAAACCTTGAGGCTGCAGGAGGGGAACTTCACTTGGCTTCAGAGCTTTGTAGAAGCCCCACGGGGGATGATGGAATTGGGTCCGTTTATATCAAAAAGATCCCAGCCATCACTGGAGCAAAACTGCATAACAGTTTTATGTTTTAACCCCAAATGCAAGTAAAGAGCCAGATCTGTGCGTCTGGATTTTGTTCTCCCTTCCTGGATTTGTGCCATGCAATTGCCTCAGCAACTTACCTCCTAAACCTGAGTGAGTGCTGTAGCCAAGAAAAATCAGATCCCCAGCTACATGCATGTGCAAAATGAAAAGGCAGTTTTAGGTGCCTCAGAAAGAGAATGAGAGAAATGGTGGCACAGGGAGTATACTTTGCTTCGTTTTCTTTCTCCTTGCCTGGAACAAACCTGTTTGCCTTCAGTTCCATATGTTGTGTCTTTTGCATTTTCAGACAATCTCCGTGTTTGAGGAGCGGGCCCATATTCTTTACATGTCTTTGGAAAAGCTGAAATTCATTGATGATCCTGAAGTCTACCTGCGAAGATCCGTCCTCATCAACAATCTAATGAAGAGAATCCACGGAGAAATCATTATGCAGAATAACTGGTGCTTCTCTGCCTGCTCCTTCAATGGCACCTCACCACAAGAGTGGTTTGTGCCTCAGGACTGTCCATACAGAAAACGCCTTCGGATGGCGAAGGAGGAGTATGAGAAGCTCCACACGTGCTGTTTCTATCAAGAGTGTGGCAGTCACTATTTAAATCTACCCTACTCTGTTAGTACTAGTACAGAAAATACTTCCTCCTCTTCTCCCATTTCTTTGCCAAGCTGTTCCCAGCAGGTGGACTATGACATTGGCAGCGGCCCTTCTTATAGGAGTGATAACCAGATACCTGCTAATGAGATATTTGTCACTAACACTAGGTCTCACAATAATCAAGAAAAGGCAAAATTTAATGACGACAAAGGAGGTAACGAACTTGAGCGAGAGAACGTCGCCCTAAACTGTGAACCTGTAAGAGGCACCCAGGCTCTCGAATGTAAAGGCAAATTTTATGACTATTTTGAGACTGGATGTAATGACAAGAGCAACATAAGTGAATCTTGGAAAAAATCCTTAAGGAAAAAGGAGTCTTTACCAAGTAATAAAATGTGCTGCAGCAAAGGAAGTAAAATATGAGGCATCTTTCTTGCTCTCTTGAAGCATGTGCAGCATGTTTGTTCGTCTATCAAATTTTTATTTTGAATTGATTTTTTTATAGTTTTCTACAAATGATACAATCATGCCACAAATGTTATACATAGTTTTAAATGACTGGAGATTGGATTGCGTAAAGTATCTCTATAATGTGCATCAACGGGCTATTTATAAATATGGAGACTTCATAAAGAACACAGTTGCGTTGCTGCTTAGCACTATAGTCTGTGCAGCTATGGAGTAGCTTTCATTACTGAAAATACCGATCAGCCAGATGGGGAAACCATATTGCTTTCTATATCCCTGCCCCCAAGAAGTCTGCCATTAATTAAGAAGAACCTCCATTATGTTTACCAAGGAATTAGAAGTCTGGTAAACAAATTGATGCTACCAGCAAGGGTGATGTGCTCCTTGTAACTCAGTGTTTGTTCTGACAAAGGACTGTCTACATGGACTGGGAATAAACCATCCTTACATTTTGTACTGATACTCTTGAATTCCTGGATTCAGTGTCTTGTTCAACTGACAAAATAGGACATAGCATAAAGAAATAACCTGTTTCTGGAATCTTAATCAGAAACACAACATGCAGCTCAAGTACATGCATGTTTTCACCTCGGCTGTAAGAACTAATGAGGCTTGTTGTTACACAGGACAGGTTTTCTTTTGGTGCCTTACTTTTTGTCTTAATTTTTGCCAGCGTGAAAATTAAGTATAAATTAGTGATACAGCAGGGATTTAACCTAAGCAGAGAGAAAAAAAAAAAAAAACCACGAAAAACCCAAACCACAGGGTGAATCAATATTATTAGAAACCTTTAACCTTTGAAGTACTGAGTTCAACTTCCTATTCAAACATCTCTGTTCTTCCTTTTTGATGCTCAATTGCTTTTTGATTTGCCATCCTTAGGAAGGGATTTAAGAAACAATAGAGAGATGTCTCTTGTAAACAAGCATTCGGATGCTTGAGTGTTTCTATGGCAACTGTCTGTTGCTGGGGCTCTTTTTTTTTTCCTTCTTCGTATAATGAAGTTCATGAACCAGTGGCATGTTTTATACTATATTCTGTTTCACATAATTTCTCTTTTTTAGATTGCAAAAGCATGCGGGAATTTTTCTATGACTTTTGCAGTTGATTTAAAAAAGACAAGAAAAGAAAGCAAAAAGCACAAAAGTAATCAATGATGTGGCGATAAATGTGATTTTATCTGAATGAATGTAAGGAGTTTAATCTAAAAAAAAAAACATTTTGGAGAAATGAGTTGAGATTTCAGTGGCTAAGGACAACTTTTAGTCACGCCAAGGTAGACTGTTTGCAAAAGTGTGCTGTTTAAAATGCCAAGAAGACATTATTTTGTCAGGGTTGGACCCAGAGTATTTTGAGTCTTAGATCCACCAAATTTGTAAGTTCCCACAGTCCCCATAACAACTGACAGGATGTACTTGGCTAAATAGCCACATCCAAGCTACAGCTGACTTGTAATAGCTGACTGTTGCCACAGCATCATGCATCCAAGTGACATCTTCTCCACTTGGTTCTTACCCAGAGGATGAAATTCACCTCTGTGCTGGGGCAGCGGCCGGCTTGGTGCAGGGCATGAGAGTCCTTGAGGAAACATCACCCTGGGCTTTGGAGGGTTGGCATCGGAGTCAGCCAGGTCTCTGGGTCAGAGACCTCCCACTCAGGGTGTCATGGGTTCAGCCTGAGTCCTCCGGGGCCATGGTTATTTTGGGTTAGTGTGCACACCCCACAGTCACATTTGCAGACTGGACAGTTTTCATGACTAAGCCCAGTGGTCACAGGAAAAAGCTCCCACCGAGCCACAGTGACCACAAAGAGAGGACATAATCCAATGATAACCTTTATGCGGTCAGGTGAGTTGGAACTGACGAGTTTGTAAGGGTTATCATTGTGAAGAATGACAAATAAAGAAAGTATAAATCCCACCTGATTTCTCCAAGACATAAGCTTTTTATTAATAATAATAATAATATTAAATATAGATCTCATTCATACAGTGTATGAGTAGGATCATCATTTAGACATTTGTCCACAAGGACCAACTTTTTAAAGAAAACTGATTTTTCTTGTGCTATACCCAGATAGTCTAGTAATGTCTGCTCTTTTCCAATATTTGATAAACACTTGATGTTTAAGCTTAAATACTAGATGCTTGTATACTAATGTGTTGTTGTAGTAAAGTGAAATTTCCTTGATATATATTTATTAAATTGACCAAAATTCATTTTAATTTTACCTCTCCAATGGCTATTGGGTCCTTTCCTGCGTGTTCCCCTTCCTCATCCAAGGAAATGCCATTTAATCAAACTACTTCTTGCTGAAGTGGTTCGGCTACAGTTGACTGCACACCTCAAGTTGAGTCTGGGACTGAGGTCAGCCTTTTCAGGGTTTCAGAAAAATTTAGCACAGGCTGAGGGTGCACTGAGAAGCAACAGATTTCTTTGCATGGTCAGCCAAGGATAACGCCTACCCAAATGCTGGCCAAGGCACAAATCAGCTAACACTTTTGGGAGGGCTGCAAGCTTTTCGATCCCAAGGGGTTCCTTGGGTTTCAAGAGCAAGCCTGCACATAAAACCGTTGCAGAGCTTACTGAGGTGAATTTGCACCAGCTGAAGTGGTGGATCAGCAGAACCCTCTGTACACTCTGGCCTTTCCAACAGCTTCTTCAGTTCCAGGGACACCTAAAAATTAACCTCTTACAGCTATGGAGAGTCATACTGAGTATCATCAGGGTCTGTAAGGCATGAAATGTCATTTAATTTATGAAGGCTGGCCCAAGGAGAAGTGGTCTTTTCTTCCTTTCTCTGTACCCTGCTTCACAAAATAATGGAAAATACTGAAAGTAGGTGTGTTGGATTCAAGAGGCCACTGGGTTAACCCATTTCCTTCAGAAGAGACAGAGGTATTTCATCTTAGAAAGGGGAGTTGGAAACACCCTTCTCCAATTGCCAGAAATGCAATAGACAAGATTTCCAACCTGGGCTAGGCTGAATGGATTTCATGGTTTAAATTTGGTTTGATTTATGGCATGTGAAGAGTGTAAGCCTGATAGGACCTTTCCCCATTGCACATTCCAGTACTAAGGGCATTTTGCAAGTATGACAAATTTTCAAGAAATAGTTCTTCTCTGAAATTATACTAATGCCTTTCATCCCACACGTAATTGCTGAATGAATGCACCTGAACCTGATCCTGGTCTACCTGCCTGGAAGAAGTGTATAGAAGAGCTTCTCCTTAGGGAGATTGTTATACTCTATCGTAAGACACTTTGCTCCTAGAGTGTAACATTTTAAAGTACTGTGCCTTTCAGCAAGCTAATCCCTGCTTATAATGGTACTTCAATAATACATGGCAAACAGCAGCAGAAAAAGATGTTTCTGTTGTCAGTTCTATTTTATTGTCACTAAGAAATGCCACTTTATCTTCAGGATTGCTTTCCACCAGGTAATAAGTTTTCCTTGGAAATATATAGTTCATTTTAGTTGAAAAAACTATGCTCCTTTTTCAAAACACGTGGCAAAATCACATTGTGCTTTGTAGATACTTAATACTTTTGGTAAAATTTTACTATTTTTACTGGATTAGCTAAACTGTTGAAACAGCTTAGCACGGTTACTTAAGCATCCCCAGCACTCAAATACCCTCAGCTGGCACCAATTTGCAATGCCAGCGTAGCAGCTGGCTCCCACAAAGAAAACAAACGCAGGGTGAGCCACAGATAAAGGCTATAACCAGAGGTGTAGCAAATGCAATTGCTGCTTACTCAAGCCAAAAACCTTGATAAAAGAAGTTTCTTAAGTTTTATCACAAAATGAGCTAGCCAGTCACATCAGAGAAAGGCTTAAACCGCTGTGGGGTAAAGGATTTCATCTGGCATTTTATTCAGCGAATGTAACTCTCACGTGGAAGCCTCCCAAAAGGGACCTAATCTTTTTTCATTACCCATCCCTTGCTTTGGAAACTTGGAGAAATGGGCAGCTCTCACTTTCTGGAAGTAACCTTTTGGGCTTCTCAGTACTGGTCTGAGTTTTTCTGCAGCTGCACGAAGCGCCCCAGAGGATTTTCCTGGCAGGGTGTGCAGAGCCTGCTAAAAAATCACAGCCAGGGAAGCGCTGCAAAGGATCTTGCTGGAAATGTTAGGAGATCTGAATCTTCCCCAAGGCATCCCATGTAACAGCCAAGCCGCTCAGTCACAACTACTTGGAATACACAGTAATTTCCTGTGTTTTTTCAATCTCACTTTAACTTCTCTGACAGATGGGGGAAGATGACTAAACCGAAGGAGTTTACAAAAGTTCGTTTTGTGGTGTTTGCAAGCTGTCTCTGTGAGGTCCATCTTGTCTAATATAAACACAGCCGTGGCAGGGTGCCGAGTGCCTTTGCAGCAGAGCAGTTAATCCTGCTACATTTAAGGCTGCTAATGTGAGGTATACCCAGCCGACAGGGTCTGCACTGGGGAGCTGAATGCAATCCAGCCCTGGGACTGGAAGTACTAGGATGCGACCTTCACTCCTCTCCACAGAGAGCATGAAAGAAAGCAGCTGTGGCTGTGAGACTGGGCTGAATTTACCATTCGGGGTCAGTGCCTTTCCATGTCAGGGGGCCTGGGGTCAGGTGTGGAAGGTTAGGTTAAACACCAGGGGAGTAATCATGTGAAAGCACTTGCCTTTGGGGCTGTAGTTGGCCTGTTGTTGCTCTCCCTAGTCTTTAAGACATGGTAAAGCTGCGAATACTCCCTGGGGAAAGTGGAATTTCAGTTCCTTAGCTTTGCAAAAGCAGTGCAGACTGCAAGGTATGCAAAGCTTTCTCACCAGATCCAGCTGAAAAGCCAGGTAGGCAAGTATGTTAACTTCTTTTAATCTATCTTCATGTTTCCCTCTGAGGAATGCAGGGAGTGTGAGGAGAGGTCACAGGTGGGTGGTCTGTGTACTCTCAGAAGTATGCATGCCGAGTGAAAAAAAGATCGAGCCAACAAAAGTCCCAAACCAGGAAGATACCAAACTGGAATAATAACTTCTTTTCCATGGCTAGTAATTTTTCTCAATGAATACAGCATGATTCTCCAAGGTACTGCAGAGAGCATCTAACCTGTCATACTGGGACTGCAGAAAGGAGGGGAATGGTTTGTCTGCTCAAGGTTGCTCCGTGCAGTGCTACCTCCTGCTGTGGCACTTTCTCTGTGGAATACCCTGCCAAGCTCACCTTTCCATACCATGGGCTTTGTCTGTCTCCTGAAACAACTTAAGGCTCTGGCCATTGCAAAGGAAGGTGATGGGGTGGCAGTGGTCAGTGGCTGTGCCTCCTCCATGAGGAAATGGCCCCTAGATATTGTTGCTGCACGTCTCCAGCAAGTTCAGAGGGGACCCCATAACATTGCTTCCACTGTTCACTCACCACCTTATATTTCTAATATAGCATTTTCACTTATGAACTATAACTGGTGGCAAATACTGTCTGGCAGTTTGCTGGTTGATGTTTGAGAGACTTTTTGCAGCTGGGTGACTAGTGATCAGACTCTCGGCTGGCATCAGATGATGCTGGGTTGTTGGTTTTTGGAGAAGTCGTGCCTGGTCTTATCAGCTGACCACCTTCTCCTTTGGTTATTGTTGGTTTTGTCTTCACCACCACCAACAACCTTTCCACTTCATTTTCTTAGTCAGAATGAGTTTCAAATGGCAATCCCTCTCCTTCACCCCATAAAAGTGGGACCAGCTACTCTGTATTTCTCCATTAGAGAAAACTTCTGCCAGTGGGAGTTGAGCAGCAAATTATTTTCAAATCGAGTTTTATTCCCAGGCTCCAAAATAATTTGTGACTTTCAGTATATGTAGGAAATCTGTGCTCTATTCCTTCATCAAACCTAAAAGCCCTTGTAAATAGTTTGTGGTTGTTTTTTTTTAACCTTTATCTATTGCTCTTTAACGGTGTACTTATTTCTGTGAGCAGGCCACACTTACTGGCCACATTCTATAAGCCATACAGCTGCCATGGGGCCATTTATTCCTTTCAATAAAGTAGCGTGGCTTTGGCTTAAAATGCAATTGCCCTTTCTATTTCAAATCGTCAGACAGTGCATATAAATGCAGTGTTGCTACCCTGTGAAGTGTAATGTACTTTCAAATTTGTGTTTTCCCAAAATTTATCTCCTGTGAGTCTGAACAAGTATGCCGAAAGCGACCTGCATGTCTCAATTCCTATGAGTATTGTCATTTTTATTATCCTGAAAATATAGTTTGGCTAATTTCAAATGTTGAGCAGCCTACGTGCTACCTGCAGAGGCTGAAGGCATATTATTCCTTATTTGACCCCTTTCTCTGTGTGACAGATTGAATTCTGTTTTACCAGCAGACTAATTAGTGTAATAGTGGCAAATTTCGTTTTGTGTTTGCTACGAGAAGTAAGGCACAGAGTCTTAATGTAATCCTGAAATGTACAGAATTGCTGCAATACCAAAACTTTAAAATAACCTGTATAGTCATCAAAATTATGATGAAAATCTTAAAATATGCATACAGCATAAGCTGCTGTCAGATCATTTTCCTTATTCTGGATGCAGGCTGAGACGAGGATTTTTATTGTATGAGTTTATCTACCCATTGGAAGCGCATGTTTGCTAATTCTGAGGCTTAAAGATGACAGTGTAATGTCAGCTTTTGAGGTATTTCACTAGTGACCATTATAAATAAGGCATTCAGCTAATGAGCTTGCCCCATGTTCCCAGTGGTCTTCCAAGCCTCTCAAGCTGCCAATGGCCCCAGTAGTGCCTTCCCAGCTGCCAAAGCTCCTTTTTCCTTTTGAATATTTCCATGTGCTATCAATAAAATATCTTTCCAAGCTCTAGAAACACAGGGACAAGCTAAGCTCTCTTTTAACTGAATATCAACATAAATAATAGAAAGGCAACCAGACTGATAATTTTATTCTTTTCATTTTGAATATATGAAATCTTTTTTTATTTTTATTATTTGAGAACTTAATTTAAATAATGCAATCATAGTGTTTTCTGTCTGTCATGAATCTGACACTAGCTCACAAACAATCCTTAGTGATCACATAGTGCTACCCTGGTGGGTGCCAAAATCAGAACCTCTGAGGTTTTACTGGATGTTTTCCCACACTGCTTCATTTTTTGCCTTTGCTCAGAAGTGCTGGGAAGATGCATGTGGAGGGGGAGGGGACCCAAGAGAAAAATGTAAATCATGGCAACCTGACTGTCTAGAGGGTATCACTTTTTAGTTCCTAGCTCATGTCCCCAGCGACAATGAAGCTGCAATATTAAATTGTTTTGTTTCACCTCTCAGCTCGCTTTACAGGTGCCAGAAGAGACACGGCCCCAGCCCTTTGAGCGCAGAGGTAAGGGACCTTGCAGCAGAAAGCTCGCCTAGAGGTTTTGTTCCCCTTTGATAGGTTGGGCTGGCACTCATTGCAGGAGCAGCTGGGAAGAAATAATTTGCATAACAAAGAGCTATATTATAGTATTGCATTGTGCATTTTGAGCCTTCAGATACCTTGACACATTCGGTCCCATGTTACATAAATCTGAATTCCAGGTAGAACTGGAAAAACACAAAATAAAATGAGAATAAATAGAATGACACCTTTAAGGTTAAAACAATGTGATTACTCTAATTGCAGATATGGAAATCCTCAGTGTTTTGAGCATAGCCATGCTGCAAGTGCAGTCATCTAAACCCAGGTGCTGGTGGCCATCGACGTGGCTGCACAGCACACATGGCAAAGAAGCACGGTTGTCCCTTGCTGGCAGAAGGGTCCAAGGAGGGACGTAGGGTGAATTCTTCCTGGAGTACTGGAGCTGACGGACTGGGATCCATGGGGCACATGGGCTTGGGCCAGGAGACAGGAGCCAGATGGCCCCAGCCTCCCTGGCAGCTGCTTTCTGCCCCTCACCGCACAGAGGTGGAAGGGCTGTGCGTGGGCTGTGGGTGTCCAAGGAGAAGGCTGGTGATACTAACAATGTTTTGCTCTGTTTTTGTAGTTGGTCCAAAACAGAGCTGTACTGTGGGGGCACTGGTAATTTGTACTGGTTTTATTGCAACAAGACGTTACAAACCCCTTGGAAAGCTTCTCTCCCTGTCTAGGTGCTTTCTCCTGGGCACTCCCAAGCATGAAGCAGTCGGTTCCTGCCTCGCTTGCAGCAAAGCTGCCCCACACACCTGCTCCTGCCCTGCAGCAGAGGCTGAACAGAGCCTGCTGCGGCCAGTGGGGATTGCAAAACCTGTGCTCCTTTCCTTGGCTCATGTGAAATAAGCTGATTTGTGCTGCGTATGTGTGCTGTGCCTACCTGTGGTCTGGCTGCCCACTCACAGCAGCATACCTCCTTCCTCTCGTTCTATCCCCCTTTTGTCTGTTTTGTTAGCTGAGGAAAATCATCCACCCCAGGAGTTAGAAGAAACGTAGAGAATGAAGTAAAAGGAGCAAAAATATCCCAGGGAAGGTTTTTCAGAGCTGATCCTCCCCTGGGTCCAATGTCTGTCAGACATGCTTGCAGCACGGAGCTGCATCATGCTGTCAGAAAGAGGGATTTAAAATCTAACCCTCATATGAAACTCTTTCTCTTGCTCATTAGGATTGAGGGTCCCTAGCAGGGCAGATGTGTAAATCCCAGCTTAGGAGGGTGGCTCTGTCAGCCCTGCAGGCAGTCTGTATTGCAGCAGGGAGCTGTGTAAATTCTGTTATCCGTGGTGGTGGCAATTTCCACAAAACCTGAATATATCTCACCTCAAATATTTGTACTCAGCACAACCTCGTCAAGTAGGGAGATGCATGTTGAGCAGAGAGCAGAGCAAATCCTACAGCTCCATCCTGATTGTGCATGGGATAGCAAGGCTGCTGAGCCTCTACAGAGATAACTTGCGGTAAAAGCCAGAGGTAGGCTTTGAGGAAAGATGAAACCAGGGCAACACAATAACACATGATGGTTCTTAAATGGTTGTGGTAGTTTTAGGAAGCCATAACTTTCACGAGGTTACTAAAAACACAATGTTGTTTATGTTTTATGCCTCTGATAGTTATAATAAAATTTATCAGAGAAACATATTTGTCAAAACTAATGAGACATTTTACATTTAAAACACACTGACATTGTGTTGCGCTTTGCTTTGCAAGTAATGTCTAAAACAGGAGTTGTCGCTGAAAGAGATTTGTGAGGAAAAATTACATAGATCTATTCTTTTGTTTACTTTGTGCACTTGACAGCCCCTGAACACAGTCAGGTTCTCCGCTTTGCCTGTGCAGTCTGTCAGTCAGTTTTCTGACATTTGTTTGAGCCTTTCACATAGCAGCAGAGAAGGTGGAACTAGTTTTTATAAGGAAAATATGTCCATGAACACACAAAGGGTGCCAATGGATTCAGCAGTAGGGAGTGTCATTGGGTGATGCTTTATATTCATTCATTTCAGGGAGAAAAAAAGATTTAAACAGAGGCTGCTTCTTTTTACAGCAGCGATTGCTTCTTTGCAGCCTGAGAGCATAAAAACCCACACAAGAGCACTGATGAAATTTTAAAAAGCAAGAGCTGAAAAGGCAAGAACCTTAGGTAAGCTCCCTGCAGGTTTGGGAGCATTGGGCAGGGCCAGCCCCACAGTGCTTTAATTCTGTCCTCACAGTGCACAGTCAGAGACCTTGAGAGAGTCTCCTCTGACAGTTTGCCCCATGTGTGAAAAATCCCTTTCTTAGGATCTGCAATGGCATTTACTCTGTATCTTGCAAAGACACCATCAGGTCTGTTCTCTCAGAGCCTGTTTCTAACACTGCTTTAGAAAATAGGTCGTTCCTTTCTGTAAGAACCATATGGCTTCACCAACCGTATCCAATGCCAATGTCCATTTTCTACAGCCCACAGTGCTTACATGGAAAAACAGGCTCTACAACTTCTTTCATCCTAATTTCACTCTTTCGTAAGAAGTGTGGTTAATTTAAGAAAAGCATGCCAGACATAGCAGAGGGCGAGCACATAATTTGCTCTGGTACACCTCCAGTGAGACCAGTAACCCAGCACAGACCCCTGGGCAAGGCTCATCATAGGAAATCAGCTGGGCTAGATACCATAGTGGTGCACCCATGGAGTCATTATTTCCTCCTCCTCACAGAACTGGACTGAGGAAACATAAATTGAGCAGGATTGAGAAGGTTTGGGGGTTAGTGAGAATGGTTGGCTGCAGTGCATTAAGACCTTACTGCTTGCCAGACCCAAGGCCTTCAGGCCAAAGGTATAACGCAGAGCTCTGTGAGACATAAGTTTCCCCCAAGAGAGAGGAGAAGATTAGAAGGATCAGAAAGTTCTGTGTGTGGGCTTTCTCTAGGTGTATTTGTATGCAGCCATGAAGAATGGCAGATATTTGGAAATGTTTGGTGACAGGCAGATTTGCACAGTGTGAAGAACTTCCAACCCTGGCCCTGCATGGCACTAAGTGGTTTTCTCCAACTGTCCTGGGTCCTGACTTTCATGGGACATGAAGATTCCGCTTGAAATATCTGCTTCTGTTTGAGAGAGACTTACTGAGAAGAAACAGCTGCTTTATGGCTCTTGATTGATTGTCTGGAAAAGAGCTGCATTCTTCTTGAGGCTTCTAGAAACACCGCTACATGGAACCCAAAGGTAGCCAGTCTGACAGGAAGATGCATCTTGGGCACATCCCTCCACTGTAGGTGACTGCATGGGTCAGCCTTCCTGGCCTGCTCTACTCCTCCTGAAGTCTGATGCTCAGAGGCTGTTGGGGGGACATCGCCACATCACCTCCTACGCCTTTGAACCTGGGAAACTGGAGGCAATTTGGTGGTGTCTGAACTATAGACCCAACTCTTTTTTTTTTTTTTTTAACTGTTTTGGTTTTTTTAATTTTCCTTCTTTGCATGAACACTGCTTTGAGTCATTCTTTCAAACTCCACATCATTGGACAAAAACTGCTTCCTGACTCTCTTCTTTGAAGCAGAAGAGAAACACCTCCATAATTTCCCTAGCCAATGCCTAGATATGAAAGGAGTCTGCCTTGGTGGATGCCCCAGCCCTGCTTTGGGGAATCACTTAGAGCTGTTCCTGTTTTGACAGAGCTCATTTACCTCTCCTTAACTGCTGTAATCTCTTAAGAGTGCAATTCAGGTTGTTAATATGAGTACCTTCATAAAGCATTTCCATATGCAAATTCCCAGTCTGAACTTTGCTACAACACATTCTGTATTGCTGGAATATATTCTCTGCACTCACATTCACTTTTTTTTTATCCTCTGTGCACTATGCCCTCACCTCTCTGCTCCAAGCTTTCTACAACCTGGAAGTTGTAAGCGTGAGTCTAATTTCACCCTTCAGTAAGCAGGGAATTCAGAAAATTTAGAAGTGCTGGGATCAACACCAGTCACTCGGATTTATGACAGCTCTCAGAGTTAAAATTGTGAGTGTAGCCATGTAGCTGCTACGTTGCCATTTGCTCTGAACAGGAACTTCAAACTTCTCTGAAGTCGGCTGCCTGCAGGCAGCAGTGGTAGGTTCTGGCGTGCCGGAGGGAGGCTGGGTGCAGCTTGTTGGAGAACATGCACATGTGCACACATTTTCACTGGGCTGTTTCCTGGAGCCCTGGCCTTGTTCTGTCTTGTCTCTGGGCTCTTTAAAGAAAAGGTCATTAGGACTGTTCTCTCTGGCATTTGTTCATCCCACATCCTTCTCCATATTAGACAATGTCTACTTTACAATGTCTGATCCTGATCCAGCAGAAAATATTCCATTAACGTGACTTGAAGAGAGGAATGTATTTTTCACAGCCTCAGTCTGTGAGGTTAATTGCAGCATGCTGCTTTGTACATTATAACTGAATCAAGCGTCATTTCATTGGCACCAGCTGTATCACTTCATGCCTAAACCCAGGATGCAGAGTAAAAAACTGTATGGATCCAAATCAGAGCAGGAACTGACCTGAAGCTATCCACGTGACCTCAGGTCAAGCCTGCATCTATCTCCTGTACTACTAAAGCTGTCAAAAACAATTATCTTGATAAAACCTTTCTTGTATCTTTACATTTCATTAACTGGTGGGTCCTGCTCTCTGTCATGCTGGCACCTCATGAAGAGTCAAAAGCAAGGAGCAGGAAATGACATGATGAGTCAAACCACAGAAATACGATGTCATCTGTCCAAAGAAAGACTAGATAGGTTTAATGGAGGTTGGAAAGGGCACAGTATACATGGAGGTATGCTATTTATTCTCTGCTGATCTTTAGCATGGGAAGGGAGGGCAAGCAGAAAAATAGTTGTGAATTTACGAAGTGACAGAAGGGCAGAAAACAGCAACGCAAAGACACCAGTTGGAAAAAGGACTATTTAAAATGCCTCTTGGCTATGGAATGGCGCAAGGTGAAACTAAATATGAAATAAATATCACCAAGATCTACTTGAGTGTGAACAGCCTCCAGCAAAAAACTGGGAGAGCCTTTGCTTGAGCCACTCAAAACTAGCCTGAACAAGGTGCTGGGAGAGATAGACTACAGAGAACAACTCTGCAACTGCCATAGGGCTACAATGATCTAATAGTTCTTTCCCACCTTTAATCTCTGTGATCCTGCAGTTAATCATCACTTATTCATTGTGAAATCTCTGCATAAACCATTTGTTAAGCTTCTATCTACCTAGTGAAATTTTATATTCTCTAGAAAGGGCAAGCCTAGGAGTTTTAATCCAAAATTAAGCCAGCAGTGGGCTTGGAGCCATGATTTCTCAGGCAGAGATTTGGATTTGGGTCCAAATTTTGTAGCTCTACAATGCGCAGATCTGATGAGCAGCTTCTTTGTTTTTGCATTATGACACTGTAGAAGCTGCTGCCAAGAGATATAGGTGGTGAATCAGAGACAGGTTCTTTTCCAGAGCAGTGACAGTGAATAGCAGTTTCAAATGGCATTGGACCTCTTGAATGTATGGGTGTGAACAGAAGCCACTTTTTCCTTATGCTATTTTCCCCTTACATCTTTCCCCATAATTTCTGTACAAGTACAGAGGGAGGGACTTTGGTGTGATGTAGACAGAGGTGGCCAGAAGAAGTCCACACCATCTGCATGATAAAGCTGCCTCCCTGGAGTTAAAGGAACTGCTTCTTCCAATTTGTGAGCTGTGAAGCATTGAGGAACAGGGGCTGCTGGGATCCAGAAACTTGTTTTTGTTAATCTAAAAGATGATTATAGATCTGTTAGCAGCCCTCTGGCCCTAGGTAGGCTTGCACAGCAATTGCTTCTGCAATTACTTCTACATCACACTGCTGGTTATAAATTTTAAGGATATCCTGGAAATAATGTTGAGGTTTGGGCTGACGAGTTTCCAAGCAATGAACCATCAGATAAGCTGTGACCTGTTGCTCTTCCACAGCTATGGAGCTGGTGCAAAGAAAAGCAAATGATACCAGTGCCCTCCACCTTGATCGAAGGCTTGTTGCTGGATGTTGTCTGTAAAGTAGAGAATGAGGTGATGGCAAAAGGGCTACCTGCAGCAGACTGGAGGGACACAGAGAGGGGAGAG
This sequence comes from Phaenicophaeus curvirostris, assembly GCF_032191515.1. Taxonomy (NCBI): domain Eukaryota; kingdom Metazoa; phylum Chordata; class Aves; order Cuculiformes; family Cuculidae; genus Phaenicophaeus; species Phaenicophaeus curvirostris. The sequence continues at coordinate 91,344,671 of NC_091393.1, read as the reverse complement.
AGATTCAGTATAACAGGGTCGTGAACGGAAACATATTTATATGAAATTTGCTACCTGACTCCAGTCATGTACAAGTAGCTTCTTATTAGAGTTTCCAGATCCCTCCTTTATTTCACCACCAGTTTCACATCACTCTTCATTTGGTTTTCTTTAAGCTAGTCTTCTCCCTAATGGTGCTTTTCCATATGTATGGATCAGTCACAGAAGCAGAGAGGCCTGCCCTGTTCTTACCTTAACCACAACTTTCTGAACATTTTTTTATTAATAATTCCCTTTCCCTTGCTGTGTTACAGGAGGGTCCTGACAAACAAATCGGCTACCTCTGACTTCCCTTGCAAACTTAATATTCCATGCTCACTACATGCAGCACAGATAAAAGAAGTCAGTTTTTTAATAAATTTGATACTTTTTTTTCCTGTGCTTCTCACAATGAATATGCAGCCTGTGGTTCAAGAATGCACTAATGTCTTGAGGATTTTTGCATCCAGATTGTGCACATTAGTAGTACAAGCACTTCCTATGAATGAACAGATGAGCTTCTTATGGGATTTTGCTGTTTGAGCATGGGAAGCAGGTGAAGCTGGAGGAACTGGAAGGAAGCAAAAAAAGTTTTACTCTGTCATTCTGAGTTTGGATGTTGCTTCTTTTCACCCAGAAACAACTTAATGATCTAAAGTTTGCAAGTGAGGTTTTATATGTGAGTTCATTTTCTTCCCAATGTTGCTTTTGGGGTGCAAAAGGGAGTCTTGGAGGAGCTGAAGCAGTTGGGTCTTGGGAAACAGTGCAGTGCCATTGTTACTCCCCAGCTCCTGACTCATTCTTGGTGGCTCCGGGAGGAAGAAGCAGCAGTTGGCTATTCAGGAACTGTGTCAGGAAAGGAACTAAATATCATTCTGCAGTTTTTGTGGATCAGCTGATAAAAGGCTAGAAAGAAGTTCTGCAAGAAAGAAGAAAGGAAAAAAAAGTTAGTTTTGCCCTACTCAGCCTTAATGATGGCCCAGAACACTTACTGGGGAGGCCAAACAACCCTTAAAAAAACAACAGTTCCGTTATGCCTGGAAATAGAGTTAGTTGAGATCAGTAATAAAGCAGCATTTGTACAAGTTGGAAGGATGCTGTAACATGCCAGGGTATTTTGCTAGTAGTGCCTTTCAGGGCTGTGTTATGGCAAGTTACATTTTGCCTGGGCTATGTCCAGGGATGATCTTCCTTTCACATTTTTTCTGTTTCCATTAATAAATTTTCTGCTACATTCAGGAGCAGAGACAGTTTATGTGCTTTCCTGGCATTCTTAAGCAGTAGAGTTGGAAGTCAGGCTAAAGGAATTCTAGGTAGAAAGGGCAGAGGAGTGTGTTAACATAGTAGTGCTGCATCTGCCAATAGGTACACTGGTTAGCAAAAGTTATGAGCTAAACTCCCCCCTCCCCCAATATTTTGTACTAGCTTTCTTAGTGGACTCAAAGAGGGATGTCTGAACCATCTTTCCAGTTATGCTGAAAACATCTTTCTAGTCATATTCTAGATTGCCAGTCTGTGCTTTTCCTGATTTCTTTCATGGTTCTTCCCTTCCGTGGGCTTTACCTGGACTGCTTCAGGAAAGATCTTGTCCTATTTAAGAATACTCCCTCCGGGCAGGAGGCAGGGATAGGCTCGCCCTTGCACATAACTAACTTCCAAACCCACAGATTCAACCTCATAATGAGTGCATGTTGAAGTGGGGCTCTATGTCCGGGGAAATCCTCAGATAATGTCCCAATTCATTAGGAAGCATCCTGAGCACCAGGTTTGGACAGCAGTGTCTGGCTAAGTCTATGCACTCCTTGTCCTCCTCTCTCATCTTTCTCTCTTGTGGCTGGTCAAATTTATGATTGTGGTGGGTTGACCACTGCCAGCTGCCCACCCAGCCACTTTCTCACTCGCCCTCCTCAACTGGTTGGGGGAGAAAATCACATGAAAAAAAACTTGTAGGTCAAGATTAAGACAAGAAGATTAGTTGTCAGTTACTTACTGGCAAGAGAGACTCGACTTGGGGAAAACTAATTTATTGCCTATTAAAATAGATTGGATAGTGAAAGGGAAAAGATCCCGACAAAACTACACCTTCCCTCCCTTCTGTTTTTTCAGATGCAACTTCTCTCCCACCTCCTCTACCTTTTCCACCACCCAAAGAGTGCAGGGGGTGGGGAACGGGAGTTACAGTCAGTCCGCAACAGTTCCTCTCTGCCGCTCCTTCCTCCTCACACAGTTCCCCCACTCCAACACGAGTCCTCTCCATGAGCTGCAGTCCTTCATGAACTTCTCCACCTTGGTCTCTCCAGGGGAATCTCTGCTTTGGCGCTTGCAGCATTTCCTTCTTCTCTGACCCGAGTGTCTCTTTTACACATTTTTCCTCACAGCCTTCCCTGATGCAGCAACATCTTGGCTGAAGAGCTCAGCTGTGCCCTGCAGTGGGTCCATTGGAGACAGCTGAACTGGCTGTGTCTGGTATGGGGCAGCCCCAGCAGCCTCCACTGCCACAGTGCCTTGCCAGGGACACCCAGTGCAATGACTTTCACTCAGATGGTCAGAAAGTCCTTTCTGAGAGGCTGAATCAAGGTTTTGCTCTCTTAGTGGGGATGTGTTGTGGGTGGCTCAGGGTGCCTGCTGCTGCCTCCAGCAGGTGCTGTTGAGGGAGCTATGGATGGACAGAAGAAGCAAGCTGTGTGGATGTGCTCCCGGGCAGACATTGCTGAGCAGGACTCATGGTGAGGGCAGCTGGTGGTCTGGTAACAGGGTGTCTCTGGAGAACTGAGAAGGATGTTGAGGACAGGGGCAATGGTGACTTGAACCCTGAGCTGCAGCTCGCTTGTGATGTGAGTGCTGCTGCATGGAGTACACAGTGACGGAGTATACAGCACTGTCTGCTACACCACGGCAAAATCATCACCGTGGCCTCAGAGTACCTCAGTCCTGAATTTATTTTTTCCACTTTTTAGGCTTCATTACAGACTGGGAGCCTTTGTTGCTTGTGTGCACAGCCAGGGTCAGAAGTCTTCTTCCTTTAGATGTCACAACCTGCCACCAAGTAACTCCCTCTCTGGCACTCGCTGTTGGCCAAGCATGTCCCACACTGTTGTGCCCTATGGAAGGATGACCCTCAGTGGAGATTTCTCAGAGCTGAGATGAAGGAGATGAAGGGTTTTTTTTTCCCCCAGGCTGAAAAATGGAAGCAAGAGAGACATTCTTGATCAGAAGTATTTCGGGGAAATACAGGGAGGAGGTATATCCACTGGAGGAAGGCTGGGACTGACGCTTTTTGGATTTCCTGAAGCTGTGGGATGTGGGAAGCACTGTGGGTGACAGACTTGGATGGAGGTGAGGAAACAGCCTGATGCGCTGTGGGCACTGGCCCAGGAGTGTTGGCTGCCCTTTTGTGAGAAGCAGTCCTCCCCTGTGCTGGGCAGCCACAGGTGAAATGTGTTTCAGCTACCCAACCCAGCAAAGGTTGCACCAAGCTCTGACAGCTTTGCAGGGCTGATATCATCATTTCCACACCTATGAGCCCTGGCAGTCTCCTGTTGCCTGTTTGTAGCCCAGTGCAGCCCTCCCAGCAGAGCTGGGAGCTTCCAGCCTTGTGCTGGGCTGTCCTGGGTGCCTGTGCTGCCTGCGGTTAGTATGCATATCCAGGCAATGCTGCTTTCCCAGCTGCAGGAGCTAAAATCACTAACTACTCACCAGCGTGTCTTCTGACTGTGTTCTATGTAAGAAACCCAGAGCTTTAGCTCTCTTTCTAATCAAGAATTCATCAAGACGACTGTAGTTGAGTATGGTTTAAAGTAACATGCTAATATGGGCTCCTGTTGAAGTTTTAGCTTGCAGATGGTTGTGCTTTGAAACAGATACCGGCATGAACCAAATTCCCAGATCCAAATACCTCCCAGCATTTAGATCCAAATCCTGTATGTTCAGAAGACTTCTACTTAATCATTAGCAAACCAGAATATTAAATGGCATCAAAGTGTGGCCATGAGCTAGAGATTTTGTCGGTGAGGTTTAACCTTTGCAGTTTCAGAGACAAAGCTTTGCATAAAGGAGAAATTCTAGGGAAAATGTAAATAACACATGTCTGGAGGATTAGCTGTCTCTTGTCCAGAAATGCCACACCTTGTAATTAAAGAAGAGGCTATTAGTATGTGACATAGGAATGCAGAGGGTGTGGACCATCTCAGATGTACAGGCTATCAAGTTTATGAAAGAGACTAAATGCTGTTTAGTGTTACAAAGGTGGCAAGACCTTTGTTTAGCATTGCCCCAAAAAATCTGGCAAGCCTGTGATGGGAAAACACTTTGCAAGTAAGATCTTGCTAGAAAAAGAATCTGTAGGCAAAATTCAGCAGGGAAACTCCAGTAGCTTTTGAAATGACTGCTTTCTTCAGGCACTGCAACAGGATAATGCTCTATAGGCTGAATGTAAATGTGTGTGTGTGCAAGTTGCCTACCATGAACTGAAATTTGACTGAATATTTTAATTTAACTTTACAAGTATCCATTAAGATAAAAGTAGGTGAATGAACTTAAATGCCAAAATAAGTGCAACAAAAGCATTTCAGTGTGTGAAAAACAGTATCTGTGATGAAGATCTGAATGTAAGCACAGGGCTGGGGAAATAATTTAGGCATGTCCTTTCCAGTGAGTTGCTGTACCTCAGGATATTTATAGCTTTGCAGAATAATGAATATTAACACTTGTCATCTCATATCCAAAGTGTCATGTTAAAAAAGGGATTTGAACTCCAGAGATTAATGCAGTGAAAATTATGACAGCATTCGGGTCAATGAAAGAAAGGCTTTGAGTTAACCATAAAAGGCACAAAACGGGTCCAAAGTAAAAAAAAGCTTTTTCTTTTTTTCCAGACCAGCATGGTGACTGTGTGCTTTACACCATTGTGTCCACATCTCAGATCCGGGTAAGTCTGCTTTCAAGACTCATCTATGGGTCAGTCATAAGACCTGTCACTAAAACTAGTGAGTTGTGCCGTGGGTTTGGTACTCATGAATGGGCTAGAGAAGAGAATTGAATTGAATGCACTAACAGGGTACTAGAAAATAATCAGAGACCTACCCTTGTGACCCGTGCTTACTAGAAGTTTCCACCAGGTCCCCAGCAATGAAGGCAATCTAAAGAGATTTGACTGTCAGACTCTCCTGACTGGTGAATACGCTCTCCTTTTTATTCTTTTACATGGGCAAAAGTTTCACTTTACTGAAAGAATTGCAGAAATCCCGTCCTCTCAAGGCAATTGGACTTTTAATGGGATAAAGAAACATTAGCTACAGTGCCCTGAGAGAAGAGGGAAGCAGCTGACTCAGATATCTGGAGTCTGGAGGGCACCATTATAATTCAAAGCTTGACCTCCAGTTGGATGGGGTTTCCTTTCCATGCTAGAACTGGATTTGGTTGTGTCATTACAGACACACCATTGTGAAGCCAGATTTTGCCCAGCTGCTACACGGGTATACAAAGAGCTGAGAAAGCTGCAGGGAGCCTCTTCGTTGTATGTTTCTGGACAGCAGCCAACCTACCATCAAAGGTTGCTCATTCTTGAAAAAGCACAGGGCTTGCTCCATCCCCCACTAAAGGTATCTGAAAAGAGAAGGGAAGGGTATTTCCAGTGTCCCAGATTGAGAGACAGAGTATACAAGGTGGGCTAGAGAGAGAAGTCTGCATTGACAGAGAAGATAAGCAATTCCTGAATGGGAGGGTACGGAAAACCATCTTTCAGGGACAATATATAGGGCGTGATAGAGCTTGTAATGGGTAAGCTGTCATCAAATTTTTAGTAATCTTTAGCAGAGTGTTTCAGTATGCCTCTGATTGTTTTTTTTTTTAACATGCAATTTCAAAAACTTCTGAAACTCATCTATAATAAGCTCGCCTGCCTCTGACCAGCACAATTCTTTGTGTGTGTGTGTTAGCTTGCATCAAATACAGCCTAATTCTTATGTATAAATTCCATGGGAAAATCCAGGAATGACTGCATAACTGATTTGGTATGGCACTGGGCTTTAATTGTTTTCAGATTTCAGTTTTCAAGGCCAAGAAATCAAAACCCTAAATAGTGTTTCATTTCTATCCCTTTGCAAACTGAGTCTCTGCGGAATGCACAACTGTAGCACTCACTGCTGTATATAGAAAAAGCACTTTCAGTGTCCTGCAGATGTCTGCTCAGTAGCTTCCATATGGTAAATTACTTGTTATTGGACCAGTCTCTGTTCGTGCTTGTGCAATTCTGTTGCAGTTGGCAAGGAGGTAAGGCAATCACAGCTCAATCTGGCCTGTTGGGTCAAATAAACTCTCTGCGCACCGAAGTAGGGGTTTCAAGCTGAATAATGTTGCTGGAACAATTTCCAGCCCTCGCTCACGCTGGTGCAACCCCACCTTTCAGAGGACTTGAAAGGCTTATGAGTTTGGTAATAGGTTAAGAGTTCTCTGCCACCTGAGCGCTGGGCTAGGGTGGAAACTCATGGATATTCCTGGCACCTGAGAAGCCTTTATTAGGCCAATGCAATAAACTAGTGGTCTTAGTGAGGTGAAGGACCAGATAATTATAGAAACAGAATCTTTTTCCAGAAACTGTTCTGCTTGTCGAGGCTGAAATATTTTGGCAGGGCCAGCTTCCTCAGTGTCTCTCAAGCTCTGTATTTTTTGTGGCTTAAGAGAACACTGCATTCACTCAGGGTTTTAAGCCACCAAACTCCATTCTGTTTTCTATTTATAATATTTTCCATCTTGGGTTTTTTTTTCTGTGACTTCTGTGTTTATGTCTGAAACAAAGACCAAAATTTGAATTTAGATTCTGCAACCAAGTCTTGCCAATACTGGTGTCTGCACAGCTTGGCTCCATGCCCACTTGGTTTTGTGCTGGTGGCACTACAATATCAGGAGGATATCTTTTGTGACAATGTTGAGTGATGGCTGGAAATTGTTTCTCACATTCAAAACCTCATTTTGAGATATTTTTGATGCAAATGTGCTGTCTTCAGGTGAGTTGCACCTGCCTAGTTCAAGTCAGGTCCAACCTAAGAAATACAAACTCAGTGAGAGCCCACCTGAGCATACCCTAAGCTTTAAAGATCCCTCTTCTTATTTAATCAAAAACTTTGCAGTAAATCAAATTTTTTGTACAATTATAAAAGCTGAATTTGACCTAAAGTTTTCAGTTAGGTACTGCACTTAAATAAGAGTTCAAGCAAGGCATTAGGGCACTGGATAGGTAAGGCAGAAATTCCTAACTTGGCTGGTTTTGCAATAGACGGCAAGGACCCATAAATAAGAAGGTTTGTTCTTTTGGCTACTTTGTTTTGGTTTGCAAATTGCAAATCATATTTGTAGCTCAGCTAATTTGGAAATGGCAGGAAACTCCAGTCTAGTTGTGAGGAGACACTTGCCATCTGCAGTATTGCAGCACTTGCCAGCTATATGTTTGGGACACAGCAGTTTAGGCAAAAGTGGTATCATCTGACCCTCATTTATCTATTTTTTCAGTATATGGTGTTGTAAGGGTGTCAACAGATCAGATCTCAAACATGGTACATATTGAAACAAATAAATTACAGCACTACTCTAAAGGCTGGTTTTGTTTTTCTGACCTACTTAATTAAGAAAGTGTCTAAAAATGGAAATGCTGTTTAGCTTAATGCGAAGACAGAGCTGGCTTCCCTCCCCCCCAACATCTGTGTCCAGAAAGGAAGAAAAAGCCTGTTTTGACTGGCCTTCCTCCATCAGTCTTTTAAATTTTTTTTTAATTTCTTGTCTAAAGCAAAGTAAGTTACATAAACATTCCACCTCGTTCCATAAATTGGCTGCAGTTTCTGAACAATAGAGTTACTGTGAAGAGAAGAAAACCACAGACACACCCCACAACTGTTGGTCACACAGCCAAAGAGAACTAAAGACGCATTCTTTGAAAGTACCAAAAAGGAAATCCATGGTCTTAAGGCAAGACCTTTTATGTTATGTTTGGAAATGTTTCTCATTTCTCTCTTTCTTCCCCCACCCCCTGCTTCTTTAGCTTTCTTAGTTCAACATGTTGGAGGGAGTGAAATGGCTCTAGACAGAACTTTATTCTTTGTCAAGATGTGTTGATAGTATTTGTCAGTACTCACTAACCTGAGACTGAATAGTGAAAGAAAACTGAAAAGTGGGATTTTAGAAAGAGGAAAGAAAACATGTTACTAATAATGCCTTTGAGGCTTTCTCAGTATAAAAAACACTTCACTTGAAAGAAGAGAGAGACTAAGACAGAAAACTCTGTTTAAAGCTGACAGTTCTCAGTTGTAAAAGTAGAGTCCCTGTAAAAATAATTCTTCACCTCTCTGCAGCATCTCAACATGCTTGCCAAATGCTATTCACACCCATTGCAGCCTGTGTTCCCCAGCTGGGCAAGCTGATGCACCAGGAGGTTAGATGGTCCTGTCAGACACGATACAGCAATAAATACACCCTGAATTACTCCCCACTGCTGTATCCACCAGTCTGCACAGCCTTCTAAACACAGAATACCAAGCGGTTTGGCACTGTCTGTCGATATTCCCTCTTGGAGGCTCTGGGATTACGATCTCAATGAATGCAAAGTTGCCACTGATCTTACTGGGAGTTAAGCAAGTGTAAAGTCAGCAGAATCCTGCAGGCTCCAGGAATGCACAACAAAGCGATGCCTATAAATCAGCAACAAGGTGTCTACTCACCTCCTGCTTTACTATGGTATGTACTGTGGATAAAACAGCAGCTCTGCACGCAGCTGTAAAACCCAGCTGTTCTCTAGCTAGCGAGAGGGCATAACGGAGTTGGTTGGCTTGTCTTTGCAGCAGCCCATGCTCAGATCTCCCATCAGCAGACCTTGCCAGGCTCAAGCAGCCACCCCGCTCTCCTGATGGCTGCCAGGGCTCCCTGCTGCATGCCAGCCCTGCTGTCGCAGCCCTCTGCACCAAGGGCACTTCCCTTCGCTAGCCCATCTCTCACTCCAGAGCAAGTTGGAAGCCACATTCTAATTAGCTACAGAGAGAGGGCCTGCTTTTCTGAGTGCATCTCTGTATATGTTATTGAACATGCTTTGTTCAGGAAAGTAGCAGAAGTGAGCAAATGTTATGCCGTGTAAGGAAGAAAACAATGAAAATAGCTGTTGTCAAGGTACCAGTAAGAAAGCACATTCAGTTTTCTTCAAATAAAATTTGAATGCAAGGCAATGAAGAAAAAGCTTCTGAAAACTGAAGATTAGTTTTTAGAACCTCAGATGGTTCTCTGCAATTTTATTCTGTATTTATAACTTGCAGTTGTTTGTGTCACGACACCACTGAAACTTTAGCCGGGATTGGGTCCCTCTACCAAACAGAGTGTGAGTAAGCTGCTTCCCAGCCTCCAGTTTAAGAGAGAACACAAGCGAAGGAGGATAAAAACAAGGAATTATAGTAACTTGTGTGTTATTAAACCCAGATATACACAGCAGTTAATCTGGTTATAGACCCTGCAGTGCCTGGTAGGTGCAGTATGCAGCACGTGGACTGAAAAAGGTTAATTTTTTTCTTTCTGCCTGCCAAATCATTTCTCTACTCCACCCTTGGTGTCCAGCTTTCCAATCCCTGAGTCAGTGTCTGAAGTCAAAACAACCAGCTGGGCCTCACTGAACCTTTCACTGTGGGAAAGCTCAGCTCAAAATGGCTGCATTGTTTCTCTGTAATCTTATCCTCAGTGTTTAATATCCTCAGCAATTCACAGAATTTTCAGGATTGTGTTTTTTGCCCTGTGGGAAATGCTGACCTAAATGGTGTGAAGTTTTTGCTTTTATGTTATAAGGGAAAATATTATGAAAAAGTAAACTATCCATTTACTATCTCCATTGATATATTTTGCCTACCACTTTTGAGCAGAAAGCTGCAGGATTAAACAACATACACCTTTTTTTCAGATTAAGTCCTTAAACAGAATCTGATGACCTGCTAAGATGAAAGACATGACACTGGAAATGTACAGGTCATAAAGATTGTGTCATAGTAACATCTACTAATGGAGAATAGTTGGTCCCAAGATTTTCAAACCGCCTTATGAAATCACTCATGTGCAAAGCATGTGGTGTCTATTAATTTCTGAAGAACCTTATACAGGAAAAAAAAAAGAAAAAAGAAAAAAGAAAAAAGATAAATACACGAGTAAGAGTAGGATTACAGAGCACAGGAACAATCTGACAGAAGACACTTATAAATTTGAGGAATGTTGTGTTGTAGCAACACTTCCAAAATTTATAATATTCAGGTACAGCAAACAAAGGCCATGTTTGAAAAAAAACCCAAACAAACCAACACAGGAGGATCTACAAAAGTAAAGCAACAGAGAATGTGGCACTTCGGCACAAGCAGTGTGTTACATTTTGAAGGTTGGGAGGAAAGCTCTGTGAGTATTTGCTGTGTGTCAGGCAAACAAGTGGGCCTCCCACTGAAAAGCCTGTTTTAGTGGTGCTAGCTAGTCTCATGGGGACTCTTGTTGGAGGAGGTGTCAAGGCAGGTCTTGTGGGCTGAACCCGGCTTTGGCAAGGGAAACCCAAGGAGAATCCTGTTAGCACAGTCTTATTCTCAGCTGTTTTTGCTTGAAGTCCCCAGTCATGCAATTCTACTGTTTTTCCTCAGACAAAAGCATATTCTTTTTAAACCTTACTAACTTATACAGCAACAAAAACATGATGTATTTTCCAGTAAAACATTTCAGGTGACAAGCGCAACCCAACTGGCAGTCTGAAGAAACTGCTTCCCAAAAAGGTTGGTGAATATGTGCAAACATGAGCTGTTTTTCTAAAGGCACTTGCCAGAGCCCTTCCGACACACCAAGCTTAGAAAAATATTTGGCATAAAGCCCTTCTCCCAGAATTTCTCGGTTTGTAGACAGTGGAAAATGCCTTCTTCTCGTGTATTTCTTCTTGTGTCTTCTGGGCCAATGTATAAGCAAAGCTTTCTATCCTAAATTCAGCAATGGCTGGCAAACACACCCACTCTTTTAGCTATTACTCACAATGAAATTGTTTGTTTAGTTGGACCCTTTCAGCCTCCTAGCTTCTCCCTTGAGATAACAGGATATTTTCTAGGGGAGTAGCTGTAGGATGGATGAGATCTTTTGTCTCTTTTCTTTACCCTGTGGGGTGTATGTTCCCCTGCACATCCAACTTGCTGGTCCCCCTGTGACACAGAACTTGTGGCATTCCAGAACATCATATACCTCTGCATAAAAAACATATACTACATACCGTGAACAAGTTCAAAGACTGGGAATGAGGATTTCTCAAAGCCAAGCACACTTAAAGAATCTTGGAGATGAGGAAAGAAATGAACTGAGGTTACTCTTGTGCCATCTGGTTATATTCTTGGATGTCTTCGTTCCTTCCCATCCTTCTCATCTGGCTTGCAGGCCTTCATGTAGACTTCCTGTTAAATTTCATCAGTTACCTATTATATGCTATATTACACTATGTGGGTTTTTCCTGTCTTGCCAAGTGTGAATTTATTAAGTAAGCATGGTACAAATTCTGAAGCAGGTCAGTGTCCAGAGTAAGCTGGTGAGCAGGTCAGTAAAGCGACCCAAGTCCATAGGAAGGCTTCTTCAACAATGTTTTCCAGGCGTAGCCGCACTCAGTTCTGAACTACAACAGACTTGGTTTTTACAACTGCTTCTTAAAAAACATGGCGTTGGTCTCTATTAGAAGCCATGGACCCAGCATGTGAACTCTCAGATTAGATTGAGACTAGGTAAAACCCAGATAATATCTGTGACTTTTTGCTAGTTTAATCTCATACCAGTCACATTTAAGTTATTACAGAAATTATGGTGAAAAACCCCACTGGTTTATTCCTGCAAAAACCAGTGTGCAACATCAGTAATCCTTTCTCACTAAAATCTTTATGCAAAACAACACATCACTTCTTTTATTTTTTTTTTTGGTGTAATTTCCTTATCCTGACAGAAACAGGTGACCAAGAAATGCAAAGAAAGAATAATTTGGGGTTAGGTTCCAAAGAATAATTCTTTAACCAAGCCATTTATAACTCAAGCTATTTTATTGTTATTGTAAATCATATATGGTCATACAACCCACATGCACCGGGGGCAATGGTTAAATGTCTATTAGTTTATAATTATAGCTCTTGAACATTAACAACATCTGTAGGGTCTAGTGATCCTGCAAATATTTCGTCAAAATCCTTGATGTTGTAACTGTCCATATATACATAAGCCAAGATCCAAAGGTCTTGCTGCAGCATTACCCACTTAACAAAACCAAGGATGTTTTTCAGTACAGAAGGTAAGTCTTCCTACCCACTCATACCAGCTAATAAGGCTCTCTTATCAATTAAACTCTGAAGGATTCAGGTTGGTTTTTTTTCTATTTGAATTGTTGTAATTGCCCAGAGCCCTCTAATGTAAAAAGTCCCTACTTTTTATGAGGGTATGTGGTGACAGGATGAGGAGGAATGGCTTTAAATTGGAAGGGGGAAGATTTAGATTAGACATTAGGAAGAAATTTGTTACCATGAGTGTGGTGAGGCACTGGAACAGGTGCCCAGGAAAGTTGTGGACGCCCCATCCCTGGAGGTGTTCAAGGCCAGGTTGGAAGGGGCCTTGAGCAGCCTGATCTAGTGGGATGTATCTGGGCCCATGGCAGGGGGGTTGGAATTAGAAGATCTTTAAGTTCCCTTCCAACACAAATCATTCTATAATTCCATGATTCTAATGTTCATCTTTATACTAGATGGAGGCCAGATCTGCTAATATATGTAATGTTCCACCATCAGAGTAAGTTACCACACAGGCAGGCAGCAGCATCCTTTAATGTAGGCAAATCCCACAAACTTGTCCCATGAACATAATTTCTGGGTAACAGCAGAAGTAATTACTCAAAATCAGAGTTATTGCTGTGTGCTCTGACTGATAGTAATTTAATGGAAAGTGGGTGGCTTTTTTTCCCTTTAACTGTGGCTGATAATGAAATGCAAGTTGTCTTCCTGAAGGGTCTCTCCATAGCTCTGTAGAGCCATAAGAGACTATGAGAAACAGTCCTTCCTTCCTTCTGATTTACACCTGCCTGTCTCTGGCAGCTGTTAGTCTCATTTGCTCCTAAGATCCTACAAGGATGGGAATTGCACAGACTCCTTTGTTAACCAGTGCCAGTACTAAGCTATCTCTTTAGCAACTGCCTGCTCCCCACTGTTCTGAAACAGGTTTGGCTCTTCAATTTGCTCAGTCTCCAGACATAGCAGGACACTAGTGACTCATCTTAAAGCATGCAGATAATACGTGCTTTTCAGGGAAGAACAGATTTGGATGAACAATCTGTAAAACTGATGTTTCTTCCTTTTGCAATTAAACTGTTTGGCCCAAAAGAAGATACTAACTTTGCTTTCCCGTTAAAAAAACTGTTCAGGAACTCTGTGGGAACTGGTCCCACCCAGCTCATGGTGACCAGCTGGTTGTCAATGACTCTTGGTTCTCCATGCGCCAACTTATTGCTTACACCCTTGCAACTGTCCTCCCTTGTGTGCTTGTGCTCTCTTACACATGGGTTGTGACCAAACTGCATGCTTCATCCCTCCCATGCACTTGGGCTGGATGTGGGGCTCTCCCCAGCTGCAAGGCCAACCGTGCTTCTCCTAAGGGTGTGTGGACCTTGAGTAGGTATAGATGGGCTAGCCCTCCCAAACAAAATTCTTTGCGATTCAGAACAGAAGTATAAAATAGGGCATAACAAGAAAAGCAGCAAAAATAAAGAGAAGCTCTACATGCCTGTAATATTGTCTAGTAACAAACAGGGACTGGCTGTTTCACACAGCTCAGTTGGGATCTGTGTTTCTCATCTGTTTCCCACAGTAGTTCCCTGTCAACTACCAGATCCTTAAAAAGAAAGTCACTTCTGTCTCTTTGTTTCAATTTCAGAGGCCTTTGTTATATCCTGAGTGTGGATATGTGGATTTTCGGCTTCTAATTAGAAACTCAAGGGAAAACAAACCCAAAACTTTTCCAGAAATTAAACCACCATGACTAAAGGATGTCTGGATTTTTATATTTTCTTTTAATATGGTCTATATACATGGATTCTTATGCGACCGTACTTTAAAACTATTTTCTTTTTGTAAACTTACTGCTTTTTATATGGAAATCCAAAAGTCTCAACAGGCTAAAATTCACTCAGATATTGTGTCACAACTGGCTAAAGTAAAATTCAAGTTCCTGCAAAATATCATTTTCCCGCAAAATATCATTTTCCCTGGAGACTTCTCTGTCACTGGCAGTTAAATAAGTAATAGACAAAACAAGTGCTTCAAATAAGCTTGTCTAGGGGTTCTCTCCACAGGCAGTGTGAAATACAATGGGCTTGGGAATTTCATGTAATTCCTTTTAGGAAAAGCATTATAGAACGGCGGGCCACTTAGCAAAGTAGGAACTTCCCTAACTGCAAAGCCACTCTGAGGTATCTCCCAGAGAAACGGAAAGTCACAGGAGGGAGAGAGAGAGAGTAGCAGAGTTGGTGGTAATGAACCAGCTGATATGTGTGCTCAGTGGCGCCCAGCAGAATCATCCTCAGGGCCATACAGGTGGGCTGTTGCAATGACATTTCAGTCATGGCTGTTGTAATTCCGCAGAAATGTGTATGAGGAGGCTGGTTGTCATTGCTTGCAGGTTGCAGCAGAAATGGCAGGGGCACATTGGGCTGCTTGATGTTACTCCTGGCCCTACCAGCCCCCGGCCAGGATAGTTGCTAGCAGGGGGGACGGAGAGAAGGGATCTGGCATCCTTTTGGAGCACTGTTTCCTCTTGCATTGCTGCCCATGGCTGTGGTAGGAATTAAAGAGCCAGGCTGCATTTGGCAGTGCCTAGAGGGGATGGTGTAGCAAGGGGGCCGCATGGAAGCACCCTAGAGCAAGGCTGCCTGAGAGGGCCATGCCATGCTGGGGGTGGGGATAGTCTCTTTGAAGACTGGAATGGAGAAATGAGAGAGGAAGGAAAAGGAGATGTTTGCTATAAAATCGGGAGAACCTAGACTAAGAGAGTGTCGCCTGTGAAAATGGGCCATATAATGAGAAAGGAGGGAGTCCCTTTTACTGAACAAGCAGCTGGGAAAAGGTTGTCATGAAAGAGAGTAAATCCAAACCAGAGATCTGGCTGGCAAACTTTGATCATCCTCAGAGATCTTGTCTTTTCTCTCTGCAGCCTTGAGAACTGACGAGCCATTTCTGTTTTTCTGGAGATCAGGAGAATGTACTATATTTGCAGGGAGAGAGACCTCTAGAAACAATTATGGTGGTGTGTGTTTGTTCATTTGGTTTTCCCAAAGGGGTTACAGTTTCCATTGTTATGTGTTCCATTTAGGGTTTGTGATCTATGGCAGTTGTACAGTTTCACTCCATCAGAATTTTATTCAAAAAACAGATGATACTTAAACTTAATGGACATGTTAAAAACCCTACAAGTATTTTTCCCACTATATCCTAAACTGACATTTCAATGCATATGTGTATACTGAGTATCCTGCCATGCATATGTTTTCCTGTTTCTTCATGCATATCCAGATGATATTCTGTGATATTCTGGTAATATATTGGAATAATAAAAACACTTCTTTTTCTTTTTCTTTCTTAGAAAGAAATATGCTCCATTCACACAGATGTTGAGAGCTCCTTTAATACAGCTGGTCCTTTCAGGCATTCATCTAACAATATCATCAGTTCTTGGATGACATTCCTTCCAGTCAAGCTACACGCTTGCCTTTTTAAATGTAAAGCTTGCTCAGTGAACACAGTCTCTGGTAGGAATCCATCAGTCAGCAAGTTTGTTAAAGGTGTGATGTTATCTGCAGTTCAGATCCATGATTTTCCACATGCTGCAGTACTGTACAAGAAAAGCAAAGTAGCAGGGGAAGCATGCATGTTAGGGAGGATAATAGCATGGCAGAAAACTTCCTGATTCTTATACAAGTGGGAATTCCTTCTGATAACATGGGATTACAGTGGATTTGCAGCCAGGACATTGGGTTTTACTAAGTCAGTGCATCAAAGCTTTTTCTCCCCATTGTCAGCTGGCTCAGTGATGTTTGCATGCTTCATTTCAGATGAAAGGTTGGAAGTCGGTGTGGGACATTGCCTGCCAAATCTTGTAAAGTGACAGTGACTGCAAGGCACGGGGCTATATGAAAGGGACTATATGCACAGTCTTTTTGTGCTGTGGGGTAGAGAGTGGCTGCGAGGGGTGAGCAGAGACCCGGGAGGTACAGCATGTGTGTACAGGGTCCTGCTCCTAGGTTCATACTGCTGTGTTTGGAGATGTACCTGTACCACAAGGCGTCATATTAAAGCATGGACAGCTTATATTTGCACGGCATAGTGCTCTGACTTACTCATCCGCCATCATCCAGAAGGGATATGTGTCTAGAGATCACCAAGTCTTCCACCCAGTCTGCCTAGAATTTATGGTGAGATCATCACCGTCAACTCTGTACAAGAAGCTCCCTGCACCTTTTTGTTCTCTGCTTCCCAGGACAGAATAATCCTTTATGTCCCATTGCTTAAGTCTGGAAAGTGAAACTAAATTCACAGTACAAAATGACATTATTGCTAAGTTGTGCTTTAATTTCAGAGCTGTCCAAAAACTTAGATTTAGGGGGCTAAATAGTGAGTATGTGTCCAGGAAAGCAGGGAGCTAAAGGTCAGTGGTGCTGATGTCACATTCACTTTGACTCTATAAGAGAATTAATTAAACTTCATACCGGCAAAAAAGTGGAAGATTGAAATGGTGAATGAAGCCAGCATGAAAGGCAATTGAACATTTTATTATGTTTGGTGCAAATCCAGTTGAGTAAAAGATGGGCCATGTTCTCTACCCTTTGAACCTAAGAACTGCTTTAAGTGAGTTGGACTGGAGATTTGCCTGTTAGTGTCTCATGCCTGATATGGGCTAAGTACGGAGCCCTGGGTAAAAATTTTAAGTACTAGAGAAGTATACAGTCTTGTTTCTCTCAGAGTACTCTTCCAGTTTCTGGAATTCTGCAGCTAGGGATTTCTTCAGCCAGAGGTTCTATGTACATCTCCATGCTGAATAGGTTTTCACAGAATTTTGCAAGTCTTGAAGTCTCTTCATTTGCAGAGCTGTCTTTGCCCTTGAGGAAGGGACTCAAAAAGGCTGTAGAAATACAAACAACCAGTGCACCAAGAGCTGGTACTTACCAACTCTGTGTTATGGAAATGAGTTTCGGTTTTTTGGGGGTTACTCATGACTCCTACAGATGCAAGGAGAGAACTGGGCCTCTTTGGTATATTGACAGGCAATGCCTGCACATGCAACAAAACTTCAGATTTAGCATATGCTGTCAGAAGCTATTAGCCTCCACCTGTTAACCATACATTTTTTTCAGAAACTCAGTTAAAAAGTAAAGCTCCTTAAGATTGCATAGGTGTCTGTAATGGACATGAAATGAGGGTGAAGTGCACTTTGCATCATTTCTTAAATGGCAGCTTTTAGTACTTCTTCTGACCAAGGGTTCAATGGAAGCAAAAGTCTTCAAAGGAAACACTTTGTATGAGTATTCAGGATATTGGGTATGCACATACAAGACATCTTAGCATAAGTATATCTGCTTAGTCCCTTTATCCTTACTAAAGGAAGGGACTATAACCAATTTATTGGAATAGTTAAATAATTCCATCAAGGAAAATACAAGAAGCAACATTCTATATTCCTTAATTATGCTATGTTTCCTGTTGGTTATATTTTATATATAATTCTGCATATGCTCAGAAAAAGAAAAAAAAATCAGATAAACCTACATACATCCCAAAGCCCCCTCACTCCCCTCTGCTATGGGTCTTTTCCAGATCATAAACTCTTCAGGTGACTCTTAAGGACTGCTTGTACACTGTCATTATCACAGTACAGTGATAATCACTGTATAATTCACTGTGCTTGCTCGTGCCAAATTCACAGACTTTGAAATCAGATTTTAATGGGAACTGATCACACAAATCCTCAGCCTCTGTATTCGCGTAAGTACTGTGCATGTTTGAAGTGCAACATAGTCCTTTATAGAAAAACAGAATTTTCGGATGAAATGTAATGCTATGATCTAAGGATAGAGACTCACTCTTCCTGTAAAACATAAAAAATTGGCAATATCTTCTCTTTGGTAATCCTTTCTCAGAAAAGCTAAGCTGTTCAATAAATCTCAGTGGTCATGGATGGAAATCCACCAGTTGCATCAGTGTTTGTTGACCTTTCCAAGGTATTAGATTTAATTAGACTTTCATTAGTACAACTGTACACAAATGAGACAAGTCAGCTCTTTTCCATATTTGCACTGATGAGGTTCTCAGCCTCTTTTAGCCTTGACTGGATCTTCACTTTAAAGGGCATGTTCGTGCTTCAGTCTACAGCATGTTGTGAAAATACCTGAACTGCACAGTAGATTCATCCTCAGATTTCTGAAGCTAACCTTGAGTTTGTTGAGGGTATCCCATACCTTTGTTCACCTAAGACCTAGGCTAAAGTGTAGGCCAAACCCAAGGCTATACTATTGGAGCCTTTTAAGATCTCAGAAGCCACAACAAACACTTAAAACTGACAGGAATCAGCTGTGCCATGACAAATACTGTAATGCTGAGGGGGTAAGGACAAATCCACACATGGATGTGATGTCTCAGTGGGGGTGGGAATTACATGCTAATTTTCAGAAGATCCCAGTGTTGTGTTTCTGTACCTTGATGAAATAATGAAAGCTTGATGTAGTGCTTCTGATTAGATTTTTCAATGGTTAAGTGTGCTGTCATTTGATACCCTGATGGAGAGATTTTTGGAGGGGAGGGGTTGAGCCCTGTGAAACCTCAAAGCACTTTCTTTCCACTGTGGGCAGCCCAGTTAGGCTTTTATTAAACTCAGCTTTTTCTAATTTTGTAATTCACCTCCAGACATTTGCTTTTGCTCCAAACACAATATTAGCTGTAGATGTTTGTCTGTGTTTGTGGTGTGGGTTGTTTCATTGCTTCTTGTTGTCTGGATTTTCCTTTACTACTGTCAGGTATCAATTAAATATTTGATCTTTCTTTGGCTATAAAATAGCTTGCTAATCATCTGACTAAAGCTCTTGAATTCAGGACTTAATTGTGGTTTACTGGTGGAAAATATATGTATTTAGATACATTGAAAGTAATGTGCTCCTATTATAACTTTTGTTTACATACAATGATCCATAAGCAGTATAAGTTTTCTGGCATTGAAGACAAACTTAGCTGAAGTTAATTCACTTCAGTATTATTTTTTAATCCACCAGAATGTGCTTCCATTTTCCTGGAAAAAAACCTTTTCAAGTCGGTTATTCAAAATGTATCAAGTGACAAACTGCAGATAGCAAACTGAGCATTTGTTCGAGCTCATGCTTATTACAGCAGTGTTCTGGAAAGTGTTTGTGCTTAGGCTTTCAATAAACTCCCTCTAGAGATCAATTACCATGATTTGTCTAGTTACTATGGATAAGAGGTTTTAGGAGGGTGGTTGTTGTTGAAATGTTTTGTTAAACTGAAAGAGGCTTGAATGCTTTTATTCAGGCAGAATAAAAAGAGAATGGGAAGCAGAACACAGTCTCTCTAAGGAAAAATAATAATTGAAATAGTTTTAGTAAAAGGGCTCCGCAACATTATCAGGTTTTTGGACACTTTTGTCGGTGTGTCTTAGGTTTGTTCACAGGTAGCCCAGAATGTAGGTCAGCAGGAGGAGACGTGTAGGAAGGAGGATAAGCACTGATAAGTTAATGCTCTTGACAAAGTTTTCTCACTATAAGATTTCAGTATAATCAAGAACAGTTTAGCATTTGAGGGAAAGCACCATGAAATGAATGGAATTAGCTTTTATGTTTGTCCAGGAACCTAAACCACATTTCCTGTCACAACTGTATATTATTAATACAAGGCATCTGCTGCCCTATAATGTGCACAAATATCATACGTCTGGTTTAAATCATTTATTTTTGATGTTTGTGGTGAAACACTAAAGCAAGATGCTGCCTCAACCCATCATAAAATAGAGTAGGATTTGGAATAGAGCAAGTTTTCAGCATGATCTCGTAGACAGATAATATAATTCTGTTCATTTAGCAGCCAGGACTCTTACTGCCTGCATTTTCATGTCTTGCTTCCTTCCCTCTCATTTTGTATTCTGTGATTGCAGGAATTAGTTTGCAGTCACAGAGGGAAACAAGCATCTTGAAATTCTCACTCACTTTCCCAGCCCCCTGTCCTTTAGAACTGGCAGTAGAAAATTGTTTGTTTTCGGATTTTGCAGGGGGGGTGGGTCAGGGTGAGACAACAGTCATCTTTTCTCACACTGTAACCAGCCTCTGCAGGCTTAAGGCAAAGGGCCCAAAGTCTGATAAAATGGGATCACCTCAGGAATATAATGCCTGGAATATAAGTTCCCAAGGGACTAATGCCCTACACAGACATTTTTCCATATTAATACCTGCTCTGAAAAAAAATCTATTACAGCATTTTGTTATAGATTACTTCAATATGTACCAAGGATGACAGAGGCTTCTCTGGGAGCCAGACAAGCCTGGAAGTCTGGCACTGAGTCCTGGACTGTGAACCGGTATGAGACTCAGAAATTCCTGTGTAGTTTCCTTAGCCCTTTCCCAAAGGCCTGCCTGGAAGGGCTCTGGATAGTGTCACAGGTGTCTGTGTCTGTATGCTGCTTGTACCATGTTACCCTCATCAGTATGATGAACAGTGGGAGAAGGTATCCTGAAATCTCACCTCATTTACTCTAGATGACTTGCCGGAGGCCTCTAAGACTGGCATAAACTTTACACAGATGTAGCTGTAAGCCACAATAACATGAGAACCCTCATCTGGAGATCAGTTCGGCTGGACAATGGATCAGCTGGTTTCCAAATCTTAGCAATTTGTTTTATGCCGTGTCTTCATCTTCTTGTGCCCATGCTGCCAGTGATGCTTGACCACCGTAGCCTTGGTCTTTGCTCTATCCCTTCTCCTGAACAGCTCCACCCATCCCCACAGATTGCACCCTGAAAAAAGAAATATCACCTCAGCACTTTAAAGGATTTGGTCGTAATGAAAAAGGAAAACATACTGAAGAAAAATAGTGTGAAGAGCTCCTCCTCTGCTTTCTTCATTATTGTAACCATGTCTTTTTTCATCCTTGGTCTGTTGTGATCCTTTGGCCATGTAGTGATCCTTTGGTCTAATGTAGTGATCCTAAAATTAAAAGATAAGACGGATAGCTAGTTCACATCTGTGGTGCTCTGCAGTTTTACACCAGCTGCGCATCTGAATTTGTGTGTGTTGTAAACCCTTTTACAGACTATTCAGGTATTATTTCATGTGTAGAGGGAGTAACTTGTCTATCCAGCCAGACAGCTGGTTTGAACTCTGAATGTCTTGGTTGTAAAATATTGATGATATCCGGAACCTAATAGCAAAAGGAGGATTTTAATAAACTATTTCTTAGAAGCAGATCTAGGGATCTGAAAGCCAGGCTGGGTGTTTTAGGGTTCACACATCTACTAGGATAAAGATCTTGCAAGTAGAGTTAATTAATAATTTCCTTGGTTGGTGAACAAAAACCAAATCCTGCTCACCCATGTTCAGATTGTGAAAAGAGTTTGGAGTTTACTCTCCAATGGGACTAATTATTCTTTATGTTTCACCCATCACATTATAATCATCTTCAGAGAAAAGAAAGAATAAATGTTCTCATTAAATTCTGAAACAGGCATTTTTTTCTGACAAGTTACTCTTCTTTTGAAAAGGCTAATATCCGATGATGGAAATCATAAAGAATAAATAAAAAAAGCTTTGTAGAGAATTATTTACTTAAAATTACACTGTCAAAGAGCTTTTCATAATAATTTAAAAGAATTCACAATGTTTGTCATGAAAACACTATTGAAATTGCAATCTGCTTACTCACCTGGTGGCATTTTCATGTTCTTACTTAATGAACACACTCTGTGTTTTGTTATTGTAAGGCTGTCTGGGAGAGCTGGGCTGGTAGCATTGACTCTTTCCTCAAAGACAGAAGCCTCAATTGAGCAAATCAGTCCTACTCAGTAAACCACTTAGGCATGCTCTCAAGTTCCATTAATGTGAATGATTTTCTGACCTGGAGACTAAAGGGTCTTTGCTCTCATTCTTTGCAGTAGGACCAGATGTTTTGGGTACAGTTTGTGTACTGGCATGAAACTGGATAAGAATGCCCTCTTCTGTGGCTGCGTACACACAATTCCAATTTCCCTGTGAGAGAAGTGTGTGTTGATATCCAAGGGAGAACAAACTTCTGAGTGAACGAGTTACCTCTCATAGAGGACAGAGAGCAGTTTAACACCTTCAAAATCAAATTGTTTTGGTATTACACCAAATCGAAAGCGAACTTCCTTATGAAGGTAGACATAGATAAAACTCCTTTGGACCATTATGAACCCGGACTTTTTCCCTTGAAAACCAATTTTATCATTCCTGGAAGCCCATCATAAAAGTGTGCTTGATGAAACACACCTCTTGGCTGCCAGGTGAAGAAATAACTTTTCCTTAGTTAAGGAGTGTCTGTCCAAATGAAGAGAAGCATCTCCACGCTTAGATTTTTTTTCTGTATATGAAACAGTGCAACTAGGACCTGTATAATGTTCCTACCTGGATATGTGAAAAGAAACTTCCCTTCTATACCTAGGAAAACCTTGTCTTAGCTGAGGAGTAATAAATTTGGAGAAGTGAAGTCTGAAGTAGGGAATGGTTACGTACTTCTTCGTGCCTGTTTGCCTGTCAAAGTGTTACTAAGGGACAGAAAATAAGCCAAAGAAGTTCACACCAAATTTTGATGGTACTGTGCTTGTAGGCTTTTAACAGTTATATGAAGGCAGCAGTAGGACTAAATGGTACTTGTACCACTTTGGCTGAAGTCCCCTGAACAACATGTCAATGTTTTAAACATGCCTCACTGTCCTGCTGCTGTTGGCTCCTGATTTCTGTTCTCCCTCAGCTGCAGGACTTCTCAGTAGCTCATTCTGCTCCTGGCCTCAGAGTTTATCTCTGTGGGTATGAGGTCTGGAACCATGGACTGCTGCCATGTCCACTGTGATTTGTTTTGTGCTACAGCTGCTGTTAACCATCAAAACTGGATTCATTGCTTTTCCTTTTGGTCTACATCCTTTTTCAGACTGACTTGCTCAATCTAATTGCCCGATAGCTGTACTATCTAGTTTAAGTGAAGTATTAGAGGCTCTGGCACTTCGAGATTCTCTGATTCAGACACTTGAATTGCTACATGGATGACACGGGCTGTCAGCCAACTCCTAAAAGAATGTTAGAAAAGAACTGCATTGCCTTGGGAAAGTGGCATTATCTTGTCCCAATTTTTCAAACTACATTGCACCTATTCTGTGTGCTGTTAACAAAAAATATGCTGAAGATCATACCACAGAAATATGTATCCCTTAGCTAAGTCCACATGATATTTTTTTTTTAACACACAAGTTCAGACATGGTTTTCAAGCATGATGAACAGAAAACAATGTCTTGTTTGTGTGGGTGTGTGGAGTGTCAAGCAGGCGAGGTTTAAGTGACTGCAGATTTTTGAATAGGAATCAAAAAAGGTCATTTGGAACCAGACAACGTTTGCTCCTGCACAGTTTGTGACTAAACATCTGGGATTCCGAGAGGAAACTAGAGAAAGGTGTTAGTATAATAGTAAACAGGATTTTGCTGGTTTCTTCCACAGAAAGAGAAATACCAAGAATTAAAATGGTAATAGAGTAGAAAATTATCAAAATTTGTGCTCTGTGCACTTAAGCTACTTCCAACAATTATGATGTTCTTGTTTTTTTCCACTCAGAGCCTCAAAAATTGACTAGTTCTAATGAAAAAGGAAAGACGCTGATGTTATACAGTAGCAGAAAACAAACCAATTTTTTGAAAATTACTGTTGAAAACTGTTCCTCGCTAATAGGTCACATTTATCCTCCTGAAACATTGTGCAAATTTTTAAATTCTTCTGAGGCTGTAGTGAATGTTTTTCATTTTTGCGATAATGTTTTGAGGAATCACAGACAGCAGGCATCTCAGAAGGGTACCTAAGTATCCTCCTGACGCAGTTTTTACTGTAATGTCATACTTCTCTACCTATTTTCTCCCCTCTTCAGAAAATACAAAAAAAAATTACTTGCTTTCAAGCTCTAACAACTTAGTTATTTCTTCATTTATGCCCTTCAAGAAGGTATATAGCATACTTACAGTTATTTCATCTGCCTCTTTTTTGTTGATTCCTCCCGTTTCAGAAAATGGACCTAAATGAGAGTAGCTATTGATGTGAAGAATACTGATGCATTATTTTTACATATTTATTCCCCGTAAATATTCATTAGTTAAAAAGGAATGCTTTTCTCAAAGTACTTCCCATCACATTCTTTAAACACATTTATCCAAATAGACTACTCCAAGAGCAGGCACTGCCCGAGCATTAATAACCCAGCAACTGAAGGCTTGTTGGCTTTCTTACTAGAGTCATTCTCCCAGCTTCTCTCAGTTTGGGAAAGCAAACGTGCCTTGTGCTCTGAAGGATGATAAAAGTCAGACTATTATTGGCAATAGATAGTCTTTAGAGGGGAAGCATGAAGTATTGTTCTGAGCACAAGACAAAAACTTCAACTCCTAGTCCTGGCTCTGATTGATTCTCTCTTTGGGTAAATCACTTGATCTCTTCACCTCAGTTTCTTTAGCTGTAAAATGGTGGTAATAACACTTTGTTTTCCTGACCAATTTTACAAGACATTGGAAAATTAATGCTTGGAAAACACTTTGATGATAAAAAAAAAAGTGCATTTAAAATGTGAGATTTAATACAAACAGCTCATAAGAAGGGTGTTCTGCACCCTGTTATAAAGTAGTCAAGACAGATTAAATGCTTAAGTCATACCACAGGACCTACAACTGTGTTTTTAGAGAAATCCACAATGGCATTTCCTTAGAAATAGCTATAGAAAGTGGAAACCAAAAATGCTCCCCACTGTTTCCTTGTGGCAAGAATGTTGCAATAGAGATGGTGAAGAGAGATATTGTTCAGAATATTTCACTCAGAATGTCCAGAGTGTTTCAGCTGAAAACAAACTGACAACTCAGTGGAGAGTAGTACTGGGCACACAGTTGCCTCTGAGTGTAGGTCAGCAGCAGTCCTGCAGCTCAAGTGCCTTTGTTTTGTGTTGCAAAGTAGTCATAGATCAAGTGGCAGCAAGCCTGGAGCAGAAACAAAGCAGACCGTGTGAGTGGCAAAAAAATGGCATCGGAAGGCAGAGATTTCTCAAAGACCACACTTCAAAACAAAAAGCGATTACAACCATGAGTGGAATGGAAGACCCTTGCTTTCTAGCCTTATTCTCTATGTATGCACTGCAACTCTGAATTATAAGGCTAGTTGGGCCAGGTATATTATCTGACCCTTCCTCTATAAAATACTTTCTGGAGAAAAAGCTTTGAACCGTCAGTTGAATGATGGGCTAATTCCAAAGAAGAACTAGCATAGAAACCAGAAATAGTGTAAGCAGGAGGTACCTAACATTGCCACTTAAAAACACCTAGTGCCAGTGGTACTAAATGCTCTAACATGTCCCTGTTTGACCCAAAATATCAGGCATCTGGAACTCTGCTTTATTTCTTGTGCAGACTCACTGTGTCCCAGGGAGAGCTGTGAAAATTTGTAGGGTGTCTCTGAGTTTGGTGACTGTCACTCTGTGCTCCCCAAAAGGTGCTAGGAGTGCCTTGCCCCAGCAGCCAGAGCAGGTCCTGCTCCCCACACATCACCACTTTCTATTTAAAATACTAATCGTTAGGCCCCTTTGGCACAACCTAAAGCTCAGAGCAAACCACAGGATGTGAGAGTGACAGATCTTGTATTCTCTTCGACATAATTTTCCACCTGTCTCTGTAAGAGAAGCAAGTTCATGAAAGTAATGTGGAGGGGAAAGAGCTCTCCTCTTTTCCATGGAAGGGCTATCCACCTAACAAAAAAAACCAATGCAGGATACCTGCGGCCAAAAAGAGCATAGTGCAAGTGTGGTGCTGTACCTAGTGTCTGGGACACTGGGAAATGAAAGGATTTTTCTGGTTTTCAGTATTCCATACAATTGTCTTTGTGTTTTGCATTAAATCTCCATTAACTAAACTGTGTAAACCACTGTCCAGAGAAGATGACTCCCAGTTGTCTCCTCCAGGCAGCCTAGAGGACAACACGTCTTGTAGGGCTTGCATCATTTGCTTGGGCTGGTCCATACTTAGTTCATTTTCTACATCAAGGTTCTGTTTTAAAGAGCTGAATCATCTCCTTCTCCAGTAAAAAGCTATCAACTTGGACTAAAAGTAGGAAGATTCTGGGAGTTCATAGTGGATGTGAGGTTTGAAATCTATTCCAAATCTACAGTAGTCAACAAAGACATTGTGCACTAAAAGCAGCACCTTGTCCTGAGGCAGCAATTTGATGTATTTGTAAATCATGTTGCAGTCATAAGCCACAGTTGGCAGTGACCCACTTTTTTATTGTACACAATGTTACTCAGTGCTGGTTGCAGAGCAAAATTTTGGCATTTCAAATAGCTGTAAATATTTATGAGTTAAATGCAATTTTTGCTAATATTTTAGCACCATTATATGAAGAGATTATCCACAAAGAGTGAATGTTGCTGGCATTTTACACACGGACCAAGTGAGCTTTGGAATTTTTTTTCCTACAGAAATGCAGCATCTCAAGAAAAATCTAAAAAATGCTTCAGTATGACAGAGCACTTCTTATCGTTTATATACGTTTATGGCCCGTTACATAAACACAGAAGCAAAACAGAAGATGCCTGCATCCTGAAGTTTATGACATGAAAGCCCATCCTGGAGTACTAGCTACCCCTCTTCAAGGAAAGGTGAAACATAAAATGGAGACAAATTAGGGGGAAGTCAATGGACAAAACAAGAAAGTTCTCAGATAAAACATACAAAAGCATTTTTTTCCTGACACATTCATTGAAGAAAGCTCCTCCTGACTAGTAATATAATGTTAGCTTAGTTCTTAAGATGTCATTCATGTACTCAGGTAGGAGACTGGCTATAAGCTCTTATTTACAATACAATGTGGAGGCAGGTGCAGGCTGGTCTAAGTGTGCATATATATAAAGGAAAAGAACCCCTGCAAGTCATAAGGCCACAAACACACCAGGTAGCCAAGCAACATATGTGGCTGTGACTGTAAATATACTTTTATTGACTTTAGTATTCTCTGACTTTTTAATATCTGTATTGTGGTAGAGCTTAGAAGGAACAATTAATAATTAAAGCATCATCGATCAGGCCCCACACAGTCATGGAACAAAAAGACAGTCCCAAAAGAGAGGCAAATAAGGGAAATATTCTAATTGCTCATGGAGCTAAGATGTAGCAAAATCCATTCATAAAGGAGATCAGGATGTATCCAATCCATTTAGAAATATTTGCAAGAAATAATATTTCTACTGGAAAGTTCACATAAAAGACTGAGGTTTATATCTTTTCTGATTGCTATAAGGAAGAAATTTGAGTCTTCTGCTGGTTCTGTCTGGGTGGGGCTGTTTTGGCTCCATTTGTGATGTCGTGAAGAGCCAGCTCCACTGAGTCCTCTTAGGTTCACAGACCTTAAAAAGAGAATGGAAAAACATTCTGCCAAACAGAAATAATCAACGTGGAATGTATTCCCAATCTGTCACAAAGGTATGGCAAACAATAGGAAGTAAAGGACAAATCACTAAAATACATGTGGTTGTGGTAGCTGAAATGGTCTTTTACTGTCTGTTCATATAGCAAAGTGATGTGAAGAGATGCGGAGTTTAGAAGAATTCCCTCAGTAGGGAGGGAGAGAAAGCACTGTGTCTGAATATTTTTTGTCAATTATCATATAGCAATCTGAGATGTATTTTTTTTTGCAACATTTATTCCGTTCACTGAACTGATTAAAAAGGCAATGTTTTCAGGAATATAGCTAGGGATTAAATATAGACATGCACAGATAGGAGTAATTTCTTATGCCACTGAAAAAGATGTGTATAATGCGGTATGATAGAATGAAATTTGCATCTGATATAAAAACCTCAGTATAACTATATTTAAAACATCTTTTGGATCACTTACATTTTTCAGCTACTTGCCCAGTTCGAGGTCAGGTGGGTGTCTTGCCACCATTTGTAATAATGTAAATTATAATTGAGTAAACTAGCTACGATCTTGCCTTTTTTTTCTGAATTTGATTCCAATATTACTTAAAAATGGTAAGAAAGGTAAGACATTAAGTACAGATTTTTTTTTAAGAATCCCTTCTCCATGTTTGGACTGGACCATCCGTTCTGCCCAAGGATGATGGAGATACTAAAATAATGAGGTGTTTAAGTACTCCAGTAGTATGTTATCCACTTTCTCACTAGGAAACACGGGAAATTTAAAAAATGTGGCTAAGGTAAGTAGGTGTCGATTCACCATGACCTTAACTCCCATCGTTTCACGGTTAAAGCTACACAAGTTCTAAGGAGTATTGTCAGAAAAAGAAAACAAAAACTAAACCCCAAACTTTTGGTTTTAATAGCTGACTACTTAGAAGCTAAGATGTAAGCATGATTAACCAAGACTCAGACAGGATCAAGGTAGCACAGTTGAACCTCACCCCAGCTATGGTAATCATGTATATTCGAGTGGACTCGGCATATCTGGTAATAGAAAGGCTCTGTGACTTTGCTTACAATACTGCTTTTGTTGTAGGGAAGAATAAATAGTCAGTAAAGAAATCCATTAAAAGGCTCTGACCAGGAGCCATCGTTTCCAGGGCTTTGGTTAAGCAAAGTAGATAGCATATTGACAAGGAAGACTCCAATATTTGCAGCATGAGTACAACAGTGAGCTACTTAGTTACAATACTGTATTAATTTACTGTATTTTTTTCCAGAAGTAATTTTATGAATCCCCAGTCAGAAGCATGATGGTAATTTTCCAGCCTCAGAGCATGAAACATGTTCTCAAAGATGCAAAGGATTCATTAAAAGGAAGCCAGGAAAATTATTACATCTGCATGCACAGCAATACTGACTTTGCAATTGCAAGGGTGTATTTATAAACAACGTCTACATGGATACAGCTAAAGGTGGTGGGGAAAAAGCCACTTAGCACTTCAGAAGAGCCAGTTCCAGGGTTGGGGGTCTGAGGAGAGAGGAACCTGTAAAGATGGGGCTGCCTGCACTGCTGACCAACTTAGCATAATGTTTGCTTTTCATTAAACCAAGGCACACAAGACAAAAAATGCAAACAGGCACATTGTCTCCCTGGAGTCCATAACTCTGTGCCCGAGATCTCTGGAGGAAGGGTTCATGTCAGCCTCAGTTGTGTCATATTTAACTTGGCTGTAGGAGGAATCACTTGGCTCTTTTCATAAATACCACACCTTTTATATTTCTGACTCTCCTCATTTTAATACTTACGTTTTTCTACGTGGCCCTGTGCTTTAGCCTGCCTAAGAGCTCTTCTGCTGGATTCATAAATATTCCTTTTGACTTCTTCACTGCATGTGAAACAAATGACAAATGGAAAAAAAAAAGGGGGGTTCCTCAAAAGTGCGAGCTTTCGTTGACTTTCCCAGCTGCAGAATGTCTCAGCTGCCCACATCATCGCCTTTTATGCCCCTGCCCTGTTCTCATGGCCATAAACTCAATGAAGAGTTCTGTAATGAGCTCATCTCAGAAGAACTTGCACAGAAAGGCAATAGTAAGGGCCCTTTTAAAAGGCCTTCTCTCCCTCTGTCCTCCTTGATTCTGGAAGCGTTTACTTAAGTTTCTGGTGATCCCATTTCTAGCTGATCACATAAGAAAGGGACACTCTTACCAAATGGCATTTGAACTTTACAGTCAAAACCCAACGCTTCCAACACAGGTGCTATATCAGCTACAGAGGAAATGGAAATAAAAAAAAGCGGACATGAACAACTGCTAGACGTGGACTTTCTTCTGGTGATGCTTGAACTAATCTGCAAGAGGCTGGCACTGCACTTTCTACTGTTCATCAAGGCCATGGTGGGGACTGGATGCCTTTCTGCTGGCTCCTAGTAGCAAAGTCAGACATGGACCTCTTTGGCAGGCATTGCCTCTTCACTCTGTAGCCACTATGTCTGTGAGTTAGAGTGGTGCAAACATTCAAGCAGAAATGATGCTCCAAATGTGTCCCAGAGAAACACCTCCACCATCATATATCATCATTGTGCCCAAGGTGGATTGCTTTTATTGACCTCAGAGAAACCTGCTGCACATGTACACAGCATCACACCACTTTCTTCCCAAAAGGTCAGATGCCTTGAAGAGGCCTGTGCAGCTGCTGGGACACAGGGCAGATGTTTAAAAAATTTTACCTCCTTTCTGATCAAATGAGAAGTGGGACTCACTTCTGCTGTTTTCCTAGGGTTGTTCCTCTTAGGTTCCTCCACTGAGTGACTGTAGCAGCAGCAGAACTCGATTTTTATTTGTGCCATCAAAAATGGTGAGGGCTGTGTTGATGTGTAGGTGTTCGTGCCTGCAATGTTCAGCAACATAGTTCATGGCTACTCTTATAAAGTTATTCTCTGAGATTCTTGTCATGGTTCAATGTATAAAATTATTTAAATAAAGGTGAAAAAAAATCAGTCCGTGCAGAGAGATCTTCCAGTTGGGACCACTGTCAGAGTTTATCAGTGTTCCTTCTTCATTGGGTTGGCAGTGACTTTTGTGGAAAGGTAGCTGCTCCCTTGGTCACAGGGGATGCTTATGCTTCTGTATGTCACCACGTAAATAATGACAAAGATGTTCTTTTCAGTATAGCCTGCTGTAAAAGCTGTAACTTGTTATACCTCTTCCCTTTCTGAAGCTTCAGTGCGTGCAAACTGTCTGTGCTATGCAGCCATCTAGAGGACCCGCCGCTTGCACCGACTTCACGCTGTTAACCACAAAACTTCAAGAAAATACAAGCTCTGCTGACCCTTAGTGGCCATAACTCGG
Organism: Phaenicophaeus curvirostris; assembly: GCF_032191515.1. Lineage (NCBI taxonomy): Eukaryota > Metazoa > Chordata > Aves > Cuculiformes > Cuculidae > Phaenicophaeus > Phaenicophaeus curvirostris. The sequence goes on along the minus strand of NC_091393.1, from coordinate 91,313,590 downwards.
TTGCTGGTGCTGTGGGAATGTTTTTAAAAATTCAGTGCTGCTCTTCTGGCGCTGTCATGCAAGTGTTATCACATTTTTTTTGGGGTAGGGGAGTTACTGGCTAACCTGCTGCAGGCAAAAACTGGGGAAGTGCTGTCAGCAAAGAAAATTCTGAGTGTCATAAAGAAGGATGTGCACGATCTTGAGATTTTATGGCAGTTCCACAGAGAAAACGCAACCTCTTGCATCTAGGGGCTACCAAAATGGGCACCGTAAACTGAAGGTGAATCATGCCCTGGCACAGAGAGAGAGAAAGAAAAAATGGAAGCAAAAGGCAAAGTAATTAGAGACCATCATGTGGCTCTGACAAAGGCGATTCTTGGAGACACCAGGAGATGTATACCTGGTTCAGATAGGGAAGTCATAATCCCTTGTACTGGTGAGACTTGATCTGGAATATCAGAGACAAGCCTGGCTTTCAAGGATCAAGAAACAGGAATTCTAATACACAAAGAAGGCCTCAAGGTGATTGAGGGGAACTGAAAACCTGTTTTAAAAGAGAAACTTAAAAATCCAGAAGATGGCATCCAAAAATATATGAAACATTTTCCCCATTAAAAAAAAAAAAACAAAACATGTCCCTGATGTCGACAAGAGACAGGGATAAAAGTCACATGGTATGAGACCAGATGAGCATAAATTGCCCCGACATTTTGGCCTCGAAATTCAATGTGGTTTTAACACTTAGAGCAGTGAGGTTCATTAGCTGCCTCCGAATTGCCAGGAGGAGGGAACCTAAAATGCAGGCTGATCCATGAGGGGACTGTCTGCACCAGCCCTTCCAACCCCATATTCCTGCTTTGGTGGTGTTCTTCAGACCTACTAATTTCTCAGATTATGTTGTGATCACTGTAAAAACAGTGTCCCTGCACTGGTGGACATAGCACGAGTGTACTGGAGAAAAAGTCCTTTGAGAGGCTGTTGCAGACATTCTTTTGGTCTGGATACAATCCTATACTTTAGCTTTAATTTGCATGACATCTCTTAGAACAACTTTAAAGAGACTGATATGCTGAAGAAGACAACTGTATTTTCACTCTTCCTTGCAGCATTTAATTGTCTCTCAGTGCCATCCCTGTGGCTTGGCCACCTCTGGTAAAACACTGAAGCTGGCACACTCTTCCCAGGACACCTTTATGCAAGTGAGACTCTCTTATGATCCCTTACCTGCAAGGCTGCCTGCATCCACAGTCAGGTTGTGATAAACGCTACAGAAACACAGACCAGAGTGTTAACTTCTTACCTAAATGGCTCATGTACTTGATACACGCTAACTGGCAGGTTTGCAGTGGATCTAAGCAGACCTGCACTGCATGTTTCATAGAATCATAAAATGGCTTGGGCTGAAAGGGACCTTAAAAATCATCCAGTTCCAATGCCCCTGCCATGGGCAGAGACACTTTCCACTAGATCAGGTTGCTCAAAGCCACATCCAATCTGGCCTTGAATACCTTCTGGCATGGGACATCCACAGCCTCTCTGGGCATACTGCTCCTGTGCTTCACCAGCCTCACAGTAAAAAATTTCTTCCTAATAGGTAATCCAAATCTGCCCTCTTTCACCTTGAAACCATCACTCCTCATCCTATCACTACACTCCTTGACAAAGAACCCCTCCCCAGCTTTCTTGTAGGCCACTTTCAGGTACCAGAAGGCTGCCCTAAGGTCTTCCTGCAGCCTTCTCTTCTCTAGGCTGAACAATCCCATCTCTCTCAGCCTGTCCTCATATGGGAGGTTCTCCAGCCCTTGGATCATCTTCGTGGCCCTCCTCTGGACTCACTCTAAGAGGCCCATGGCCTTCCTGTGCTGAGAACTCCAGAACTGCATGCAGTACTCCAGGTGAGGTCTCACAAGAGCAGAGTAGAGGGAGAATCCCTCAGCCTGCTGGTCACACTTCTGATGCAGCACAAGGCTGCAGTTAGAAAGAATGTGAATCGGACTATATATAATTAAGCCAGATAATAAGGACTAGTGCAATGGTAAGAGAAAGAAGAACCAGCTAGGACCAGATGTAAACTTGAAGAGGTGCCTGAGGAGTCTAAGAGCAGGCACAGGAGATGAAAAGTACAGCTGTGAGGAAGACCTACAGCCTTCTTCCAGAGACCCCTGAAGAAGACCCCCAGAGGGCAAAGCACGTGTGCCAAGGGGAGGAAACTCATGTAAATAAATTCCAGGAACTGATTATAATAGACACACCTGTTCCAGGAAAACTGATGAATATGTATGCTTTTGACATCTCTCTCCCCCGCTTGAAACTGCTGAATAGGGCTGCTGCTTTGTTGAGCCACGGGATGGAAAGGAGCGAGATGGAGGTCTGGTGGCCACTCCACATCAGCGGCCCCATCATAGCCCATGTGTGCAGCAAGGATGAGTTAGGAAGAATGAGCTAGTCGTCATGTCTCTGCCACTCATTTTCCTATCAAAATGACCAAACTGGCCCCTGGTCACCCCCTCCTGCATATCAACACAGGTGTGCAGCGTTACACCATAGCCACAAAACATGGAATCAGAGGTGATCATGAAAACAGAAGTATTAATAAGATTTATGAATAGAAACCAATATGTTGTACTTGGATGACTTATGGATGTGGAAACCATGAGTTTTGTGTGTTGGAAATGGCTTGATGTATGACCCTGGAGTTTTTCAGAAACCTACATACTGGTGGAGGTTGCACCGGCAGAGAGGACAATGCAGCCCACTGTGTCCCTTACCAGCAGCATCACAGGCCAAAGTTAAAGAAAATAGGGAGCTGGGCTGACTGATATCCCAGATGTTATCACTCCAGAAGGGACTGTAAAAGGATGAGAGGAGCAGGTCATAATTGGAGCTCCCTCTCAGCTGGTCTGAGATCCTCAATGACGTCAGCATAACAACATGGATCCAATCCCTCCAAGCACCGGAGTGTCTGCAAAAACCTCACCTGCAGCAACCCTGTGGAAACATCTAAAAAGACTTTATCACTGAGCTCCAGACAGAATCATAGAATAGGTTGGAAAAGACCCACAGGATCACTGAGTCCAACCATTACTATCTGCCACTAAACCATGTCCCTGAGCACCTTGTCCACCTGTCTTTTGAACACCTCCAGGGATAGTGACTCCACCACTGTGCCCAATGACCTTTCTGTGAAAAATTTCTTTCTGATATCTAGTCTGAATCTCCCCTGGTGCAGCTTGAGGCCATTCCCTCTTGTCCTGTCCCCTGTCACTTGGGAGAAAAGGCCAGCTCCCTCCTCTCCACAACCTCCTTTCAGGTAGTTGTAGAGAGCAATGAGGTCTCCCCTCAGCCTCCTCTTCTCCGGGCTAAACAACCCCAGTTCCCTCAGATGCTCCTCACAAGACTTGCTCTCCAGCCCCTTCACCAGCTTCACTTGGTCCAGAGCCTCAACATCCTTCTTGTGGTGAGGGGCCCAGAACTGAACACAGGATTCAAGGAGCGGTCTCACCAGTGCCGAGTACAGAGGGAGAATAACCTCCCTGGACCTGCTGGTCACGCCGTTTCTGATCCAAGCCAAGATGCCATTGGCCTTCTTGGCCACCTGGGCACACTGCTGGCTCATGTTCAGTCGGCTGTCAACCAACACCCCCAGGTCCCTCTCCTCCAGGCAGCTTTCTAGACAGACTTCTCCCAGTCTGTAGCTCTGCACAGGGTTGTTGTGCCCCAAGTGCAGGACCCGGCATTTGGCCTTGTTGGACCTCATGAACATCCGCCAGAGACAGACTTTGTTCTAGCGATGCTCTAACTGATCCGCAAGATGTTGGCACCCAGCTGGGCACCAGCTGACTTCCCGCTGGCCGGCAGGAGCGAAGACGGACACGGCCCCCGCCCCCTCCCCCGCCCCCCTCCTCTCGCCTCGGCAGGTGCCGGCGGCGGCCGCTGGGGGGCGCGCTGGGGCGAGGAGCGCGCTCCGCCCCGCCCCCGGAGCGCGCGCGCGCGCGCCCCATCCATGTTGCGCGGGGTGAGGTGAACCGTGCCCCTTCACCCCCCACCCCCCCAACTCTGCTCTCGTCTCTCTCCCCGCAGGGTCGGCCGGGGGGAAGCGGGTCCCGGTGCGATGCTGCTGCCGGGCTGGGAGATGCTCCTCTATGGGCTCCTCAGCGTGGGCTCGCACCTCTACGCTTTCTACGAAGCGCACCGGGTGTCTCGAAGTAAGTCTGCGGTGCCGGGTGCGCTTTGCTCCTGCGCCGCTTCCCGCCCGCGCCTGGCCGGGCTGCTGGGCTGGAGTTGTCCCCTCCGGGTCGCTTTCTGCTTTGCTCTTCCCGGCTGCCAGCAGCCCCGTACAAGGAAGCGGGAGCCGTGTGCCAACTGGACGGGGAGCTTTGTCCCAGGGTTTTTCTGCCTCAGCAGCTGGGAAAGCCCTTGCCAGTGGTTCAGGAAGGGTTTGGACAACGCCCTCAGACACCTGGTGTGAATTTTGGGGTTGTCTTTAGGCAGGGATGGGAGTTGGGCTTGATGATCCTTGATGGCCCCTTCCAAGTCAGGACATTCTGCGAATGGTGCCCTGGCACTCGGCTGTCAGGGACCTGATGAGGGAAACCTCTGAAGCTCATCTCCTCAGAGGAAGTTCAGGAAAGTTGGGTCTGAGTTGTGGATTTTCCTGGCTAGTTTTGAGCCCTCTCATCTGTAGCCCCTTGGACATGGGTGGTTCAGCAGCACCTGTGCCTCCTGATGGTCTGAACCTCCTGGGGAGGTCCCAGGACCGTTAACACTGAAGCTGGCACACTCTTCCCAGGACACCTTTATGCAAGTGAGACTCTCTTATGATCCCTTAGCTGCAAGGCTGCCTGCATCCACAGTCAGGTTGTGATAAACGCTACAGAAACGCCGACCTGGCATGTCTGTGTAGCTTTGGGATCAGATGGTCACCAAACACCTGCCTGTTCCTTGTGTAACCTTTTGGTAGCTGCTACAGTGGCTTAGTTTTGGTTCAGTGGGGCTGTGTAGTGCAGAGTAATGCAATTTAAATACAATCTGCAGGTAAAAAGAAGCTGTGTTCTGGCACATCAGTATTTTAAGGGAAATTAAAGTAGTGTTATCTAGTAAGTGTAGCTAGAGAGGCTCATTAAGGAAATGTGTACTGCATCTTGTTAGACTTTAATCACAAGGTATTGTATGTTAATGACTCTAGGTGGCTCTTAAATTGCTTAAGGAAAGGACAGGAGTGCCAGTAAGGCACTTGCAGAGCAGTGAAGGAAGTGCTGGGTAGGTGGGTACATGGCTGTGCAGCAGGTCTTCTGTGGAGATGGCAAAAGGCTGCATGGGAAGGGGCTCTGGAGGTGGGTTCTCTGAGTGGCTTTGTACTAGTCACTGTCACATCTGTGTGTCCCTTCTACTCTGATGGGAGACACCAGGCAGTGTGAAAGAGGGAAAGCAATGATTAGTGGAGGTCCTGTGTGATAAAAGGTTGATCGCTACCTGCTACTGCTGCTGTCGCAAGGGGAAATCTGGGCATAGGTTCTGGGCACTTCAGTGGCTTTGCCTTTGCTGAGGTCAGAGCTGTAGCCTGGTTGGGCAGTTCACCCGCTGAGCGGTGACATGGTGACGTGCCCTTCTCTGGCTTCAAGCGTTCCCACTGCCACAGGCAATGCAGGAGCATGTTGGTCTTGAGCAGCAGAGGCTGCCTTCCTGATTCTGTCTATTCTGGCTGCTGTGTCCTTAAAGATTTGCTCTTCTCTGCAGAGTATGAAGCTGCAATGGACAGAAAGTTTGGGCTGGAACCAGGAACTCTCTTTCAGGGCCTTAAAAAGGTAGGATATATGACTGATACCATCACCTTTTATTTTGTGGCAGTATGTTAATGTCATGTCTCCATGCTCACCTGAGCTTCTGATTTAGTTTCTGAAAAGGTTTGTAGCAACTTTGCAGATTTGGATGTTCATAGTTAATTTTAGTCTGTTTCTAAAGAGGAAGGACTTGTCAGGTGTGTCTAGATGTAAGAAGCATAACCAAAGTTTTATTTCTTTTATTGATCCCTAGCCTAAGCGTTCTTCCTTTGCTGTATCACTTAATAGCTTTCTGTTTTACTGTATGGCCTTAAAAGCTGTGATCACCCTTAATATTTCCTGCAGCCTTTTTCCTGTCACGGGGCGGTTTGGATAATGCTTATCATCAGTGAGTGTGTGTTTCCCTCTTAGTTGGCTTGTAGTCCAGCATAGAGAACAGATTTTTGAGGCATAAGGACTTAAAGAAACACGATTGGTCTTAAAAAGACCCCCAACACTAGCACCCCTCTACCCTGAACCAAAAACCAAGCAACCTCTCCCCTGGTTGCTTTTGACCTTGCATCTTTTTGAAGAAGCACAGCTAATATTGAGGATGGCTTGCACAAAACCAGAAATGCACATCTGCGGAAATATTTTGGTGTTCAGGCCTGCCCTTGCTGCTGGTAAAGGGACCCTTGACATGTGCTTTCAGGAAAGCTGTAAAGCATTTGTGGAGGTGAACTTTTAGTGGGGGCTCTATATGGCAACCAGCTGATCCCTCTTACCTAATTTAGATAAAAACTTCGTGCCACAGGAACCTCCAGCTGACCTCACTTCGTCTGATCCCACCTAGGCTTTGTTGAAATGGAGTGAAACTTCCAGCAAGGTGCCTTTTCACCCAAGCGCTGTTTTCCAAGGCAGAGCAGGACTTGCTCTCGGAGTCTCTCAGGAGAGGGGCATGTGTAAGGAAGACAGCGCTCTGCTTCTCTGTTGCCTCTTTAAGGCACTTTCTGAGAAGTGTTTTCTACTGACAGAAGTTGGAAAAAAAAAGAAAAATTTGGGGCTAAACTTTGCATGAGTTAAGTATAGTCCAAAATGGTTTTGTTTTTTTTCTAAAGGAAAAAAAACACAAACCCAACCAACCTGAAATGAAAAGGATTAGGGCAAGCAGGGATGTGAATTTGCTGGGTTTGAAGAGATTGTCAGGAACAGTAGTACCAGACTAATTTATGTTTTCCCAAGAAGCTGCCTGATAGGGAACCAAAGCAAGGATGGGTTGGACTGGGAAACCCTGAGAAGTGGGATGCATTCCAGGCTGCATTTCTGTGTAGTCACCAGCCTGTTTGTTCCCCGTGTCTCAGGGAGGAAGTGTGTATGTATGTCTCCCTGCCCACTTTGTGGTTAAAATCCCATGGTGTCCATAGGGAACAGTAGTGATTGGTGCTTGGTCAAGTTCAGTGCTAGTATGGGGTTTAGGAGTCACGATGCCATCTAAAACTTTTTCTGAATTTCACACCATTGGAAGTCAAAATGGAGCTGTTGCAGCTCACCACTGTAAGTGATCAGACTGTGTTGCTGAAAAGAAACGTTCCCCAGGTTTTGTGTTCTGTGGTGTTGGGTAATGAACCTGCTGTGTTAAGGAGATGTTTCCTTGTCCTGTAAGAGCATGCTTTTATGGCTAGATATACATACTGATTTTTTCCCTTGATGCCCCAGGACCCCATGGACTTTGAGTGGAATTATTGGATTGAATGGGGAAGGGAACGTATACTGTGGCTTCTGGCTGGTCACCTGCTGGTATCACAAGTGTCTAGGCTCTTGGTGGAGAAGGTATGTATGTGTTTTCTTTGCAGCAGGGAGTTTTTGTGGATTTCCGTTTACTCTGGATGTGGAAAACTTGGCACTGAGGCTACTGAGTGTGGGAAATCCCATTCTGTGGGTTGAATTGTTTGAGTGGGTCTGTACTGACACACAGGTGAGAACAAGTAGATGAGTTGCCTTAGAGTGTTTTGTTGAGAACCAGTAACTGGTGACATTTGAACTCCACACAAAAGAGTGTAGCTATTCTCTTCCAAGACTGAACTGATTACTGCTTGGGTTTTGGCATGACTGATAAATGATTGCATGATTGTGGGAGGTGACTGGCACCTGCTCGTTTGGGGAAGGAAAGGAGGAAGTTATGTTCTCTCCCAGACCAGGTAGGCACTGGATTTCACAGAGGCTGCTACAGAAACACCTTCCCTTCCGATTTTATGGATACAGTTGTGTTTCCCTGTGTTATTTTGTATGTATTCTTAACTTTGACTGTTTGTTTCTACTGCATACTTTGTGTAGAACCTCACAGCTATTGAGTGTTTAGTTTTGTTTTTTTTTTTGCTTTAGAAATGATCAAAATAAAAATGGTTCTTTTTTCTTTTCCTAACAGTATAAACCATGGTGTTTGATGGTTTATGGAATGGCTGCCTGCTCGTTGTTACTGGGAATCAAGGGCTTTGCTGTCATTTTGTTACATGCAACTATTTCGTTTGCTGTGGCTCAGCTTCAGCTGTCGCTCCTGACATGGTTGTGCTCCCTTATTCTGCTATCCACTTTACGTATACCGGCTGTGGAAGATGCCAAGGTAATGTGAGAAGGAGTGACTAAGCATCTGATTAATTATGGTGGTCTTCATCCTTATGGCAGCTACCTTTTTGACAGCGCTCTCACTTTGGTTGATGTAAGCAGAGATTGATTTGAAAAGCCATAGGAAGTAGAACTGCAGTGGCTCATGCTGGAGCTTCTCCAGTTAGAAGAATCTTATTTCTCAGTCATGCTGGCTGGTGGATTGTGATGGAAGTATGTACCTTAATGTGTAAGTGGTATTCTGTAGAGCTGGAGTATAATACTTTACTAGTGTTCTGGTAAAATTTTCTTGTTCATTGAAACTGTAATTGTACAAACTTAAGGTGCTAGTTTTTGGGTTCATATCCAGGAATTGCTTAGTCAAGCCTCACCATGCGGCCCTACCTTGTGTACTGCGTGCGGTTTTGGGCACCACAGTATAAACAGGATATAAAGCTACTGGGGTGTCCAGAGGAGGGCCACGAAGTTGATGTAGGGTTTAAAGGCAAAGGTGTATGAGGAGTGGCTAAGTCTCTAGGCCTGGAGGAGACTGAGGGGAGAACTCATATAAACTCATTGCAGTTTACAGTTTCCTCACAAGGGGAAGAGGAGCAGGCACTGATCTCTCCTCTCTGGTGACCAATGATAGGACCCGAGGGTATGGCAGGGAGATGTGCCAGGGGAGGTTTAGGTTGGATATGAAGAAAAGCTTCTTCACCCAGGGGGTGGTGGAGCACTGGAACAGACTCCTCAGGGAAGTAGTCAGGGCGCCAAACCTGACAATGTTGAAGAAGCATTTGGAAAATGCCCTCAGACACATGATGTGAATGTTGGGGTTGGCCTGTGCAGGGACAGGGGTTGGAAGAGACCCATAAGGATCACAGAGTACAGCTCAGGGCATTCTATTAATCTATGACTGTACTTTATTGGTGACTGCAAGCTTCTGCATGGAAAGGGGAACTGTTCCTCTAACACTAGACAAATTGCTTGCTCACAGCTGGCTGGTGCAAGCTCAGTTTTGCTCTTTCTTTAATGGTTTTTACTTAATAACAAAGATCTTGGAGAAGTTGCTGCTCAGTTGTGAGGTGTCCTCGTTGCATTTACTTGCACTAAGGGGAAAAAAATAGACATCTGTTATAAGGCTTGTTGTCTTGATGTTCAGGGTGGGCACAGAGGGGAGATGAGTGGGTAGGGTTTCTTCATATGGTGTAGGCAGATTTGTACCACACTGAGAGGAGGAAAGGGCCCATGGTAGTACAAATGTAATGAGTACAGCTATGTTTGCTGATACTTCCAAATTTCTTGTGATGATATATTTTTGTTGTTGGAAACAGGTGTGACAGGGAGTTTCAAAACCCAATAAAGGCTCAGTAGAGTCTTTCCAGCCTTGGGCTTTCTCAGAAGTGACTGAGTCTCTTCAGATCTGAACTGCAGCATTGGTGTTTTCCAGTTGGTTTGGATATTGTATTACTGGACCAAACCTTAGGGACATAATGGCGTTCCTGTAAGAAAAGCTCTCTTGCTGTCATTGTTCTTTACAACTTACTGTATTCCTGAAATCAAGCTATTGTCTCTTTTTGCCGGTTGCAGTAGCTCTGGAGGCTCTTTCTCCGTCAACAGACAGTGCTCGTTCATGCATTAAGTAGTGCCCTTCACTTCAAATATTTATTCCAGCTGCTGTTCTCTTGAATTATTTCACGCTGCTGGTACCCTGAAAGGTAGGGTTTGAGTGGGCATCTCTGTCCCACCATACAGAAAACACAGCACTGCACCATCGTGATCTGGCTTTTTGTCTTGCAGAGAAAGTGGTATGACACTGAAAATGAGTATTATCTGCTGCTCTTCACTGTATCTGTCCGCTGCCTCTTCTGCATCAGCTTCAGCCTGGAGTACTGCTGGCATAGACCTGCCCAGAAGTCATTCCACTCATTCCTGTGGATGCTGGCATATGTGTTTTATTATCCCACATTCCATAATGGGCCCCTCATGAACTTTGGTGAATTCAGTAAGCAGGTAACAGTGTTATTAAGATCACACAGTTATAGATTTTCAGGGCGTCTGTGTCTCAGGTGAATTGTGTGAAAAACCTCCCACTAGACCAGGCTGCTCAAGGCCCCATCCAACCTGGCCTTGAACACTTCCAGGAACACAACTTCCCTGGGCTTTATAAATAGATTTGGCTTTGTGAAAGCAAAAATTGAGATTCTGGTGGACCTCTTAGTGACAAATCCTATGCTCATTTGTCTTCAGTAGCTTTGGAAGATGCAAGGATGAATGTTGTTATCCTGGGCTGGATGGTGTAGGAAAAGTCCATGTAGACTTGCATAGAAACTGAGGTAATGTTTTTATTGTTATTTTTTTGCACCTTCTGAAGTATGTTGAATTCCACCTATATACCTCTAGCAGAGGGAGATGATTATTTTTTTTTTCCAATGAGCATTTCAGAAGGAGCACGAGACTCCAAGTTGACAGCAGCTTAGGGATAGCTGATAGTAAAAATTGTCTGGGGGGGTCTTGCATTTGATCTGAACTAACCTGATACTCAGCAAAGACCTGTGCAAAGACAACCTGCGTTTTTTGGTGTTGAGGAGAAAAAGCAAGATTGAGAATGGGATCACTGTATTTGCAGTAAGTTCTCATTTAAATATGCACAGACCTGTTTGGTTAAAGCCATAAAGAAGATGGAACAAACTGAACTGCATTCATGTGCTTCTTGTTTTGCTGGTGTTTGCTGAAGTGCATTGTCAGAGGTCTTTCCTGAGCAGAGGATACTGCCTTGACAGCTGAGGTTGGAGAAGGGTTTTGCAGTTAGCAGTGCCCACACTTGATTCAAAGTGCACAGATAAAGCTTGTGTTTCGTGCTCCTATCAGAAAAGACCATCTGTAGAACGCCTTAACTGAGGCTGAGACTGAGATGAGGGCTCCTCTGAGCTCACTGGAAAGCAGAAGTCTTGGAGATGGAGAAAGAGAAACTGCTATATGGCCCAAAGAATGTAGTATCAATCCTGGCAATTGGCATCAGTTGTGGTTTAACCCCAGCTGGCAACTAGGCACCACACAGCTGCTTGCCCACCTTCCTTCAGTGGGATGGGGGAGAAAATTTGAAGGATAAGAGTGAGAACTCGTGGGCTGAGATAAAGAGAGTTTGATAGGTAAACAAAAAGCTGCACATGCAAGCAAAGCAAACAAGGAATTAATTCACTACTTCTCTCTACTACTAAGTAGGCAGAAATTCAGCCATCTCCACGAAAGCAGGACTCCATCATGCATAATGTTTGCTTGTGAAGACAAAATGCCATCACTCCGAATGTTCCCTCTGTACTGTCTCATATCTGGATTCTGTTCAGGTTGATAGTACTTCTTCTACAGCACTTTGTTGCAGTGTACATTCATGTTTGGCCTCTTGATAATTTTTACAGCTTACTGAGAATGGAGAGACCAATCTCATGCAAGAATATGTCAGGAATTTCCAAATGATGTAGTTAAATGGACCTCTTAGTAATAGTAATGAATAGCAAATTAAATTTTTAAAAAAAGTTATCAGGATGAGTATTTGAGTAAACCAGTCAGTTATGTGCCATATAACATCTTTGTATTTCTTCTTTAGATGAGGAGACAAGAAGCCTTCAGTTTGAAGACCAATCTCAGCATCCTAATAGTGGGCATAATTCGTATTTTCTTTTGGTGGTGCCTGGCTGAGTTGATGATTCATCTCATGTATATCCATGCTCTCTACAGCAGTGCTCTGCCTTTGGAAGCTGCGTCATACTGGGCCTTGGGTAAGTGTAGAAACAACAGCAGAAATCTTATTTCTTCCCCCACCTCAGCCTATTTCTCTTATGTCCATCTATAGGTACTTAGGAATAGTATATTATGAACAGTCAGTGTCAGAAAGGTGGTCTGCAGACTCTTGATGTAACATGTAGGTCCTCTAAGAAGCTTACAGTTGAACTTACTGAACTGCTTCCTAAATTAAAGAATATTATGTGGGGTTTTTTTCAGTCTAAAGCGTGTGTATAAACTTTGGTTTAAAGTGATTTTCCTCTCAGGATATGGAAGTGGGCACTTAAAACAAAAAAATGAGCTTGTTTCATGTAGGGATCATGGAGGGAAGAAGTTAAGAATTAGTGTTTCTCATCCTTTATTAATCTTCTGTGTTTGTAGTTTGTATTGGTGTTGAAAGGTGTAAAATGACAGTACTCGTGAAAAGAACAGAGGGAGAAATTACAAACAAGGTGGCCTGAAATTATGAAAGTGGCAGTTAGTGCCTCTCAGCTCTGTTTTCCTGCTTGACTTTTACCAACTCCCAGCTCCTCGGTATTTCATTTAAATGCCTGACTGGGGCTGGGGGGGAAATGAGTGCTGATGAGTGCAGCATAAAACAGCAAGAGCTTTGGGTGCTGATACGCAGGCAGATGTAGGCTAACCCATAAGCTACTGGCATATGTGGTTAGTTTGATTTTTTCCACTGTCCTATGTGTATCACTAGGTAGGAGGAATGAAAGCAGACAAAGCCAGGCCTTAATAATGGGTTCTGAAAGATCTTTGGTGATTCCTGAATTGAAGGAGATACCTTTTGCTATACCAGCAAGAAATGGGAATTGACACACACACACTGGTGTGGTCCTTTCAAGCATTCATTAGAAGTCATGTATGGTGAACAATATGTGTTGAAGGGCACTTGTGCATTGGACTCTGGTCAGTAGAGGGCAATATGCATGCTCCATGTCTATGTGCGTGCATATATATACACTTAATATGCATTTCAATATATTCAACATCTTTATTGGTGACATGGTCAGTGGGATTGAGTGCACCGTCAGCAATTTTGCTGATGACATCAAGCACACTGGTGTGGTTGACATGCTGAAGGACCTGCACCAGCTTGAGAAGTGAACCTCAAAGTTAAACAAGGTCCAGCACGTGGGTTGGGGCAATCAGAAGCACAAATACTGGCTGGGTGGAGAATGAATTGAGAGCAGCCCTGGGTGTGTTGGTGGTTAAAGCAGCTCAATGTGTAATGAAATGAAGATGCATCATGTTTCTTGCATGATGTGCTTTTTCAATGACTAGAGGAAGGTGTAACAGAATTGAATTGTCACTTTGGCGTTAATTCAAATTAATGTAGCAGATTTTAATGGGTGGTTACCCCTGACAGGAGGACAGGACAGCCCAGCCCAGCGCAATGTCTGCGGGTTTGCTGGCAGTGGCTGCAGAGTTCTGTTTACCTGACAGCTTGTGCCCAGTTGACTTGGTGCTGTGGTAGTTGTGTGTTCAAATGAAATCTTCCCCTAGTGTGAGGTGTAGCCTCCTGCTGTGGTCAATGCCAAACTAAGAGGGTCTTAGTAGACCCAGTCTGGGCCTACTGTCAGGGAAGAAATGTCCAGTTGTGAAGAAAATGCTGTAGTCTAGTGTGTAGAGCTTCTCAGTAATCATGCTCTTATTGATTGATTAACGGAGAGGGAAACTCCTGATGCATCTTATGATTGTTGGCATTATTGCCAATAAGATAAGTCTGTAGTTACCGGCTCCAGTATGCAGCTGTATTCTATCATCGAGGTTTTAATTTGAGGGAACCTCTGGATAAATTTAATTTTTTTTTTGGGAGAAGAGGCATATAAAAAATAAGAGAAAGGGTAAATGAACCATGTAGCCTCATATTTTGAATTCAGTGATATGGCCCCAGATTCTGAACTGTTTTAAATGTCTGTTACCTGTTAGACTTCTGCCATGTGTCAGTAACCCTTTTGAAATATGACTGCGTATTTCTCTGAGATGTGTTCTAGTTGGATCTGCTCTTGTACTTGAAAGAAACAAGCATCTATTTGGTTGGTGCAAAAACAGTTGCAGTTTTTGTAATTGTAAATTGTGATGCATATTCTTGATTAAACTTTTATTTAACTGTGTTTAGGAGGTTTATAATTTTAAAGTGTGAAATTTGCTCTACTTTTGCTAATGGTTTTGTTTTCACTGTTTATTCTTTTTTTTATATTATGCTGTCAAACTAAAGATGGGGGAAAAAAGCAAACTTGAGCGATTTTGTTATATAAAGGACCGTATCAGTCAAGCATTTGGCCAAGGGACTCTCAAATCAATGTGCAGCTTGACATTGGTTCTAAAAATTTTATAACAGAGACAAGCCTTGAAGATGAGGGTTGCGGACATCCTTTTGCAATAGACAAAATCTGATTGAGGGCCAGTATTGAAGCGAACACATGCAAAACAATGAAAGGTTGCTCAGGAACTGAAAGTTGACTGTTCAATTGTTGTTTGACATTTGCACCAAACTGCAAAATCATAAAACTTTGATAAGTGAGTGCCACACAAGCCAAACGAAAAAAAAAGAAATTGCCATTATGAAGTGTGCTCTGTGCTTCTTTTGAGCAACAAAACCAATCAATTTCTTGATCGCATTGTGACGTGACAAAAAATGGATTCTGTATGACAACCAACGGCGATTGGTGCAGTGGCTGGACTAAGGTGAGGTACCAAAACACTTCCCCAAACTGAAGCATCAAGAGAGGGTTATGGTCACTGTTTGGTGGTCAGCAAGGGGAAATCATTCACTACAACTTCTTGAATCCTGGTGGAACCATCATAGCAGAGGAGTATTGCCAGGAAATCAACAAAATGCAATATGAACTGCAACGTTTACATCAACTATTGGTCAATCAGAAAGGACCAATTCTTTTTCAAGACAATGCCTGTCTGCATGTCTTGCAAATGACATGGCAGAAGCTGCATGAGCTGAGCTACCAGGAGGTACTTCACCCAGCTGACTAACCGTACTTTCTCCCGCTGATTACCATATTTTCAAGCATCTTGACAACTTCCTGCAAGAGATTTTCCACAACCAAGGAGCCCCTCAAAACACTTTTGAAGAATTCATCAGTTTCAGGACTCCAGAATTCTATGCTACTGGAATATATAGACTTGCTTTGTGTTGGCAAAAATGCATAGATTCTGAAGGTTATTTTGGTGAATAAAATTTATTATAAGCTGAGATATACTGCTTTAAAGTTGATAGTTAAAAATGACAATTATTTTTTGCACCAACCTAATACATTTGTTAATGCCATAGAGTCAGTGTAGTTGTGAAAAGGGTAAAGTTTGTGCTGCTGCTCTTATAATAAAATTGCCTGCTAAGTTACAATTCTTGACTATGAGTTTTGGGGGTGGTTTGTAGACATAAAAATACCAAGTGTGGTTTCTAGTACTTGGATCCAAATCTTTTGTCACAGTGTTTTGAGAATATGAAAACAAACACAAAAAATCATAATTCCATTAACATTCTAGTTATCCTTGACACAAAGCTCTATGAAACTTATGAAGTGCAGTTTTGCAATAAATTTAAGGAATGTAAAGATTTGAAGGTCTATAAATTTATTTTTAAAGCGCAGGAAAGCTTAGAATGATTTAAGGATTGCAAGGTGTTAAATTGAAAATATTAATTTATATAAAATTTAATTTGGGACCTCAAACAGCTTGAAGTACAGCTGTTGAAGTACATGGGTTTAAGATTGTATGAGTACTTTAACTTGATTTTTTTTTTATCTCTTAGCATTTTCCTGATTTAAAAAACATAATCTTGATTCTGAATTCTTTGAATTTATTTATACTAGGGGAAAAAAATAGCATTTTGGCAATGCTTTTTACCCATAGGTGTGTTTTACATACACCTAATATAGTTTGTTTCCAATTTAAGATAATGCTTGTGTGAATGTTCTTCTTTTTAAGCTTTAAAATGTACATTAGAGAAAAAATGATGCATTGTTAAAGAGTTTGAGAAATCTAGAATTAATTATAAATTTATTTTTATTTTTTATTTTATGATTTTAAATCAGACTAAGTGATACACTTCTACTTCCTTTATGCTATAATGGAGCAAATGCAATGCAGCTTGAGTGTCTTGTAGGTATGCAAGAAGATTTAAAGACTGAGCCTGTTGCCAGTGCACCCCAACTATTGCATGGCTATGAATCTTACCCTAAGTTTTCAGCGTGTGGCCAGAACTCTCACGCAGTTGGAGTGTAGTGAAGGCCACTGAGAACTCAATCTACATATTTTGGTAGGGACCTTCACATTTCTGATATTGAGAGTCTTAGAATTGCCACACGCAGAGCAGCCAGTACATATCAGGTAATGTGTGATTCCAGCCCAGAAAGCCAACTGTGTCCTGGGCTGCATCAAAAGAAGAGTGACTGGCAAGTCAAGGGAGGTGATTCTTCCCCTCTAATCTGCTCTTGTGAGACCTCACTTGGAGTACTGCGTTCAGTTCTGGAGACCTCAGCAGAGGAAGGACATAGGTCTGTTAAGAGTGAGTCCAGAGGAGGGCCACAAAGATGATCCAAGGCTTGGAACACCTCCGATATGAGGACAGGCTGAGAGAGTTGGGATACTTAAAGGGGGCCTACAAGAAGGCTGGGGAGGGTCTCTTTATCAGGGAGTGTAGTGATAGGGTGAGGGGTAATGGTTTTAAGCTGAAAGAGGACAGATTTAGATTATATTAGGAAGAAAATTTTCATGATGAGGGTGGTGAGGCACTGGAACAGTTAGTTTGCCTAGAGAAGTCATGGGTGTCCCATCCCTGAAGGTGTTCAAGGCCAGGTTGGATGAGGCTTTGAGCAACGTGATCTACTGGAAGGTGCCCCAGCCCATGCCAGGGAAGTTGAAACTGGATGATCTTTAAGATCCCTTCCAACCTAAACTATTCTAGGTTTCTGTGTTAGTAATAGTAGTATATTGTTGTGTAACCTGAAACTTGTATATTATAACTTTGTATTTGAGAACTCTGAATCTTTTGTCATTGTATGTGAAATGAAATATTTTTATTTTGGGGTCTCAAGAAGGTGGCAGTCTGTGTTTCTAAATTTGTCTTTCCAGCATGCACAGCCAAAGGATTTTTAATTTTACCAGCACACGGGCAGCTGTGATCTTCCTAATTGGTTTGTGTGGGTTGTCAGCATTCAGCTCTCCAATGGAATTAGTCAGAAAAGAAATGAGAAACTGAATGATATGGGAATTAAAGCAGAAAGTTGGCTCTATAGATGGTTTAACAGTAATCTAATGTGTGGCTAATTGGCTAGTATCCAAATTGTGCTTCTGATTGTTTTCCTCTGGGGAAGAATTTTATTGTGTACTAGGTGACTGCTTCCCTGAAGGAAAATACCATCAGCTTTATGTCTAGGTATTCTAATATCAAATTTTATCTTGTATGGCACCATTATTTCTTATATCATGTGTGTGGCTCATGATATTTAAAACTAAAAATGTTGGATTGTAGCAGCAAAATGTTGGCCATGTGTAGCCAGCAGGAGTTTTGCAATTTATGTTATTAGTGTCAGAATTTTACCCTAGGTTGTTACATATTAGATGAATGTTTAATGTTTAACTTTTGGTCATCATCCATAATACAACAATTAGCAGAATGCAGAAGGGATGCTTTGCCAAAGAAAATGGCAGATTGTTTAGATGTTCAAGGAGTCAGATTGAAAACTTTGGCTCCAAGGACAGCATACTGGAAGGTTTTAAAATTCCATTAAATATCTGAAGTAATCCCGTCAAATTGCAAGTTAGTTAATATTAGTGAGGGAAAGCAAAACACTGGAAAGGAAGGAGAGATTGCAATTGCATTTTATAATATCCTTTTTTACTCTTCCAAATCATAATAATTTTACTTTTTCTTCTTTGGGATTAGTTTTACTGATGTTGGCTGTCAGTCAGATGGAGAAGTTCACCAAAGTCAGTGGAACTTTCAGGAGGAGGGAACTCTCACCACTTTCTGTAAAGATGTTAACTGCTGCTCCTTAGTGATTTTTCTTCTTATAGTTATTACTTATGTGAGTAATAACTCTGAATAGTGAGTATGATTTTCATCTCACCTGTGCAAGATGCAGCATTTCATGTCATAGCCTGGGGTAAAGCTGTGAGCAAAGACAGTGCCAAAATTTCTCCTTTGGAAATCGGGCAGGTGAGGCACCTCAAGGAGGCCTTTTTCCCATAAATTTAGAAACTGAAATGTGCCTTAAGCGCTATGCTAAGTGGAGTCCTAGACTTCGATGCCTTGGTTGTAGCAGGAAGGATCTTGGGGTGCTTGGGGTGACACAAATAATCTGACAGTATGTGCGATAAGGTGCCAAGGTAACCATTGCTTGTAACAGTTCTGGAGAAACAAGTGAAAAGTGGTTGGTTGGGGTTTTTTCCGAAGAAAAAATTTATTGTCCCTGTAATAAATGTTCACAGTTTATATTGCCATGTTCTGATTTTTAACTCAACATAAGTCAGCGTTTGTTTTTCATAGCAGTCCAAAGATTTTTGCAAATGGAACTATAGATGCTTACTTACGCCTTCATATTGGCGTGGTGGTACTATTTTGTGTGTGCTTAAAGTCATGATCATATGTGCTTGTGTGCCCTAGAGCTGTTGCAACAGTAGGTGTTGCATATCCTATTAATTTATGATATTTGTATGGTTGTATGGAAGTAATCAGTATTAACAGATTTTAGATGTATTTCGGGGCTTGTTTAAGGTATGATTTTTCACCTTTTATTTTTTCTTTTAGGTGGCCTGGCTTTAGCTCAGGTACTATTTTTTTATGTGAAATACCTGGTTCTCTATGGTGTTCCTGCCCTTCTCCTTCAAATGGATGGACTCAAACCTCCAGCTCTGCCTTGCTGTGTGAGCCTGATGTACAGTTTCACTAAAATGTGGAGGTTAGTCTACTGCTTTTCAGACAGTTTACTACTGATTTAGGAAATCAGGGTTTAAGAACATGCATGTATGTGTTCATAGTCACATACGCTTTTCCTTTCATGTCCTCACATTTTTTCTCTCCCACCCCCATGATTCATCTTCTGCACTTTCTAAATGTACTTCAGCTTGGTTACTTTTTTCACATGGCAGCAAAAGGTAGGGGTGAGCATCCTTTTCAGGTATTTCTTCCTCTGAATTATTACAATTAGACTCAGCCTACTTAGTTTCACTAACATAGCAATTATCTTTTTCAGGTATCTACTAAAAGGTTCATTTTTCAGTCCTGGTCTAAACCCTGCATTTCAGCTATTTATCCTTCCAGAGAAGGAAAAGAAGGGCTTGATAAATTACTGTTATGAGGAAAGCTGTAGTTGTAACACTTCAATATGTAGCCATGCAGTGTAGTCTTCAGCACATTAAAAATACTATGAAAAATGAATTTGTTTATAGTGTAGGATGAATTTCTCAATTGGTATAATATTTCACAAAAGAAGGTGTAGGTTTTGAATCTTACATTTGCCTTAAACCAGTGTTCACTGAAGTATTTTTCCTGAAAATTGTTTCCCAGGTGGATTCTGCTTCTGTTTAGCCTGTGTGTCACAGTGGCTTCATTTGACTTCTCCCCTCCCTTGTTTTCCTCTGCACTATGTCTCTAGTTTCTCTGTCTGTGGGACACTGTGCCCTAGACTTACCTAAAATGATTTAGACTTGTCAACTTTTTAGTGCAGAGACTTCTTGTATTGTGTTAGTGCAGAGCCTAGCACAATGGTGCTTACCATGTTTGGTCTTGGACTGCTTTGCAACATGAGTTGTGCTTTTTCGTTTTAGTCATATGGGCCTGCTATTATCAGAGCTTTATTGGACAAGATTTTAATTTTGGTTTTGGCTTGGAGCTCGTTATAACAAGAAGGCTTTATAGTTTATAGTAGTTGGCAGCTGTAGATATTTAGTATTCAAAGAATGCAGCAGAAATGAAGTGCAGAAAACAGATGAACTGTTAAAAACTATTTGAGCTACTAGCAAATGCCTTGGTTTAAATTCTCTTCCAGAGTATGAACTGAACTTATGACCTACAGAGTTAATATAGAAATCTGTGTTTTTTCCCAGGCACTCTCCAGAGGGCAGCATCTCTTGGCCTGCTGGACTTGTAAGCGGGCTTGCAAACATCAGTGTTTTTTATCTCCTCTCCCATTTCTTTTCCCGGGTGATCTATATATTGCTCTGGAGGTGTCAAATGAAACCGAACTTTAGCACAAATAGTAAAGACACTGTGATGTCAGGTAGTTGTAACAGACAATGAAAAGATACTCTGTCTCTGCAAACTTGTGTGGTATGTCTCAGTAAGAACACCAGGTGTTCTTAAAAAAAAATGTAACACAAGGAAATTGATATTAGTGTCTAAGCAGAAAACTTAGTTATTTTTTACAGAAGAAGAAAGGGAGCTGTTGATATTTACTGTTTGCCCAAGAATTTAATTCATTTATGTATCAAACATTCACTGCCAGAAAAATCAGTTTCTGTACAGCTGATTTGATTTCTTGCTTTCAAAGGTGTGTGGATAGTTATGGCTGTGAGTGAACTATGGATCACTCTCAATTATCTAAGAAATCTCACTTAGCTTTCCCTCTGAATCCCTGAATTATGACACACATGCCTTTACAGTTAAACTCTTCAATCACTACTACCCAAAGGCTTTGCAGTCTTTTTATGTGTTTGATATGTTACATAGGAATGTCAGTGTTAGATGTGGGAATAGCCTTTGTTTCTAAACTGTGTGATTGTCTGAACAAGAGTGGAAGTGTGGAAATGATGGGTCTAGCATAAAAGCTAGCAAAAAATGGTGAAAGTAAATAGCTTGTGTTCTGAAGCCATATGAACAGGGACACTGTTTCCATAAAGTGCTGAATAATTTTTTTGTAGTTTGTGAATATGTGGACTTTTAAGTGAATGTTGTAAACAACTTTATCAAAGTGGGTCAAATTTATACATAGTGCCTGATTTTAAGCTGTTAGAGCAAGGAGATTTGTGCCAGACTCTGTTTTCATGAGATGATAGTCTAGTAAAGCTTGTTGAAGGCCCCTTGGGCCAGTTTGGGAAATGGAGCGGGGTGGAATGAGCCAGATGACATGGAGTGCACCATTGTTACCTGCTGACATTGGGGAGGCTGCTTAGAAAAAAATGCTTGCCTGTGCTAGGCTCACTCTTAGCCTTCTTGCTGGTGTGTGCTTTAGGGTACTTTCAGAAATGGAGTATTATGCTAGCTAGGCTTCTGGAAGACCCAGACTGGTTTTGGCTCAAAGCTATTAGCAGTGCGGTTTTTAAGAGATAAGGAAGCCTGAAGAGAAAGAAAACATGAATGTTACCATGTAAGGAATGCAAATAGGCTATTAAAGAGTCTACCACCACCACCCGGTGTCCTTTGAGCATAACAACAAAGATTGTGGTCTTATACTTCCAAACCAGTGTCGCTTATAATCAGTACACACGGACGTAATTCACTGTGTGGAAGAGCAAGCAAGTGGAAGAGCTTTTAATCAGGCAGGTAAGATAAAGAGTGCAGCTTGTCTCGACTTTCTCTACAGCTGAAAAGCAAAGCAGGTATTCGGAAAACAGATCAAGTATTCTGTCTCCCTATTTATGGTACTAAACAATAAACCAAATTGTATCCATTCAAACTTATAAACAAAAGGCTTTAATTAAAAAGGAGTTATACAACTTTATGGTAGTTTCTGCCTTATTTGCATTTTATTTAATCAAGACAATCCCTTCAGTCAAAAAATTAGCAATCTTTTTTACTATCTTAAGACTAATATATACTGAATGTGTTACTGTGGTTTCATTTTACCATGATATCATTGTCTTACTAAATATGTAGCTGTGTGGCCAAAAAATGCATGATAAATTTATTACTATTTAAAAGCTTGATTATAGCTGTGAAAAGGAGATTGTGAGCTCCCAGTTATTATTCCTTCTAGACAGGGCAGCAGTTCAGTGAACCGCCACTTAGTTTTTAACATGTACTTTACGTTGTCATGAGGAATTGAACTATTTTTTGTTACCAAGGTTAAAAGCAAGGTGATGAATCGTGTGAGAGCAGCCAGTATTGTTGGAAGCTTGTAATAAGCGCTTTTAAAGAGCTGGTCAAGGCTGATGTTTGCCCAATAACTTTTCAGGTAGGGGTGAATTGAGTGCTGCAAATGGGAGAAGTGCTGCTGCTAAAACTTGCAAATTATTTCAGTATGGAAAAATATTCTAGTAATAAATAGTAAGAGTGTGGAAAGTAGAGAAACAATACATAGCACATAACTAAATCCTGTATCAACTTTGGCACATCAGTGAATGACTTTGGTGATGTATTCCACAAAGAAAGTTGTCAGTTTGTGAATTAGGACAACACTTAGCACAGGTGCTGTTCATGGAAATAAAACATGCTGCTATTTTTGTTTCCATCCCATGTTTGAGTGTGACGAGTGCTCTTCTGCAAAGATGTTGGACACATTGATCAGATGTGTTTTGACATGCCAAGGGAACAGCATGGCATAAGAAACCAGTTATCTCTGGTCATGGACTGTTATGAGATGTGCAGAAACACAGTTCCTCTTCTCTGCCTTCCCATCTTATAATTTGCATATTCCTGAGCATCTTCTCCAAACTAATTCAGAGACAAGTGTGGTGTTAGCCACAGCAAGACTTGAGGTTCTTCAGGAAAGCAACAAGAAATAGTATTTGAAAGGTAGGTTTCTCAGGGAATAGACTTGCATCCAGAGTGAAGAAAATGGATTTTAAGAAACACTGCTAGATAACAATAAAATAATGCAGTGATGGAGAAAAAATTGGCTGTTTTCAACTGCCGTGCTTTGTTTCAGGTTCTACCTTGTATTTAACATCCTGACTCCTGACCAGAAGGAGTCTGATGTATTAATAAGTCAACAGCCCTCCCCCTACTTTTTTGCAAGCTAATGTTTGGACTATGAAGACTACATTTTGCATGTACAGATGCACATACACACTTTTATGTGAACACGTTGAGTTTATCCCACAGATGTTTTGGTGACAAAAGCTTGATGTCCAGATGGAGATACGTGATGAGTAGTGTCCCTCAGGGATCCACGTTGGAACCAGTGCTGTTAAATATCTTCATCAGTGTTACAGACAGTGAGATCAAGTGCATCCTTAGCAAGCCTGTAGATGACACCAAGCTGAGTGGTGCAGTAGTCACAGTGGAAGGACAGGATGTCATCCAGGTTTCCCAGGGAAGTTGCGGATGCCCCATCCCTGGAGGTGTTCAAGGCCAGGTTAGGTGGGGCCTTGGAAGGCCTGTTCTAGACGGAGATGCCCCTGCTCATGGCAGAGGGATTGGAACTGCATGAGGTTTAAAGTCCCAATCCAACCCATTCTATGACTCATTCTATGACATCCAAAACTGGCATCTGGATTGCTGATTCAAAATAATTGTCTGCAATTCAGTCTGGTTTACTCGCCTCTTTAATGCAAAAACATTGTTTGCCTTGTATAAGGAAGGTGGTCTATATGCAAGGTCTGAGTGAATTGCTCCAGATTATGGATTCAAATTTTGCTGTGTGCTCATCAAATTCTTGATTATAACCATGCCATAGAAAATGGATCTACAAATGAAAATTGTAATCTCTTCTGCATATCTTTCTTCTTCATCCTGATACTTTTTGTCTACCTTGACTATTCCTGAAACTTTATCCTCTCTGGAAACAGTTCATTATGTATGCCTATTGGAAAGGACCAGACAGGGTATTTTCCCTTTCTTTCAGATTCTTTTCTGGGAAAAGACAGGTCTAATACTGATGCTATGTGTGAGTATGAGCACAAGGGATCACTGTGACCACATGCAGCAATTTTGGAATGATGAATAGCAAGCAAAATCTTACCATCTCTTGTTTCTGGCTTAAATGCTTTATAGTATTTATGCAATGAGGACTAGAATAGATTTCTAAACAAAGAAAATAGACTTAAATAGTTACCTTTTCCTCATGCATTTTCACCTGTGCTTCTCAGTGTCTCAGCCCAGTTTATCATGTACTTCTTTTCTTTGAAATGCTGATTCTTGTAATAAATTGAGGAATTAACTTATGAAATATATCAAGATGAGTAAGCTGTTGAAAGGCTTTATCATTGTAAAGGAAATTTAAATAGGATCAGAAATGGTGTTTCGAGCAATGTTTGATTTGGGAAGCTTGCATTCTTAAATTCCCAAATAGCTAATGTCTAGCACAAGTTAACACAAACATAATTGTCCAGCTGTAACTTTGCTACAGCCCTGTATATTCAAGGTGACGTCCCTGCCTCTGGGCTCAGAAGAATGTGCCTTTACAAGTTCAGGGCCTTGTACTGTAACAAACGCCCATCGAAGGCTGCTCTTTTGCTGTGGCATTTTTGGATAAGCTGATGGATGGTCTGAATGAGTCCAGAGAAGAGCAACAAAGCTGGTGAGGGGGCTGGAGAGCAGGTCTTATGAGGAGCGGCTGAGAGAGCTGGGGTTGTTTAGCCTGGAGAAGAGGAGCCTGAGGGGAGACCTCATTGCTCTCTATAGCTACCTGAAAGGAGGTTGTAGAGAGGAGGGTGCTGGCCTCTTCTCCAAAGTGACAGGGGACAAGACAAGAGGGAATGGCCTCAAGCTCCGCCAGGGGAGGTTTAGGCTGGACATTAGGAAAAAATTCTTCACAGAAAGGGTCATTGGGCACTGGAACAGGCTGCCCAGGAAGGTGGTTGAGTCCCCTTCCCTGGAGGTGTTTAAGGGATGGGTGGGTGAGGTGCTCAGGGACATGGTTTAGTGGCAGATAGTAATGGTTGGACTCAGTGATCCTGTGGGTCTCTTCCAACCTGGTTATTCTATGATTCTAAATTTGAGATAGATTTTTTTTCTCCCTAAATTTATCCTTCCTATGAGCTGAATTCTCTGAGAGGCTCTGTATCAGGGGGAGTAGTAATAGGATGAAGAGTAACGTTTTAAGCTGAAAACGGCAGATTTAGATTAGATATTAGGAAGACGTGTTTAACTCTGAGGGCGGTGAGGCACTGGCACAGGTTGCCCAGGGAAGCTATGGCTGCCCCATCCCTGGAGGTGTTCAAGGCCAGGTTGGATGGGGCCTTGGGCAGCCTGGTCTAGTGGGACGTGTCCCTGCCTGTTGCAGGGGAATTGGAACTGGATGATCTTTAAAGTCCCTTCCAACCTAAACCATTCTATGATTCTATGTTTCTGGGTTAGTAATAATAGTAAATTGTTGTGCAACCTGTCATTTGAAGGTAATTGCAGAGGCAAAAAGAAAAATGCTAAATGATGGATCATAAGCTCCTTCCCATGGCAGGTATACTCAGGAGTTAGTTATGTTATGAATCCTTGAAAAATTTGCATGGGGAAGGAGAGGCAGGCAATGAAAAGAAACTCTGTGTCTTCTTGGCAGTTTGAATAAGGGATTCAGCGTGAATCACCCAGACCCTGGTAGAAATTTGAATGGAGCGTACAGATTTGTGGCTCAGACCTGCTGCCCACCTTGCTGTGGAAGGCGTTGCAGTGGCAGCAATAGCTTCTTCCAAAGCTCCAGGAGGACCTTCACTGGGGTTCTGTGCCTGGGGGTCAGAGCAGGGACTCTAAGCCAAGACTACTTGTGCTATGAGCAGACAATCTCATTTTAAGTGCTATAAATGACCTAGCAGTCAGCTTCACGAAGATCAGGTATTTTGAGGTAATTTGTATCAATCCTGTAGTTCTGGACAGCTGTGTTTTTGGAAGCTGTCTGCTCCATGCCTCATAGAGGACTTACCCAGCAGCTGGAACTTTGAGACAAGAAAAGGAAGGACAGGTTTATGCGTATTTCCCTTTCCTCTAGAGATGAGGAGTGTCATCTCTAGTATATTTTCAGCCTTTGATATTTTCAGAGAAGAAGTTGTCCAGTGTGTTTTAGACAGTGTATCAGGTAAAACAACATGTCTTTTAATGATTTGTCTTCTCACTGTTTTTAATCTCAAATGTTAATGCTACAGCTTTTCTGTTTAAAAATCAAAAGGCACCTTTCCCCCGCCCTGTATTTTTAGAGAGGATTACTTAAATATGAAAAGAGATTATTTAAAAGGATAGTCGGATTAAATAGAATTACACCTACAGTGTTGAAATGGCCTAGTGATCATGAGTAAGGGGAAATTGTACTGAAATCTTAAGAACAGAAAAAATCAGTATTGCCAAAGTGTGCAGAAGTCCAAACACATCAATGTCCATAATCTACATTTAAGCCTCCGTTTGCTAGCATTGACACCCTGAAGTCGTAAGATCTGGTTTGTGTCTCTTCTGTCTGGACAAATACACTGAATTGGATCTCAGATCAGGAGTAAAAATAGCATGCATAAGAACAGTTCCATCATGGAAAGCTTGTACTTGTGTATGTTTATGGATGATGTGCTTTAAAAAGCTTAAAGAATCTTAGTTTTCATTCTTTGGAAGCTTTTTACATGGTCTTTGAAGATGTTGGATTAGAGTCTCTTTTAGGGCTCTTTTCGTTCTGTTGGCATGCAGAGTATCAGCTAGAGGCAGGATGATCTCTTGAAGAGGAGCACCTTCTTAGAAAGGCCATGGAGTTACATATAACCTTTAAATGTTACACCTGTGCGCCAATATCAAAATACTTAAGCTGCCTGCCCCATTTAATTGCAAAATTAGTGCACATTTTTTATTAGTAGAATAACTTGTTTCTAAGTTGAAAAATAACACTTTGAATTACTTACTGCTTGCATTTTTCTTTAATTGTTGTGATGCTTAAAGCTGAGCATTGATCTGTGTCACTGTTTTTGGCTAGCGTGTCACTGTTTTTGGCTAGCATGTCACCTGAATGTACGAAAGACACTTTAGTTCTGGACTGGTTAGTTATTCTTGCACTGATAGAGAGAAAATGTTTAACTGCTTTTGACATTGGCCAAATTAGTGTGTGCTACAGTTTTTATCTACTGTACAGCTTAATTTACTGGTTATATTAAAGCTTTAGAAGCTTTATATATACAGCTTAAATATCTTCAGTAGAGTAAAATCTAGTATTTGTCTCTTTTGGATGTAAAAAGAGGCAATAACAAAACACTCTAATCCTTCTTGGGTCTAAATTGCATAATTACTGGAAATTTATTTGTGTAGTGACTGCTTTGTTACTGTAATTTAAAATTGCTGGGCTTTTTTAACAAACAAACGAAGCCCGCCTGCTGCTAGTCACCCGTGAAGCCCTGCATGAGCTCTGCATAGATACAAACTGTTATTGCTGCTCACATTTGGCAAACAGCACTGTCTACTCACAGCCACTGTAGAAAATGACTAATGGTTACTAATAAACTTCATTGTTCTGTTTGCAATAAGCATAGTGATCTCATAGTAATTGAACAATCATGCTGCACTGTGCGAGTCTCACTTGAGGAAAACTGAAGGAGAACTCGCCCTATGGGAGTTTGCCACTAATGGGCATTAGGTTTCATCCATTCTACGTGAGCTACCACAGGCTTTTGAAGAATTAGGGAAGGTATAAAATTAAAGTAATATTTCTTCTGAAGGGTTCTAGGAGAAATTATTGGAATACAAATGAGATCTGGTCTTTTTAAGAAAGTGTCTGCTGAACTGTATTGCCAAGACCCAGTGTGAGGGATATGTGAGAAACTAAACTGGTTTCTTGCCTTAAAGCCTCTAAGTAAGCAGACCTCTATGTAATCTTACATTAACACTGGCAATGACAGATGCCTGGTTAAAGTTCTGCTTGTTTCTCAGGCCAGGACGTTAGTGGTGTGGGGGGAACTTGCTGCCTAGAATCATTACAACTTTCCTCAGGCTTTCTGATATACAAGTTGTGTGTTTAAATTGACATGAAACAACAAAAAATATTAGATCATTCATCCAATTTGTAGGCTAGGGGCCAATAGCGGTTTGAAGTCTTTCTTATGTGGTCCACAAAAGAACTTTTTCCTTGTGGCCGCCTTACTGTAGATTATTTTTGCTACTCAGGTCTCCAGCATGAGCTGCTAGCTAATAACTGAAACTCCACAAGTGAAGCTTTGATACTCTTATTGATATTTTCTACTCAGAAGTGAAGGTGTCTGTAACAGAATGTATACCAAAGTGGACTGAAACCTGCATTATACAGGCTGTCTAGTGTCAGTCTGGGTATTTGAAATTGGTGAGGGTTTTCCTGCTGATTTTGACTGGGTCAGGATTTAATTGTAGATTCCCACCATTCTTATAGGTATGGGAAGCTCTAGCTTCTCCCTGTGATGCCATGCAGGAAATGCTTTGCAAGTAAAATGTCCAGGGTTTGCTCTATTCAACCTTAAAGTAGTTACGTATTTACAAAGTACTCTTTTGTAAAGTAAGGTGAATGTTAACATCTTGGATATATTGATGCTGAAAAGCTGTACAGCACTGAGCAGGAGCTCTGGATGGAGGCATCCAGCACAGGCTGAACACAATGGCAGCTTTGGTTATTCTAATAATGGTGGAAACCAAAAGGCAACTTGTTACTGCTGAATCACACCAGGAAGAAACAGAACAGAAATTTGAAATGTTTTATCTAAGCATGAAGTGTTAAAATTTCAGTATGTGCTTAAGCAAGTGTCAGAGAATGTGATAAAGATATCTTCATGTATATACAAGTCCTGCCTGTTAATACTGTAAGAAGAAATTGCTTGTCAAAGTTATGATATAAAAGCATTTGACAGTCTTCATATTTTTTCTTTCAAATACCATTGATTTTCTTTTTTACTCTTAGTTGCATTTTTACACTGATATGAAAGAAAGCTGCTACGACTAGTTTGCTGCATTGCAGATGGCTAGAACTTAAAATCAAAGCTTGCAAACAAATGACAGTCCATCAAAACTTGCACTCTGGGCTTAAGCATAAGATCTTAAGCTTAAGAACTTGATGTTTAAAAGAACATTGAATTCACTTACACTGGAATTTTGTTATTGGATTGAACCTCGATTTGTTTAATTGTATGTTGCATGGTAAGAACTCCTTTGGTTTTGAATAAGAAATCATAGGATTTGTTATTATTTATCTTGAAGAAATGCCAGAACAGCTGTATATATGTATTTTTTCCTAATTCCAATACCTCCTTAGTGGGCAGACTAAGATCTTTGTTTGGGTGTGATTCACCAAGTATCTGGCACTAATTGAAAGGCTGAAGTGAAAAATGAGAGCTGCAGGAACATACTTGTAGGTGGCAAAAGAATGCTCAGAAAGTGTTACAGTGTGACTTTTAAGGCTCAGTGTCTAAAAGTACCTTCCAAGTTTGGGTAGCATAAATCCAAAGAAGTTGTTGGATTGGATTAGGTTTCATTTTTTCTGGATTATCTGCCTCATCATTCACCTTGCCGTCTTCATTTTAAAAAACTAGTACCACCAAGCTGTCTGGGCTTTTTAGTTGAATATTTTCAGTTTGCCTGCTATATTTATACAGTAAAATATCTCATGTGACAATTTAATTGTTGCTTTCCTATTAACTTGTGCATCTGCTTTCTAAATAGTGCATCCTAGCACCACAGCAGTTAATTATTTAGGAGGAAGTATGCTGATGGTCACTGAAGAGGCAAGCTGTGCATGGAAGTGTAGGATTCAGGTGAACTTGCAGAAGACAATATGTCTGAATCTTTGCAACCTACAGACAGCCAGAAATGTCTTAAAAATATGGATGGCTTTCCCAGATCTTTATTTAATGCTGAAGATGATGATGAATCATTTGGCAGCAGGCACTACTTGAAAAATACTTATTGTATTTGGTAGGTATACCCCCTCTAAGGGATTTGCTTTAGCAAAGTTTTATAGTTCATCTTTATAGAACATTAAATAATAGAAATTAGCAAAGTGTATATACAGGTTTTGTATCTGCTTTCCCTGTGGTAATCTTATTCTTCAGATAAGGCTAAGGCTAAAGCCAACTGTATCCTGGGCTGCATCAAAAGACGAGTGGCCAGCAGGTTAAGGGAGGTGATTCTGCCCCTCTATTCCTTTCTTGTGAGAGCTCATCGGGAGTGCTGTGTCCACTTCTGGAATCGTCAACATAAGAATATGGAACTGTTGGAACGGGTCAAGAGGAGGGCTATGAAGATGATCAGAGGGCTGGAACACCTTCCATACAAGGACAGGCAGAGAGAGTTGGGTTTGTTCAGCCTGGAGAAGAGAAGGCTCTGGGGAGGGACTGTTCACCAAGGCTTGTAGTGATAGGATGAGGGAGAACAGGTATAAACTGGAGAGGGGCAGATTTAGGCGTGGTATAAGGAAGAATTTCTTCACCATGAGTGGGGAGGCACTGGCACAGGTTGTCCAGGGAAGTTGTGGATGCCGCATCCATGGAGGTATTCAAGGCTGTGTTGAATGGGGTGTTGGGCAGCCTGATCTGGTGAGACATGTCCCTGCCCATGGCTGGGTGTTTGGAACTGAGTGATCTTTAAGGTCCCTTCCAACCCAAACTGTGATTCTGTGTTTCAGACTTATGTTGCACACTGGGCGTTCGTGCTGTAAGACATTGCTTAAGAAAGAGAGGTGGTGAAGCAACTTAAGAGCGTTGTGTCAGTGAAAGCAGCTGTTGCCTAATGACCTCTCAGTCTCTGGTGCAAAATGTTGTTGTTTTGGAGAGGCTCTTAGTCAGTAGCTCACTGGAAAAATGCCATTTTTATTTGCAAAGATGGCTAATGGAAGTGCTGGTCTTGCAAACACTGTTCTATGGTTAAATAGAATGGGCCTTTCTGAGGATACATGATTGAATTACACTTTCTAATGTCATGTTAGGCGCATTTGTAAAAGGAAGGGCCATAAACCTTTGTTGAAATATCACAGCAACTACAGTTCTTCTTCTGAGAGATGGTGAATACCTGCAGAGTACAGAGTACTGATGCTGTAGTAAATAACCCATTTGTTGGATTTCACCACTGTAAATGGCAACTAGCCTCACTAATTTGAAGAGACTTAAGTGCAGTTATTATACTGTTTGCTACAGTGAAATGTGGGATAGCACTACTGCTCGAACTCCTTTCCTGCTTGTAGAAATTACGCCATTCCTTTCTGCATTCAAGTGTCTGTTTTC
Source organism: Phaenicophaeus curvirostris (assembly GCF_032191515.1). Lineage (NCBI taxonomy): Eukaryota > Metazoa > Chordata > Aves > Cuculiformes > Cuculidae > Phaenicophaeus > Phaenicophaeus curvirostris. The sequence goes on along the minus strand of NC_091393.1, from coordinate 91,282,421 downwards.
CAACAGGAATATGACTGTTTTTTAAGGTGCCTGGGATATTTGTATAAAATACAGCCCCTGGGCACACAGTATCACATTTACCTGTTTCCATCTATGTTGCTGACTTTGAATTCTTGGCAAATGGCAAACTTTCCACCTACATCCATCCCCCTGAAGGTAGAGCCCAAAGTTAAAATCATGCCACTATCCCTCTGTATGCTGCTAGTGCAATTTTAGCTGTTGCAAAAATGGTTTATTATTCCTTGACAGAACTGGCACAGACACACAAATGTTCTCAGTTCTTAAATAAAAATACTGACATTTTTGAGAACACAGGTGATTCTGGTACAGGATCTCCAGAATTATGAAGTGTTTCTCTGTGAGTGATGGATTTTTTTTGTCTGTTGAAAAATGTGCAGAATATTCCTCATACTAGCCATAGCAACTCTCCTTATGTATATATAGCTTTCCCTATTGTATTTCTTTTCTATATATACACAGTTATTTTGAGTTCACTAGGAGTGTTGGATGTATGGTAGTCTTGATATCTGACCTGCTGTTCTCTTAGTACAGAAAAGATTGTGCTTTCTCTGTGAATTTCCCCACATAATACTTTATATCCTGTAACATGATTATGAAATGGAGATTAAACATTTACCCTTTATTTTCTGCTGACTTGACAAGGTTTTTCCCTGTTCAAGGACTGCTATTACTATTTTGATAAACTAGATTTTGCCCGTTATTTATAAAATAATAATGTATTGCTGTTGACATTTTAGCAGTTTGGAGAATTTAAATGGCAAATAATTTTTTCATTCTTATTGCTGTTGATATAATTTCCTTTGTTTTAATTAAAATCTACAATAACCTTTCAGAAAATTGTGCTCATTATAGGATTTTAAAAATACTTGTGAAACTTCTAGGTAACTGAGGCACCTTAGCTTGCAAGGGCTACCGGATAAAGGCTGTATTTTGCTGAGAAGCTCAGGATTGAATAAGCTGTATGAACTTGATTATAAATTATGTTGCAATATCAAGTAAGTATGTGTGCGCTTTGTAGGTAGTAGATAATCATGTCGATGTGCATGTGGCAGGTATAATTGAGTTAATTGAGGTTGGGTGGGGCACCGTGTCGTGCCTGATAGGTAGATTACTTTGAAATCTTAATTAAAAATGAAATGTGAGTACTTGTTTTCTTTTTTTTTTTTTTGCATTTAATATAGTTGCTTATTCCACTCCCAAGTTACACTCTGAACACTGCTATACAAACTCTTTACCCCTTGTTAACTTTTCCATCTCATGATGAAGAGCTTAATTGTGTCTACCAGCTCTGTTTCTATTACTACTTCATTGTGTTTTCACTAATTTTCACTTCACTTTTAGACTTAAATGCAGTATGTATTTAAATACAAACAAGCAGAATGGTTGGAAGTATCTCTGGTAGTGTTTTATCAAAACCAGCTTCTGATAATCCTGGCTAATTAATATTTTTGCCTTGCACAGTGTCTCTGTTCATTATCCTAGGTTTTTAAAAGTGTATGTACCCAGTATCCATAGCCTTAAGTAATGCAGCTTTTACTCCCATTTACAAGTTGAGATTGTCCAGCCTAGTTGGTTTTGCTTTTGGATGCTATCCTGAGGTGTCTTTAAGATCTAGATGCACAGACTGATGCTAATATATGTAATTCTGTTAGTCATAGCATCACATCTTTAAACAACTGCTTACTGTTGTGAATTCAGGGTCTTAGGTAGTCATTTGAAACATCGGCTTGATTCTCCTGAGCTGGCTGAGGGATGGATGAAACGGAAAAGGGAAAGAAACACTGACGCTAATATCCAGTGGATGTTTAGTGCTGAAGTTTTCAGGCATGGTTCTTGTAATTTAATATGATCTAACTTGTTCTTACTGTCAGAAGTCCTTGAAGTTATTTTCCTCACCAACACTCTGCAAGGTCCACTTCTCAGTAGATTCTGTGTATTTGAAGGGAAACATAAGGGGGTTCCTTGATTATTCTGTATCATGGAGAGAATTCATGGCAATCTCTTGCATTTTAGTTCGGAACAGGGCAGAAAAGGGGGAAGAAAGGATTCCACAGTATTTTTTTTAATAGAGGATCTACCCACATATATGACAGAAAACATGCAGACTTACTGGTAATCAGGATGCTTAAAAAATTATTTGCAGTAACAGAATATGAACTCTAAGTATTGCTGCTCTATTGAAGAAATACTCAAACAAGGAATTTGTGAGCTTTTTAACATGAATCTAAATCTTGCCATATGATGATGATCTTAAATTTCATGTCATTACAGAAAGGAAATTGCATATAACACTATTGCTTCCATTTTATCAATTCCAGTAACTTTAATCTTTGGTGTAACTGATTGTTTCAAAATACAATGTTTGTAGGGTACTCATCAAAGTTATATTTTGTAACATAATTAATATATGGTGAATCTTTTTGTTACAGAAGTTTTGATGTTGGGCTACATCGCTTTCTGGTCAGGTAAGCTAATGTTTTTTTATTGCAATTCCATAGTAGAAGGGGTTTCTATTATAGTAGAGATAGCCATGTAAAATCAATACTAGTGCGTATTTTCTATGGCAAGATCCCATTTTGTCTTCCATTTATATATTAGTTTGAAAAACTTTTAACTATTTAGCTTGGATATCAATCCAATGCAGGCTCCAAAGAACCTCATCAAGCATCATTCAGGAAAATTTTGACTCAGGAAATTTCAGTGACAGTGTTGTACTCATTCCTGAGGAAATCTGTTTTTCTTCTACTGAAGACTGTTCAAAAGCTTTTTCCACAGAAACTCAAGTGCCTTTGTACCCTCTAATAAGAGCCTGAATTTTATAGAAAATTGTGACTGTGGAGGAAAGTTTTATTTTTTCAATAGAAAACTTGATTGATTCGATTTACGAGATGAATTCTGTTCTCAACATGAATAAGAAAGTGGACTGATTTTTGTGTGGTTTGCTGATATTTGGAGGAACTGGTGATTAAAGCAGGACACTTAACAAGAAAAGGGAAGTTAATGCATTTGAGTGCTACACTGAAGAACTGTTTTTGCTGTTTGGACTTCTTCTATATAAGCTAAATCACACATGTTCACTAAGGATGCATTTGCATTCATTTTTAATAACAAAACCTATTGCTATCTACTAATCTTTACAAAGAAGTGCAATGCATACCATGAAAGATTGTTTGCCACGGTCTTCAGTCCCTTAGGAAATGAATCCTATCAGTTATTTCATCTCACTAAAATATTGCAATATCTATCTGTGAAGAAATTTACCTTGGAAGAATGAACCCAGTATGTGAGCCAGAGGATGCTGTTTGCGTCCCACCATAAAGATCAGCTGACCTTAGGCTTCTTTTGATTTGGCCTTGCTACTGAACTCATTATTTTAGGCTGTTTTGTCGTATTTCCTGGGTAAAGACTCTGTTAAGACTTCACTCTCACAAGTCCTTGAGGCCTTAATGCAGAGATTTTCAGCACCGATTCACAGACTGCCAGAGCTCTAACAGATTGATTGCTCCTGATTATTTTTCACTCCTCTGGTTACTCACTTGAAGCATGTTATTTTGTAATGTTTTCTGAACCCTGCTAATAGCTCTTGACTGTAGCTTGTACAAGAAGCACAAAGCTCCAGACAGAATGATAAATGCCTAGGAGCATTTCTCTGCCTTAAGCTCAGGATCACTTTTAAGTGTTCTTTTCACTTTGTCCTGTAAAGACTTGGCTTCTCCTCTAGATTACCAGTACCATGGCAAAATGCAGGAAAAGAAAATAATTCTGTGTTCAAGGTCGGGGTGCCAATTGGACAGTAATACAAAGGGTATATCTTAAAGGGAAGGATACTAGGTAGTATCATATTGAACACCATGCTTTTGTGGTTTAAAATAAATACAAAAAAACCCCATGAAAGATCTGAGATCACACAAAGCCTATGTCACAGGGAAAATCAGGTTTGTTTTAAGGTTGCACAGGAAAACTCGCATCCTGACATAACCTTTGAGCAGTTGGCTTTGTAACATTAGGGTTATTTTACGTATATCTATGTATGTAGCAGGATGGCTTTTAACATAAAACAGTCTTCACTAAAGCCACAGTGTCAATATTGCTGAAGATATATGCATTTCATTGTGTAGATATAGTTTTTAGACTAAATGTATTTAAGTTCTGGCATCAGTTCTACAAAATTAGCTACGTCTTGTCTATATTTTCACCAGAAGAATGATTTTTAAAATTTTTTCTTTAAAGGAATCATGTAAGAAATGGAAATAATCATATAAGAAATGGTTTAAAAATGTGCTACTGTTGTAAAGGGAATACAGTGCACAAGGTGGTCTCCTGGGAATGCGAGCAACTACTTAACCAAGAACAGAGTATGACAATCATTGATGTACTAAGTTTGAACCCCTGATTATATTTCTGCCACAAAATATGCTTGTACTAGCTTCATATGAAGAAAGTAATAGGATAATTTTCTCTTACACTGCATTTGTTTACATCCTGTGGAAATGCAGCATTTGAGTTTTATGCTCATGCAGTCCCTGGACTGCAAATAGCCATTTGAATGAGTTTTTGAATGACAATTTGAATGAGTTAAATGTTGTCTTTGACGAGCGTGTTGCTTTTTCAAAGCCCACTATGGGTTCTGTGCAGTATGGTGTTCTTAGGTAGCTTTAATACTTCATTCTCTGTCACTTAGCCCTCTTAACAACTTGGGGAGCCATGAGGTATTTTCTATGTAACTGTACTGCTAAGAATGAAATAGTGTTCACTTCTTTTACAGCAGTATGAGTTTTTCTTGGGTTTCAGTTACTAAAAAAAAAAAAAATTCCTTTGTTTAGTGGATGACTTTTGCACTAGGAAACAGAGGACTTAGTATTACATCTCTGCTGTTGGTCTGCCATGTGACCTTTGGAAAGTTACCACCGTTGTTGGTTTTGCCTATTTAGGCAGTCTCTGCTCCTGAGAACCTGCAGATCATATTCTGTGTTCATATAATATTGTTACGGTTTAGCCCTGGCCTGGCTCGGTCGGCAGCTAAATGTGAGTAGTTGTGATCCTAGTTCCTCTCCACCTTCCCTTTCCTCCACCCTGGGAAACAGGAGGGGGAAAGGAGAGAAAGATTTGTGGATTGGAAACTAAAACAGCTTTAATAAAACAATAATAATAATAAGGAACATACTATTAATAAGAAAATAATAAAATATATACAAATACATGAAATTGACCCTCCCTCAGCAGCAGGAGGGAGCTGGACTCAGGAACTAGATTCAGGAGCACACGGATCCAGGATCAGATGCAAAAAGACAGATGAGGTCCATATTGGCTGCCAGCCATAAGAGAGCTTGATCCTTGTGACCCCTCACTTTTATACAGAGTATGACATATATGGGAGGGAATTTTGCGTTGGTCAGTTTTGGGTCACCTGTTCTGTTCTGTCCACTCCTCCCTGCAGGTGCTACCCTTCTTCATACATTTCACTTACAGCATTCTGCCAACTTGAGGATGGCCTTGGCTTCTAAAGGAATAAGTATAAGCAATGGCGTTTCTGCATACCAGTGCCCCCTGTTATCACTTCTATAGAGGAAAACTGTCTGAGAAACAAGTAGTGAACTTTCAGAATATGAAGTTATTTAGATGAGGCTTAGCTGAAAATTTGGAAAACTGATTCTGCTTTAGCTCCAAACAGAACAAGTATCTGTCATAGAAGATACTCTTCACAGTTTTGGTTTCTATGTGTGAAATACAAACAGTAGGGGAAAAGAAAGCAAACCCAAACAAACCAGAATTTCAGGAAGCGTTGAAAATGTATGAATTAAGATTTGAAATGTTCAAGAGATACTGTATTGTTTTAAACATAAGGATGCCACCCTGCAGAGGTGCAGGGAGCCAAGTGACAATTTCAAACATAAAATGAGGCCAACAAAAGTAAAAACAGTCTTTGCTAAAAGGACAGTCTGTACCTAATTACTTATTAAAATGCCATTTGAAGGGGCTTAGGACTGTGCGTGGCCTGGCACGCATAATGGCTTGTCTGGGATATACAATGGCTTGCCCAAGTGAAGCATGACACTAAGTATGGCAGAGAATTACAGCCATACATTTTTTCTCTGTTCTTAGCAAAAACTAAATTTAGAGTAATTTCTGTCCATCTAGCTTTGGCTTGAACTATGCTTCTAATATGTTTTTTAGGATAGCTCATTAATGTTTAAAACCCCGATATTTAAAATGTATTTCTTATTGAAAAGTGTCTGTTATATTGAGAAATTTAACATGTTGTTTCCTAGCTTGGGCAGAACTGGACTGTGGGACTAGATTTCTAATCTCTTTACTTGCATGTGGTGGCATTGTGGAACTCTACTGCTTGTAAAGTTAAAGCAAAATTGAGTATGTCAGGGTCTGGACCTTGAACATTTTAGTGTTTGATGCAGGAATTCTGGAAATTCGTGGGGTAAAACTGGGTTTTGATAATATCCATGAAAAATGTACTATCATACTTAGAATTTGCCCACTGTTTTCACACTTATATGAAAGAAAGTGTTACTTCTTTTAAGATCAGCAAAATTATTAATCAATGTTATTTAAATCACACAAGTACTATACAAACATAGTATTTTTTTTTCTTCATCATCACTACAAGGAATATGATGTTGTTTTCTAAATTCTGCGAGTGGAGCAATGGGTGTATTTTCAGAGTTCAAAATGCATAAAAATAGCCTTTGGGGTCGCAGCTGATAGGGGAAAGAGCAAGAGAGAAGCTGTTTGGTGCTGTTTGCTCACTGAAGCTGTATTAACCAGGCACTTCATCCAGTGCTTGAGGACAGGGCATTGGATGAAATAGAATTGTGAACATATGAGAATATTTACTGTCCTGATGCCAACACTACTTCCTTTAGGGAAGCGCTGATCAGGGCAGCAGAGAAGAATGACAGTTCCTGGAGGTATAATCCTTTTGAAAAATCTCCATGCTTTCAGCACTGCTGAAAAAGTGTGAATCATACTTATTCCAGACAGATCTGGCTTTGAAAAGAGCTGCAGGGCCATTGCACCCCCGGTGTTTCCCAAAGGTGTCCATATGTTAGCAGCACTTGCAGCTCACCCCATGGTTTGAAATGACTCTAGCTTTTTTAGATTTTTATGTTATTTAGTTTTAGCTTATTGCTTGTTGCAAAGGTTCTCCAAATACAAAACTTGAGAACCATCTAAATTGGGTTTTCTCAGGTGAAAGACGGCATAGTTTAGCTTTGAGATAGAAATTTAGTATGTCTTGCCACGTCTACTGAATTTAGTTAGTAACAGGGCACCTCCATGTAAAAGCAGAATGATCCCATGGTGAAAGAGGGATTAGGGTTCTAAATAAGGTACACACATGAAAGAAGATAAGAAAAAGTGTGTTCATCAGCTGGCTTAACTCCTATTCTTACACTCTGTGGATTATTTCCATGCTACCCAAAAGGAAAAGAGAATAATGATGTCAATGAACTATCTGAAAACTGATTTGTTAAGTGGGTTTTTTTTTTTTTAAGTCAGATTTTTTTCCTTGTTCCACTGAGGTCAGTTCTTGTGTGGTCAAGCTCTTTCTAAAGTGCTGACACTTGCTCCCATAATACATCCCAACTCTTCACTTCAGATGGTGAGAAGTCACCATCTAAGTGTAACCCCTGTTGGAAGTATAGAACAATTTAAATGTTCAACAATATTCAAGCCATCTCAAGCTGAAGAGATACATGCCCCTGCTTAAAAAAACCAAACAGTTCTTGCTATCACTGTTTTTTAAAAAACAAAACAACAAAAAAAACTAACCAAAAAATACCCAAAACAACAATAAAACCCCAAACACCTGAGCCTTCCCCTTTTCTCTAACACATCCAGGTCTTAGAAAGTCAATGTATTCATTTTGTATTACATCCCTCCACTGACTCCACTGCTAGGTAAGATCAGAAGTGGTTTTGGGCTCCAACAGCAAGATATAGATTCCCTGCTTGGGTGCCACATGGGATGCAGCATAAAGCATGGCTCTCATTTAGGAAGTGAAATACCAATGCTAATGCTATACAGTTTCTGTTGCTGCTTTGAATGTGGCTGCCTATAAAATACTATTGATGTTCTTTTATACTGTAGCTGGCTTAGGCAGCATAGTATTAAGGAGATTCTGCTTCTCTTGCAACAGTATTGATAGAGGTATTTGCATAGCTACCTCTGTCTTTGAAATACCTAGATACAAAGTCCTGCAAGGATGTGTCCTTTGTTATCTGCTCTGTCAATAAGTTTGGCTTTTTGCTTAACTCTTTGTTCTGGTCATCTAGTCATCCTAACTGCTTGCACAAGAATACATGCCCAAACTGTCTTCTGGAGCAAAAAAAATCATCTTCTTGAGAACAAAAATCTGAGTGTGATTCTGGAGATTGTTCATGCCACAGAACCTTTCCAGTAGGTGGTGTGGATACAGGTACACTAACTTTGTCTTTCTGCACCCATTCCCTAGTATCTTCCATTTACTTTTCAGGTCATGCTTTTAGTCAGTGATAACATTAGTTTTCTGGTGTGAAAAAAGGCCACAGTGCTGCCCTCACCTTCCTTCAGGTACCTTAAGAAAATCATAATGCACTAAGGTACAATTTCTGCATTCTGTGGATTTGGTCAATCTATTCCAAATTACGTTAATCCTAATTAATTTTGCCAAATCTTTACACTGCTTTACCTGGGAGTCCTGGATGACTGGTTGGAGCAGATGTGTTTAACTATTTCATAGTAACTTTCTCTTTTTAGTGTTTCCTGTGGTATGTCTATGACAATTTTATGTCTCGGTCTTGCATCAGTGCTGACATGAAAGTGCTGTGTTAAGCAGCAATGTATCTGGATGAAGGAAAACAATTTCTATCTAGCTATAATCATCAAAGTAACACACAGGGTAAAATCTGCCAAAGATGCAAGGGATACGCTGCATATTTCCACTTGAATCTACTGATACACTTCCTGGGGAAGGGTCCAGTGATGCTGCTACTTAGTTTCTTACATGCAGGTGGGACCACTGTCTGTAGTTTATGTGCAACTGCTGTACTTGCATTCTCTTTTGGGACCTTCCTGCCTCCAATCTCTAGCCTCTAAAGCAAGGACTAGTGGGACAGGAGGCTATAGCAAGTGTTCACCAGTCTTGACTTCCCTGGATCACTGTACTCTTCAGGAGCAGTGCAGATAAATAAAGTCAGTGGAAGCAGCAGGAGCAGTGTTTTCAGCCAAGGGTGCCCAGCTTTGAAATGTGTTTTTAGAGCAGATTAACACAGAAAGAGGATGTTTCCAAGTTGTGTTACAAAAATATCCTTTTGGACAAAAAAGCCCCACTGTAACAATACTTCCTAGTCAAGGAGCTAGGAAGAACAAAAGGTGATGCTTGCCATCTTTTGTATGTCTTGGGATGGAGATAAAATGTGTGGGAGACAGCCCCTGCAGAGACTTACTTGAAATTTTGGAATTAAGTTAGCACATTAAAAACCCAAGAATGAAGTCTTATTGCTCATGAAAGCAATTGTAGTAATTACTGGATGTGGGTGAAGGCCTTTATGTCTGATTTATAAGTAAGTGGTTTTAAGGTTAAAGTGCTTATTTTATTATTGTGAAGATGTGGTGGTATCAGCTTAATAATTACTCCTTATTCAGCTTTACTTTCAATATGATGCCTTTAGGCAAAATCTGCAAAAAAAAAAATTTAAAGTTCCAAAATACAGATGAGAACAGCAGTCTCTCCATAGAGACCCCTGCAGGGAGGACTGAAAGCTACAGCTCTTTCTATAAACTATTGCCATTATGTCCAGCCACATTGCAGACTCCTGTGAGCTCTGATTCCAGACCTGCTGGAAGCTGTGCAGTGTTTGCTGATATGGGCAATATTTGAAGGGGTCAGCGCCGTTCTAATTGTGTGCCTGTTGAAAGCAGTGATAGCACTGAAGTGCTAAAAACTGGACGGTGCTTGGAAGCTTCTAAAATGTTCCCAACCTCAAGATCCAGCCTTACCGCTGTTGAAATGCATAGCTGAGCTCCTGTGGGTTGCAGTGGTGCAATGTGTTCTGCTGTGTGTGTGCTGAGCCTGTGTATGAACTGTACAAGTGACTGTGATGCATAAAAGCAGTTTGGGTCTCTTGCCTAGAGTGGGACAGTGTCCAAAAACCTGAAATTCATTTACAAAAAAGCTTGATCAGACAGTAATGAAGAATGATGCTAAATTGCTTCAGAGCAACTGCAGTTTCTCAAATGTTGTCCTGGAATAAAACTTTTTTTTTTAATAGAGAAAACAATCTGTTGTTAACATAATGAATTAGCATCGAGCATGTTGCAAAAATAAGGCTGGGTTTTGTATAAACAAAACTGAATCTTTATGTAAATGTTATGTAAATGTAACATTTAATTTAAACTGCTGGAGTATGGAAGTTGGGATTAACAAGGTACAGATCTCACCCTGTTTATGTGTTGCAACTCTGAATTAAAACAGTTTGTTATTTTTGTTGCAGTGTGTTTGAGTTACTATCTATGAGCAAGAAATATGCCATTTGTGGAACACAGAGTATTTTGAGATTCAGTTCAGGCCACTTTTAAGTAATTTTAATGAGTAGTTTAATGGAACTAGATCAAAGGTTGTATTTCAGTGTAATAGAAGCAAGCATGTGCCCAGTAGTCTTGAACCACCTGAGACTGAAAGGACTCTGAATTTATTCGCGGTGAAGTCCATGGAAACATTTATTTATATATTTATTTATTTATACCATGGAAACGTTTTTGTCCCTGACTTTGACTATTAAACTGCAGAATTTGGCTGGATTTTACGTGTGATTTCAGTCTGAGGGACTCTGCATCTTTCATAATTGAGGCAATCTGTATTTCAGAGTTTCAGAGCTGAATATATAAAAAGTTATTTACATTTTAAAAATATGATTTATGTAGTACTTCCTTTTCCACCAAACACTTGTACTTAAACCTAAGTAGATGTATGAAGATTTTTATATAACCTAGAATATAAATTTACAGATTTCTGCTCAACTGTGTTTTCTTTTTGTGTAATTGTTTTGTCTTTCTCACATTTAGTGTTGTCTTTTTTTTTTTCCCCTCTTCCATGTGTTATGACCCATGTACTTTGGCATGCTAAAAGGCATGATTATAACTTCCACATAGTAGGATGCAGTGGGTCTAAACTTCAGTGTCAAAGTTATTTTATGTTTTACATTTCAGAATTGTATTGGAAAGCTGTGTGCGATTTTTATGCCATGTTATTCTAGACATAAGAGTTTTTCCTTATTCTAGACATAAGGAAGAATTTCTTCACAATGAGAGTGGTGAGGCACTGGCGCAAGTGCCCAGGGAAGCTCTGGCTGCCCCATCCCTGGAGGTGTTCAAGGCCAGGTTGGATGGGGCCTTGGGCAACCTGGTCTGGTGGGAGGTGTCCCTGCCCACGGCAGGGGGGTTGGAACTGGATGATCTCTAATGTCCCTTCCAACTCAAACTATGATTCTGTTGGAGCTGTTGAGATGTGGATTAGTGCCACAAAAAAAATGGGGGGGATAAAAAGGATGCAAAGAGCATTCCCTTCTACTCCCAGTTTCTGGTAAATTAGTTGTATGCAGCACAACTGCTGTAAATCGCATCTTATCGAGAACATGACCCAGACCAAACCTTTGCAATCAGAATGGCTGCTGCTTCAAGGTTACCTTTCATCCACTCCCTTATATTGAATTGGGATATGAATGACCCTGCCCTGAGCAGGAGAATGAAATCCTTGAATTGCAATGGCTTTCCTTCTGGCTGTCTGCTGATTTGGGCTCCAGAGAAAGTGCTAGTGGCAGCGGTCCCTGGGTGCCGTGTTTCCACAAGGACACTCATGTTCACCATCCCTGCCTGCACCCCTGCAGGTGGGGACCAGAGTCACCGGGAGCCTGCCCTGGCGTGTTCCAGCAAGATGCAGGCACAAAGAGCTGCCTGGTAGCAGCTGCAGAGCTTGTCTTTCTGCACCTGTACGCCGCTTGTACCTGGCTAGTTGTAGAATGGGTTGGAAGGGACCTGGAAGATCATCTATATTCTTCCCCACTGTTGTGGGCTGGGGCACCTCCCACCAGACGTGGCTGCTCAAAGCCTCATCCAACCTGGGTGTAGACTCTTCCAAGGATGGGGCATCCGCTGCTTCTCTAAGCAACCTAAGGGTCTCACCACCCTCACAATGAAATATTTCTTCCTAATAACCTAAATCTGCCATCTTTCAGCTTAAAACCATTACCACTCATCCTGTCACTGCACCTCCCAATAAAAAGCCCCTCCCCAGCTTCCTTGTGGACCCCCTTTAAGTACTGGAAGGCAGCTCTAAGGTCTCCCCAGAGCCTACTCTTCTCCAGAAGAGCCCAACTCTCTCAGCCTGTGCTCCAGCTGGTATTTAAGCAGTGCTTTCTCTATTATGCCTTTCTCTGCATAGCAAATGTTGCAGGGAATGAAATGGGAGTCCACAAGGCTGACTTTGTGTTTCTTTGGAAGATGGTCCCATTCTAGCAAATGTGCATGCTAGAAGATGCGGTCTATTATGCAACCTCTGCTTCTGTGCCTTCTCTTCCTGAAAGTACGAGTTCAAACAGCAGGTAGGTCATGTAATATATGGGACTCTAGGAGCAGCTGCTCTGAATAACTTATCTAGGTTGACACAGTGGAACATAGAATGAGTCTCTTTGTCACAATGGGCTTGCATGTGTTTCTCTTCCTCGGCTATCTTAACATGTGGAGCATTTTGGGGACTGAAGTGTTCTGAATCCTCTCCTGAAGATCATAGCTCCGTGATTTATCTTTGAGCTCGGAGTCAGCTTGCTTGACTTTGCCTGAGTCCAGAGTATTTTTAAGGCAGTTTGTAATACAGCATGTCAAAACAACAACCCCTTAGCTTTATTTTGAAGTTGGAACTTACAGAGTTTTGTCAGATCATCATGCCTTCAGTAACACATCTGATAATGTACTATCCAGTAGATAGCATTACTGCTTATCTTATAACACTGCAGTAGCAAGCATCAGTGATGATCAGATCAATACCCCAGTGACCTGCGTGCTTGTTAGTCCACAGTCTGCTTCCCATGCTTGTCCCTGACCACTTAAGTTGCCGTACACAGGCCTGGTTCTAGGTGCTCTGAATAGTCCAGGGCGGTTTATAGAATTAAGGACGTCTGTGAATTTAAACACCTACCTTACAGCAAGGTGCAAAGAGTGGGCATGTGAAATAGATCCAAAAGAGGGGAGGAAAGGATGAAGGCAGGATGCTTGATAACTCATGTCTTGTTATCCACAGGTCAGGTGCTTTGAGGGTTTCATTGTGGAGGAGAAAATACTTTGAGACACCTGAGTGGTGTCATTAGACCTTGATATCTGTATATCTGTCTACAGCAGTATTGATTTTGGTAGTAAAGCCTGAGTAGAGGACCTGACTGCAGTTATTTGCAGCATTAATGGCAGTGTGTTTAGAGCTGTAAGCAAGATACCTGGGAGCAGGTAGAGTAGACTGTTAAAAGTGCTGCCTATGTGGTATGGGAGGCATTTTAGTGAATGTCAGGTTGAATAAGATACCCTATTGAAAGCCATATTCTCTCTGGATTGATTCCTAAACAGCCAGTAGAGTTACTTAGTGCAAGTCACAGGGCACTGGTGTTATAGAAAACTCTGAGATCCATCTGAGAATATGGGCGCTGTTCTGGGTGACGAGTGGTACTGTGATGTAAAGGGTAATCCTAGCTTGACTGGGGAAATTAAGTGTGGTCTGAATTTCACCCTGAGGATCTCCATGCTTTTTCTTTTCATAGCTGAAGCAGGATGACGATCATCCTTTGTAAACTTCTTTGAGATCTATGGATTAAGAATGCTGTATGAGAGCTCAACGTTGATATTTAGTATAAGCTCTTTATGTAACACCAAGAACAGATGATAAAGCAGTACAGGATGTAACTATTTGATGTGGAATTGTTCTATTGCAGATATAAATTTAGGGTGGAGAAGAAGAATATGTTGTGGGGTTTTTTGGCGTTCTGTATATGCTCTTAATTGCATTTAGTTGGACAGATTATAATGTAAACAGGGAACCATAGTAAAGAAAAGGTAAGGAAAAATCAGTAAATCATGTGTAAATTATGTCAGTCAACATCTTTGCAAATATATGTTGTTTTTGATGTGCAGCTTAAGGATAAACACTCCTTCCCTAGCCCCTGAATTAGCCCACCCATGTGAATGAAGATTTTGTGCAGACTTCCATCTTAAAGGTCACAAATAAATAATTGGATAGAACTCATATATGTTTGAAAGAATAAGGGATCAAAACCTGCAAACTTCTATTTATCTTGCAGTCTGAAATAAGAGAGGAAAGTAACACGCTCTAGGCTTGCTAGTATATCCAAAAAATGTAATTGCAGTATCTCCATGCACTGCTGAAAAACTAGTGAAGGTCATGGAAACCAAAGGATAATACTTTTTATCAGCTGTTCACACAGTTCTTGTTTGCTTTTTCCTGGAGAAGGTTTAGCATTTTCTTGCAAGCAGTGTAGCTGGACACTTGAAAAGCAACTCCGCTTTCTAACCAGCCTCTGGTTTTCTGTTCTATGTGAATAGCAAAGTTCATTTGCTTGCCTGAGTTATGTGATATCCCAAACTTGAAATGTGTTAAATGAAGCAGAATTCCACCTTGACTGATGTAAAGACAGTCAGGGTGTATAAGTATTGCTCTGCTATTTTTTTGTGAATACTGATATTATATAATGAACGTCATCTAGCTATAAGGATAAAGGCATTCCATGCGTTAGTGCTTTTCAGAGGCAGTTCTGGTAGATTTAGAGATTATTTCAAAATATATCTAGCATTTCAGTACAATGAATTGCTTTTCAAATCTGGATTAGACTATTGCTCTGAAAATATTAAATGTTAGACATTTACAACTTCCTAGTGAGGCAGAGTAGGTTTAAATACTGATCTTATTTTTTTGATCAGTGGTAGCGAGCTAAGATTAGAAAGTAAACTTCAGTAGTGTTTTGAGTTGGTAATCTCATATATATATATGTATATATATAGATGGAAAAGGAGACCCAAAACAGGCCATGAGTTGCTCAAGTAAATTTTCTCCTTTGAATGCCCTCTGAGTGTAGCAGCAACTCAGCAGCAAATCTTGTTCAAGAGTAACCTAAGTTGATCCTACCATGGAGGAGAGATTAACTGACCTCTGCAGGGTTCGCAGATTGTCTTGAAGAATAATAAACGTGTTCACTGGTAGAAATTTTTCCAAACACACAGCAGCGGTGAAATGCAGAAGTTTGCCTGTAGGATTGTGTACAGGGCAATCATGTTCAAGCTGCACAGCAGTTTCCAGGACAATTTTTTGGCTAGGACACAGCAGGGAAAATATTGCTGCTTAGAAAAAATATGTCTCTGTTGGTCTGTGTTGGTCTCTGTATGATATTTGTGTAGACTGTACTATATTACTTGAGTCGCCATCCCTGGAGGTATTTAGGAGATGGGTAGATCTGGTGCTTAGGGACATGGTTTAGTGGTAGACTTGATAGTGTTAGGTTTACAGTTGAACTCGATGATCTTAAGGGTCTTTTCCAACCTCAGTGGATTCCATGATTCTACTTACCACCTTGTACTAAAATTGATACAGCAGGACCGCTGTGAGTATTGGAGTTGGCTGACTTGGGTTTATTTGTGTTTCATTGCTAGAGGACAACTATTGACACACAGGACCTAATGCTATGTGCTACCTCTAGTTAACTGAAGTTTGTATCCAAATACCAAGGACTTCAGAATGCCTCTAGACTTTCCTGCGCTGGGGACTCCTTATAGAACTTCTTGGCTTTTGAGTGAAAGTCTGGAGTCTTCAAAGTACTAGTGGTATCACAGAGTTACTTGTCATTCCTCCCCAAAACAATTAAGAAGCCCAGCTAAAATAGAAGTTTCCAGGAAATCAAAATAAAAATGACCTGATTTAGATGACATTTTTGCTGAAAAGTGCTGTTATACAGAATTAACCTTTCATTTAGGGTGATGACTCAACATAAGAGGAACTTCTTTTGCATTAGAAGTAAATGATTAAAACTGCAGCTGTTGAAATGGATAGGGTTTGAGAGCAGCCTTTGGTAGTTAGTTTTAGCTGACAGCCAAGCAAGAGCTTTTACTTATACGTGAGATGCCTGCAATTTTATCATTGGTCTTAAGGCAAGGGGTCATCTTCTACTGAAAATAAATTATGGATGAAATATTAGTAAGTGAACTTGAGTCAAGGGCTTCCTCGGCACATAGAATAAGTTTGGGTTGGAAGGGACCTTTCGAGGTCATCTAGGCCAACCCTGCTGCTGTGAGCAGGGACTTCTTCAACTAGATCAGGATGCTCAGAGGAACAGGCCTTGAATGCTCCCAGGGATGGGACATCTGTCACCTCTCTGGGCACACCTGTTGCAGTGTTTCACCACTCTCATTGTAAAAAATTTCTCCCTTTTATTTAATCTAAACCTACCCTCTTTTAGTTTAAAACCATTACCCCTTGTCCTATTGCAACCGGCCTTGCTAAAACGCCTGTCCCCATCTTTCTTATAAGCCCCTTTTAAGTACTGAAAGGCTGCATTTGAGTCTATCTTCTCCAGGCTGAACAATACCTCTCTTCACAGGAGAGGTATTCCATCCCTCCAATTATTTTTGGGGGCCCACCTCTGCACCCACTCCAAAAAGTCTGTGTCTGTCTTGCAATGTGAGCTCTAGAACTGGACACAGAGCTCCTGGTAAGGTCTCATGAGAGTGGAGTAGAGGGGCAGAATCACCTCCCTTGATCTGCCAGTCCATGTTTCTTTCGATGTGGCCCAGGATACAGTTGGCTTTTGAGGCTGCAAGTGTACATTGCTAGCTCATGTTCAGCTTTTCATCCACCAGTACCCACAAGCCCTTCTTGGCAGGGCTGCTCTCAATCTCTTCATCCCTCAGCATCCTCAGTAAGGGTTTGTCCTATATAATGCACTTGATAGCACCAGCAGCTAGTAGATGTCAGTGTGTCTTTTAGAGCTTCATCAGACAGTCAGCTGTTGAAACAGACATGACATATGGTGAGAGCTTTCTGTTTTCTGCAATGTAGATCTTAATAAATATTTCATTTGCTCTTGTTTATATTGTCTTGTAGTTTTTAAACTATGTCAACAACAAAATGGAGATGGTTAACAAAGTAACCATGGAAACCTGCTTTATTCTCTTTTTCTCCCTCTCTTTGTGGAAATGTTTTTTGATGATATTTATGATTACTTTCCCTCACTGTGATTTGAACTGAACCAACAAAATAATCCATAAAAATTCTATTTTAAGTTGCTGATTATCTAGTCATAACCAATAGACCAATATTTGTATGATCGATGTAAAAAGAGGGTTTGCATTCATGCAAGAATAAAGTGGTACCAAATAACTGTATACAATGTAGTAGCAAGCCATGACTGGAAAAAATACATTTCTACATTTCTGATGGGATCCTCAAGTTTGCAATGGTATTTTTTTCATTGCAAAATGCTGGAATGGAAAAACAGACAAGCAATCACTTGAGTTTTTTATTGACGTTTCCAATTTGTGAGTGCTAACTTTTGTAAGATCAAAATTATTGTACCTTTTGAGGGGGAGATTCTTAAAACGGAGATAGTGCCCCACTTTGAAAAAAGGAACATGACCAGAAGTCTCTTTTAGCTCCTGAGATTTTGGGAGAGGCCTTATGAGGAATGGCTGAGAGAGCTGGGGTTGTTTAGCCTTGAGAAGAGGAGGCTGAGGGGAGACCTCATTGCTCTCTATAGCTACCTGAAAGGAGGTTGTAGAGAGGAGGATGCTGGCCTCTTCTCCCAAGTGACGGGGGGACAGGACAAGAGGGAATGGCCTCAAGCTCTGCCAGGGGAGATTTAGGCTGGACATTAGGAAAAAATTTTTCACAGAAAGGGTCATTGAGCACTGGAACAGGCTGCCCAGGGAGGTGGTTGATTCACCTTCCCTGGAGGTGTTTAAGGCATGGGTGGACGAGGTGCTAAGGGGCATGGCTTAGTGTTTGATAGGAATGATTGGACTCGATGATCCTGTGGGTCTCTTCCTACCTGGTTATTCTATGATTCTATGAAGTGTGTACAGCCAGGTCAAACCTTGTCAGTAAACTGTCTTCAAGAATTTAAGTTTCATGAGCTTCTCAAGTCAGGAGCAGCATCTTCATGCATGGTGGTTTGTAGCATGCACTGGCTTTTGGACTTTGTGGGTTTAGATTGGAACTAACACCAAGCAAGTGAAATCCCTCTGAGGAGGGGGCTACCTGAAGCACTTTGATCTTTTTGGACTCTCATAGTAGGAAACACGCTCTCTTGGCACTTAGTATTACTTAGCAGTTTTTAAATGGTAGTGTTGTTTACTTTTTTGTTTATATAGTTTATTGACAAAATACAGAGATGCTTCACAGAGCTGATCATCCGCGAATCTACAGAACTGACAAAAAAGTAATGTGAAAGGAAATAATGTTTTATGTTTAGGAATAATTAGGTTTTAGTGTTAGAAGTGCCAGAAGAAAGAAGATCATTATTAGGTGTAATTTACCTTTCAAATGAAACCTTTTTTCCTTATAAAGTAACTGTTGTGAATACAAAATACATATTTTACATAACCTGAGAGAATTTTAAGAAACACCTAAGTCTATTAAAATTCGATGACAATGCTTCAGATTTGTATTTTAATTCTGGACTGTTACTTCAAGATAATTCTCTGGATATTGACAGTAATTAAGCTTAAACTCAGCAGAATCACAGAATCACTAGGTTGGAAAAGACCCACAGGATCATTGAGTCCAACCATTCCTATCAATTTCCCTCTTACACTCCCTGATAGTCCTCAGTCTAGTTACTTCTTCCCTCAGCTGTGCCAATCAAGTGGAGTTCCCCCACGCAAGCACAGCTTCCACAAGTGAAGTCAATACCGGTGGCGTGAGTCGGTGTGGGTGGGGGGCACTGCCTGCAGCCCAGGGTCTGGGTAGCTATATGCACCCACTGAGACTCTCTCTGGATGGCTATGTCCATCCTGCCTGCTGCAGCACCTGGAAAAGCTTTAATTTTCTGCCAGGTGGCTACCATGGTCTGTGGTCCCTTGCAGCCAGTCACCAGCCCCTCTCTGCACCCTCCCTGCTCTCCCTGCCCACTCGAACTGCCGCTCAGACTGCCCTGTTACACTAATGTGCCCTGCATCTGCTTGTCACACTCCTGTTTGCTGTGTTCCAGGTCATCATGCAAGGAAAGGGTTATTGATCTTTAATTTTTGTCAAGTGAACAATCTTTCAGTAATCTAGAACTAAGTTTTATTTCTTGGGCTAACTTAGTGATTCGATACAATGAAACATCTATTACCTGAAGGTTTTTATTGTCCCTTGATTTCTGTAACTTAGAGTTGGAGAATAACTTCTTAGTGGTCCTCCAGTAGCCTGGAGCTTTCCTTTGTTGTTAATTACAGTGCTGGTTGTGCTGCATTCAGTCTGGTTTTAAAAATTTGTTGTCAGGATTTCCATCACTTTTTATCCCAGCTTTTACAGGCGACAGTACTAGTTCATTGAGTTGCCCACCTTTGCAAGATTTTCGCTGTCTTCTGTGACTCCTGGTTCCAGAACTTAAAATGTGTTGATGTTTTCAACGGTCTGATCAGTGTTTTGTACGACTTGAGTAGTCTTAAAGGAGCAAAAGTTATAATGAATAATTTTGCAACTTCTTACTCATGGTTTGGCTTCATGTTTTGGTTTGTGGTACTGCAAGGCATTGTCTTACACTGGTGTCCAGTTGCCTGCAGGCGTTGTTATAGAGGGTAGGAATTAAGTCCTGACTTCAAGTAATGAATTTGTATAGAATCCTTCAGTATGTCACCTCTATATAAAAAATAGCCTAAACTGGGGCAAAGCGTTGAATACACCAGGCGGAAACTGCTCCTGAAGGCCAATGTTCTGTTATTTGTACTGTCCTGTAGATGTGGTATCAAGCTCGCTCTTCTGGTTTTTGATTCTCAAAAATGATTAGTGGTAATGTTAGCATAGTTCTAACTCAGTGAAACATTGTGATTGAATTTGCTGTGTTAGAGTTTCACAACTGAAATTGAAGAAAAGTTACAGCACTTGCCAACAAAACTGCTGATGTGGTATGATCATAGAATCATAGAATCGTCATGATGGAAAAGACCTGTTAGATCATCCTGTCCAATCATTCCTATCTGCTACTAAACCATCTCCCTGAGCAGCTCGTCTACCTGTCTTTTAAATACCTCCAGGGATGGTGACTCAACCACCTCCCTGGGCAGCCTGTTCCAGTGCCTGATGACTCTTTCTGTGAAAATTTTTTTAGCTATACACAGTCTGGTGGAGCTTGAGGCCATTCTCTGTTGTCCTGTCCCCTGTCACTTGGGAGAAGAGGCCAGCATCCTCCCCTCTACAACCTCCTTTCAGGTAGTTGTAGAGAGCAATAAGGTCTCCCCTCAGTCTCCTCTTCTCAAGGCTAAACAACCCCAGTTCCTTCAGCCACTCGTTATAAGACTTGTTCTCCAGCCCCTTCACCAGCTTTGTTGCTCTTCTCTGGACTCGCTCCAGAGCCTCAACATCCTTCTTGTGGTGAGGGGCCCAGAACTGAACACAGGATTTGAGGAGTTGTCTTACCAGTGCCGAGTCCAGAGGGAGAATATCCTCCCTGGACCTGCTGGTCACACCGTTTCTGATCCAAGCCAAGATGCCACTGGCCTTCTTGGCCACCTGGACACACTGCTGGCTCATGTTCAGTCGGCTGTCAACCAACATCCCCAGGTCCTTCTCCTCCAGGCAGCTTTCTAGACAGACTTCTCCTAGTCTGTAGCACAGGATTGTTGTGCCCCAAGTGCAGGACCCGGCATTTGGCCTTGTTAAACCTCATGCCATTGGTCTCAGCCCAGCGGTCCAGCCTGTTCAGATCCCTTTGCAGAGCCTCCCTACCCTCCAGCAGATCAACACTTCCACCCAGCTTAGTGTCGTCCACAAACTTGCTAAGGGTGCACTCAATGCCTTCATCCAGGTCATTGATAAAGACATTGAACAGGGCTGGACCCAGCACTGAGCCCTGGGGAACCCCACTTGTAACTGGCTTCCAGCTGGAGTTAACTCCATTTCCCACCACTCTCTGGGCTCGGCTATCCAACCAGTTTTCCACCCAGGAGAGTGTGCGCCTGTCCAGGCCAGAGGCTGACAGTTTCCTGAGCAGAATGCTGTGAGAAACTGTGTCAAAGGCTTTACTGAAGTCCAAGAAGATACACCCACAGCCTTTCCCTCATTCAGCAGGTGGGTCACCTTATAGAAGGCGATCAGGTTAGTTTGGCAAGACCTGCCTTTTGAGAACCCATGTTGACTGGGCCTGATCACCCGGTTCTCTTGCATGTGCTTCATGATAGCACTCAAGATGACCTGTTCCATGACTTTCCCTGGCACTGAGGTCAGACCGACAGGCCTGTAGTTCCCTGGATCGTCCCTGCGACCCTTCTTGTAGGTGGGCACAACATCAGCCAGCCTCCAGTCCAGTGGAACTTCCCCAGTCTTCCAGGACTGTTGGAAGATGATGGAAAGGGATTTGGCCAGCACATCCACCAGCTCCTTCAATACTCTTGGCTGGATCCCATCTGGCCTCATAGACTTGTGGGTGTCTAATTGGCCAAGCAAGGCTCTGACCACCTCCTCTTGGATCATGGGAGCTTTGTTCTGCTTCTCTAACTGTTACTCTTAAAGGCTGAAGCAAAGAAGGCATAAAGTACCTCAGCTTTGTCCTCATCCTTTGTCACAGTTGTTCTCGTTGCATCCAGTAAAGACCGGATATTGTCCCTGGTTCTCCTTTTTCTATTGATGTATTTATAGAAAGATTTTTTATTAACAATGATAAGTAGATTGCTTAAAGTAGACACGATCTTATTTGCTTAGTGTTAGCAAGTTGAAAGATATTTCAGTGTTAGGAGGCAACTATCAGTATTACAGAGCATTAACCTTTGTCACTTTTTGGACAGTGCTTAGAGAAGAGCGTGCAGGTCAGAGGCATAGTGTTCAAAAGTGAGTTTCCAAAAGTGAGTGTCTGCTACCACACATGCCCTTAGTTCCTCTCCAAACTATTTTTATGCCTCATGTTGCCGTCTTAAATGGTTTTTTTCCTCCTTTTTCTGTTGAACCGAGGAAAGATGAAAACAATCCACCTCAAGCAAGGAACAGTGACATAAGGTTTTATGAAGTGCTGTCAGGAACACAGACCAAATCAATGGGGAAACCTGAAATTATTTTTCTCAGATTTCTTTCACCTTAATCATGGCTTGTAACAAAAGACTCAGAAAGCAGTATTCAGGCAGAAGTGTCTTGCTTCAGCTGATGGTCTCTCCAAAGAGTTCAGAAGTAAATTAGAAAAATAATGACTGCTTTCGTTAAGGCGTTTCAGCTGTGGATGCAAATCTGTTGGTGTTACCTGCTTTCACTAGAGCTGTAGATGCACAAATTGTTTTTAGGATGACTTACAATTCATTTAATCACAGAAAGCCAATGTATCTTTGTGCCAATTATGATCAGTGTCTTATAGGCAGTATACATCTTGACTGGGTGATTGTCATTTCACAGAAGTAGCATAGACCCTCTGGAAGCTGTGTAGAGTGGTCACAACATGCTGACTATTCTCATGGATCCTACAGATATCTCTTGAGAGCAGTACATAGGAAACACATTGTTATGACTTATTTTGTAGATATTAAATGTTTATATCATCAGACTGCAGAATGGCTGCCTTGATATTTTATGCCAGCCTATAGTAAGAACAGAACTTTTTTTAAAGTGTAGGAACAGGTGAATAACTGCATATGTGTGAATAAATGTTAGGCCACTTTCCACAGGCGCAAAATTTCCCCCTCATTATTAAACAACAAAATTATTAATGCCACGGTGTTGGTTTAGCATTTTGTGCATTATTGTTTGTGTCCTTGTAATGTACAGCTTCAGACTTTGAAAATGCATAGTTTTCTTCAAAAAGATAATCATGTTTGTGCTGAGATCAGAACACTTTTTTCTTGTGTTTCTATATGTTGTATAGAAATAGAACCTTCCCACCCTATCCTTTCTGAAGAGCCTGTATCCATCCGTCACAGCATTGCAGTCATGTAACTGCATACAGGCTTCTGGGCCCTCCTTTTTGTTCCACGTGGTGGCTGTGTTAGTGCAGAGGTGTTTCAGAGAGCTATCTTAGCATGCTGAGACCCTGGGACAGGCTAGAGAGCTTTCCCCATAAGAACATTCCATGTTGTTGCTGTTTTTTGAATAAAATGCACTGTGAAGTGTACAGAGACATACTTTGGTAGCCCTGAAACAAATTGCAGAAGTGTTTTAAGCCAATATCCTTTGTTGGATATGTCTATTTTTCCTACATGTTGATTTGGTTGGTATGGGGTTCTTTCTGAGTGTGATCAGTTTTGTACTAGCCCTTGGAAAATAATATTAAAGAAGAAAGCTCCCAAATTACTCTGTTTAGATGTACATTGGATGATAAACACAGCTTCCTCTGTTTTATTGGTTTACCTTGGTCGCATTTTCATAGATCAATGTGATTTTTCTATTTTTGACAGATATCTAATTAACATTTTTATTAATAGAAAGAAACAAAAGGAAGCTCTAAAGAGAGCTTCTTTGTTTGCATTCCATTATATGTTCTAAACCAGTTTGTGATCTGCCTCTGTTAATTTGTTCTGGGTTTAATATCATTCCATCTATGCTTTTTTTTTTTTTGAGTTGTTGCTACTAAATGAAAAGGTATCAACGTAATATTTATAGATGAGCACCTGGTAACTGGTTTTGTAGTGCCTGGTTCTACTAACTTGATAAGAAATCTCAGTTTAGAAAAGTTATTAGTTGCAGCCTGCAAGGAGGGTAGCACTAGTATGGCAGTGTCAATGATCTTCCATTCCTGATAGGAATGGGTAATTCATAGTGTCAATCACTAGACTTAGAAAATGAAGGAACTGTATGGGAGGGTAAACAGAGGACAACAGCACAGTTTTATTGGTTGTCTTACGTGTAGCACTGGCAATATGGTGAGGGATATGGTTTAGTGAGGTATGGTGAGGTGCTGAAGGGTATGGTTTAGTAGTGGACGGGTACAGTTGGACATGATGATCTCAAAGGTCTTTTCCAACCAAATGATTTTATGATTCTATGATGATTTTGTGATTCTAACATAGATGTTTTAGAAAAATCATGGAACTATAAAATGGTTTCTATTAGAAGTGACCTTCCAGTTCCAAGCCCCCTGCCATGGGCAGGGACACCTTCCACTAGATTACCTTGCTCAAGGCCTCATCCAGCCTGGCCTTGAACACCTCCAGGGATGGGGCATCCTCACCACCCTCACAGTAAAAAAATTATTCCTAACTTGTAACCGAGTTCTACCCTCTATCATCTTAAAGCTGTTACTCCTCATACTATAACCACTTTCTGATCAAGAGTCCCTCCCGAGCCCTCCTCTTGCCCCCTTTAAGTACTGAAAGCCTGCACTCAGGTCTCCCAGAGCCTTGTCTTCTCTTGGCTAAACAAGCCCAACTCTCTTAGCCTGTCCTCATATGGGAGGTGCTCCAGCCCTCTGATCATCTTTGTGGCCCTCCTCTAGACTTAATCTAGCAGATCCATGCCCTTCCTGTGCTGAGGACTCCAGGACTGGATGCAGTGCTCCAGACGAGGTCTCTCAAGAGTGGAGTAGAGCAGCAGAATCACCTCCCTTGACCTGCTGGCCATGCTTCATTGCAATGGGTCGAAGGAAAGGAAAAAGTTGGACTGTTTTCTTCTGTTATATACACAAATGACTCAGAAGACATGATCTAAAGGCAGCTAGTGCTTACAAGAGCAACGGGCTCTTCACAGAAACTGTATCCGCAAAATGAAAAAAATGGCTGAAAATTGCTGTTGTTTGCTTTTCGTAGTCTCTTACCCACTCTGCCAAAGGGTAAGTGATAACACTGGGCACTGGAGAAGTGATTCCTCTGTATTCAGGGGAAGACTGAAATGATGGGAAGCAGAAGATGGTGCATGGAACAAGTTCTGACAGCACGGCAGGCCAGGCAGCTTGGCAGCAGATGGCGTTAAAATGTCAGAGTATTAAAATATACATGTCAAGAATAGGATTGGGCATGTTAGAGGTAATTATTCCACAGAAAAGTGATATTTCTATGAAACAGATTCTGAGAGGATTTAGTATGGTTGCTGCTGTAATTAGCTATGTTAGGCTTATTCCCTTGTCTTTCAGTCACGGCAGGAGACCGCTATAACAATTTTAGTTAACAGACTCTCAATTATTTAAATAAAGACAAAAATGAATGACTCTTCCAATCCTGCCCTTCTCATCTGGGAAAGGAAAACCTCCTTTGCTTGGAAAAGTTCTCCAGAACATCTCTTTCCAAGTTAAGCAAGAGCCACCTTTCCTTTTGATCATTTTAGGTAAAAGTACTCTTCCTCAGCTGATGTCCAGCATCTTTGCACATTTGCTGTTATAGCAGGGCCATCATTTTCCTGGTCCTTAAAGATAAAAACCCCACTTCCTAAGAATGTTGTTCATATATTTTGCTGTCAATATTTTGCTAACGCCTGGATTCTGCAGTCTTGGTAGATTATACTGGCTGGCCAGTAAGGCACTATGTTAATAGAGAAGTGCATTGCATTTGTCTTAAAAACTCAGCTCTGTGCTGAGTACTAGCTGTTTGTGTTCCTGGATGCATATTTACATATTCAAACTGATGTATCTACTGAATGTTGTAGTAATAGTTGTCTGTGTGTGAAGTTAAGTGTACTCTGTAATATTTTGCCTATAGATGCAATATCTGCTCTACTTAGTTGCTTTTAAGTGTTCCTTTTTCTAACACAACACAATGAATCTAAAATTGGGTTTTGGCTGTGAATTCTCATCTCAAAGAGGTGCCGTGGGATAGCTTTGTGTTAGGATCACTTCACCCTGGTTTCTGTTTTTCAGCCGTCTGAGATTCTAGTCATCCGTCCTCCTGGTGCATAATACACTCTGCGTATGATGATGGCTCTTTAGACCATCTTGTGTGTCTAACCTTGTTATGAGCCAGAATTCCTATTTGACAAGGCCAGTGTGCTAACCTGTGTAACTGTCTTCTGCACAAAGAAACGGGAAAGGCTAATGCAGTCTCCTTGTCCCTATGTTCCCAGCTACTGTGGATAGTCCAAGAGACTTGTAAAGGATTCATAAGTTGATACAGGAATCTTTCTACAGCCAAGTCTTGTACACTTGGTTATTTTTAGTAGAACGATCTCAATCCATTAATTATTTGTTACGTTGGTCATGTAAAACCTCTAATTGTATCCTAAATAAGGTAACTTCTAAGCACATTACTGCATTTGGCTGTGTTATTATACTTTAACTCAATATTCATAGAATCATAGAATAACTAGGTTGGAAGAGACCCACTGGATCATCGAGTCCAACCATTCCTATCAAACACTAAACCATGCCCCTTAGCACCTTATCCACCCGTGCCTTAAACACCTCCAGGGAAGGTGACTCAACCACCTCCCTGGCTAGCCTGTTCCAGTGCCCAGTGACCCTTTCTGTGAAAAATTTTTTCCTAATGTCCAGCCTAAATCTCCCCTGGCAGAGCTTGAGGCCATTCCCCCTCGTCCTGTCCCCCGTCACTTGGGAGAAGAGGCCAGCACCCTCCTCTCTACAGCCTCCTTTCAGGTAGTTGTAGAGAGCAATGAGGTCTCCCCTCAGTCTCCTCTTCTCAAGGCTAAACAACCCCAGCTCTCTCAGCCATTCCTCATAAGGCCTGTTCTCCAGCCCCTTCACCAGCTTTGTTGCTCTTCTCTGGACTCGCTCCAGAACCTCAACATCCTTCTTGTGGTGAGGGGCCCAGAACTGAACACAGGATTCGAGGAGCGGTCTTACCCGTGCTGAGTCCAGAGGGAGAATAACCTCCCTGGACCTGCTGGTCACACTGTTTCTGATACAAGCCAAGATGCCACTGGCCTTCTTGGCCACCTGGGCACGCTGCTGGCTCATGTTCAGTCGCTGTCAACCAACACCCCCAGGTCCCTCTCTTCCAGGCAGCTTTCTAGACAGACTTCTCCTAGTCTGTAGCACTGCATAGGGTTGTTGTGCCCCAAGTGCAGGACCCGGCATTTGGCCTTGTTAAACCTCATACCATTGGACTCAGCCCAGCGGTCCAGCCTGTTCAGATCCCTTTGCAGAGCCTCCCTACCCTCCAGCAGATCAACACTCCCACCCAGCTTAGTGTCGTCCGCAAACTTGCTAAGGGTGCACTCAATGCCTTCATCCAGGTCATTGATAAAGACATTGAACAGGGCTGGACCCAGCACTGAGCCCTGGGGAACCCCACTTGTCACTGGCCTCCAGCTGGATTTCACACCATTTCCCACCACTCTCTGGGCCCGGCCATCCAACCAGTTTTCCACCCAGGAGAGTGTGCGTCTGTCCAGGCCAGAGGCTGACAGTTTCCTGAGCAGAATGCTGTGAGAAACTGTGTCAAAGGCTTTACTGAAGTCCAGAAAGATATATCCACAGCCTTTCCCTCATCCATCAGCCGAGTCACTTTGTCATAGAAGGCGATCAGGTTAGTTTGGCAAGACCTGCCTTTTGAGAACCCATGTTGACTGGGCCTGATCACCCGGTTCTCTTGCATGTGCTTCATGATAGCACTCAAGATGACCTGTTCCATGACTTTCCCTGGCACTGAGGTCAGACTAACAGGCCTGTGGTTCCCTGGACGTCCCTGCGACCCTTCTTGTAGTCACTTTTATGAACTGTATAAGGTCTGACGCAAAAAAGCTGAAACTAACCCTTTAGCTCGGCAACCAAGAGTGAGAGGGGAGAGACAAAAAGGTAATTATAGAACATGTTCTAACTTGTAACAGTGAGACAAGGCTCAGATATATCGCTTCACTCAGTATGAGTGGACGTGTGTTCAAATACAGATATTTTCTTAATCTCATTCGGAAAATGTCAGTGTGCACCAGCCCACTATGCTTTGTCTGTGGCTCTGTTTTTAGCTAATAACAGCAGCACTGTGCTTGAGCACCCACCCTGTTGGCTAGACCTTGCTTCCTCTTCCCAAATATCAAGTCAGTTCTCTAAAGAACCCGTTTTTTGTCAAAAGAAGATGTGAAAGCAAAAGCAATGGAGATCCTCAACAGCCTTTCAGAAAATGATCTGCGGAATTGCTTTGAATGTTGACAGCAGCATAGTATGCAGCTGTGTGTAAATTCAAATAGGAACTTTTTTGAAGGTGATTTTAGTTTATTTTCTTACTTTGTGAATGGGTGATGTGGGGAGGTCTGTGTCAGACCTCCTATACATAACTGAAGCTGAGTGTGAAACTTTCATTGTCTTTCAGTTTCTTTACAGTTGTTTGTCTTAAATTATCTGGGAAGTCCTCCAGTGACCAATTTTCCACTGGTCATCTGTACGTCCTCTTCTTTTTTGCCCAACAACTTGCACAAAGAGGGCAGTCCAATCACTACAGTGCAGTAGCCACCCTGAGAAAAGATGAAGAAATTTGTAACATGCTCTTTGCCTGTTCCCTAGGTATTTACACTGAATTCAAGCTTAGTTTGCTCTGGCTTGGCCCTTGAGGTTTTTATGGGATACATCAAAGACCGTGATGAAAGATATCTGTCTTTAAGGCGAAGGACATTTTAAATGTGACTGTGTTAGGAAGCACGTATGTAAAGTTGTTACAAGTTTTGCTGTAAGTATCCTTCCCCTGCTTAGACCTAAAAAAAACCCCACCTGCATATGTATACTGTAAATGCCGATACCTATTAAGTGCCTTAAACAGATTTAGGAATTATAGGTTCAATATAAAATAAGTCCATCTACTTTTTGATGTGTTTACGTAAAAAAAATATCTGAAATTCTTGATGTTGAAATAGGTAGGCTGTTTTCACTTAGACACTAGTTCCACAAAATTGTTCCAATCATATTTTTCTGGTATGACACTAAAATTTTCTAATGTCTTGTTTGCAACGTGTACATATAATGAATAGAATTCTAGAAAATGAAATGCAGTACGTTTTGATTGTGCGAAAAAATAACATCACACCATGTTTACATGTTATGTGATAGAGAATTGTAGGCATCCCAGCATTATCATCTTATGTCTCCTTGCTGTCAATCACAAATTTTACCGGAGATTTTTCACAGGTTTTGAAACTTTTTGCCAAAAAGATGAAAACTGCTCATGAAAATTACTGATAATTGCCAAAAAATACATTTTTTTCTATCATTGTACCTGAGCTTACTTTTCTATTGCTGTGCAATCTCTCTTAAAGTTATTTCTGTAGCTTGTGTTCTTCTGGTAGCCATTCTCTTTCTGCCTTTTAAATCAATTTTAATTCCTTACCATAACCTTTTACATTGATGGTACCTAAGGGTTTGGAATTTTCAGAGTGATTGATAAATATATTTTGTCTCTTTTTTAAAACATTTATTCATGTTATCTTTGCCTTTCTCTTTTTCTCATTCTCAGTCAATTGTTTGGGGTTTTTTTCCTAGCCTTTATCACTTCTGTCACGCTTAGCTGAAGGGGCAAAACCATAAGCTAGCCTGCTTAGTGCTGTGGTGCCCTTATCTAGCCACTGTCTCAAAATAGTTGATGATGATAGAAAAATCAACAGTAGCAAGGATGACCAGTAATTTCAGCTAATTACAGTGTCTGTTTCCTGTCAATCAGGCCTACTCTTCATTCTCCAGTCTTTTTTTCTTACTTTCCAAAAGTCTGTCTCATGAACGCCTGCGTGGGTAGCTGACCAGACGTAGCACTGATGAACAATGTATGTGGCATTTTGGCTGTCTTAGAAGTGTTTTGTTTTGTGTTTCCATGACATTCTGTGGGAAACATTCCTGTGTCTTGATGAATATTTCAAGATTTCTCTAAAGATGTCTGTGTTGACCAATGTGTATACATCCAGTGCATACGGCAACACCGTAAATGTAAACTAAGCTCCATATGGTTCGTACGGGTTGTTCACTGTTACTCAAGGCAATGGCTTGTTTGGGTAGGACAAGAGGAGCAAGCTCTGCTCATTTTGTGGTGCTTCTTGTATTTCTCTCCCTCCTCTCCGTGCCTCCAGGTTAAGCATTTTAGATCCAGTTGCAAATTATGAACAATTAATTGGCTTTATCCCTGGAGGGGTGACTTTGAGGATGGTTCTTATTATCCCTGCAACAGATTGATTTAGGTTGTTTACAATGTCCTTGTCATTGCTTTTTTTTCCCCTGGTGACATAGTATGTTTGTAGGCTGTCATTATGCAATGTTTCATATCTATAGATGGCATTCCTATTTTCATACATAGTTACAGAATTATAATGGATAGTATAATAAGCAATTTCCTCCTATGGTGCAGTCAAGTATTAGCTCATACAACTCAAATATCAGGGGAGGACAGGACAGGATTTGGAATGGGATTCTAGGGCAACACTGCTTGATTTTGTACGGGTGGGTTTTTTTTTTTAATGATTGCACTGTGCAGATAGTCTCTAGCTTAGCTACACCAGCAGACGATGCAATGTGCCCTTGAAATGGTATTGTTCTGTTAAGACAGCGCTCCATCCTTTATAACTTTAATTACCAAGAAACTTCTATTGTTCCTAGATAGTGCCACAGTCGAATGGTTGGGTTGGCACTGAATGCTGCATTTTTTTCCTACTGTGAGCTGTTACAAACACATGAAAGCTAATCTGCATTCTCTGTATTCTTATTCTACTAAGTATTAATCAAGTTCAATGTATGGGCTCTTTGGGGCTCAGAGGCCCAAAAGATTTAATTGTAGAGATCTAGAAGGTAGACCGTGATGAGTAATCTTAATCTTCAAAGGTAATAAGGCTTCCTATCTGCAGGTTAAAGACGATCTTTTCAGGGGTTTATTCTGTCTGTTAATAGAGCCCATGATCTTGTAGTGAGCACCTACCCAAACTAAGTGCCATGGTATCACTTTTTAGTGAGCAGGGCAGGATTCTCAAACTTTGCTTATTTCATTTCCAAATGCACTAGAAAAATATATGCATAGTCTCCTTTCATGCCAAACTGCTATGCTGTCACATATTTTTCCCTCTGTGGTGAGTGAATAAAACAGAGTATGGTGGGTTTATGTTTTTTTTTTTTCTTCTTAATACACTACCAGAATGTATTCAGATACAGTAGTGATGGGGGTAGGATAAGCATTTTTAAGAGAACAAGCAAGCATGTGGTTTGACAAGAACAGACTGTTTCAAATAAAATACAGCACACTTACCAGTGCCTGAAAATTACTTTGGAACAAACAGAAATCTCTTGAATATTGTTTTAAATAAATATATTGTCGTGGATCACCCTTGACATGCAAAGAATGCAATATGTTAAGAAGACATTCAACGTACCTTGTCTGAGTGAAATGAGTAGGAAGAATGGAATCTGCATTTTTAACCATTACAGTTATGACAAATCTTATTTTGCTTACCTTTTATCTGACTTAATATGCATCTCCATGTATGTTTTATGTAGACAGTGAATGGGAAGCATCACTGGACCCTACTGATAGACTGTGAACGAGCTGAACCCTTTTAGATAAGATTGCATATTTTAAAGGTATTTACCTATGCATTTTAAGAGTGATTGCAATGTGGTAATTTCTCTGCCTTAAAATCAAATCCCTTCCCATATATGCAGAAGGGAAGAATATCAAAAAGCCATGAGAAACTTATTAAAAATAATTTTTAGCATCAGACACATCACTACAGGATTCATACATAAGCTGAAGTGTCTAGAGAATAAAGGACTATCAGCTGTGTTTTTCTTGTATGATCTTTCAGCCATGAAGAGATACGTATTCATACATTGATAATAATGACACTTTATACTTAAATCACTTTATAATTTCCAGGTGCTGCACACATATTAATTAGTGTTTCACCTTACTTCCAGTCAGCTCATTCTCACTGAGTCAGAACACATTACTCCTTGGTATGCAGTGTTTCAGTGTAATCAACTTTCAGCTTGCAAACAGTCTAAAATCTGTTCTTTCTAGTGTATAAGCAGTTTTTAAGATGTATGCATAGCAAGGTCACTTGCATTTGAATAATTATGTTATAATTTAAAAATATAATTGCCATCTGGGCAGTAAAACCATTTCCATCATTATCAGTCAAATGGCAAATTTCTACGACACTTAATTTTTGTTTCTTATTCCTTCTTCAGCTCTGCTTTATTTTTCATCAGTTGAGTCTTGTATTTTTAGTTGCATAGGAAGGAAAAGATGCTGAAAAGGAACAAAAGTATGGTGTTCTTTTCTCTTCTGCAGTTCATTTCCATATAGACTTGTTTTCGTGATTTTTTTTCTACATTGCTGCAAACCTGGTGATAAGAGCAAGAAACAGGGTGCTTACAAATGGTGCCAACACAGTTAGGTAGATCCTTATCTGTGTTTGCTTTGAAGCGCATGTATTCAGTCACTTAGCTATTCAATGAAGCTGATCCCAATGCAATGTGTTATAGTAGGGGTTAAAACTTTCAGTCTATGTAAAATTGTTTTGGGAGTTTGTTTAGTCTTTTTTTATCTGTGGTTAATATCTGAATCATAGTAACTTAAGAAAGCCTATAATTTGAAGGTGAGAATGTTGAGAGATTATTTTCTTATTATGATACAGCTCTTGGTCATGCTGGACAACTTGAATATTTTGCGTACTTGGTTGTCCTTTGCCAGCAGCAAACGTAAATGTGTGATACTGATTCGTGCCTACCTTTGAACTGGTCAAGTGCTGTCAGTAAAACATATCCTTCTTTCCTCTTAGCCCTTTTTCTTTCTCACACATGCTTGCAAAACTCTACATGGAATTAGCTGGATGATAGCTGGGGTGATGCAGGCCTTTCTGTACTCCTTAGTACTGTAATAAGACCAGTGCAGCATTACCTGGCAGTAAGCTATTGTGTTCCTCAGAAGTGGAACCAAGATACCATTGTAAAATCCTGCCCAAAGTGAGCGTTCAGCCAGGGACGGTGGATATTGTGTTGAGGATGATAGAGCTGCACTGTGGAAGTCAGGACACTGTCTCGGTTTCTGACCTTTTCAAGAGGCAGAGATGGGATTGTTGAATACTTTGCACTACATGCTGGATCAGTTTGTGATTTATATTTGGTGACTTGTGATCCTGAGGGAGTTTGAGTTTTGAGAGAATCCTCTGGGCATAGTAACTAAGAGACAGATTTGCAGCATGGAAAATGTTGGAAAAATACTATGTCTGTGCAGTCCAGGAGCATGTGAGAAATAGAAAAAAGTCGTGAGTGTTAGTTACTACTCATGTGAAAAGAGGGTGAATATAAAAATGGAAAGCTTCTTGTATCACTTTAAGAGGTTTGTGTTCTATGTATTATTTAAGTGCATGCCTGATGTTAGCATGTGTGTACTGTTCCAGTTAAGCAAGACAGTTAGATTTATGCCTAACATGAGATCAGTAGAGTTTAAATATGCCATTGCTATGCAATTACATCACTTGTCTTGTTCTTTCACGTAATGACTTTCAGAGCCAGTAAGAGTAGAACAGTGTTTGTACTGTAATGATTTTGTCTGAACTGGCAAAATGTTAAATCTAATTAGCATTATCAGCTAAAAAATTCTGAAACATGACAGGACAGGCTTATCTTTCATGTCAAGCACTCTGTACAGCCTGCTGCCTGGAATTGGGCACTGTCTGCAGTCAGTCTTCCTCAGTCTGACATGACTGCATGGTATCATTGATTCTTGCAGGATTGTGTACAGAAAAGGTACTTGCATTCCAAAAAAAAAGGTGCTTTGGTGCTTTATTTCTTTCTATAGGGAATGCAGAAAAAGAACACTTGTCATTTACTGAATCTCAATGACAAGATTAGAAGTGGTACTGAACTAATACTGGAATGTTGATTTTTAGTATTGCACTTTAACTAAAACAGGATTGGAGTGGATCATTTGCTGTTAATAGATTAGTAACCAGGTGATGCAGCTCGTTTCTATACCTTGTTTGCACACAGCACAAAAAAACCCGAGAGGGAGAAATCAAGCCTGCATGTTGTAAGACTTCTCTGCCTCTTTTCCAGCAGACTAACATAAAATTGTCCTGTCACCTGCCACTTGGGAGAAGAGGCCAGCTCCCTCCTCTCTACAACCTCCTTTCAGGTAGTTGTAGAGAGCAATAAGGTCTCCCCTCAGCCTCCTCTTCTCAAGGCTCAACAACCTCAGTTCCCCCAGCCACTCCTTGTAAGACGCAGGTCGTTTTTCTCCAGGCAGCTTTCTAGACAGGCTTCCCCTAGTCTGTAGCACTGCACAGGGTTATTATACCCCAAGTGCAGGACCCAGCATTTGGCCTTGTTAAACCTCATGCCATTGGTCTCAGCCCAGCGGTCCAGCCTGTTCAGATCCCTTTGCAGAGCCTCCCTACCCTCCAGCAGATCAAAAGTTCCACCCAGCTTAGTGCCATCCGCAAACTTGCTAAAGGTGCACTCAATGCCTTCATCCAGGTCATTGATAAAGACATTGAATAGGGCTGGACCCAGCACTGAGCCCTGGGGAACCCCACTTGTAACTGGCTGCAGCTTTAAAGGGATGTTGGAGCTTGCTTAAATGATCAATCACAGAATACCAGGTTGGAAGGGACCTCAAGGTCATCTGGTTCAACCTTTCTTGGCAAAAGCATGGTCTATACAAGATGGCCCAGGATCTTGTCCAGCTGAATCATAGTAAGCTTGTGATCAGCTCCTTTGACTTTGACCTTCCTGCTTTCTCATCAAGCCAGGCAGGAGCAGAAAAGTCATTAGCTGTTGAGATCTCAGGAGTAGCCCCAGCAGCTTGTGCTTTCTGGCTTAGAGGAGAGGTGATGAGGGAGCAGGGAAACAATGGCTGTCCAGGAGGGTTTACCTCAGAAGACTGTGTCTTACACTCAGCTTATCCTATAAAGGCACAGAAAAGTGTCTGAGATTCAGAGAACAGTGTCTGTTTTCTTTAAATAAAAGTTGAGCTTAATACTGGCATCTCACAGCTTAGCTGCAAAGTTAGTACTGTGCATGTGTTCTCAAAAGGCCCTAACTAGGAGGCTTGATGGGTAATGACTAGGGTTTAATTTGCACTAGATTTTCTTGATGGTTTCTCCACCTTATGGAGATAATTTCTTCTTAGTCAATATGCAAGTTAAAATATCGTTAGACCACAGAAGCATAGTAAGAATTCTCATACAGGAGTGCTTAGAAGATTAACATCGGACTGCCAGGTCATAATTATGTATGCCTATTCTGCCCAACATATAAGACAAAAAATCATCACATTTTCATAATCATGTTTTTATAATAAAGAATTCTTGATGTAGGAAACAATGTTTTCTTTACATTACAGTGGAAATTCTTTAATGCTTACATTCCAGAAGTTGAACAAATTGAAATAACATTCAGGTTGGAAAAAGTTTGCTCTGTTAAATCTAATCTACAGGCTAAGTTAGTGATGAAAGATTTTTTTTTCTCTTAAAATAGCAATGAGTTGTAGCATAATTTCTGTAACAATGGGAAGGTCAAGAAACCTTCCTGATTCTTCAGCCCTCAAATTTTGAAAAGGTTTTGATTTGGCTCATTTTAGGGGTAGAGCGGAGGAGGCTTAATGCAAAAGGTACCAGGCAATGAAAATTAGCACAGAACCCAAATCCCTATCCATCTGAAACTGGTGAAAAAAGTCTTGCTGGCAAGAAAAGAAAATGTAAGCTGGCCTTTTCTCATAGGAGCAAATGGAATCCAACCCTGAGGATGAGGATGATGGCTCCCACAGCCTAGAATCCTTCCCTAGGCAGCACCATCCTCAGAAAAAGATAAAAACATCCTCCATTAAGAAGAAGAGGAGGGTGATTGTTGTAGGGGACTCCCTCCTAAAAGGAACGGAGGGACCCATTTGCAGACCGGACCCGCTCCACAGAGAGGTCTGCTGCTTAATGGGGGCATCAGTGAAGGAGGTAGCTAGAAAACTTCCTTCCCTGGTCCACGAGACAGACTACTATCCTCTGACAGTAGCCCAAACTGGTAACAATGATCTAGTAAACAGAAAGACCAAAACCATCAAGAAAGACTTCAGGGCCATTGAGAAAATGATGGAGGGCTCTGGGGCACAAATAGTATTCTGCTCCATCCCAAGGCTAAATAGAGAGGAGCGGGAAGTCAGGAAGAAGAATTCGATTAATGCCTGGCTCCAAGTCTGGTGTGAGGAGAGGGGCTTTGGCTTCTTTGATCATGGGGTGGCTTATGCACCCCCAGGCTTTGTTGCTAAGGATGGGACACGTGTGTCTCCTAGGGGGGCTAAAGCCCTTGCTAAAAACCTAGCTAAGCTCATAAATCGAGCTTTAAACTAGTTGTGAAGGGGGAAGGTGTTGAGACCAGGCTAGACAGGAACAAGCCTGGACGTGGGGCAATGGTGATTCAGAGAGGGTGTGCTGGTGAGGACCACCAGTACATCACCACACAAAAAGTGGGGGAGAACACTCCTGGAGGTGCTAAGGGAGATACGGGCACTCTGGTGCTACCTACTCCAGTTACCAGGCAATTGGGAATGAACTCTGTTCCCTCTAAGAGGGCTGAAGGCTCGGCAGCTCAGCTGAAGCGCATTTACACCAGTGCACGCAGCATGGGGAATAAGAAGGAAGAGCTGGAAGATGTCATTGCCATCACAGAAACATGGTGGGATGACTCATATAACTGGAGTGCAACTATGGTGGGGTACAAACTCTTCAGGCGGGATAGGAAGGGTAGGAGAGGAGGTGGGGTAGCCCTCTTTGTAAGGGAGGACTTGGACACCACTGAGCTGGATTGTGGTGATGAGGAGATTGAGTGCCTGTGGGTTAAAATCAGAGGAGCCCACCAGAAGGTAGATTTTATGATGGGAGTCTGTTACAGACCACCCAGCCAAGGCGAAGCAACTGATGAGCTCTTCTATAAACTGCTGGGGTTAATCTCTAGATCAATGCCTCTTGTTCTTGTGGGAGACTTCAATCTTCCTGATATCTGCTGGGAGTACAGTAGAGCAGAAAGGAAGCAGCCTAGGAGGTTTCTGGAGTGCGTGGAAGACAACTTCCTTGCACAGCTGGTGAATGAACCAGCAAGGGAGGGTGCCCTCCTGGACCTGCTGTTTGTGAACAGAGAAGGCCTTGTGGGGGATGTGGCAGTAGGTGGACACCTAGGACAAAGCGATCAAGAGATGATAGGGTTTTCTGCTCTAGGTGAAGTGAAGAGGGTGGTTAGCAGGACAGTAGCATTGAATTTCCAGAGGGCAGATTTTGAACTCTTCAGAAGGCTGGTTGGCAAAGTCTCATGGGAGACAGTACTTAAGGGCAAGGGAGCCCATGAGGGCTGGGAGCTCTTCAAAAAGTAAATCCTAGCAGCTCAGGAGAAAGCCATCCCCATGTTCTGGAAAAAAAGCCGGCAGGGGAGAAAGCCAGCTTGGTTGAACAGAGAGATCTTGAGTGATATCAAGAAGAAGAGAAACGTTTATGGGCTCTGGAAGAGGGGACAGGCCTCTTGGGTGGACTACAGGAGGGAAGTGAGATTGTGTAGAGAAAAAATCAGAAGGGCTAAGGCTCAGCTAGAAATCAGATTGGCAAAGTCTGTGAAAGATAACAAAAAATCCTTCTATAAATATATAAATAATAAAAGGTGGACTAGAGAGACCATAAAGTCCCTATTGGACGCAGAAGGAACAACAGTGACAGGGGATGAGGATAAGGCTGAGGTACTTAATGCCTTCTTTGCCTCAGTCTTTAATTGTAAAGAAAGTCGTTCCGTCTGTGTACAAACCCAGGAGCTAGAGGAGCAAAATGAGGCTCCCATGATCCGAGAGGAGGTGGTCAGAGCCTTGCTAGCCCGACTAGACACCTACAAGTCTATGGGGCCAGAAGGCATTCATCCAAGGGTATTGAAGGAGCTGGCGGATGTGCTGGCCAAACCCCTTTCCATCATCTTCCAGCAGTCCTGGAAGGCTGGGGAAGTTCCACTGGAACATCTGCCCATCTACAAGAAGGGTTGCAGGGAGGACCCAGGAAACTGCTGGCCTGTCAGTCTGACCTCAGTGCCAGGGAAAGTCATGGAACAGGTCATCTTGAGTGCTATCATGAAGCACATGCAAGAGAACCGGGTGATCAGGCCCAGTCAACACGGGTTCACAAAAGGCAGGTCTTGCCAAACTAACCTGATCGCCTTCTATGACAAAGTGACTCGGCTGCTGGATGAGAGGAAGGCTGTGGATATATCTTCCTGGACTTCAGCAAAGCCTTTGACACAGTTTCTCACAGCATTCTGCTTGAGGAACTGTCAGCCTCTGGCCTGGACAGGCGCACACTCTCCTGGGTGGAAAACTGGTTGGATGGCCGGGCCCAGAGAGTGGTGGGAAATGGAGTTAATTCCAGCTGGAGACCAGTGACAAGTGGGGTTCCCCAGGGCTCAGTGCTGGGTCCAGCCCTGTTCAATGTCTTTATCAATGACCTGGATGAAGGCATTGAGTGCACCCTTAGCAAGTTTGTGGACGACACTAAGCTGTGTGGAAGTGTCGATCTGCTGGAGGGTCGGGAGGCTCTGCAAAGGGATCTGAACAGGCTGGACCGCTGGGCTGAGTCCAATGGCATGAGGTTTAACAAGGCCAAATGCCGGGTCCTGCACTTGGGGCACAACAATCCTGTGCAGTGCTACAGACTAGGAGAAGTCTTTCTAGAAAGCTGCCTGGAGGAGAAGGACCTGGGGATGTTGGTTGACAGCGACTGAACATGAGCCAGCAGTGTGCCCAGGTGGCCAAGAAGGCCAATGGCATCTTGGCTTGTATCAGAAACGGTGTGACCAGCAGGTCCAGGGAGGTTATTCTCCCTCTGGACTCGGCACTGGTGAGACCGCTCCTCGAATCTCGAATGGTTATTCTATGATTCTATGAAACTGATATTTGTTATCACTGTCTGAGACATCCAGTGCTCACCTTGTAATATTTTGGTGCATATGCAACAAAAAAAAACATTTGCACTTTCCCTTTTTTTTTAGGAATCACCTAGCATTCTGAACTAATGATATGGGTACTTGGTGAAATATTCATAGACATCAATTGTCATTCATGTTTTTTAGCCAGCATTTTTATCCTGTAACTGTCTCTACCCTAGTGAATCTGCTCTAAATTGTCACATTACTGTATTAAAGTGTACTATGTAGAACGGAGACCGAGATAGAATTGTCTTCTTAAAACAGGTGGTAATGAATAGAGGATGGAGTGGGCTGCTGTTGTGGGACTGGGGGCTCTTTATAGAAAAAGGTGAGAAACACGAAGAAGGCTAGCATCACTAATAATAAAATGGGCGAGCAAATAGAAAAGAGAAGGTATCATTTCACGGCCACTCAACTTCACATTAACTCCCACTGAGCATCAGTAAACAGTATTGTAGAGATGGATCATTGTTAAACAAACAATTTGCAATGTAAATGGTAGGTGTTCTAGGACATCATCAACACGTTTGACCCCAGACAATTATATTTGACTTTTTGATATGCATGAATTCTGTCCATATGGTTATTTGCTGTCGCTGTATGAGCTCATAACTGAAAATAATGAGTTTTAGGTAAAAGTCAGGGAAAGTGGGAGAGCTTAACCTGGCTGAGCATCTCTAGTCTACTTCAGTGCAAATAGTCAAATCACTGTGGGGTTGCACCTCA
This sequence comes from Phaenicophaeus curvirostris, assembly GCF_032191515.1. Taxonomy (NCBI): domain Eukaryota; kingdom Metazoa; phylum Chordata; class Aves; order Cuculiformes; family Cuculidae; genus Phaenicophaeus; species Phaenicophaeus curvirostris. The sequence goes on along the minus strand of NC_091393.1, from coordinate 91,242,666 downwards.
AATTCAGGTTCCTTTTCATTGCCTCTTAGCTTTTGGTCTCAGTCAGTAGCTGATGGACACCTAGTAGCCATGTAAACGCTGTACCCCCACATCCGTCCTTCTGAACTTTCAGCGCTAAACCGTAGCTGTCTTACCATGATATTCCTCAGCTTCCTATTTAGACTTTAACTGACAGATTTGGTTTGAGGTTTTTTAGGGAAAATGTGCCAGTTTGGTGTTGCTGTTTGTGTTTAACTCTTTGAAGCTACAAATTATTTCTTAGCTCGTTAACTCTGAGTAGTAAGGATGGTGTGAGTGCAAGCTGTGGTGTCATAGTCTGTTCCAAAGCACCAGCACAGATTGATGTTATGCGGTTTCCAGGCTGGGTAGGGTATTTTGCTCCTGCTTGGTCTCCCCCACTTTTGAAGAAAGAACGGGAGTTTGTTTGATTTTAACAGTTTGTTGAAATCTCAAGAAGCTGAAAACAGGAAAAACAATCACTGGTCACCCAGTGTGTAAACCCGATGCTTTCCTGAGTACCTTTCAGACCGACTGGAACGCTGCTTACAGTCTTAATGGTCTTTAACCTGTTTGTTACCTTTTCAGGCCTACATTTATACTTCCCAGTTAAAACCAGTTTCATTTATTCATTTTCTTGGGGATTTTTCTGAGAAATCATTCTTTTGTCAGTCATCATTTGTTCTCTTTTTCTAACAGACTACCCTTAGACAACTGGACAGATAAACAGCTGAGTGTTATAGGAGGATTTGTGGTACACTTTCTACCTTTCTGTGATAGCTTGACTGACCTTTTTTCCTGACAGACTTTTACCGTTTCTTTTTCCTTGAGCATGCACCATTTTTTCCCCCATTTCTTTCCCCTCCTTACATATAAATTTCTGGCTGTAGCTACAGCATTTGTTACTCGATTATTACCTTTGCATTGGGATAATTTGCAGCTGTATATGTAAAACTTATTGGTTTGTTTAACTCTGGTCCCTTGACACTGCTGATTTCCAAGGAACTGACATTTCCCACTTAAATTTCTATCTGGATCGGATCACATTCCCGACTGGTGTTAGGAGAATGTGTCTATGCTTTCTTTACAAATGAGAAAAAAAATGATATCATCTTTATTTAGGGGTGCTGCTTCAAGAAAGGTAAATATTTTGCTTCGCTGTGCTTAATTAAATTTTATATCCATTCTCATCTAACATTAGGCAACATTGATTTGGGCTGTACTCTGCATCACATGATATTTAACTCTGCTTGAAGGGTTTTTGAAGGGTTTTTGACTAGAGAATGCATAAAAGTTCTTCAGTGTGGAAGGTGATATACAAACTTAGTTTAAGTCATCCCAGCTTTGCCTAGAGATCTGAATGCCTTCACTGTATTTTATAGTCTATTCCCAGAACTGCAGATAGTATTGTTGGAGAAATATGAACTCAGGAGAGTCAATTACTCATCTTGGAGTAATGTCAGAATTCTAACTCTTCAAACTTTGTGCACTTGCAGCTTGGAGAAGTAAATAATGCTACTCAATATTTAAGCAGATACATTGATGTTAATCAAATTTCCTGCAGTATTTAAGCAATATCTCTTCTATATTTCTGCTTTTCATTAATTATATGCCCTCGCTTTTTTTCAGAGATGCATTTGAAGTACATTTTACTGATGTTGGTTTATAATCTGAAGGTTATAATGCTTATCAAGTTATCACTGACTTTATAACTTTGGATCTCGAACATTATTCTGGTCTCACAAAAATTTGTATTTCTGATATATCCCAGTGAAAGTCTTTTGACGCTTTGGTTTCTGCTTGTCTATAGAACCATACAGCCCAGTGAGGGAAGGGTACTGCATGGTTTGGTGAAACTGCTGTGTGGTCTGTGGATACTAATAAAGCCCTTTGACATGCATGTGGACAAAGTGATGTGTAAATGCCAATAATCATCAGGCTTTCCACAAAGGGATCGATAAAGATTGTTTCATCTTTTTCGTTACCTAGCAAATTGCTGAGGGCTGTTTAACTTTATGACCTTTTATAATATTTTATAATTAATCATGAAATTATAAAATATTATGTATTAATAATTAATTGTATATTAATTTAAACTATTTTGATAATAAAAATAGTATAGATTGTATTGCAGTGGCTACATTGCATGCACTCCTTTGGCAGAGACATGCTGGAAAAGGTAGCTGTTAAATGCACAGTGATGAGTGTATTTTAAATATCTGAATTCATAGATGCAGATGGATCTGCATTTTTTCTGATGTACCTGGCATACTAAGATTAGCAGGATGGCTAAAGAACTCATGCTTACACCTGTGGAATTTAAAGTGGCTTTCTAAGAGGAGGTGGAAAATGTAGCCCTTTATTCTTGGTATGGTCAAAGCAACAAATGACACATACTTAACAGTTTTTCACAAACTGAACCACAAATAGTTCAGTATGTGCAGTCACGCACAGAGGAATATTTGGCTTTTGTTGCTTTAGCTCTAGTTTTAAACTACTGTAAAATATGCTGTTATGAATGCACCCTTATGATGAAAGGGGAGATGGCAAGGGAAGAGATTTGCTGCAAAAGGTTTATTTGTGTGGGAAAATTATGCCCATGCAGCTTCTGGTGCCTATATGCAGAGCTCTGAATTTTGAGCTGGGCCCTCCAGTGTAAGTCAGAAGTAGAGAAAATGAGGGGGAAAAGTACATTTTGTTCATGGTGTTGCTTATGCACTTTGTCTAATGATTCTTTAGGGCACAGTGAACAGTTGTAGGACTGGGATCTCTGCGTCTCTCTGGGTAATGCTTTAGCCGCAGACTCGTTTTATCTTGCATATTCACTCTTTGAATCTTATTTTCTTTTCTGCCTGGTGGCAGCCTGGTAACAGACAGCTGGAGCACTCCTATGGGAGACAAGATATGTCAGTCTCCTTGGCAAAGAGCCTGACCTCTACTATTTTATAAGCAAAGACTGACAGTGCTATTAATAGATCCCTCCTCCAGCCAGGTTTTCAAAGGAATATAGCCTGATTGATGTGCTGCTGAGCTTAGATATTATCAGCCCATGGTAGGTGTATTGTGAGTATCAAGAATGAATTGGGCCCCTGGGGAGAGTTAAGTTCAGAACAGCTTCAGGGAGCTCTGCAACCTCTGCATGGGAGAAGGCATCTGCTTCATGGCTCCATCAGCCAGCTGGGACACAGCCCCCTTCCGCCCAGCAGCTAAGCTGTAAGCACTTAACTCCAGGCTGTTTTGGCAAACCTACAGGCTCCAACTGTCAGCAAAAAAGTTGGAGCCCTGGTTTAGACTTAGTCACTTAACCAATCTTTAGGCCCTTTGGACATCTGCAATCAAAGATAACTGACTGGTAGTTTTGTGTTTGACTGCTAACAGGTGGTGGTAGGCAGGGTTTCTTTCCTAGATGCAGCTGGGAGAAAGCTAAATACAGTAGTCCATGAGTAATGAAACCTTTTCTACTGAAAAGAAGTATTATGATTTAAATAAAAATTTCATTTGAAATAAATTAATCTCTCTGAAAACATGAGCTTCCTTGGAAGAGTGAATTCAAAATTATTTGTTCAGTATTTCCCCATTGTCTGCCCTTTGACATATGGACCTGACTTGGCTCATATTTGGTGTTGAATGCAAGGGAAGAAAAATATGTGAAATGCTTCAATTTTTTAATAGGAAACTGCATACTCAGTCTTTGCTGGGAAACATGCTAACAACTGGAAAATGAACTGAAATCCAGGTTTAATTCCTAAAGCCAAATATTATTGCATATGAATATTCTCATTAATGCTTTGTAACCCAAATAGACTTAATTTCTCATTAAACATTTTTGTGGTAATTTAACAAGGCTTGTCTGGAGCCAACATTAGCTTAAATATTTTCAAGGGTCTGCATTTGTCAAGATCTCCCTAAACATCGCATTAAGCTGGTGAGGTGAGATAATCTTACAGAGCTTAAAAAGCTTTGCCCACAGGCCAGCAAAATTATTAGACCGTATAAAAAACTGAGTTTCACAGTAACAACAAGGCTTACCTCTCCTAATGGAAATTTTGCCAAATGATATTCTGAATTTTTTTTTTTTTAATTTCAGGTGCAAATATGTGGGGCTCAGCCTTCAGACTTTTCTTTATAGGAGATGTTTCTGTGATTTAAAACAGATTTATTCATGTAGGACTCAGTCTTGCAAAGACTTACTGGTGTGCTTTACTTAGGGACTGTGGGCAGTTCCATCCAAGTCAGTGAAAGCTTGAACTGACAAAACAGGAATCATACCCCGAAGTAAGAATTTGCAGAACTGGGCCTGAAACATTTTTATTATGCACTAGAGAAAAAGTTTGCAATCAATGGTCTAAGGCCACAAAAAGAAAACATAAGAAAAAAAAAATTAAGGAAGCCCAACCCCAGTTCTAGAGGGAATGCCTGCTAGTTCTCACCCTGTGTCCTGCCACACTTTTCATTCAATCATATCTCTTTTGTGGTGACAATCCTTAGGATATTTTAGAAGCAAAATGAATGGTAACTTGACTTTTTAAGTTTATCCTCAAAATTGTTCAGGCTCACATTGAGCATTGTTTTCATAACTAGTGGTGAAGAACCTCTTATTTACTTGAAGTGTCAAATTCTCCAGGCATATTGCTGCTGGATGAAACTTCGTATACATGTGCACAAAAGGACATTGTCACTGTACAGAACCTCAAGCAATTTCTCTTGTCAGGATTTAAGATGGAAGACTTTTAACTTTTACTGCGTTGGCTATGTAACTGTCCAACTCGGAACAGTATGGTTAACTCATGAATGCTTTGAAATTATGAGAGGCGTTAGAATTTTGAACATCAAATGTTCCTGAAATAAAACACAGAAAACTCAAATTAATTGTATTTACAAGAAGTTTGCCATTACAAGTTAATTAACATTTTTTTTAAAATTACATTTATTGTGGTTCTGGATAAGACATTTCAAGATCAATAGCTAAGGAAAGGAGGAAAACCATGAAGAGCATGTATCTTGCTGTATGGCCTTACTTCAGGAAGAAATGAAAGCATATGTTGAAGAAAGGCCCTGGACAGAACAGTATTTAAACAAGTGCTTTACTTGCACTTACTTCAAGATTTAAATATGTTTAAAATTACATGCACGTGGAAGTAAAAGCAGTGTATTGAGTCCTCAAGAAAGAAAAGCCCTTCAGAGTGATTCTTAACTATTGCAAATGCTCCTCTTACCAAAGGTATCAGAATAAAAATTCTATAATGTAGATAATCATTAGAAGAAAAGACACAATGTGTTTTCCAATGGAATGATTGTCAGAGCTCTTAGATTCTTCTGTAGATTACCTCTTACAAAAACCCTGACAAAATGGTTATTGGATTTAAAAGGTATTCTCTGTAAGTAAATGTCACTTTTAAATACCTCAGCTGTTATGTTTGTGTTTGCGTCACCGTAGGGATTTAAATGGTACCATTTACATATTTTATCCAATTCTCTAATGTTCACTTAGAGAGTTAAGGTAAGTTGTGTAAATGGAACAGCTTGCTGGCTGTAGATAAGCTGATTTAAGCTACTGTAAATGGGACTAAAATTAAGGCACTGAGTTATTCAGAAGACCTACGCTGTTATACTTCGTGAAAGTAACATGTTCAATAGCATGTAAGTTTTAGTTTGAAATCAAAACAGAGTCTATGGAAATATGGTAAATACTGTCAGCATCTTTGCTTTGGGAGGGGAAGGCTAAGAATTATGTTTAGTCTTCTCAGGTGAATGTTCTAATAATTTTTACTATATAACATCTTAGGGGGAAACAACATAACCCGTCCGTCTAAAATAACCTGGAGGGATATGATCAATTGCCATCATCAAATCTACTTGCCTTAACATCCTTTTCTCTTTGTGAATTTGATAGGTGGACTGTTTGGTGAATAAGGAGTTGGCTGGATGGTCACTTTTAAAGAGTAGTGGTCAACAGCTTGACATCCAGATGGAGATCCTTGATAAGTGGTGTCCATCAGGGGTCCGTACTGGGATCAGTGAGATTTAGTATTTTCATCAATGACGTAGACAGCAAGATTGAGTGCACCCTCAGCAAGTTTGCAGATGACACCAAGCTGAGTGGTGCAATTGTTGCACTGGAAGGACGGGATGTATCCAGAGAGAGCTGGACAGGCTGGAGAAGTGAGTCTGCATGAACCTCATGGAGTTCAACAAGACCAAATGCAAGGTCCTACACCTGGGTTGGGGCAATCCACGGTTTGAATACAGGCTGGGGGACAACGTGATTGAGAGCTGCCCTGCAGAGAAGGATTTGGATGTGCTTATTCCTGAGGAGCTCAACATGAGTCAGGAATGTGTGCTCACAGCCCAGAAGGCCAACTGTATCGTGGGCTGCATCAAAAGGAGTGTGGCCAGCAGGTGGGGTGAGACCTGACCTGGAGCATTGTGTCTGGTTCTGGAACCCCCATCATAAGAAGGATATGGAACTATTGGAACAGGTCCAAAGGAGGGCCATGAAGATGATCAGAGGAATGGAGCACCTCTACTATAAGGACAGGCTGAAAGAGTTGGGGTTGTTTGGCCTGGAGAAGAGAAGGCTCCGGGAAGACCTTATAGCAGCCTTCCAGTACCTGAAGGGGGCTACAAGAAAGCTGGGGAGGGATGTAAAAACATGCCTTTTACAAGGACATGTAGTGGTAGGACAAGGGGGAGTGGCTTTTAATTAGAGGAGGGAAGGTTTAGATTAGACATTAGGAAGAAAATCTTAATGGTGAGGGTGGTGAAGCACTGGCACAGGTTGCCCAATGAAGATGTGGCTGCCCCCTCCCTGGAAGCGTTCAAGGCCAGGTTGGATGGGACTTAGGCAGCCTGGTCTTGTGGCCAGTCCCTGCCCATGGCAGGGGATTTCGAACTGGATGGGCTTTAAGGTCCCTTCAAACCCAAACCATTCTATGATTCATTTATCCATCTTTACCTCATTGATCACCAAATAACTTTTGAGTTTTCTTTTTCTCTGAGTATATGAAGTTGTTGCACGTTGGAACCACATTTTTCAGCCGTGTCTGCCCTCCTTGCACATCTACAGTAAATGTGTGATCTGCTCATCAGCTCTTCAGAAATTCTATTATGAGGGTGTTCCCTTTGGGTTGTGGTAGTCTGCCATGAGGACTCATGATTATGTGCTAATAGTCCCCAAACAGGGGATTTTGAGCTTCTTCATGGATTTTCTGTGATTAGAGATGGTCTTAAAAACTGCGTAGAAGCTTAAAATGAGATATTTATGTAACGCTATTCTGCATATGGCACGGCAGATCAGCATGCTCTATGGCAGCCTTTCTCTTTTTGTCTAGTTTCTAGTTGCAGTACAGAAGTGCTGTAGTATAGATTGAGTGTAGACAGTAATATTGGTAAGGAAAAAGTTGGGAAGTATGAAGATAGATAAGGCATCAAATTGTAGTGGCCGTTGCCCCATAGGCTCTCTATCTCTCCCTGCCCCCCTCCTCTCCTCACAGATTTTGTTAGTGAACTGGAGGACAGAGCAATGTTACTAATATAAAGTAGGAGGTTCCTTTTTTTCCCCTCATCCCACCACAGCGGACTGAGCAAGGGGCTCTGTGGGCTTAGCTGCTGGCTGGATTTAAACAACAACAAATTGTTAGTTACAAAGTGTGTGCTTTGTCAGAAATGGTAGCTCAGAATAACGTGTTTCTTCTATCTTCTGGCTTAATAATACCATTCACTGGTTTATTCCTTCTCATACTTCAGTGTAAATGTAGCTTTCTGTAATTAAATGAGTACTTTTCACAGAAAAGAGAAATTAGATTTTTGGAATGGCAAGGGCTCTTGCAAGGTTTCTTCTGCCAGACAAAGTTGGTTATATCACAAAGCACAAAGTGACTGACTGTCATGGAGCCAGAATCTGGCCCTTGGCTGCACACTGAGTTGCCTGTTGCTTGTAGGCAGACTTGCCAGTATAAAAGCGTGAGCACGAGAACTCAACATGGATATGATGTGCAAGGGTGATGAGGTAGCAAATATTTTATTCCTGATGTATCCTGCAATGCAGTAATGGGTTTCTCCTGAATTTTTGTGAATAAAAAACACGGGAACATACAAAATTGCTCTTCATGCTGCTTGAGGGAGATGACTCAATGTCCATTCGTCTTTTGTACCTGTTTTAAAATCGCTAGCATTATGCCCTGACAAGGGAAAGGTGGTTAGTGCCCTTGTGACAAAAAATGGCAGCCAGCCTTCATTCTATTTTCTTATGGTAGCTAGCAGGGAAGGAGAGAGGCATTGCTTTGCATTTCTCCTCTGGGTAAGGAGACAGACTCTACAATTCTGGAGGGCAAGGTCGAAGTGTTAGTAAAGATTAAGTGACTCCTTTTCCTTTTCTCCTTCTTCAGACAAGTCTTCACAAAGAAAGACTTGCCAATTCACTTGCACAATTGCCATGAGCCTCACTAGAAGTGAAAACTTCACTAGCCTCAAATGAGTTATTGCTGCCCAATTATCTAGCTGCTGTTGTTAAACACGAAAAATCAGACAAGAGCCTATTTTTCTCTGCACAGTAATTTGAAAGCCATTCAGGCCAACCTCAGCTGAGCTGCAACTGCAAATGAACAAGCTGGTGCTGCTGGGCTGTTCCTGGCAATGCGTGTGCCAGTAGAGGCTGCCTACACAACAGCTCTGTCTCAGTGCAGGGAAAGTAACTGTACAGAAATCCTGAGCTACTTATGCAGTAAAAGCTGTCTTTTGTGACATGGGTTTAACCCAGGACCCTGTGAGGTCAGCAAAAGTGTTTCCTCAGGGTTTAGAGTAAGATCTCTGTCACAGAGATGTGTCTCTTCAATGGTGTCCAAGTTACTTTTAAGTGCTGTATTTTGGTAAATGTACAATAGAGAGTGAACGTTGCTGAGAGTGGCAGGACCAACAGTGCCCTGCTTTGAGCTCCTCTGGTTGAAGCTCTGTAAAACAAAGTTTGCAGGGCCACAACGGCACGGAGATGCTGGTGTCAGGGTTGCAGTTTCTCAGCCACCAGACCTCCTCCAGGCAGGCTGCAAAGAGAACTGGTAATGACAATGGTCCCTGCCTAAAAAAAAAAAAATAGGGACAGGGATGCAGGGATGGTGTTAGGAAAGTATGACCTAAGAGGGGATAAACTGCTTTGGTATTACATTTCTGTAGTTCTTTGCATAGAAGGAATTTGTGTAAAGCAATGGAGTCTGCGCTCTGCTCTCTTCACCCTCTGTGCCAGAGCCCTGCCAGGGATCCTTCTGAATTACAGACCGCTGGGACAGACCTCTCCACCGTTAGACTAATTGATTGCAATTGCAAGTGTCTATTATTGCAGTAGTTTCTTTGTATATGTGATGAGAAAAGACTAAACTCAAGAAAAACATAGGAAAGGGAGATAGACAAAACCCGCAACATAATAAAATCTATTGATCTTATTTCATATGCTTGGTAAAGAGCATGCTTGCACTGAAAATCACTATAAATGTGATCAGATATTCCCTGTAGCAGGTTGAAGTAAAAAGATGTATTGACATTATGCTTAGACAGGATTTTGAGCATGTGACAGCTTTTCTTTTAATGAGTTTTCTGTTTACATTTTAATTACTCTTATCACTTTGTTTCACCCTGTTACTGTATTTTCTTACTTCATAAGATTAGGAATAAAGCATTATGTTAATTTCCCTTTTAAATACTTAAGCTAGTATTTATCTCTCAGTGTAAAAAAAACTGATAAGTAGAGATTTAAATTTCACTGCAAAAAATTTCCTTGAGTTATCTTAGCAAGTAGGAATAGTCTCAAAATTAGTACAGTGAGTCATACTGAAGGAATGACAGCTGAGGAGAACTGTCACTGGCAGTTCTCATATACTGCATCTCCTTGCTTGTACCCATGAGCTGGGTGGTGACTCCATTGTCTGATGAGCTTCTTCAAAGTCTTGACAGGAAAGTGTGACTTTTTGAGGTAAAGGCTGGCCAGTGGCCATGCCTGACTTGGAAAATAGCAGGAGTGGATGCAGCTCTCTGGGCAAGAAGGAAGTGAAGTGATGCAGAAAATAGTGTCAGTTTTCAGAATCCCATTGCTTCTGGTATTTTTTACTGAATGAGCGCTGCTTTCTGGACACTTATAAGAATCAGTTAATGCTAAAATTCTGACTCCTGCATACAGTTTAAATACAGAATATAATGTCATGCAGTGTGCTTCAAATGGTGTTTTTTTGGTACCTGAACTCTGAAGGTCATTAGGCAGACATGATCCTGAGAATATAATATGAGAACCAGATAGGAAATGTTTTCAGTTCATAGAATTTTTAATGAAAGATTGAAAAAAAAATCACAAGCTTTTAAAAATAAAATTTGTTTGCATGTGTCTACATTTCTGACAAATGGAAAACATTCTGTGGGTTAGAACTATATATAATATATAACTATATAATAATGTTTTACATTTTTTTGAGTCTTGTAATTTACATTCATGTGCAGACTGCATGTAATTTCAGTGTATGGAAGTTGACTTAAAGCTACTACTGTTTACAAAACTGAGCATTTGTCTTGTGCAGTTTTGAGAATATAATTTATGCTATACATTTGCCTAGTGCAGAGTTTCCGTGACCAAAAAACCGTCTTTTTCCTAAAAAATATGTGCACATATTTTGTAGTCTACAGCTTTGGAGAAACTAGGGCAAGCTCTGTAAATAATGTCAGGTAATTATTCAAATTCTGGTTTTATGCCACAAAATTAAAAAAATTGTTCTTTAGTGGATGTTTTTCTGACATTTCTATGAAATCTCTAATAATGTCGCTTATCTGACATTTCACTTACAGGTACATTTACGTTCCCATGGGAGGATCTCAGTCCAGTCTGCTGGGAATGCTCTTTTCCACAGCGCTTACTTTTGCCTTTGTAAGCTATTGGCATGGAGGACAGAGTTATCTGTGGTACTGGGGTGCACTTAATTGGCTTGGAGTAATTGTGGAAAATGGTGTTAAGAGGATACTTTCTGCTTCACTTATTCAAGATTTAATTGTAAGTTGAGTCTCTTTATGTTTCATGTTCTTGTTTGCTGGCTTCATGCTCATCTGAAGTTCCTGGTTACTAGATTAAAAGTTGTGGATAATAGGTAAGAGTTAGCATTCCCTTGCCCACCCTCTGGTATTTGAGGTAAGCCGTAGAACTGGAAATTTGCAAAGTATCAGCAAAGCAAACATTGAAATATGCATGGTCTTAAAAGCTTCCTCTGCAGTCTTAGAGTAGCCAACCACTTGCCACCTTGTATACAGGTGACTAGAAGCCAGTTTTAACATTTGTGTTCTGATTTTACTCAGGATGGCCTTAAAATATTCATCTTTGCTAAAATTAACAGTGTATATTTCTAACGGTGTGTTTCCTGGACAAATGTGTGAGTTGCAGCTGCCTGCGTCTGGGAGGAACCTTACACTGGGAAATCTTATGCCACTGAAAAGCCAAGTAAAGAAAATATTTTGCTTTGAAGACCTCTGATATTTTCAGTTTACTTATACTTTTGATCTTCATGCTGGCATTTCCAAAGGACAAATTTGTCTTTGACATGCAATCACATGCTCTAGTAACTAAAGATAAATAATTCCTATGTCTTGCTTCCTTAGTAGTGATGAGTGCACTGAATTTGTACTCCCTTATAATGTGGTGGTGGTGATTCTCTGCAACTTGATGAAGTCGTGATGCTCAATTAATTATTCTTGTTCTCCATCCCACCAATCTCAGTTTTTACTGTTGTGGCATCCACTGGGTGACAACTGATACAGCTGAATAATTTGTGGCAAATAACAGCCAGTGCTACCTTATATCATCCATGTGTCCATCACTGCGAATTCAGTGACAGTCTGGAAGCAGCTTTTTTTCCTTCTTAGAGAATGAGTTTATTAGATCCATTAATCCCCCCTCTATGGTGATGCTGAGCTTCAGCATCTGACTGGCTACATGCGTTTGTGTCTGGACTGGGAGACAACATTGTGTTTTAGACATCCAGCTGTATAAGGAAGTATAAATGTAGGGGTCGCTGTATTTGGTGTCACTATTAGAAATTTTAAAAGAACTCTTAAGGAATTATGTGCTTAAATACCATAGAAATTATAAAGACTTGACATTATGAAGGTGGGGTTATGTGTGTCGGATTAATTTCTAACACATAGTTCTAATTATAGTTAACTGATGCTGGCAGTAGGGTTCTTTTGTTTGTATAAATTAACTCCCTAGCAATGAACCAAGTGCATTTTACCACTTTCCTCCCCTTTGTTTTCATCCAGTGTTTTTAAAGGCTTATCCAATGTCTTCCACGTGTCCCTTGTTTTCCATTTCTGTTTGGAAATGTGGCTGTAGACCTTTCTTAGAAGGTCCTATCACTTCTTTCCCTGGAATATTTCTGAAGCCAACATTTTTAATATGAATAGTTTTGGCATTTGAATTAGTGCATTCATAACCTTTTTATGTGCTTGCATTTGGTTATAGCTGAGTGATGCTTTGCCTTGTGCCTTGAAGATTTCCCTACAACTGCTGAGACAGGGTTGCAAATGTGTAGTTGTACTTTGAGCCTTCGTTATCAAGGGGTGGAGTGATGTGACTTTCTCTAAGAAGCATCACTTACATTTAAAATTACCTGCAAATTCCCTAATGCCCAGTATGCATTTCCTTTTCCTTCCCATAATCCTGTCTCAGTGAGAGGTGTGCTACAAACTTAGCGTCTGTAGTGTGGAGGGTCCTGTTACAAAGGATGGGGTTTTCACTTAAATTTCATCTGTTGACAAGCTGAAGTCCTTTGCATTCTTATGCTTCACTCACTTGCTGTGTTGGCTCTTGAAGGCTGTTTTTGAAAACAGAAGTTTATTTTTGTCCCCAGAATAGCAGATGCATTTATGTAAAAATGCAAAGGAGAGGCTTATGCTTTTTTTTTAACCCATTCTGTTTACCAAACCTCCTCATAAATTCTTGCTAACATTGAATTCCATAATTAATTTGAGCAGGAGGTGTTTGATTAGTAATATATATATATATCATCATTATGAAAAAATAATGAGGAATAAGTTGAATTTTAATTCTGCTCAGTTTTAAAAATTTAATTGATCACAAAGAATAATGAGTTATATCAAAATTGCTTCCTTTTTTGTCCCCCACTATATTGTCTCAAATCTCTTGCAAAAGAAAGATTTAGACTTCTAAATAAAGCACATTTGAGTCTCATCCTTCACTGAATTCTTTTGCTGACTAAGAATATATATAAAAAGAATTAGACTATATATATGTACAGATTTTACAGTAGTTTAAATCTCAGCACTGGAAACCTAGCGCAATATGGGTAAATAACAATTTTGTAGCAGTCTGACAAGTTTTAAATGTCATCTTGGGATATTGAGCTGGAATGAACAAAGGCACATGGGTGTTATTTTTGAGAAGTTGAATCAGCATATAAACAAATATTTACTGAAAACAATAACTACCCTGACCCAAAAATTGGATCTGAAACTTTTGATCTGTACTGGTTGCAAATGAGTTCCTGGTGTCCTGATTTCAGCTCTAAAATATCACTAAAGCATTGTATATAAAACAACAATAAATGCTAATCAGCTAGGGCATATCTGGAAACTTTATATTAAGCTGGAGAAGTTTCATTGTGGTTTTATCAGGGTTTTTTTCACTTTTTCAGGAGATATTTATACACATATTGAGCAAAGCAGTGCTTTGTTTCACTGGTTCTATATTAATTTCTTACAGATGAACAGAGGCTCCAGTAGTAATTCATTCAAAATCAATGACAGAATTTGTATTGACTTCTAATAAATAACATGTCAGATTTCTGAAAGAAAATGCTAATAGCTATCATTCTTTCAACTCTTTCATTTTTATTCTTACTTACTTTTCCTTAAGGAAAACAAGATATAGATCCATACAAGAAATTAGATCTTGATATAAAAATAAGATTTGGAATGATTTAAACCTTAGAATAGCAGACAGCATCTTTAAATCAATGGATTTTTAACTATTTGGAAATCATATAAAAGAAGAAGTAGCAAAGGGAGTAAAGTTGGCAGATTGTTAAAATTAATGTTTTAATCTCAATTAAAACAGCAGCATTCATCTTCTTAGTTCTTTCATAAAGTGAAAATGTCAGTATAATAAGAAATTTTTAAATTGAAACAAAGGTATCATGCTACGAAGATTTTCTAGTCTAAGAGCTTATTTCTAACTTGATTTATTAAGAAACTAAGTATACCATAAACAATTGAATTTGAGAAACCAACTAATTTTAACCATGGCTTATTTAGAAGTAATTTTTACTGTCCTTGTAAATGTTTTGGCTTTTTAATATATAAAAATACTTACATTTCTATGTTTTCATTTATGACTCTAACAAGGAGCCCTAATAAAGTCTATTTCAGTACGTGATAATTGCCTTCCCAACCCTCTCGTGCTGAAGTGGAAGTATTTTGTATGATGTCCTATGCTTTTGGTTAGCGTGCTAGATTTTTTTTCCCCAAAAGAATGAACTCTATACATTTGTCTTTACAGTTAAAATATCACTGTTATTTCGAGTACCAGAGGTCTGGACAATGACAATTGGCATCCTCGGTTTCAGAGAGTAAAGAACTTTAGAGGTCTTTCAACAAGTCGAGTGTGGTGTGGGATTTTTGTCTGGTTTTTTTTTCTCTGTATAGTTTTGTTTGTCCTGTCTCTTTTGCTAGGTGCATTAAAATTTGTGCAGCTATTCATAATAAGTCATGCATTATGTAATTATCCTGCACATCTGGTATGGAGCATGGAAAGGTGCTCACTGGTGAGCCTGAACTCTGGGCTGTGGTTTGACAGGGAATTGGACTGATCTAACCGCTCACTGCTATTGAAGGGGGAAGGTTTAACTTCCCTTTCCTCCCTTCCTTGCAGTCTCACCATTTTCCTTCTCTGCATGCCTTCGTGCTGGAATGTTTGCTAGACTAACCTAGCTCTTTACCCCAGCTTCACTTCCTCTCATTATTTTATTGATTTGTCTCATGGAGGGGAATCAGAAAAGCACTCAAAGCCATACAATGTAAAAGACAAAAGCCAAGGAAAGGAAGTGGAAAAGGAGGAGCCCGACTGCTTGAACCTCCCCCCTGCAAACGTATATAAGCAGTACAGGGTAATAGGCTGAGCTTCTGTATTTAAAGTCAGTTGGACAAAGAAACCAATTGAGTTCTACTGCAGTAGTTACTAAGGCCCATGTTAGGGCCCAAATTCAGCTTAGCCAAAGTAAAGATTCCTTTGCATTTCACAACCATGTCCTATATGTGTTGGGCAAATGTAGAACTATCTCCTTCAATGACAGATTTTTTTTTGCAAGTATAACTCAGTTTAAATGGCTGTGAGAGAGCTGTAAAGTTTTCTTCTACAGCTGGCTTAAACAAGATCTGACCAAACATTAGAAACTCATTCAAGGCAAATATGTTTGTTGACCAGCTTGCAAGATCTGATCCTTAATAAGATCTCTGTAATAAATAAAGACACCTCTCATCAGTTCTTCAGTACACACTACACTTTGATCTTGATTTTGCTTCATGTGGTGGAAGGAGTATTTATATTATTGGTTTACTAACAACAGGCCTGCCTTGTCTTTTCTTTTTTTACTAATGGTTTTGTGTAATTCATAAATACTTTTATTGCAACATGACAATTCAATTAAGTGGCAAGAATTGTCAGTGATACTTTTTTTCATGACCTTTTTATGTGCTTGCAGACTTCTGTTGGGTTTGTCACTCTACTCTCTGAGAATCTCTAAGAATGTAAGGTGGGGTAGTTGGACAAAATCCCTTAATCAGACTCTTATTCTCCAGAGCAGGATTGTTTTTTGAGATGTAGGTATCACCCACAATGTCAAACCCCAGACCAGTGGATGGGGTATGCTCCACCCCCCCCACCTTTGAGTTCAGGCAAATAATTGCTCTAACCAGAAATCTGTACTACCCAAAGTGGATGTACTCTGACTCAAAACAACAGAAACTCGTTTCTGTAGATGTGAACATTAGCCAGAGCAAATTTGTGACAACTGGTCTTTGTGTGTGGTACCTAGAAGCAGCGAGCTGAATTATCATAGAATCATATGATCATTAAGGTAATCTAAGATCGTCAAATCCAACCACCTGCCCAATGCTACTGTGCCTATTACACCACGTTCCAAAGTGCCACATTTATATGTTTTTTAACACCTCCAGGTATAGTGACTCCACCACATCCCTGGACAGCCTGTTCCAATGCTTCATCGCTCTTTCAGTAAAGAAATTTTTCCTACTATCCAGTCTAAACCTCCCCTCACACAACGCGAGGCCATTTCCTCTTGTCATATCACTTGTTACTTGGAAGGAGAGGTGGTGTTTTGTATTGAGCTGCTGAATGACCATCTAAGATGAATATAGACTCATAGAATCATACATTGGTTTGGGTTGGAAGGGACCTTAAAGATCATCCAGTTCCAACCCCCCTGCCGTAGGCAGAGTCACTTCTCACTAGACAAGGCTGGATGGGCTGGCTGATGCATCGTAGATTTTTTCCACTGACTTTTAGCTTTGCCAACAATAATTCTGAGTCAAGTAATTCTTGCCACATTTCTGCTTTTGCTTGATTTTACTTTTTTCTCCACCCTCTTGTTTTAAGGGATCATTTGTCTTCATGCAAGTGGATCCCAAAACAATTTGAGAGCTCTGCTAAAAACCCACATACAAAGACACACACTTGCACTCTGACTGTGGTTCCCTTTTCTAAGGGAACTTCTTGTCTCAAACTTAGTAACAAAGACTGAAAACCTTATAGGTGTTGTTCTCTGTGAGGGACATACACATGCAATACAATACAGGCTCTTACATCATGAATGACAAAAGTGGCTGCAATAAGATTTCAGAGATAACATTCTTTCATTTCCTAACTTTTGAGTACAAGCATCCATTTGTTTGGTCAAATCTGTGGAAGAAATATTATTTTTGATGGCAGCAGTAGAGAAATGGCTGTGATTTTCCATCCGTCTTTAACCAGGTGATTGTTGCTCTGTTTCAGACCACAATGTCAGCTGTGAGGAAAGCCCCTTGCATAGCTGCTCAGTTGTCATAACAAAATATGTTTCTTCCACCTACCAGCATTATTTACTTCCTCTACTGTTTTGGAGACTCCTGGCAATTTTCTGGTGCTCAGGCCATAATGCAGTTTGCAAAGCAAATAAATCATGCTACAGGGTGAAAACAAGGTAGGGTGATGCTGGTTCTGTGCTTCTTTATTACTGTTACATAAATACAGCCTCCCTCTGATGTTCGCCTCAAAAATTAGTCCAAATAATAGATGTCAGCAGTTATGGAAATGCAAGTTAAAGTACCGAGGAGCAGTTGCATTCTTGCCTTTCTGCTCTGTCTTGTGGTACAGAAACTTGCCTCTGGGAAAGCAAGGTCTGTATTTGCAGTGAGTGTTTATCAGATGTCTCCATGGGGATTATTACTGTGTGTTATTTATTTGTTAACAGTTTCACAGTGGCCATGCAGGAGGGCAGTAAGCAGTACCAAAATGCAGGAGTAATAATTAGTGAAGTTAGACCCTTTCCCAATTTGATTACAGTTTAAAAGGTAAGAACGTCAGAATGTGGATGAGGGAACTGAGAGAATCAAAATGGGCTGAATAAGAACCAGAATAACAAAAATAAGGATGTTAGGGACCTTGCCACAGAGGAGAGTGCAATGCTGTCTTGACCTGTCCTCCTTGATGAGAGCTGAGATGTGTTTATTGGAGCATATACACTGCCATTATTTGGTTAAATTCTCTGCTTTAAACATAAAACAGAAAAGAGGATTGTGCATTTCGATGCTGTTCATTTAGCACTTTTTACAAACTGCCGCTTGTTGAAAAAAATGTTTGGGCAGGTTCTTTGAGGGTGAAGAGTAACTGTAGGAGCAAGTACAGAAATTTACTTCTGTGTATGTCAAACTTTCACACATGCATCTGTAAGTGTAGTGCATACATACGAGCCAGTAGGAGGCTTCCTTCAAACAGAAGGGGGTGGGGGCTGGCTGTTTGCTGAGAGTTGCTATAAATGGAGATCTTTTGGAAGATCTAAAAATGAACTGGTGCTAGTGCAAGACAGCGTTTTTTTGAGTGAATGTTTAGTAAGAAATCAATAGAGAAGATGAGTATCTTCTAAAATACTATTTATAGCATTTATTCCTAAATTCAGAAACAAGTTCTATTTGTGAGAATAGATCTTAACTGACAGCTGCTTGAATTTGATTGTGTGGTTTTCTTTTTATGGGAATAATGTAGGGAATTACAGGTCATTTGCATCATCCTGTCTCTTGGAAAAATGTTGTCAGTTCCCACTTTCTTGTGTGAACTTCCTAGGAGCTAATTTTTGCCTTTGCTTTGGAAGAAAAGTATGTACCTTGAAAAGAAATAGGAGGTGACCTCAGGTTACAGTTCAGCTTGAGGAGAAGGGAGGGAACTACTACAAGCAAAATAAAATGCCAGAAAAATAAAGCAAAACAAAGGAAAGGGGACTGGATCTGGCTTAGAGATAGGCAAAGGCAGAGCAAATGGGAATGCTTACCATGATTTCTGAAGGGTACAGTATATGTTGATGGGAAGTTAAATTTATTCTTCCATTTGGTGTGGCAGTTGCTGATGATTAAGATCTAGTAGCATATCTCGTTCACTTCCCACTTGCAGGCCTGTTCCTTATCTTGTTACTGTCATAGCTCTGGGGATTCCACAGTTTCTTTTGGATTACTTCAGAAGTGGGTATTTTGCACATATATTCGTATTTGCACATGTTCTGTGGAACAGTTGCTACTCTTATCCTGTTCTACATCTGTCCCTGAAATTCAGAGTACAGGAATAGGTATTGTATTGACATATTAGCCTCTCATCAGCTGCCTTTACATTGGTTCTGCTGCTTTTCAAGCCTAACTTCTGCCAGCATTAATGAACACATCTAGTCCCTCTCTTTGATTCTGCAGTTTTCCGAACACTATTTTGTCACAAAACACAGTGTCGACAGGTAAAACCCAAACATTTTTAGAAGTCACCCCACTGCTTCGACCCAACCCATCCTAATTTCTACTGCTCACTTTAAAATTTAAATAAATTGGCATTTTGTTTGGCAGAGCTTTGTCACAATTTTCAGCCTTTCCTCCATCCCATCTGCTCCCCCAGCTGCTCAGTCACACCCTGTCCTCCATTTTCAGCGTGCCTCGCTGCAGATAGATAAAATAGCCGGTAACTGTTAGTCAGGATGTGTCACTTCCCTTCCCACTGTCCCATCTGCTCCCCGCTCTCTCTCAGATTTTCACCCATGCTCTTGTTTTTATGCTGTCCTGTTATTTTTGGCAAATGGCTGCATTGCGGATGACCCAGATTCAAGGTGTGCATTGAGGTGTTCACTCTTGTGGTAATGGGGTGATTACCAGGTTTCAGGGATAGACATTGAAGTGTTGACCTGTCATCTAAGAACATTTTCCAAAAGAAGGCACTTAGAAGCACTTTTAAGACTGGCTGGTCTCTCTTGCTTCTATATAGAAGTAAATAAATTTGGGCCTTACTCTTCAGTTTTGATGCAAACCAAAATGTTCAGATCCTTAAGTTGCACTGGTAAAAGGAACCCCAGCAAGTTGAGTGTTTCTCCAAGTGTTTTCCTGATATGCATAATGGCACTGCCTGTACGCCTCCTGTACTACCGCAACTTTACTCACAAACTTTTTAATGCAACTGTTCACTCCTCTCAAAAATCCTCGCAAACCCTCTGTAACAGACCATTGCAAAACCAATTTCATTTTATTTTTGTGATGTAAAGTTGATTCAACATTCCATTAACCTTAAAGCGCTACTTCTCTAGTAAAAGCCTTCAGGAAACTTTCTGAGAGGGTGGAGGTTTAATAACCATAGGAAGCACACTTACTCCCCTCTTATACACTGGGAGGGTCAGTGAAAGATAATACTGGACTAGGTGTTATAGTCATGGTAGTTAATTTGCTTGATTTTTTTCAGCAAATAAAACAGTGCCTTTTGGGTATCTTATTTTAGCATTATTATGGATTAGTTGGCTGACAGGTTTATGTTGGAGAGGATGAAATCTGTAGAACAGATAGTAATTAAATATTATATGTTTTAAAAAAAGACAACTCTCCTAAAAGTTGTTCTAGATCATATTGACCCTTTAAAAATGAAAGGCAGATGAAAATAGAATAATTTAATCTGTAGTGTTGGAGTTTGTAGTGTCAAGCACGTTTCATGTCATACTGGCCATAGTATCTTCTTCCATGGTACATGTATTCCCATAAGAAATAGTCAACTGCTTCTCCAATTTTACTGTACGCTCTTATTTTGCTATGTGCTTGGATTATCAAGTCTCTGGAAGGGTATTTCAAAAAGAAGTAAATATTATGAATGTATTTTAATGCATGAAGATGGATGCTTGTTTAAATTATAACAAATTTAATTCCCTTACATGGGACTTTTTGAAGTATTTTTGGTATGAGCAAGTTTGATAAAGTCACTGACTTTATGTAGAAGTTTTCTTTAATCTGTCCAAGACCAGCTATATAAATTAGATGTGTTACGACTACAGCATGTGTAGATATTTTCCATCTTCTGAGCACTTGCTAAGAGTTTACAGATAATATCTGTTAGGGGAGACTTCTTGCCGCTTGTAACCCTGTAATGAGGCTGGGTTTGTAGCATAGTGGAAAACATGTGCTCCAGTTCCCAAGCCCTCCCTAAAACAGTGTGAAGCATGGATTCAGCATCCCTCTGAATAACAAGCAGTTGGGAAGTGCCAAATCACCATAGTGCCACCACTGTTGCTAGAAAAAGTTTAAGAATGGTCGCTGTATGAAATGTAGGATTGGGTCCCTGATAAAATACCAGGGAATATATTTCTGTAAAAGAAGACTTCAGGGTGATGGTTTGTATAAGACTACTTGGTTTTGACTGCTGTATAAAATTTGGTCTGGGGCATCTCCTCAGGAGGGTAGATGACTTATGCTAATCAGTATTCTCCAAAGTATTTTCTCTGGTGTTGGCTAGCTTGGAGGTGTAAATGCATTTGGGAAAACCAATTCTAGACCCTCAATTTCATCTCTCCTTGCCAGTAATATCATTGTACACAGTCCTGTAAATCAGTCAAAATGCAGATTTATTGTTGATGAGCTCTGACTCACCTTAGAAGTGCTTTTAAACTATGCACTGCTGTCTGAGGCCACTTCTGTCACGTTTGTTTTCTCGTCATAGTGGTGTAATTACTACCTTGCAAAGCAAATGAAATGAGTATTTTCTCTCACATCCTCTCTAACTTTGAACTTTCACCGTGTCCTGTATCTTGACTCTTAATTTTATCTTAAATGATCTGTTCTCTTGTGTATTGTCTTTCAAAACCTGTCTTTCTCAAGAAACAACCATTATACAAGATTTGTATTTCCAGCTTGGTTTTTAGAAGCTAAGTATGACTTGCGCATGTAACTGGAAATGGATTTAGGAGTGGGAATGTTTAGACTGTGCAAATCCTTTTCATGCCTGTCTTCCACATCTCTCAAACACGTACAGAGATTTACTTTTCAAGATATGCCACTACTAAACGATAGTATCATTATTTTTCTGAGATGACTGAGGAGCCCAGTTGAGAGAGGTCTGATGTTAGCCAAATTTTCTACACCAAATAATGTGCAGAGAGAAGTTTTTCACGACGTCTGACAAAAATATCTGAGACTGATACTCATTTGCAGCAGGAAGTGAATTTCATTGGAATGCTACACCAAATTCCATTCAGTTCCAGGAGAGATGGCCTGAGCCAACTGAGTATCTTGACAACATGTCAATAGGTTTTTTGTGTAGTTTAAATTCTGTAGTCCCTTTGTTTCACAGTGTATGGGGAAGCAGGATGGTGGTGATTTACTAACAGTAAAGTATGATGAAGTATTGATGTGAGATTACATGTGAGATGGAGCATTGAAGAATAATGCAAATTTAAGGGCTTCTGCCAGGCAGCCACAGATACATTGTCATTTTAACAGTAGGTTCTCTTTCACCGCTCCATCTTCTAGCTGTATTTGCCACAGGAAAAGAGGAGAGAGAAAGAGGTGGCAGTAAAATCCAGACAAATCCAGAGGAGCTCCTTGTATTGTTGCAATGGAACATATTGATAAAAGCATTAAATAGCATAATGAAGAGTTGTGGGTGTGGAGAGGTTTTTTTTTCATTTTGTCTGCTTTCATGAAAACAACTTGCTACTTATTCAGAAAAATCCACATGCTGGTAGATGTTTAAATCACAAATGTTATTAAGTATTATCTAGACCAGCCTCAGTCCTTTTTCATGGATAAATTAATGCTTCCAGTATATTAATTTGAGCACAATAGCTGCTCAGGTACTTTAATAGTTAGCTTTTTCTGGATGACATGAGATGTTTAAAGAACATTTTCTTTTTATACCTTCAGTGCAGCTGGTAAAAGCTGTATTGACATCAAAGACTGTCAGGAAAATGTGTACTGCTTTTTGGATCAGTGCCTAGCAAACTTAATGGAAATTAGCTACAACAAAACCCAGAAATAGTTCAGTGTTTGTCTAAACTGTTTCTATCTTAAATTACTCCTTTATACCTTATAGATGACCAAAGGCTTTTATGGTCTGTACTACGGTTAACTTATATTGTTAAACATAATGACACTTTTGTAGAGGGTGACGTATTATATGTGACAGTTTTATTTATTTATTTAATAGCTGTATTCTTTTTTTTTTAAAAAAAAGTGGCAGAGCTTTTTTAGCTATTCCCGTTGTTTGTCTTAGTCATACTGCATTAGATTGTAAAACAGGCAGACCTCACAAATTTATCAGGTCTAATCAATGCCTTGGTGGAAAATGCAGTCTGACACCAGCTGTCTGATGGGTTGTCCGTCTCTAGCTCTTTCTACGGCCTTACCAGAAGATTCTTTCTTTTTTCCCCCTTTTCCTAATTAAAACTGTTTCTCTATAGAGTTGACAGATTAGTTTGATGGGAGAGTGAAAGGTAGATCTGGCAATAGACTATGCTATATAGATAAGCTACAACCCGATCACATTTAATTATCCTGGAGTAAGAAGAGGGTAACTTTGGTGGCTCTTAACACAAAAGTTTAAGCTAGAGTAAATATAATTGCTCTTTATTTAAACCTGGTTGTTAACGTGGGTTTAGTAGTGAAGTTTTGAACATTTTAACTGAGCGCATACACTTATGCACACTGAAAACACATATGTTTTTTATATATGAGACCACACATTCATCCAGTGCAGTTCAGGAGGAGACAAACTTGAGATATCCTCTACCACCGTAAAGAACACGGAGAATGTTTTAGAAGTCCTTGGGTAGCTTTAGAGGTGCAAAGTACTGTAAAGGGAAAAAGTTGCTTTCCTCAGTAACTGTCAATGTCTGTGATTATTTATGTAATTACTTTATATTCTCTGCTCTTCTCCTATGATGCCCTAGTTTTGATCCAGAATTTTCAGAGAAAAATTTCAGTCGCTCATCTCATACATGGATGTTTTTCCTGGAAGATTGACTATTCCTGTATTGCACATACAGGCTGATACACTACTTTACCTTGACGGTTATCTATCTCCATTTTTGTGCTGACTCAGGCTGACTCATACACCAGATATAGTTCTGACTGCGGCTAACATTCGATTTACCAAAGATCTACTTTGCTACTTTACAGTAATATGTTAAAATTGCTTTTTTTATGCTTGTAACTGTCATTAGCAATTTAATTGTCTAGGAATGTGGTTTTAGTTCTATTTTAAGCGTGTGTTTATGTTGTTTCAGTTATCTGAACATGAATTCTGGTTTGGCTGCAGCTACTAAAGATTAGTTACTGCTCCTTTTTTTTTTTTTTTTTTTGATGCTGCAGTCACAAACCTGTTTGTTTCCTGCAACATCAACATTTATAACGTGGAGGCTGAGCAGCATCTGATATTTCCCTTAGATCCCATGCCCTGGCAAATGCTCATTGGTTTACACAAAGCATTCAGTCTTTTGCAAATTCATGCACAAAGAATTATGTTTTCCCTTATGTAGAAATGAGGCGGTATTTCCAACTGAATGTTGGAGGAAGCTAAAACATTTTCACCCTTCTTTCACTATCTTCTTGCAGTCTCTATGCAGCACTCATACCTGAGTTGATAATGCAAAATACGGATTCAGAAAAATATAAACTAGTATATGGTGGAGAGAGATCTACTTATCAGTATCATTAGAACAATAGTACGAAAAACTTTATAACAGATGTTTATACATTCTAACATGAACAGTTATATTTGCACTGAAAAAAAATGAGATTGCATGTGTATTTAAATATTTTTTTTATATGGAAGTGTCTGTTTATTAAGACTCATTGGAATAACCAGTTCTGATCTAACTCTAGTATCTTTCAGTGAAGTCTTATTAATCAACCTAAGTATCAATGACTTCTGAAGTTGATTGATGCTATTTTTTTCGTACTGAAGTCCTTTACTCCATAGTGGGACTTATTGGATAGTATTATCCACCCAAAAAGCATCTTGTTCCCGTTTATGTACATCAGCAAAAATTCATCAAGGAGTACACTTAAAAAGAAAAGATTTAAGACATGGAATGAGTAAAGGTCTGTCCAGGTCTGAGCTCCTCAGTGTAAGATAGACAGGGACATGCTTGAATGAGTCCAGCAAAGGGGCACAAAGATAGTCAAGGCACTGGAGCATCTGCTATAAAAGGAGGATAGACTGAGAGAGTTGAATCTGTTCAGCCGAGAGCAGAGAACGCTCCAAGTGTACAAATACCTAATTGTAGAGGAGGAGAAGACTCTTCTCAGTGGTATTTAATGACAGGACAAAAGGCAACAGGCACAAATTAAAATACAAGAAATTCCATTTTACATGTGAGAAAAACTTCTTTACTGTGAAAAGTAGTCAAATACAGACACAGGTTGCCCAGCGAGGTTGTGCAGACTCTGTCACTTGAAGGTATTCAAAATCCAACTTGACACAGTACTGAGCAGCCTGCTCTAGCTGACCCTGCTTTGATGACCTTTCTATGTAACCTCCAGAGGTCCCTTCCAATCTCATCTGTGATTCAACACCATTTTTTATCATGAAGTTTTACCTAAACTTAAATTACATTGGTGGAAGCTGCTAGATATTTTAAAAGCTTTGGGGTCTGTTCCATAAGAATTTGAATTGGGTAGAAGTTGTTTGTCATAACTACAATGTCTTTTTCTAACGTTGCTTGAAAAATTGTAGGGGTTTTTAACTTAATTTTCACCTTTTGTTTTGCCCCTAAGGAACGCTTCTTCTCACCAAGAATTTGTCGTCGACTTCATGCTGTCCTGGCATCTGTTAGCACTTCAATGTTGATTTTGTCAAATCTAGTATTTCTTGGAGGAAATCATGTTGGAAAAATCTACTGGAACAGGATCTTTATGGAAGGCAAGTTTATTTTTATATGCTGTCTAGATAACAGAATTTTCTGAGTATTACGTTGAGTGGGCTGAGCCAGATTCTTCTTTCAGTGCACTAACAGGGAGTAACCTTTTTCTGTTCCTGTTCAAAACCATAAAAAAATCTGTCTGACAAAATCTAAGTAATTATGCAAGCTGTGTGGCTACAAAGAGACATTGTCTTTCTCCCATCAAATCTAGAAAGAGAGCCATTGAGCTTCTTTGTCAGTGACATCACCGAAGATCAAATAACGTATGACAGGCTAGCCAGGTTGTATTTTTTTTTATCTGCTCTGCATTGCATGTACATCAGTACGAACAACTGTACTAAAGCAAACCCCATAGATTCTGTGGAAGGTCAGTGAATGAGATCTGCATAATACAGCATAATTGAGCAAATAAGTCTCTCTCTGTAGTGGGTTTGTTGTTAGGATAGAGACCTTTTGACTACTGAGGACAAGGATTGAGGATGGGCGAACTTGGGTGACAGTGCAGCCTGTGGTGCTGCTGAATAAGCAGCGTGCAGCATTGTGCTGTGAGCTGACTCAGCAGACAAATCCAGCTTTCGATTTTTTTGCCGAAGTTCAGTGTAAGCAGGACCAGTTTTCTGAGGTTCTTATTGCTGCCAGAGCCCCACATTGTCAAATAAAGGTCTTGTAGAGAAATATTTTTTTGTCGTGAGGGAAGTACTAATTGGCTTCTGAGCCTAGAAGTGTTCTCCTAGAAAGACCATCACTGTCTATCGCTCCTTTATGCAGTGTTTTCTCCTCTTGTTACTTGTAGTGGTTTAGAGGTCAGCTCTGGGGTTCCAGGGTCCCACTTTAGCATCCCAAAATTATGAAAGTATTAAGAGTTTACATAAACCGAACAATTTCTCTTCTGAGCTGAAGCAAACAAAATTTAAACAGCCCTAAGAAAGGTGCATTTTTAGTATAAAAACAGTGAAAGTTTTTGTTAATAATGAGCAGGGAAGATTGGGTGAAATAGTTGTTCATGTTTGGTTTTTGCTCTTAAAACATAAAATATTTGTTTTCTGTTTTCCTAAAAAAGACTTTATTTTCTCTTAAATAGTTTCCTCCTGGTTAGTTGGCTACTAGTTTCAGTAGAAAAAAAATAGATGCAAGAATATGGTTGGAAGTCTAGTTAGGCATCATTTCTTATCTAATAGAAGAAAAGCACTAGTGAAATTGTCCATTTTGGGTTTATAGCTTCTTGAAAATTATTTTCTTAATGAAATTTGTATGTTATAAATGGAGAAAGTATTCCTTCCTCTTCAGAAGACTTAGAAGTTGGCAGAATGCTGGGGTTTGCATCTGATGAAGGACTGTTTTAGCAAGCAGAACAGTGTTAAATTAAATGAGATCAATTATTCATTTTTTTCTAGGTTTGGTTTGATTTTTTTTTTTAATAGTTCTTAAGTTTATTGCTCTGTGTATAGCTTGAGTACATATAGCTTGGGATTAGGTACTAGGTGCCTAAGATAGGAATAGCAACTTTGTTTCCACAGTGTGTTATTCAACTTAACTTTATTTTTGGAACATGAACACTTTAGCTTAGTGCAGCTCACTCTAGTAGTAGAAATCGTTTTTAAGCTTTATTTGCCTGTATCTTTAGCTCATACAGGTGACTGTGAATGTATTCTATTACTGCATTGTGGTTTTGACAACTCGTGTACAGACTGAAACATCTGCTAAGATTTTATTGCATGAACATTCCTGCTCCATTGTTGTTTTCCTACTATGGAACAAATGCTGGGCACTGAAGGCCAGTCAAATTCAAAAGGACTATTCAGAACTATGTTCTTCAATTTAAATTAAATTTAAGTCCTGGTTTGAAGGAGTTGTAACAAAAATTTACACATATGTTTGGAGAGTGTAACGCTAAAAGATAAAGATAAATAAATTAGTGTATAGTCTGCACTGTTCTAGTGAATCCAATTCATCAATATATTCTGACCAAACTATATACTGCAATATATACTCTTTGGTCATTCCTTTGTTAGCCCAAGGACAGATGAGATGAACCAGCTGCTTGTCTTCAACTCAGGTTTATGTCATTACTTTCATAAAAAATTAAATAGGGATATGCTTCACTTGTTAGAAGGTGAAAGAGTGGTGGTAGTGAGTGGGTGTTCTGTGGGGCAGGAATGTGTTGGTTCGGGCTTAATAGTCACACTTTCTTTCCAGTATGATGCAAGCAAAATAAAGTTCACATGCATGAACATTTTTTCTCTTGTGCACTGTGATCTTGAAGAGCTTTGATTACAAGAGATTTCAACCTCCCATCAGTGTCTTGTTAAGAACAGTCAAGAAATCTGAGACAGGACCCCAAACCCATTTCTCTACATGATATCTAAATCTGTGTCCTTGCACTTGCTAAACAAAGCATGATATATAATGTCCTGTGCATTACTAAGTTCTGCTATATAAGTAGCTAGTTACTTTGAGTCAATAATTGTTAGCTTTGGGTTAAGAAGAAAGAAAATATTTGGTGAATTTCAGGTTAAAATATTAAAATTAATATTCTTGCTCTTTTAAAACTTTTTTGATCTGTTTGAAATTTGTCTTAGTTTAAGAAACCTGAACAGACTTTTGCACCACTCTAAAATCAAATTGAGAGCATAGACATCTGCATTCAGAGTACATCTCCACATGCTCAGTCATCTGGGCAGCAGGACTTGAGATTTGTTGTCTTAGGTGGCAGAAGGCTCTGCAGCAATAGTGTGACATGAAGTCCCTCTGAGATAAGAAATAGACATCTAGTAAGGAAAAGTGAGCTGTGGAAAGAAAGCTGTCCACCGCAACTGCACCATCAGCTGCAAACAACACTCAGTTCCTTTCCTTTTTTCAGTTCCCACAGAATTACGTCTACAAAGATTTGTATATATATGGGTAGGATGAAGATAGGAGAACAGGTATGCATTTCATGATTTGTAAATGTAATTGGCATTTGTAGATCACTAACAAAATTAGTCAAGAAGGTATACACTATAAATCATCTTAGAGCAGAAGTCAGATCCAGGTTTAGGGATAGCTTGAGGTGTTAAGCATGGCATTTTCAGGTCTGGCAAGTACGTGAACCCCAGAATATCAGTATTTTAAAACCTAAATGTCCAGTGTACAGGACTTTGTAGACAAAATTTATTAGAGTTCTATTGTATATTATCTAAAAACGGTTCTTGGAGAGCAGCTTCCCATTAGCATATGTGCGAGAGTGATGCAGATTTAAAATGGCTGACTTCTAAAAGGAAGTTTTACTGAAGCTGAAGATGTACAAAATGCGTGTCTAGGTTTCCTCTTTGTTTACTAAAGAGGATCTCTGTGTTCTTTTGCAAAGACTGAGTATTATCAAAAATCTATTTGTCAAAAATCTAATTATCAAAATACCATGTCTGAGAGTGGGGAGGATGGGGCATGTGTATGAAAGCAATTAAACCCCTTGACAGTATAGTCAGTTCAAGGAGAACCATGGAAGCAAGCTAGCTTTGTTATCAAAGCTTTGTGGATTGCTTTCTAGGAGCAGGATTTAGATGAGGTAGTTTTGTCTGTGTGGTAAGCTTTGGATGCTGCCATACCTTTTGCCACACTGTAGCTATCCCTCTTCTTTTCCAAGAATTCTTGCTTGACTGATATTTAAATTGCTCTGCAGTGCTTTGGCAGTGCTTTCCACAGCTCTGATACCACTCACAAGGAGAACTTATTTGAGCATGCCAGGTAGTAGTGTTTTTTCACATTTAGTTCCCTCTTTTGAAAAATAAATTAAATTTATCTGGCTGTAAAATATATTTCCAGGCATCATTAAATCCACTGTGGTCAAAATATAAGAGCAGGTGTGTATATTTCTTACATGCATGCTAATTTGTCTTAAATTTGTTCTCAAACTGTTTGGACTGGCCTTAGTGCTTGTTTCTAAAACTTAGCGTCAGCCCTGTAAGTTATTTACAAAGAAAAAAGTTCCTGCAGCAAGGATTTGCTTTTGTTAGTAAGGCTTTTCTCATATTAGATACTGTCATTCCAATAAGAAAGCAGGAGAAATGTTTTCTACATAAGAAACTAGTTTTAATCCTTTATTTGTAGTAATTAATACTTCACTTAAGAATTAGAGGCTCCGACAAGGAGGGGTTCTCTTTGGAAGGGTGCTCGCCCGGGACTGGTGCTGTACAATGCTTTTGGTTAAGAGGCTGAATTGTCTTAGTAAGTATGGCCAAAGGCATTAAGCTCGGAGGGGACACAAGTGTATTGGGTGATGAAAATATAAAACGCTTCCTGCTTTTTCTCTGGTTTGCAAGGAACAGAGGGCCAGATCAATGATGAAAAAATACAGTGCATGTCAGGTATACTTTACTTCGAGCAGCTGTCTGGAAATTGGACAGCCATCATTTAACTTAAATATGAACCCCTACTTTAACTATCCAATTTTCCTTGCTAAATTGTGAGGACTGCCTCTCTTGAGGGCAGTTCATTCCACATACATCTGTCTTAGCATGGGATGAAAGACATTGTCATGCTTCACTGAGTTCACTGAGCATTTTGTACAGGCTAGTTTAGATTAGATTGGACATCCAACCTTTGAGAAAGTGTCCTTCAGTAGACATCCAACTAAGAGTGAATTTCACCCTCAGTTAGAAATTATTTACTGCAGGAGGATAGAACATCTGGCTGGGTAGAAGTCCTGCAATGAAGGGTATCTGACTGTTCTACCAGATTGCAACCTTTGTGCATCATGTCACACCACTGACAACAAAAATAGACCTTACACCAAGTTGCATTGACAGCAGCATAATATCCTCTTCTCCTACATGGCGTTTTGAAGGTTAAAGTTAAAATATGTCCAGTTTTGGTTACTCCAGTCTAAGAAAATAATAGTTGTCTGACAATTAAGGAGAAAGAAATACAACAATGTGATTGGAAGTCTAGGAGCCATGACACTGAAATAAATGGCATTCTGTTTTGAGAGGAAAGTATTGAGGGGAGAAGGGAGTATATGGAAGTTTGTGCAAAGAAAATATCAACAAGCTCCCTTGTTGTGTGAGATGTCGTTAACAAAAGATGAGAGATTCCTGTATTGATTGTTGTATGTTCTGGTCTGGCTCATGTAAGACAATTTCAAATTCTTTTTTAACCCTGAGGTGTTGCTAGTTATCATGCAATAATGTATTAGGAGCTATATTGCACTTCGACAGCTTCTGAGATTGGTAGCAGGGATCCATAAATATCTAGATATAAAGGGGCTTAAACGTGCAGGAGGAATGAAATTAGGTAGCGAAGGACCTGAAAGGATGATGTCCCTGTGTCTGTATAATAGTTTGCTGTCTGTTCTGTGCATGTCACATGAAGCCTTCATTCAAATTTGTTTGCAACTGAAAGGAAAAAGGACTACTTCAATGGCTCTAAGTCCAGATGGAGATCCGTGACAAGTGGTGTCCCTCAGGCATCCGTACTGGGCCTGATGCTGTTTCATATCTTCATCGATTATATTGACAGCAAGATTGAGTGCCCCCTCAGCAAGTTTGCAGATGACACCAAGCTGAGTGATGTAGTTGCCAGACCAGAATGATGGGATGTCATCCAGAGGGACCTGGACAGGCTGGAGAAGTGGGTCTGTGAGAACCCCATGAGGTTCAACAAGGCCAAGTACAAGGTCCTACACCTGGGTCAGAGAAATCCCTGTTTTCAGTACACGATGGGGAATGATGTGATTGAGAGCTGCCCTGCAGAGAAGGACTCGAGGGTGCTGGTGGATGAGAAGCTCGACATGAGCCAGCAGTGTTCACTCACAGCCCAGAAGGCCAACCACATTGTGGGTGGCATCAAAAGAACCATGGCCAGCAGGTCGAGGGAGGGGATTCTGCCCCTCTTTTCCTCTCTTGTGAGACCTCATCTGGAGTATTGTGTCCGGTTCTGGAATCCTGAAGGATATGGAGCTATTGGAACGGATCCAGAGGAGGGCTATAAAAATGGTCACAGGGCTGGAACACCTTCCATATGAGGACTGGGTGAGAGAGTTGGGGTTGTTCAGCCTGGAGAAGAGAAGCCTTCGAGGAGATCTTATAGCGACCTTCCAATACCTGAAAGGGGCCTACAGGAAAGCTGGAGAGGAACTATTCATAAAGGCTTGTGGTGCTAGGACGAGGGGGAACGGGTATAAACTGCGGAGGGATAGATTTAGACTAGACATTAGGAAGAATTTCTTCACCATGAGAGTGATGAGACACTGGAACAGGTTGCCAAGGGAGGTTGTGGGTGCCCCATCCCTGGAGGTGTTCAAGGCCACATTGGATTGGGGCCTTGGGAAGCCTGACCTAGTGAGATGTCCCTGCCCATGGCATGGGGGATGGAACTGGATGATGTTTAAGGTCCCTTCCAACCCAAACTATTCTATGATTCTAATGACTGACTGTTCAGAGTTGTAGCTTGTGTTTTGAGATGAACCTTGTTTTGATTTGGAAGCTTCTGCCGTAGAGTAGCTGGCATATGGTCTTCCAGCATTCTTGTTCCTCCAGATTTCACTTTTGCTGAGAAATCCCACTTGCTGCTGTTATGCAGAAACTTAAGTTCCTGGGTTTTTTCCCCAAAAAATAAGTGTATGAATACTATACTGATGGATTGCATAGTTTTGAGAAATGTTGCATAGTGGCAGGAGTAGTGCGGAAGATGTCATGTCTTTCCAAATTATTAATTCCTTTTCATGCACAAAGGAAACTTGTTTTTACAATCATTTATGTGACCTTACTTGGTAGGTGGAGTTCATTGTGAAGTGAACTGACGAAATACTAAGAAAAAAGAATTTTCATCTGCAGTAATAAGGAGACAGTGATTTTTTTCCACCCCCTCACCTCTCAAAGGCTGAGAGATGTGTAAAAGCAAATATTCACATGATTTTGGGGCTTTTCTTTAGAGTTGAAGCAATAAATCATGTTCTGCTGTTTTCTGTTGAATAATGTTGGTTTGAGCCTCCGTTCCATATGAAAAGTGTTGGAGCATTGCCATGTTTAAATTAAACTGTTGCTGTTGAATCTCAATGACTTTCCATTTGTCCTTTACAATCTTAGCACCTGATTCTGCAATCATATAAATGCAGAAAGATCTTTGTATCTAGGAAGTCCCAGAATGTGTGCAGACACATCTGCCTGGGTCAATGTGATTGCAGGGTCAGAATCAATCATAAAGAACCCACATCTCATGTACCATGTTAAAGCCTTTATTTTAAATATGGCATGTAGAAGTAAAAAAAATGCAGGGGAGTCTACATTATGACTGCATGGGCAGTGTTCACTATTGTGCATTGTATTGTACGTGACTTACAGAACTAAGTAAACTACACCACACACAGAAAACACCGGATTATTCCTACACCATGCTTCATTCTTGGCAATCTACAGCTCATTTAGAAAAAGATAAGTTTGCTATTTTGTGGGCTTTGCTGATCACAGCAAAACGCCTCAGATTTTCAGTGACTTGGGCAAGGTTCATACAATCTTTTTCTTGTCATCGTAATGAATACCACTGAAGTGTAGGATGGTATGATGAGTGTTTGATGTAGTGGTTTGGCAAAGTCCATCTTGCAGGTAGCTAATGTGGATGCTGAAACAAATGGTACTGCCAAACATACATGTTCTGCTGGTGTAGCAGACCAGTGCATGCTGTTTTAGCATAGCCTTTCAGAGACTGACGTAGTTTGAATGTGTGGACTCTGATGTCTTAAACATACCCTGAACTTAAAAAATGGAACTTGTTTTTGTCACAAAAAGCTTAAAATTGCCATGACCTCGGGACTTGCTTGTCAATATGTAATTCCGCTTATAATTCCTATAGAAGAGCTCAGCAGAGAAGTAAGAGGGTAGGAATGTTTTTAAAATTCACAGGAGAACTTTTATAAAGAAATTATCTTGTACCACCTCTAAGATGCCTTTCTCTTTTGAGTCCTTATGCACATAATCTACAATGACAGATACATCAGAAGACCATGTAGGAATACCCTTGGAACGACTTTTTCTTTAAACTGTTCTTTGGGAATTCTTAACAAGACAGTAACAGTGCTCCTCATTTTCCCTGTGAGTTGTAGATTAGCCCTCAGGGACGAGGGCTGAGGGCTGCTGGAGGGAGTGGCATTTTTGCTCCCAGAAGCAACAGTGGAAGATGGGAGTGTGGCTGTGTTTGTGCCAGATGTTTTTTGTCACGCGTGACTAGCAAGAGTGATTTTTGAAGACCATTGGCTTTCTTTTCCACTCCAGGTCCTGCTCATCCTCAGTATTGAGGGGAGAGAGATAACTTTGACCATATATTGCAGAGAAAGAAGTGTAGTGACCCACACTGACCATCACTGCTTCTCTTTCCTCCCTGCCATTGCACTTGCTGGATCTTGCCATGTAAAACAGCCTAGTCAAGAACCTTGGGGAGGGCAGAGGATGGTCACAGTTTTGCTTTCTCATTCGCTGTTTGTTTGTCATACACAGCAAAAGTCTCACAGTGACTCACAGTAACATACCTTGTTATAAAATACTTGAATTGCCTTTTTTTAACTTACTGTGTCACTGTGCTTATTGGTAAATTTATACATAAATGAGCTTATGGATGCAGTGGCATGTATGTAACTGATTAGGAAGAGCCATAATTTCAACTAAGACTTGCAACCATCGAGAAAAGTTGGCAAAAGTATTATGTAATCTTTTTCTTTTCCCTTATTCAGAAATTTCCAGGACTCGTGTAGCTGCTGCTTCTTTCTCATAATTGAATCCCATTTCTTCCTTCTGTCAGCTCCTTTAATCCGTCTTCAGATTTGAACTAGTCCTGACTCTTTCACTTTTTTTCAAATGCTCATTGAGAGAACAGTTCCCAAATAGAGAAAGTAACCATCTAACAGCAGGAACTGGAACACCAGCTGTATTTAGCTTTGCAATCATTGAGACTTTCATGACAACTTTCTAAGTTGTTTATTTCCTGAAAAGTGATGTTAAAACAGCATTGTGAGGCTCCACAATTACTGTCACTTCGAGCTTGGTAGATCAATTTTTCTCAGCTTATAGGGAAAAAAGATACTTTCTTTTTTTTCCCCCACCTCAAATGCCAGCCCTGCATATAAGCTTCAGATTGGAAAATCAAGCTGTGCTCATTCTGACTGTTGCATCTCTAGCAGCCAAGCCAGAGATGTTCTTACCAATTCTGTTGTAAAGGTGCTTGGGCCAGAGAGGCTGCTGATTCTCTTCTAAAAGTTGCATTGCCTGTGCAACAGGAATGAAAAGCAGTTAAGAGCTTATTTTTGTCATCTAGGAAACTTTGCTGGAGAGTTATGCTGTGTAGATAGACTGCTTTTTTTCACTGATGGTTTTGTCTATAGGTTCAAAAGCAAAGATGGTTGTCTCAGACCATTTAGCATCTTTCTTTTTATCTTGGAATGAATTTATTTCAACCATCCTTTAGTAGTCACTGCTGTAAACAAAAGTACAAGAATCCTGAAAAAAACCCAAAACTGATTCGGTTAGACCTTGTCTCATTGTCTTGACCATTGTTATTTTGGGGTAGAGTTTTGGTTGGTTTGTTTGGGTGTTTTTGAGAGGGATAGGGTGAAACATTGTACCAATATTTGATAAAATTTATAGACCTGTGCCCTCATAAATGCTGACAGTTCTTTGCAATGTCTTCTAGCTCCCATCATTATGTTTCTTACTAACTTGAATGCTGTGGTATGTTTTCTTAGTGCACTTAGTCACATCCCACAAAGATCTGAAACTGTGTGGAGCTGGGGTTTAAGTTCATGACCAACTTGGATTATATCAAACCTCTTGTGGACTTGATCAAACCCTATGAGAAATGGCACCATACGATGGGGCAAACTTAGCTGTTGATACCCCTGAATAAAGCACCGTGAGGGTAGAAATGTGTTTCCTTCCTGAACAGATGGGCTTTTTTTTCCATTGTTATACCATACCATTGATAGTCTTGCTGTTCGGCGTGGCACCTGTAAAGGATGAACAAGGAAGCGTGTGGCTCTACTACATTTTTGATCTCTTTGAGCACTGTTTTCCTCTGAGAAAATGAAGAACTATGTGTCTCCAGCACAAATAACTTCAGTTCTGTCTGCCACACAGGATGCACCCCTGGGATACTCTGCTCTCCAGTGCTATCATGTGTGACCATTTGAATATATGGTTTTGAAGTACGTGGTCCAGATCCACTCAAGCTCTGTGAGGCCAGATAGAATTAGACTACTAAATGGCACGGTTCCCACACTTAACTTCAATAATCCTAGAAATTCTACATTTTTCTGTTAGTGCAGGTACGTATGTATAACAGTATGTAGCTGAGATACTAAATAAGTGCAATAAACAGTGACATCTTAAATCTAGCTGTAAAGTCAGAAATCATCATAAATGTGTCCAGTTACTGTTACAAATTATGTCTGACGCCTGCTGTTCATTCTGTAGAGAAATGAATATAAATTTCAGAGCAGGGAGATTCCTCAATAACTAACTTTTCTTCCAAGAAAATAATGAACTTCTAAATGTCAGGGTGGTTTTTATTTAATATACTATCTTCCATTTTATCTTTCCCTGTTCTGACTTATTATTTCTACAATTCCTAGTATAAGGAGAGCATGTACTGCTACGAAGTTGTGATTTGCTACATTGCAGGTCTCCTCCTAGGCATAGAATTTTCACTGTTACTAGGTTAGCTTAAAAGCCTGTTACAAATGTTAAGACATGTTAAGCCCTCCATGCTTTAACACGATCGGTTTTATTTCTGGCAGTTGTTGAGATACCTGAGTTGTTTTTCACACAAATCCTTTGACAAGCTATCAGACCTGTGTGTTCTTGCCCATTCTACTAATTAGTAGCAAAGGGTTTGAGTAATTTGTCTCTACAAAGTAGCATGCCAGGATTTAAGTGTCTTAAGAAGAAAATATGCTCTGTTGTTAATGACTGATACGGTTATTTGGGTTTTTTTTTAATGCTACATTCTCGTTTTAGCAGCTTGCATGTGAAAGCCAATAAATAGTATGATTTTTTTGGTATTGTTAACATCCATGCTCCTAACCATATAACAACATTGGTGTATTGATTTTTATTACTTCTACCCTGTTTCGTGTGGTTTTTAGTAGACCCACAACTAAGCCTTCTATCAAATATAATAATCCTTGTGCAAATGCTAACTTAGGCTTTGAAGCAGTCCTGGAGGAAGAATGACTTACATATTGTAATGCAGATTATCTATAGAAATTCCCCCAATGGTGGCACTTTTATCTCTGAATAAAGATTTATCTTGCATCTGGATTGGACAAAAACTCAAATCACGGTGTGGAGTATTGTTGCAGGAGGTGGTTGTTTATCTCTTTAGAAAGAGTAATAAAGTGTTATTGAAGTATTGTAGTTGCACTGTTCAGATGGAAAAGTATCTTCTTTAGTAGTTCTTAACGCTGAAAGAGAAGTGTGAGTATATTGTTCCATTCCTTTCAGGTAAATATGCATCCTACAGTGAAGAATACTTTGCAAATAATTGAAAATGTTTTATACTTGTGGCTATAATGCTTGCCAATCCCTCTGTAGTGAAGGGATCTTCTATTTAACAAATAGTTGGTATATAAACAGTTGAAAATCAGAATGTCAGAAAATCTTAATGTTGTCCCAGTTGCTATCACATCTGATTTAAAACAGTGATCTTTGTTCTGTCATATCTGTTGCACTCAACTGAGAATGTTTTATATTCCTTCTTGTTGTATATAAAAACTGCCTCAGTCATGTTTTTAGTGTAGCAAATCAGAAATTAAACATATATGTGGAACAAGATAATCTTCAGGATTCAGGCACCATTCATTACAGGTGAAGTCCAACATGTGGATATCCTATATTTTACTCCGGTATCGAGATAGGAGACAATTTGTTCATTCCTGTCCAAATAGTATGTTTAAATGTTTAAGAACAGTTGACCTATAGACTGATCAGAAATGTGGAAAATGAAATGACTGAAAAACTATAGAGAATTGCTAATGGCATGTCTTTTGCTTTTAGCTTAAGTTCAGATTTTTTCCAGATCAGGAGCAGCTGAGAGTTTGTACCATCTCATAGTTTTCATAGTTGGTTTTTTTGTTCCTCTGCTATACAAACTGGGAAGAAGCGTTCTGATAAAGTTGCTGTTGTTTAGCAGGAACTTAGTAATATCAAGGTGAGTCTGCAGACTGCTCTAGCAGAAGAATAAGCTTGAAGACTGAACTCTTCCTCTTGTCAGTTATTTGGCTGTTTGAGACCACAGCTATTGCTAAATGATACAACAAGTAAGCTATGAAAAGAACTTAGGGATTCAATTTTTGTTAACACCCCAGATGTGCCAGAAGAAGTAGTTGCGTGGCAGGTTGAATATTAATTCCAGAAATAAAATCAGTCTTACTCTAGCATCTTACTAAAGATGTCCTAGCAGAATGAGATTCTGCTTTCTATCAATTTCTTATCAGATTGGTTAACGCTCCATCAGAAACACTAGAAGTTCTACATGACTAGTAGAGCAGAGTGCCCCTGTGAGTTGGGACGTGTAACCAAAAGAAGGATCATGGAGATCCTCAGGGGAAAATAATCACTAGAACCCTGATGGAAAACCATCAGTACCCCCCAAAGAGCCTTTTAATATTATTTGACTCATAATTCTATGAGAGCAGATTGTATCTCTCATAATGTGATTTTGCTATGTTGCATATTAAGTCAGGAGCACAAGTACATGGAGAGGCTGGGAATCATGAGTCGTATTCAGTAAATCCTCCTTCCATGAAAACTTGATGGTTAAAACTTGAGCTCTATAATTAATATCTTGTTGCAGGACAGCCACATGTTACACTGATAATGGCTAGCCTTGCCAATGAAGAGGAGGGGTTTCATGCTAGACACTGAGAGTCTGTCTTTGCTTTTCTTGGATTAACATGCAAGAGAAACAGAGAAAGTAGTATTCATCAGTTAAATGGGATTAATTCAGGTATTACAAGCAAGCTGTGGCTAAGGACCCTCATAAGTCTTTTTAAAAGTGCAAATATTCTTTTATCATTGTGGCAGTCTGACATGTGGACCATGTTGCAGTACATTGGCCAGTCCTGGCACACTTGAAGATCTGTCTTCTGTTGTATCATGTATCGTGCTAGCACCCAATACCAGATGGTTGAGGAAAAAGTATGTAAGGATCAGGCTAGGCCTGGAGAATGCAGAATAGCAAAAGCCAACACACAGTGAGAGCCAGCACACACCTCAGGCTGAGCAATGCAAGCTGTTAGGGGCAAGGTTGTGTAAAAATGGTCCTTTTGCTTCTCTTTTAGTAGGACTGGGAAAACTCTTGGCAGGAATGGAAGCTTCTTTGGCCTCAAATCTGATTACTGAGTGTGTTGCTGACTTTGGCTATGGTGAGTATCCTCACCCATAGGGCTGGACGTAATTGCTGGGCAGTACTGCATTATTGCAAAGGGCAGTGCATAATATTACACTTCCCAGAAACAGCAGGAATTAATTTATCTTAAAGAACTGAGGAAACAGTCATTATTTCTTTATCCTTTAAATATGTTTGGTCTTTGCACTCTTCTCCTCTTGACAGAGGAGTCAGATATTTTGGCTTAACTACAACTAAAGCTGGGAACTACAAAAGACAAAAGCTAATTAGTATTCTTTTGACTGCTGTTCTGAAGGAATGGAGCTGTCTTCTCAACTCCTTCTTAATCTCTAGTAGAGATAAAAAGAAGACAATGACTATAACAGAGAACAGAAAAAAAAAGACATGGAAACAAGATAAATCCAGCCAAGAAAAAGATCTGGCCTAAGCATTTCTTTTCACTGCAAATTTGTTCAAAGACCTTGAAGAGAGACCTGCATTGAAGCCTACTCTGCCTTTGCAGATTTATTCCATGGCTTTTGCATAGGCTTTCACTCTTGCTTGGAGAAAAGCTGTTTTTCAGTTGCTTTTACTGAACTGATTTGTGGAGGAAGCAGCCCAAAGTGCACAAGAGAACATAGATGGTGTATCACACAGTGCAATATACCAGGGGGATCAGCAACTTGATGCATGAGCACATTCCATTGAAGGATTAAATTACACCTACTTAAAAATGTAAAATGGACCAAAGTTTTTAATCTATAAGAGCAGAGTGCAAATTCGCATCTCACAGGTAGCTGTTGTAGTTTAATGCTGTGTTAAGGGTTAGGTACAAATCAGCTTTTGTAGCACCAGAACCAATTCAGAACCTCTAGTGGACATCTAAATGTGTGAAATTATTGGCATCTGCCATCTGAGATACTAAAATACCCAAGGAAGTGCAGTTTTGACTTTGTCTGAGTTATTTCCTCCAGATTTTAAAAGAATTCTCTCCTCTCCTCTCCTC
This sequence comes from Phaenicophaeus curvirostris, assembly GCF_032191515.1. NCBI lineage: Eukaryota > Metazoa > Chordata > Aves > Cuculiformes > Cuculidae > Phaenicophaeus > Phaenicophaeus curvirostris. The sequence goes on along the minus strand of NC_091393.1, from coordinate 91,202,856 downwards.
TCCTCTCCTCTCCTCTCCTCTCCTCTCCTCTCCTCTCCTCTCCTCTCCTCTCCTCTCCTCTCCTCTCCTCTCCTCTCCTCTCCTCTCCTCTCCTCTCCTCTCCTCTCCTCTCCTCTCCTCTCCTCTCCTCTCCTCTCCTCTCCTCTCCTCTCCTCTCCTCTCCTCTCCTCTCCTCTCCTCTCCTCTCCTCTCCTCTCCTCTCCTAAACTCTCCTAAACTCTCCTAAACTCTCCTCTCCTAAACTCTCCTAAACTCTCCTCTCCTAAACTCTCCTAAACTCTCCTCTCCTAAACTCTCCTAAACTCTCCTCTCCTAAACTCTCCTCTCCAAAACTCTCCTCTCCAAAACTCTCCTCTCCAAAACTCTCCAAAACTCTCCTCTCCAAAACTCTCCTCTCCTCTCCAAAACTCTCCTCTCCTCTCCTCTCCAAAACTCTCCTCTCCTCTCCTCTCCAAAACTCTCCTCTCCAAAACTCTCCTCTCCAAAACTCTCCTCTCCTCTCCTCTCCAAAACTCTCCTCTCCTCTCCTCTCCAAAACTCTCCTCTCCTCTCCAAAACTCCCCTCCCCAAAACTCCCCTCCCCAAAACTCTCCAAAACTCCCCTCCCCAAAACTCTCCAAAATTCCCCTCCCCAAAACTCTCATGGTCATTACAGCTGGAAATAGACTTTTTTGTTGTCAAAGTTGATTCTCTCAAAAGAAGTTGGATGGACAGGAAAGAAACAGCTCTTGGGACTCCTCAGTAACAAAGACGACTTCTTCAGTCCTGGTAGAAGTTAGAGTGGCTGTAAAGCTTTCCCAGTTTCTGCCATAATTGATAATCTACAGCAGCTGTCAGCAGGTTAGAAACTGCAGAATGCAGTATGCTCTGCCATAGTTTAATAAAGTCCAGCTAAGGTTTAGCAAAGATGTAAAGCCTACCTACTCTGGCTGTGCTACCCCTGACCATTTGTTCTTTTCCTTTATTTCTAAACCAAAAAATCATCTGTAGACTGACTTTTTTTCTCTGCTTTGTCCACTATTTTGAAATGAAAAATGATAATGTACAACATGTTTTAGCTATATTTCTCCTTCATTTACCTTAAAAAGAATACAAAACCCTTAGAAGGATCAAAAAATATGTAATTTCCTACAAAATAGTGTCGTCTGGAATAAAATTCAAACTGTATTCAGCCATCTTAATTTTTTACAAATATATACTATCCCTTTCTGTATGTTCTTCTCCTAATTCCCTCAACAAACAAACCAACCAAACAGTGGGGTGAGCCTTTATTGTCATTATTGTTAGCAGCGCTGGTTCCAGGAAAACATACACTGGTTTGACTTCATCAACACTTCCATTTTGCTGAAATACCATAAGACATTAGTGAAGCTTTGTGTTTAGCAGTGTACTCGCAAAGCATGAAAGCAGGCATGCCGCCCTTATTTTGTTCTTTTGTTCATATTTTAATCCTCTTAAATCTCTTTCCATAGTCTTTTCCAGGAAAGAATTAAAAGCTTGACTGGTTTTATGACTGCTTTTATTTCTGTTAATTCTTTGTCAAATTGTGCCTTTTTGCAGTTTCAGATTTTACCAATGGTCATTGAAAGACATTGGAATTCACTCTGGGCTAAAAGATGTGTGATGGGTGGCCCATCACTCTTGGCTGACTGGCAAACTGACAGTAATGTGGCTCTGCCATAGCTGTCACAGATCAGTGACCCTTTAGGATATCATGGGATTTGTGGGTCACTCCTCCCCAAATCCTGATGTCACCCTGACTATGTCTTGATATAGGAAGGTAAGAATAGTTTGAGAATGTCGAAGAGCAGATAACAGCCTGAGGAGACTGAGTAGCATACGAATGATTAATGAAGTGATGTATTTGGCACTGCTATCATTATGTTTTGGATAATGTATTCAGGAAGAAGTAAATCACTAATGGGATTTTAGAATCACAAAAGGAGATTTTTCTATAATAAGCTGCATTCACAAAGGTGTTACCAAGTATCTGTAGATATTACAGGAGCAAGGAAGATTTTTTTTTTTGTGAACTGCAAACAGCTTACCCAAATTTTTAACTCTGTTGAATACAGAATTGGTGCAGTATCTGCTGAAGATGGCATTAGTATTTTGCATTACTTTCATCATTTACCCTACTCCTGCAGGGAGCTGAGTAGGTTTCCACACTGTGTAAGAATATCATTAGTCCTTTGCTGTCTCCTTGAAAAAGCTGATAACTTCATGGCACCTGAAATTATCTCACTCCTCACTGAATTTCCAGATTGTTTTATTGAAGCAAATAGCCCAAATGTGAAGTATTCAAGCCCCCCAGCTTTCTAGTTTTCACAGAAAGGAGTTGATCTTCCCTCTTTGCATTCTGTCTCTGGACAGTTCTTTCTGTTTTCAAAATATTTTGTTTTTCTATATGACTACTTGGTGTTCTTAAGTACCTTCTTGTGAATTACCTTACTAAAAGACTTCTGGAAGCCTATACATGTGAAGTACGGTAATTGCGTTTCCTTCATTCACTTTCTTGGTGTTGTAATAATTATGAATATTTTCCTGTGTTAAACTATGCCGCTCTACTCAGTGAAAATATCTGGAAAACAGTAAATCAATCATTTAACTTGTTCACTGGGTGCATATGTAGGATTTATCGGTCTGTGACTCTGCATATCGAACATTTGTTATTTTCCTCCTTGTTATACATGAACGTGTCAGGCGAGGAGAGGAAGAACTGAATGGCGTGCACACACTCCATGATACACTAGCAAATGTAATTGAAAACATGCATTGAGGACATGGCTGTAACTGTGTGCGCTCTCGCTCTGTCTCAGATGGAGTTGGCTAAGTAGCCTAGGCAGGACTTTCAAGCAGACAGTTTTACTGCCTACTGCCTTACCACAGCATACACAACCTATACCTATGTAACTTGGGACTGGTACTTATACAAGGTACGCATGCAGCTCTCCAGCTCTGGGCTTCCAGATTGTTCTTCAGGTTGCTAGAGCTTACCCTTGCTAGCATCCCTGTCAGGCAGTGATCCTCAAACTTTGCTGACACAAAGAACTCTTCTCCTTCCCTGGCTGCTACAAGCTGATGGGACCAATTATTTCCTTCTGGTTCTAAGTGACCTTTAACAGATGTGACCACATCTCACCATTATTTTTTCTACATGTCTTCCATTGATCTTTCATCTATGTTTTCTACATGTCTGTTACCATTCTTACTGGATGCTTTCCAGTGTGCACCAGATGCTTAGGTTAGGTAACCTAGGGACGACGCAGAAATGCAGTATTTATATTTCATTTAAATCTCAGTCTGGCTTCTGTTACAATGTGTTAATTTCAAGTTTGAAGTTTCCATTTCTAATTCATTGAAATATCTACACAAACAGAATTGGTTTGAATAAAACTGTCTTCATGTTGACTAAAGGAGAAGGGTAAAATGGTGTCATTCTTCCATAGGGTAGTTGCAGGTGATGAAGATAAAACAGGTTTATTTTATGAGTGTAGTCAGGTACTTGGTTTTGACGAAGCTTTAATCACAGTCCCAGAGCTGTTGTAGAAAGAGGCTGACTGAGTATTTCAGTTTACTCTGAAAGACAGAAACAGGTTTGCTTGTGCCATTGTTGGTGTCAATTTTACTGAGCTAAAATAGAAATGCTTACATGGTCATTACTGCATTTGCTTAATTAAAATGAGCTGTAAAGCATACCTTTTCGTTAGACAAATATTAAGCTACAATTTTGTTTAGGTAAAAGAAGAACATTAAATAGGCATTGAATATTAGCACTGATGCACATGTATCTATTTGGATCAGTTACTTATAAGTACACAAAACCTTACTCTAAAATGTCTCTGCCATTTTTCCTTTTGCTTGCCATTAACAGAGGAAAAGCTCACAAGGTAACTATCACACACTAATCTGTACACAGCAGCTTTTAAGGGTTGATCAGTGCCTGAGATTACCTGCATGTTCAAGTCAGATAGAAGATTGCCTTGAATGTTACCTGACAAATGTCTTAATGCTCATGTTTTCATAGAATCATTAGATTGGAAAATACCTTTGAGATCATCAACTCCAATTCTACTTGTCCGCTACTAAATCATATCCCCAAGCACCTCATCTACTTGCCTTTTAAACATCTCCGGGGATGGTGACCCAACCACCTCCCTGGGCAGCCTGTTCCAGTGCTTGATAACCCTTTCTGTGAAGAATTTTTTCCTAATGTCCAGTCTAAAGTTCCCCTGACGCAGCCTAAGGCCGTTCCCCCTTGTCCTATCACCTATTACTTGGGAGAAGAGACCAACACCCACCTCTCTACAACCTTCTTTTAGATTGTTGTAGAGAGCAATAAGGTCTCCCCTCAGCCTCCTTTTCTCCAGGCTAAACAACCCCAGTTCCCTCAGCCACTCCTCATAAGACTTGTTCTCCAGTCCTTTCACCAGCTTCATTGCTCTTCTCTGGGCACACTCCAGGACCTCAATGTCTTTCTTATAGTGAGGGGCCCAGAACTGAATACAGTATTCAAGGTGTGGCTTTACCAGTGCTGAGTACATGGGCACAATCATTTCCCTGGTCCTGCTGGCCACACCATTTTTGATACAAGCCAAGATGCTATTGGCTTTCTTGGCCACCTGAGCAAACTGCTGGCTCATGTTCAGTTGGCTGTCAATCAACACCCCTAGGTCTATCTCTGCCAGGCAGGTTTCCAGCCACTGTTCTCCAAACCTGTAGCGCTGCACAGGGTTGTTGTATCCCAAGTGTAGGACTCTGCACTTGGCTGTGTTAAACCTCATCACATTGGCCTTATCCCATTAGTTCAGTCTATTCAGATACACCTGGAGGGTGCACTCGATCCACTCATCCAGGTTGTTGATAAAGATATTGAACAAGGTTCGACCCAGCACTGAGCCCTGGGGAGCACCACTTGTGACCAGCTTCCACCTGGATTTAATTCCATTTACCACCACTCTTTGGGCCCAGCCGTCCAGCCAGTTTTTAACCCAGCAGAGTGTATGCCTGTCTTTTCAGAGAAAAGATGTGTTAAAATGCTATGTGTTTCATGAGATGTCCTGAGGAAACCTTCTTACACATAACTTTGCTTGAATTTGATGTGCCAGCATTGCTTTCTACTTTACTTAGGTTTTGTATTTGGTTTCTTTTTGGTAGCTCCAACCTCCTGCCTTATCTGTACTCACCTGGTTTCACAGGGAGAAGTGACCAACAGTGAATTTACCATGCTTCTTGCTGTTTACACATAACTTAACAGAAATGTTATGGACATACTCCAGGATTTCATCATTTTCCTTTATGATAGTAATTAGTTTTCTTCCTTTAGCTCTTAATTTATCATGCTAACAATTTCTGTTACTTAATAATTTTGTTGCAATGTTTTGAATTTCCTTAGTTCTTACAGCTTGCCCGTGTAGAAAAGTAATGATGAAATTCTGTACTAAGGAGTCCTCAATTTAAATTGGCAGAGCTGCTACAGAATAGCATATTCCTGGTCAATGCTACTGAGCAGACAGCCTCTCCATTCTTTATTAAATTTCAGGTGAAGTACTGCCATTGTTTGACCTCCAGATCATAAATGTAAACTGCTTGTCTGGCAATTGAGCTCTGGTTTCTTTTAGTCTAGTTCTAATAGTATGGCATTTTTTTTTTGAAAGAGGAGGAAAAAACAGTTTCCTGGAGATGTGGTGTGGAGCTTTTTATCCCATCAGAGAGTTTGACACGCCGTAACACTGAAGGACACACAGAACTGCTACGTCTTAAACAACCTGGATTATGGCAAGTCTTGACAACATTAGATATGAGTGAGGGGCATGTGATTGGGAATTTGCAGGGACTTTTGCCTTGAGTGAGTTCTTTCTCCTAAAACCCAAATATTTTCAAGCCTATTTCATTAGAAATATTGTCATCTTTGTCACTTGAGATAGAAGCTGTGTGTGTTTTTCTTGTAAAAGAAAGCTATATTCTGACTTTTGGAGCTGTATTGAAGAAGTCCTGTAGCTGCACTGCAAATAGATAGCCCTGGTAATGCAGCAGACAAGGATTTTTTTTCCCCTCCCTAGAATTGCAAGCATACAGTAGTACTCTTCAAAATATGAGTTTAGCATCAAAATAACTATAAAAAGTTGGGGTTTTTTTTAAATTTTTCTAATAGTTTCTGTTTACCTATCGAATGTCTGTCAGGCACGTAGACATTTGGCAGTAGAACTGTGAGGTAATGAAACTACTTGCCACTGTAGTTGTGGTTTCAATGTCAGTACCATCTTTCCTTGTAGTGCAGAAAGAAAATCTTGCCAGGGGATGGGAAAATGCATTTTTGTCATCATACCAAGTATATATTAAGCAGATGACTTTACATGAGAGTGTGTACATGAAAGTCATTCACTGAGGCCATGCTTTGACTGTGTCTGTATTTGCGTTCCAGTCCTTGTTGCAGGAAAAAAAAGGTTGTTCATAGCAAAAATAATATTATATGATTGTCTTCTTGGTTTTTTTTTTATTGTTTTAGTTTGGTTTTTACTTTTAAAAAGGGCATTATTTAGTGTAAGATCATTTTAAATAGTTACTGCGTTAAAAAGCTGTGGGTTTTTTTCCCTGGCAATTCAAATTAAAATGCATAGATGAAATTGAATTGAAGCTGAAGTAGAATTTGCATCGAAGAACAAGATTTCATTCCATAACTTAAAAGAAGGAAGAATAAGTTGTACAGCTTTGCATAACAATATGTTCATTACTATGTTAGGATTGTTCCAGAATACTGAATTTTGCCTGTCACTTCTTTTTTTTACTCAATGGCAAAGTTTAAGAAGCAAAATCCTCTTCCCTTTTGCTCTCCATCTTGCTATTTGGTATAGTTTTGACTTGCAATAACTAATTATAGTTGTTAAGGACACTTAGGAATTATTCTTCCAAGTTTCTTGTTTGCTTTTCTGCCAGAATGTCAAGTGTAACGTTGTGAGGATAGTCTGACATTTCTGCAGCTGCAATCCATCCTACTATGTTTTGCTCATGACCAGATGTAGTAAATTTCCTATCTTCTTCATCCAGAAAGAGAATAGACTTATCGGGCATAATTAATTTGTTTTAATTTATGACTGCTTATCACTCTTACCTTTGTCATCACAGAGTTTGTTTGTAGTTTTTGTTATCTAAATATTTGCAGTGTTCTTTTACTAAGTATACATGCCAGCATTTATAGCTGCTTTCCATTAAAATGAGCTTGACAGATCTGCAGCTACCTTTTAATCATTTAAGAAAAATACTTTAGAGATTTGGAAGGGGGTTCAACTCACTTGGCACCCCAGCAAGTGTATCATCTAGCTCTTTGGAAACTCTGGGCTAGTGTCAATAGAGAAGCATTCAGGTATTTTAGCAAGAATACATCTGTTGGATGACACACTGGGTCAAGCAGAGAAAGGAGGGCTTCTTATTACAGTTTCCTGCCTTACTAATCATGAGTGCATTTAACCCCAGCCAGCCACTACATACCACACAGACACTTGTTTATCCTCCCCGAGTAGGATGAGTGGGAGAATCAGAAGAATAAAAGTGAGAAAACTCATGGGCTGAGATAAAGACAGTTGGGAAGGCAAAACACCATGACTCCAAGCATCCCCCCCCCCCGCCCTTTCATTCTTCGTCCCCCAGATTTATATGCTGAGCATGACATCATATAGTATGGAATCTCCCTTTGGTGAGTGGGGTTCAGCTGTCCCAGCTATGTCTGCTCCCAGCATTTTGTGCACCTCCAGCCTCCTTGCTGGTAGGGTGGTGTGAGAAGCAGAACAGGCCTTGATTTTGTATGAGCGCTGCGCAAAAACCCTGTGTTATCAACAGTGTTTTCAGCACAAGTCCAAAACATAGCCCCAGACTTGCTACTATGAAGAAAATTAACTCTATCCCAGCCAAATCCAGCACAATTATTTATAGGGTTTTTTCCCCCCATATATCTTTCTTCTCATGATATTTATCAGTACAGAGTAAAGAGTGCTCTGCAAATGCTGCCAATTCTGTGAATCACTTAGCTTTATTGAAAAGATAAATAAATCCGGAACAGGCATTGTAAAGGTTTAACAATGGAGTGGATTGTAGTTAGAAATAGTCAGCAGGTTCATGATTGTGAGTTGCATTTACACACTTTTTGTCCCACAGAGTGACAAAATTCAATCAAAAGATGACAGGAAGATGATGGATGGAGAGTTGATGGATGCAATTGTCCTCTTCTGACTGCTTTCAAAAAGGGGAAAGAACTGTTTTATGTTACTGTCTTGCACAAAGCCAGTGTCTTTCTTGAGTACCAGAGAAAAGGTGGCACAAAGCTTAGCTTTAAATTTGCAGCTCTGCAGCTTGGGGTTCAGTCACTGCTTTGTGAGTTCATGTGCAGGAGTGACAGGTCAGGACATAAAGCTGATTAGCTTCTATTAATTACTATAAATCCCTTACAGCATCTTCTGTGGTGGAATTAATAAATAATTAGTTGCTGCTGAAAGCAACTGAGATTTTAAACACATGAAAAGGTAGCGATGACTCAGAACTGTATCACATTAGCTTTGTATTAGTGTTGAGGTTGAGGATGACCATGAAATTGTGACGGTGGCAAAATCCCACCAGCCATCTAGACAATTGCCATTTCAAACGGATGTTTTTAAGAGCTAAAATATTTTTATTCTGCTTAATTCCTGTCCTGGACCAATACCAAGGGAATGAGTTTGTATTCAAGGGTGTGTTTGTTGGCCGTCTGCTGGAAAGATTTTGCTGAATGACTTATTTGGGCTAATGCAATTAAGCTTCTTAGGACTTACAGCCGAGCCAAAAAAATACCTGTTTAAGTGTGCTGCAGTGCTCCTGAGCATGCTGTCCTTGCACTCACTGTACGTAAACTGGCAGGGAATGGCTACGTCCGCATCAGCAAGAAGCCTTGTGCTGCAGGAGCAGATCCATACCAGTGGCAGACAGCGCTGAGGGTCTGTGGGTTGCAAAATGCTTTTTACAAGAAAAAATGAGAACATAAGCATGGTGTAACAGTCTCAGAGTGAATACTGAAACTTAGGTGCACATTAATAATTTCAGGCTTAAGGAGGGAAGGCTGAGGAGGATCTTTCTGCTCTCTCCATCTATCTAAGGCATCGTGTGGAGGAAAAGGGCACAGCTGTATGGTAACAGGACAAGAGGCAACAGTGATAATTTGCAACAAATGAATATCCAATTAAATATAAGGGAAAAAAAGTTTCAGAATGGTTATATTTAAACACTAGAACAGGTTGGCCAGAGAGGTTGTGGAACTTAGGGGAGCAAAGACCTGAGCAACCTAAGGTGGTGCTGCTGGCATCTGGAGCAAATGACCTCTAAAGGTCCTTTATGACCTAAATTAATCTGTAGTCCTAGCCTACATGCGCACATCCATACATAGTGTGCTTTGTGAAGAGAAGAGGTTGCTTCAGAGTGAGTTTATTGAGTGGCATTTTAAGGTTTTAAATTCAGCAGAGAGGAATCCAGTTCAGGCAAGTAGTGTCTCTGTGTGATGCAGAATGCTGTAAGCAGACGCAAAATCCTGAAGATTCACTTCCAAAGTGTTTCTTCTCTTTTTTCAAAGTGAATTTCTTTTATTATTATGATTTTTCTAAACTTTCCCTAGTGAGGTTATATCAGGAGCATCCAGCACAAACTAGATAAGTAACACTTTACTGAGGATCAGATCTATTGTTTAAAATTAATTACAGGTGAGAAAAAACTGTTGTTGCAGAACCACTTTGTGTAACTGTCCGGCAGTTCAGCAGCCTGCAGCAGATTGGAGAAGTTCCAACTCACTTCTCATACTAATATGTTTTCATGCTCTCTGGTGCTGTGATAGAGTTTTGATTTCTCAGATTTCGGTTTAGCTTTTAGATTTACTTGAGCTGCTATAACAGTGAAATGTGGTTGTTGTTCAGTGGGGCTTGCAGCAAAGTGTGGCAGATAAAAAGCTTATCTCTCTTCTACTGTGTTGTTCAACATTTTTAAAAGTTGCCTTTAGTTTCAAATGGGAACAATACAGAGAGGATTAGCTTATCAAATTATCAAATGCAACAAAGCAGTGCAAATGAGATGCAGAGGCATCCAGGCTGAGATACCTCAAAGATGGGTTCAGTGTAAGGATACTGACACACGGTTCGATGTTTGTCTTTATTCTGGCCCAAATATCTGCTCCTTTTTTCTTTCATTCTTTTTTTTAATTTGATTTGCCTTTTCTTGTATCCTCTTCTAGTTCCATTCTCATTTTCCTTTCCCTTTTGTGCATACTATTTTTGCATACCCTGTCCCCAGATTTTGGGGGGGGGGGGTTATGTCCTTACCTTACTTGCTTGTCCTGCAGGTCTTTCCTCCATTCCCTTCTTTTTTTTTTTGTTAGCTTTTCCCTGATAATTTCTCTGCCTAATTTTTTAACCATCCTCAGCATTAGCCATGCACCATCCCAGTTTCATTTGTATCCTTAGTTATTTTTGTGCAATTGTCTATTCTTTTCCTTATTCCATTTTCATGCAAGGAAGGATATGATTTTGCTTCTTCAAAAAAGTAAACCCCCCAGTAGTCCACTGAAATGGCTGCTTGCTAACAGTAATCATCACACAAACCTCCTGATTCCAGGATAGTACTGAAATAGCAACAAGCATGTAACTGGATGGAGGTCCTGGAGGTCTGCAGAGATTGAGGGGTCTTTGGAGCAGGGGAATACCTGTGAGGTTTGTGTTGCTGAGCTTTCCTTAGGCCTTGCCACACTGCTGGTGCTGTTGTAGGCTTTCTCTTGTGGCTGTTAAGGGTGACCTGTTCCAAGAGTGCTTTCCAGAGCAGGTTTCTCTTCTTTGTAACCTCTGATTAGCTGACATGAAAAAGTGTTTATTCGCCCTTCTGGCTGCCACTGATTGATTCTGATCAATGGCAGCCTCTTTAAAGTTCAATTGTTCAGCTTTGGTTTTGCACATTAATTTGGTTCTATAAATCACTCCTTCTCCCCTCCTGCATTTGTCATTATCTGATACTCTTTGCTTGGAGCAGTCATCTAAATGACAGGTCAGCAGCAGACCTTAAGTGAGTTAAGGCTTTGGCTCCTGAAATTGGCACTTAGAAAGATGGAAGCAGAGACGAATAGTGTGTTCAGCTTTTGGTTTTACTGGCTATAGCTTCAGCCATGTAAGGGCTGAATCAATGTCAGGTCCAAAGCCAGTACAGTGACACTGAAAATTGCCAGGACCATATTATCAGCACGTCTAGAAAGCTGCCCAGAGGAAAAAGGTGTTGGTTGACAGCTGACTGAACATGAGCCAGCAGTGTGCCCAGGTGGCCAAGAAGGCCAGTGGCATCTTGGCTGGTATCAGAAATGGTGTGACCAGCAGGTCCAGGGAGGTTATTCTCCCTCTGTACTCGGCATTGGTGAGACCACTCTTTGAATCCTGTGTTCAGTTCTGGGCTCCTCACCACAAGAATCCAGGGAAGAGCAATGAAGCTGGTGAAGGGGCTGGAGAACAGGTCTTACGAGGAGCGGCTGAGAGAGCTGGGGTTGTTTAGCCTGGAGAAAAGGAGGCTGGGGGAGACTTTATTGCTCTCTACAACTACCTGAAAGGAGGTTGTAGAGAGGAGGGTGCTGGCCTCTTCTCCCAAGTGACAGGGGACAGGACGAGAGGGAATGGCCTCAAGCTCTGCCAGGGGAGATTTAGGCTGGACATTAGGAAAAAATTCTTCACAGAAAGGGTCACTGGGCACTGGCACAGGCTGCCCAGGAAGGTGGTTGAGTCACCTTCCCTGGAGGTGTTTAAAGGATGGGTGGACGAGGTGCTGAGGGGCATGGTATAGTGATTGGTAGGAATAGTTGGACTTAATGTTCCAGTGAGTCTTTTCCAACCTTGTGATTCTGTCGTCAGCAGCGTTTGTCATCTTCATTGTGAGTTTTGTGGCTTTGTATGCTGGAAAACCCTGTAGCTTTTGACTTTAATTTCACATATTAAAAGGAGAAATTGAGGAAATGTTTTATTTGCCAAGTTGTCCCTTTTTTAAAAAAGTAAAGTTGGTGATGAGCACGATCTACCTGCTTTTCCATCTGTTTTCTGCCCATTGATGGTTACTGATCAACACCGGTGTCTGTTCCTGGGGCTCATTGAGTAGACAGGCTTCTAGGGAAGCAAAGAACGTGTACACCTTAGTTTTGTATACTGCACGTGTGCGGACTTGCTTTACAGGCCAAAGCAGCTGTAAGAAGTGAGAGAAAGGGAGATGAGCTAAATGCAGGTGACAACAACATACAGAGCCAGCTTATGATAGTCATATTAAATCAGGTGCTGTGAGTGAGGAGAGAAATGGGGCATTGTGGAAGGTACAGAGTAAGGAAAGTGGCCCTGCTGTCCTACCAAGGAAGGAGCTGAGGAAAAGAAGTGACATTGAGTGCTTCAATACTGTTTGCCTTTGCTGTTGTAAGTAACCAGTGGGAATACTGTGTTTTGGTGCTCAGAGTCAGCAGAATGTCTGATAACTGTACTACAGGACTGTCATGCATGGTATTGCCCTGGAAATATTTCTTTCAGAAGCCCTTTGTCCCTGTCTCAGTTGTGTCTCACCAGTGAGACACAATTGCAGGGTCATAAGGGCTGTTCCATAGTTTTGTGTCTGATGGAGCAAATTAGCCTTTTAGAAATTGTTCCTTCTTTGTAGAGAAGCAAACAAAAAGATGTATTGACAATTTGCACGCAACGCATTGAGTGTCTTCTGTCTCTGTCCCTGGCTAGCCAGAGGACTGGCACTGTCATCTTCAAATGAAACTCAAACTGCAGAGACCGCAGACAAGGAGAAGTGAATATCTGGAAACACTGGTGAGGGTTTTAGTGGCTGGCACCTAACTGAGAGAATTGGATCCGTAAAACTCAGGGTGCAGAGTTACTCCTTTATTACAGAATTCAGCAACTTACTGGGTGAAACAGAACAAGGCCCCCAGTAATAAGGATATTGAACCCAAATTATACAGCTGGTAAAAAAACAGGGAATAGGAGACTTCACTATAGTGCCTACCTAATAAATCTATTCTGAGAGAAAGAGTAGGAGCTGCAGGAGTTTTGTTACTGAGAGTCACTGGATTTGTTACATGGAAATTAGTGGGATTCTGCTCATGCTGCTATTGAGTGACAAAAATCTGTCTTTCATGTAGGTAAATTAAAGCTGTGCTTTTTAGTATTTCTCTCTAATAATGGAGTCCCTCCTTCTCTTTACTCATTCGTATTTCAACTAGTTATAATTAGTAGTGGCATACATTTGGCAGGCAGCAATGGGCAGGTGCCATGCCACTTAGAACTGTAGATTGGGAAGCAGTGACTGCTGTCCTAGCACTTCTCTACCAACTCAGATGTAGCAGTTGACTCTGCTGAAACCCTCACGTCTCTAGCTTTTAAATTGTGGATGCAAATTGTTCTAGTAAGCCAAATTTTGTATCTTATTTTATAATATTTGTTAATGACTTCCCAATAACATTTAGTGCATCTCCCAGTTCTTCTCTTAATTCAGCAAAATCATGCTTTGGGAAAAATAAGTCTTGTACTATTTTCATTATGTCCTTCATTAACACCATTACTTCTTATCACCATTCAGTTTTTTTTAAAGGGCTGTAAGGAACATTGTAGTTTATTAAATCCAGTAAAGGCCAAATTTGAATAAATTGTAGCTAATTATAAATTCAACTGAACACAAGATGTGATGTAAAACAAAACTATACAATTCCTCTTCCTCTGTTATTACTAAGTAAATGTTTTCCTTGCTTAATGTACTAGCCTGGTTTTCTGGAAGAACAGCCTCTCCCTTTTTTTTTTGTATTACTTTCCAAAGTAGCCACCTTGAGTTTTCAGGTTAGTGATTCAAAATAAAAACTGAAATTGTAGGAATTATTTCAAATGGCTGAGGCAGTCCCCATCTACCTTCCCCTTCTTACCTGAGTGAGCACTGTTAAAGTGCAAATGTCACAAAAGAACTAATTTGGCCACAGATTAAGACAGTCTCATTTTACAGTGGACTGTGACCTGCTGTCACTTGGATCTCCTCCTCAATATTGCCAAACTTGAATAGCAAAATATCAGGAGTCTGATCACAAAAATGTGTTAGTGCCTTAAAAAATAATTTTAGGGCTTTACTTCATTTGTGTTTTCTATCAAGATTTTGATTTCTTGGCCTTCGGCTGCAGTCCAGCTGTGTTTCAGGTACAAAGATGAAGGCTACGTACAGACTCCAGTTTCAAAGAAAAGCTGAAATTATTATGCTACTCCAGGAACTTGGGGCTTTAAAGAAAATAATCTGCTTTTCCCAGGATAAGATTTTTAATTCCTATAGCTTCAGGTGGAAGTTCAGCATTACTATTTCTGTTTGTCTCCATATTTGAGCTGATTTTCAGCTCAAGAAAGAAAGAAAGAAAATACAAAATTAGAAGGTGCAAGTAGTCATATCAGGAGTGCTCAGATGGACTTGCAAAGGCGATAGTGGAAGTGTATTCCTTTCTTTGTCCCAGTGTGAATTTTTTTCTTTCCCAAGTAGATAATTTTTACTTGATTCCTGGTACTATTTTAAGAGCAGTAGTATTTCTTTGTTTAACCTTTTTGGGTTTAACATCCGGGTGGGGTGGGGTTTTATTTGATAACAAATAGGTCCTGCAAATTTTGCTCTGCAAAAAATGTTTCAGAATTTTTAGTCTGGTCATTTCATAAGATGAGAGAAAGTATTTAATGAAGATGGGCTCAAGTCATCACCTTTATCTATTTGGAAGGCTGAGAGCCTTTAGCCCATTTAGTCCTGCTTTCAATAAGTTTCGCACAGTAGTGAATTATCTGTCCTGTGTTGACTCTCGAGACTGTTGTGACGCCACAAAAGGACACCACTCATCACTGATCTCCATTGTGATATTGAGCCATTGACTACAGCCTTCTGGATGCAACCATCCAGCCAGTACCATGTCCACTGAACAGTCTACCCATCAAATCCATATATCTCCAATTTAGAGAGAAGGATGTTGTGGGTGACCTTGCTAAAAAAGTCTGTGTACAGAGCAGCAAACTTAACCATATCTTAAACCATTGGATTCTAATAAGATTCTCCCTGAGATGAAGTACTTAAAACAGCAATCATAAATGGTGGGAAGTGAATGCACTAAATAAATAAATGGGATTTTAACAAAATTATCTTGTGCCACTTCCATATGTGTGTCTGTGTGAATTCAAAGAAAAGAAATAAGTAAACATGACATTGTAGCATCAAAAGCTTGTGCCAGATGTCTTATGCTCAGAGTTAAGTCCTACATGAATCAAGGAAAACTGTTGAGTTTAGCTGAAAGTCAGTGCAGGTCTGCCTTCCTTGACCTTGTGCTCAGTAGAGAGCTTGTCAAATAAGGTCCACAGCTGTGAAAGAGTGACATCTTAGAGAGTAGGAAAAACTCTGTTCTGTTGTCTTTAGTCTGTGTTTTCCTGTATTTAAATCCCACTGCCCTTAATGAGGCAGAGGAAAAGAATGGGCACAATTCTAGTTTTCTCGAATTTATGCTGGTATCCAAGGGTTCTCTATGCTGCAGAACATATGATGCAGAAGTTCTCTACTCCCTAGAAATAAGAAATTAGGAAGCCCTCACTGGAGCAGTGAGGGAACTGTTGCATGCCTGGGACCACACACTCAGCCTTCTGAATAGATCAGGGCTGGTCTACAAACTGATGTTGCAAGCAGGGCAAATCAAAATGCTAATATACTGCCATACAAATGAGAATGAGAGTGAAGTCTGCTTTTTATTTTCAAGGTTTTGTGATCACTGCCATTTTCTCCTCTAGAAAGAGAACTCCACAACAAAAATCAAATTAGAGCTGTCAAAGCAAGCAGGAGCAGTGGTAACTTGAGAAATCTTCCAGGAACAGCAATCTGTGTATGGACACATGTGACTAACTGTAGTGTGATACTTCTTTCCTACATTTCCATTCACTCTCTACACCAAGAACACAAAGCTTGTAGCTGGTGTAGAAACTCTTACAATAACCATAACTGGATAATTTTTAATTCCACAGAAGGTGGAAAACAATGATGTATTGGAAGGTTTCTGCACCATGGTGTGGTGGCTGCAAAGGCAGCAAGAGGACATGGATTGCCTGTTCTGGCTTTCCTCTTTCCAGTACTCAGATTCTGCAGAGCAACTTTGAAACAAAGAAAGATAAGAAAGGAGTACTTACTTGAGCTCATTTTAGCATTAGAGTTGTGCAGGTGTAGTGGAGGTCAAACTGGATCCATGAATATCTGACTGTCCACAAGTCAGGTAGTTAGATACCTTGTTTGTGCTATTGTGCCTAAAATTACAAGATTGAATGATGGGAATGAGAGAAATTTCTACTTTTTGTGGTGATATCAGGACTCCACCTAAAACTATGATCTCCAAAATAGACAGGCAAAGATGAGATCTATTTAAAAAAATACAAGATCAGTATCTCTGCTATGAAATACAGCAATATCCAGTGCAGTCAGTTCACCTTAAAAGGGAGAGTTACTTTTGTTTGAGGCTGGGGGCTCAGCTCTGGCTTTGTTGGTACGCTATAGACAGGGAATTACTTTGGGAAGGGCTGCACAGGGACGGGAGGGATTCTTTCAGTCACCTAGAATGAACAGCTTAGACCATCCCGCTTCCTGTGGTGAAGGAAGGAAGACTTCACAGCACCAGAAGAATATGCCTAAGTCAGATGCAGGTATGTGTTTTGGACGATGCTGCATTCAGGAATCCCTCTTGGTTTGCTCAATGTGATGTGTTGTAAACTCTGCAGCCATTTGTTACAGCAAATAAGCAGTGTGTCAGAAAGCAGCTTGCTGTGCATTTTGTCTCTGCTTAAATGGCTTGTTGAACTGATAATTAATAGGCAGCAGGGCATTAGCTTTATCATAACTTTATTGGATGGATGGTAAGTTATCACTGGAGGTAGTCAGAAAGAACAGTGAACTCTTATCTGTCCAAGCTTTTCCCATTTATTGGAATTGCAGCCATTGATCTGTTGAATAGAACACTTTGAGAACTGTAATATGCACATGAATTATTATTGAATAGAAATGTCACATGGGATTCTTAAATTATTCCCATTTGCTTCAGCTGAATATCAGGTACAATAGTATTGTATGATCTTACAATCAAAACAAAAGAAACTTTTGGGTTAAATATGTTGTTTCTGTGTATGCATCTCTGTAGAGATGTATTTAAACTAAAAAATGGATCAGGACTACACAGAGATTAAAGTATTAATGTCTGAATCCTTTAAACTAAAAATTCCTAAAGTGTCCTCAAAATTTTCATTACTAATTCAGCTTAAATATGATTCTGTTCAGATGTGATGCTCTAGTGAGATAACTGTTCAGTGTCTCCTGCACATACGAAAAATCAATAGCAAAAGCAATAGAATAAGGTATGTTTATATTTAGCAACGTATACTGGCTGACGTGCAATATTTCTCCTGCGGGCTAGGTCCTACCACAAACAGCTGGATGCTGGAGAGGGCTGTTGAGCATGGTGCTGTGGTGTTATGTATCCTCCAGGAAGGTGATGGGGAGCAGGTGCTGCTGACTCACCAGCCGATGAGAGTGCTGATGCTCATCATAAGCAGCTGGCTATGAGTAACGCTGCTGCACAGGAAGCTTTTGTGTGCCTCTGGCTGTCTTTCTTAGCAGTTTCTGTTCTTGCTTTCTCTTAAGGTCAGCTCCTTTATTAAGGTGATCAAAGTGCATCTTCAGGAGAGGAATGAGAAAAGCTTCAGGTGACAGGCATATTGATCGTACACGTACCTGCATGCTTGTGGATTGCAGCACTGGGCCTGTACTTTAATAATGGACTGTGTCAGCAGTTCTCTAATGTGCTGGTACCCACCTGTTCATCAGAGCTCAGTTCAGTGTGCATGTAGGTGATTGCTTATACAGTCAATCACCCCAGGCAGTGAGCCAGCTTCACTTTCTGGAAGCGAAGTAAAGCTGGGAGTTAGCGCCTTGCCTTGTTGCTCTGCTTTTGTCACTTCACTGCATCTAGTGGGGGCAAGTCTGAGTCTTGTCCCTGCTGAAGACACAGTGCTGGAGTCTACAGGTCTGTATGTATAAAAGACCTGTTAAAGCTGCAAGACTCTACACCGATTGTAAAGCTTCTTTTTATTATTAATATTCTTTTATTTTTGCTGCTAGAGCCATGTAAAATTACTTGAAGGATTTCTAGTCAGAAGGATTTTTGCTCCTAAGCTTCTGTCAGGGGATGGAGTGGAAATGGCATAGCTGAATTCTGAGGGCCTTTTTCAGTTCATGCGTAACACACAGTGTTGTGAACGTCACTAAGCAGGAATTAAATTCTCACATTTGAACAGTTTAGTTCTTTGAAGAGGTGCTACTTAGTTCATCTTTAAAAGCTTGAGGCCATTTCTTCATAATAGTCTGCTAATGTAAGGACAGTGCTAAGAGGTTGCTTCTAAAAGCTTGTCACGTTTATTTATATCCGTGATGGAAGCGAGCACTGCGAAAGCTTCTCTATTAGGGCTGCGATGTAAGAGAAGTGAGTAAGGAACAGCTTTGAAAGGTCTGCATGATCAATCAGATAGGACAGTTGCAACACTTCATTGTCTCTGCTTTGGCAAGCACTGAGTGCTTGGCTTCTTGGAGCCCCCGTCGCAGCAAGAGCAAATGTTTGGCTTGATGCAGACAGCTAGATTCTTAGCTGTTATGTGGAATTTTTGGGATAGCCTAAGGCTGGAGGTAACGGTCCTCAATTTTCCTCCTCCTGGTAGACAGTGGGCACCGTTTCAGTTCAAATGGGCAAGCTTTAGCCAGTGCCGTGTGTTAGACTCATCCTAATACGGCAAAGTCTTTCTTGGAAACTGGAGCAGGATGGGAGATTGTTTTCTGTCTTGGAAGGTATAGAGTCTTCAAAAAATTTCCTGTCGATATGGGATAAAACCAGTGAAAAAAAATAGTTTTCCTGACCTGTCAGATAGCGTCCAGGGAGATGGGTTTGCCTTAGTTTCATATTTTATTTAAACCTGAATTTTCTTAATGGAAAAATAAAACCTTGGCTTACATTTCAAAACAAGATTGTGGGAGCAGGGATTATATTTTTTTTCCTCCTGTAGGAAATGGTAAAAAATTCCTTTTCTTTGGGGCTTTTTGTGAGAAACCACACAGAGAAGGTTCGTATAAACTTGGCTCTCCCTGTCTAAAGTTGCAGAGTCACTGTGACACAATATTTTGGGTCAGGAAAGTTCTCAGCCAGCTACTAGTATTTAAATACCTTGTGTTAAACTGAGGACATTTCAGTGAGCTCCTGCTGCAACATACTTGTGCGTGTTAAGTTTGAACACTTTTTTCTGCAAGTTCACGTCAGATTCTTCAAAGGGAGAGAAGTTCGGTCAGGATTACAAAGAATTAGAAGTCCTGGATGGAGGCAGTAAACTGCAAAAAACTGCACTCCTTCGGCAATCTTTGCCTCTTCAACCACAGTACTTTAAATATGGTCCTATTCAGTCTGTAGGAAAATGTATCCATTTCTAGTAGCTCTGTAGAAGAAACAGGATTAGACATTGGTCCAGTTACAGACGGTCTAATATAAATTTATGTCCGTAATTGGTTTCTTGCTGTCTCATACTCTGCCATACTGTGTTGGTGTTTCCACTGTGTGTCTTCAGATCTGACTCAAGAAGCTGGATCATTTCTTACTTGCTTAAGGAATTAAATGATCATCCAGTGAGGAAGGGTTTCAGCAGGTCTAAAGCTCACTGCACTCTCTCTGATTCTTATATCTTGTTATCCTCCCTTTGTTATTTTTCTGGCAGACAGATGTGTTCTTTTTTTTGCTGTTTGCGTACAAATATTTAATTAAAATAGGAAGTGGTAACACTTCTCAGAGGCAGCTGTTGTCTTTACCTCCAAATGCAAAGAGTCAGTTGAACAACGGCTTCAAAATGTCTGAAAAAAAGCTATGACCTGATCAGTAAGTCTATGGTGGCAGCAGGTACATGAGCAGCAGATCAAGGAAGGACCATGAGCAGCATGTGTCCACCACTGCATTTGGCAGCGCAGCTGGCTGCAGCCTGCCTCAGGATCACACAGCAGCAGCCAGAGCTGTGCCTGCTGGAGAGCAAAATATTCAGGAAAGCATCAAGCTTCTGAAAAAAACAAAGAACAAGGAGATGCTGCAAAGCTGACCAGGCTTGTGTTTCAAAGCACAGGAGCTGTAATCACTCACTACTGAGTATTTCAGGGGGCAAAATCAGTTTGCTGGCTCTGCTATAGCCGTCAGCTGCCCTCCAGGCTTCTTTGATGAACCAGCATGCTAGTTAGAACCATGGTGCTAACTGGAATCAAAGTGCAGTTTTTCTTTACCAGAAAGCAGAACACTTTTCAGTGTAGCTAAAAGCTTCAGTTCTGTTTTATGCATTGCAGTTGACTGCTGCATTTCTCATTAAAATGTCTCAGCACAGGATGTTGAACAGCTTCCTTGACCTGTTCCTTCTACAAGCATCCAGGCAAGATATTCAGAAGCAGGACATTTAAAAAAAACCAAAAAACCAAAACAGATTATGTATTTTTATTTAATAATGAGTTCCATTTTCTCTGAGTTATAATCAAAACTTGGGGTATTTTTACATGAAAAGGATTAGTGTAATTATCACAGAAATTATTGAAAATATACAGCTGCAGAGAGCATTAGAAAAAAACAACCTTTAATGTCGTCTTTCTGTTTACTGGTTAAGTTTTGATCTTGGGTCTTTTGATCATAAGAAGGGTCCAAGTTAAAAGCAGATGTTCTCTAATAAGTGTGTATACACACTAGTTCATTAACTTGCCAGCAGGTGAACAAGAGCCATAGTTGGAGAATGAACTGCAGCTTCCCTGACTAATCTGTTGGTTTTACCAAAATACGGTAACCCTGATAATGACATAGAAGAATGATAATTTCTTTTGGGACAATCTGTTTCATGCTGCAGATGTAATAAAAAATAACATAAAATAAAAATTAAGGGAAAAAGAAAGTGGAGAGAGAGAGAGAAACCCACACTCATTGAAAACTAAGAGACAAGTATATGGAAATCAATTTCATCAGTCCTATGAATCATTTTTGTATGTAGTTTTGAAAGAAAACTAATTAAAGTAAGTGAAGTTATTTCTCTTGATCTGGCATCCATTAAAATCTCTTCGAATATGTAATGGATGTGGTTAACATAACAGAAGAACTAAACTATAAAAAAATCTCTTGCATTACCTTTTCACCCAGCTGTTGTGTGTTGGAGCATATTTTTTTTCTTAATGTAGTAGTGAATATCCAAAGTGTATTTATTACAATTCTCACTTTACAATATAGTGTTTTACCTTATCAAAGAAGGAAAAGCAAGGCTGTTTCTCTCTTCAGGATTGTTGGGCATGTTTTAAAATCTGTGAACAGGGTTAAATGTTCTGTTATAACACTGTATCTTGCTGTTCAGGTTTAAAAGAAAATTTCCACATGCAGGTGTATGCACATGCAGGCACACACTTGAGTGAATTTGGTGTTATGGCAAATTAGATGCAGCATCTGATTTGGAGATGGAAAAGCTGTTTGTCAGCTCAAGAGATGGAATAGTGCATGCACATGCTCACCTGTTTCAAACTCAGCTGGCAGAGACTTTCTTCAGTAATGAGAAAGCAGCTCAGTTTTGCTCTTTCAGCTGTTATTTGTATTGAGATCTCATTCCAAGTAATACTGATTAATACGAGGTAGACTTTTGCTTTAAGAACTGAAGAGCATCCCTAGCTTATTCCTTACAAAAATAGCTAGTAGATGGTAATAAGCTGTTGCAGAATATCATAAGAGACAAAGGAAAGAAAGAAAAGTTCTTCATCTACCTGATTCATTTTCTTGTGGTTTTTTTTATCTGATAGAAATACAGAACACAGTTTTATCTAGAGAACAGTGTAAGGGAGGAAATGCAAGTGTATGTAGCATCATAAGGTATTGCCCTTTTTCCTTCTGTGTCTAGTAGTGATGAAGATCAGAGCATCTGCACTTCTCTCACTTCTGTTCCTGCCTTTTTTTCAATAGTTGATTTGTAATAGTGTTAATGAAACCCTCATTGTAAATAGATGAAAAAAGCAATAAAAAGCTTAACATTGCAAGTGCATAATAACTACCAGTCAGCACGGTACATTGCTTCTCAAACAGGACAGAAATTAGTTGCATGCCTATTTACCAATTCTATATTTAAAAAAAAAAATCAGCTTTAAGACCAGTGACCCCTTGATTTGATTCCTGAAAAAGAGAAAAAAAAAATGATAGTACCAATTGTCTGTATTTGCTGCCATATGTAAATAATATCCACTCAATAAGAGCTCTGCTGTTATA
Organism: Phaenicophaeus curvirostris; assembly: GCF_032191515.1. NCBI lineage: Eukaryota > Metazoa > Chordata > Aves > Cuculiformes > Cuculidae > Phaenicophaeus > Phaenicophaeus curvirostris. Next base: position 91,180,493 of record NC_091393.1, on the reverse strand, counting down.
TACGGCTGTGAAGTGTCTGTGAAAATTAAGCATTAGGACAACACTGCCTCCTGCAAATATTTTAATAAAAGTGCCTTAAGAGAATGAGTACAGCTGAGATAATTTATCTTTTCAAATCCACATAATTCCTGTTCAGTGAGGCAATTTAACTCCCAGTATTCTATGAAGCTTGGTATTCCAGTCACACAATTGACTAGATGCAGTAATATTTATCAGTTCCCTCTGTGTATTCTAAACAGAATTCTCCAGATTTGCTTCAGACCTTCTGTTTGTCATGGGAGCTTGTGCATTTGGAAATTAAATACTAAGATTTGGCTTTCTACCTGAACCCTTCTCACAAGCCAGTTTCATGTATTTCATGCTGACTACATTGACTTATATGAATTTGGTCAAATAAACATAAGGCAATAAGGATTGATTGTGGAGATCCATTCATTAGTGAAGAAAATACTCTTTACCAAGTTTGATTAAAACATTTTAACGCAACATTCCTAAACGTTATAGGTGTCTGAGCACTACATTTCAATTCTTAGGCTGTTTAATCAAAATCTAATTATGAGTTTTAAATAAACTAAACCATTGATTTGTCTTCCATAACTGAACTCACCTATCACCTCCTAGGAGATGGATAAACAGGTTGCACTTTGTCATATTTATACCTCCTCACTGAAAACTTCTCTTTGAAATGATTTTATGAGAAAGCTTCAGCTGTTTTGTAAGAAAATTTGAGCAATAACACAAAAAAGGCAGTTTTATGTCATCTAATATTATTATAATGAGTGCTTTGGTAAATGCTGTGAAGTCTGAACACTATTTATATTTTAACCACTTTCTAATCCCCTTCATTATTTCATTACTTATAGAATTTTAATGTCACTGTCTCCTCATGCCAGCAGTCTGTACAGTGAAAGGAGGGTTCGCCTATCTTCAGAGTTATGAGATCATCAGTTTTACCAGCTTAAACCATCCTGTAGGTCTAATGTTCTAGAGAACTGTTAGGTCTCATAGTCATTAAGCGATTACGTTTTTGTGGTTCTTAACAAGGGTAGGAAAAGGGAGAGTGGTATGTCTATTTCAGTCCTAAGTGAACTAATAATAATCAGAGAGTTACTTGACCTTATGTTTACAGCATATGAGAAAGAAACTTGAGGCAATTAATGTCAATCTTAATTTTTTGTTGTATTTGTTATTTTCCTGAATAAAAGAAGAAAAAAGAGAGATTTCTGATGGTCAGTACAAAAATTCATGCTTTTCTCTCTGAACAAATACTGTAATGACAACAGGAGACTTTATGTTTAGAGGGATTTTCGATTGCACAATGACCTTGTCAGCATCTTCTGATATCTAAGACCTTCAGAAGGTCTGGCCCATACCGTGTCCTTTAGCACCAAGCTCTTACATTCTGTGCCAGTTTTCATTTGGAGGTGAGAAGAGAAACATAAAGAATACTGGTCTTAGATTCACATTCTGTTTCTAACTTTTAGCTGCTTTAAAGAAAATTGTCTTGTTTATCTCCTAAGAAAAGGGAAACTGAAAATTAGTTAGGACAAAGCTTCCTCGTTTTCATGCTCAAAATAAAAAAATACTTGTACTTGTGGTAGAAATGTAGTTAAAACAGGGCAGGAGTTCACTCAGATACTTCTGTCCACAGTAGTATTTGCCGCATTATTTATAGAACTTGGATTGACACCACAGCTACAGCTCTTATTTATTCTATTTCTACATTCATACAAAATCATCACCTTTTAACTTATTAAACTTCACAGCATGATTCAGTAATGCAGTATTTCTTATATAAATTATTTGAACAGATAACAAAAAAATCAGATATTCAGGAAAGTCATCATAGGTTCTTATTAAATTTTAAACAAATTTTTTTAAAAAGCAAAATGCATTAAAATGTAATTTACATGCTAAAAATACATTTGGAATAAATTTCTTGATCTCCATCCAATGCAGCTATTAAAAGTAACTTTCTCTGAGTGTTGGACTAAATCTTTCCTCTTACCAGCTGTGTCCCAGCTCCTGAATCTAAGCCTGCCCTGCGCCACGCTCTTTACACAGGTATATGCCAATGTCTGCTGGTTTTGCTGCATTGACAGCTCCCTTCTGAAGGCTGAACTGCTTCTCCTTTGTCTCCTTCCACTGCTCTAAGTCATCTGCTGCATTCCACCTTGTGCCTGCACCTCCTTTTTCCCTCTCTGAGGTCCCTCGCTTCTACCATGGAAGCAAATTTCATTTAGAATCTCTGGCTGCTTTCTGCCAACAGGTGTATGTGTTGAACATGTTCATTGTCTGTCTGGATGCTCTGTCTAAATCTGCGTGATGGTACATTTTATACACAGCAATCACTCAATTAGTTACAGAGTCTGAAATTTTTACAGGGCAATCTGTGAGATTAGGAGTAAGTGCTCAGGGAAGCTGGTGGAAGTCTCCTGACTTGGCATATTTAAACTGGAATTACTGACACAGTTGTCCTGACAAAGGAGCATTTTATACTCCCCGAGTCTTTTATTGCAACATATGTGGGGATCTGTAAAGCACATTGATGTTGCAGTTGTGTTGAAGTGCCAGGCGTTATTGGTTTAAATCTTTCAGGTTAAGAGTTCTCATGGACATGGGGAGGCTGGTTTTTAAGTTTTCTGTTTTATGTTCTTCACACATGGTCTCCTGCTGCATAGACTTGGTTTAAAATTATAAAATGCAGAATTAAGTATTAATGAGGATCTTGGAAAAGTGAATATCAGCCGTGGGTGGCTAATGAGCAATCTAGACTTAAAATGTAAAAATTGCATGGAGGAAAAATCCTCCAAATGTAGAAATGGAAAAATGCCTCTTCCTTGCTCTGCACCAGCAATGTCGTGTGCCAGGTTGCAGAGTCCAACCAAGGTGAGGGCTGAACTAACACATGCCTGAATTCATAAAGCCAGCAGAAATGACCTCCTCTTCTCAGGAATAGATAATATAGTTTCCTTTTTGACTGGCACATTATTCTTACAGTGTTAAGTCTTGGGAAACAATCTTGGGTGGAAGTCATTTTGTACACTTTTGTGTTCTTTTCTGAAAAGCCCTTTTTTTCTTGGCTAAGAGCCTTCTTTCAGTTCTGTCTGGGTTCCCAGGACTGTTTGTTTGTGTTGGTGTATTTCTCTGTTCAGCAAAAGCCTAGAGAGCCTGGAGCTGCTCATTTAGGAGAGTCTGACGGTGATTACTCCTGCCACCTCCAGAGACCTTATAAAGTGGAAAGAAGATTGGAAAGATCAGGAAAAAAAAATTCTTAATGGAAATTATAAGGGCATGTTGGAGAAGTAAATCTATGACAGTCTTGTTTTTAGCAGAGTTGTGTGTTTTGCATACACAAAGGAGGGAAAGCTGGGTTCACAATAGTGTACGTGTGAAGTTTTTTTCAAGGCTGGCCAGTCTTCTCCACTGCTTTTTCCTAAACAGTGACTGATACAAGCTATAAAGAAAACTCTTCTTGGAGAAGAGGAGTTCTTGGTTCTTGGAGAAATACTTTTGTTATGTTTTTCCAAATCAAAAGTACCTCAAATGCCTAAAACATATTACGGCAAAAGACCATGTGCAGGTGAGTTGATGCCTAAATGGCCAGCGAAGTCAAGGAGTCAGGCTTACTTCTAATGCATCTCACTGACTCAGTGAGTTCTCCTTAGGCATCCTGGAACAGCGTTCTCTTTTGCCATATGGAATAAGTTACCAGACCTTTTAGAAAGTCTGTGGCTTTCAAATCTGCTCCAGTGGGATGAACTGGAAGGTAACTATAAGCCATTTTCCCACCTACCATTTAAAAACACCTACTGAGTAAGAACTGAGATGCAGAATAATTTTGAAAGAATCTGTTTAAGTATCTACCTAAATATTTCTATACATTTGCACCCTGAGTACTTCATGCTAAAATAAGATTACATGCTTTTTTTTTCCTAACAGTAAAATAATAAGGCTGAAGACTTAATATTAACATTTCTGTATTATATCAATACTGAAAGAAATTGAATTGATGTATTACAAATAGGGTTAGGAACACTTCAGATTTCTCAATACAAGACCATCAATTCTTTATTTGCTTTTGGGGGTTTTTGAGTTTTTGTTTGTATTTTTCCTCAGATTAATTCCTAGAAGAAAAGACTCAGCCAAAACACTTCAGGCAATTGTGGGACTGAAGCACATATAACCAGATTGGCAATTTTCTTTGACAAACCAGACTTAGCATTTGGTTGGAGGTAAGGAAAAGGAGAAGGGAATATGGGGAGGACTTAGGTTTGTGCCCCAGAGGTGAGGAGCAGTCCTTTGTCAGGATTTGGCCTTTTGGTGTATGGGAATTGACCAGTCATTTTTCTCTTACTTAGAAATTCCTGCTCAAGTTAACAGGGGCAGTTGTGCTTTTTTGATACATAGACGTATTTAAATTATTCACGGAGTATTATATGAAACTGTGTCAGGACAGCAGGACAGAGCCTTAATGTTGGTATATGCTGTGGCTTCTGCATCCTTCTGTCTTGCTTGTTAGTACTTGCTGGTTGTATGCTCTGGTCTAGGCAGAGATGCAGCCCAGAGCAGGTGCCACTGAACTTTCTCAGGAGTTGAATCGGACAGTAAAGGAAACATGACTGTTTTTTTCCCGTTCTCTCTCTTTCCTTCTGGGGAAGGAGATATTTTGCCAGTGCCTGAGAGGCACGCAGTACTTGCCTACTCACATCCCGTGCTAAGTGGTCAGCTTTGCTGATGATACTGAGTATTACTGGTAAAAAAGGTCATGGGGTGAGTGTGAATTAGGTGCAGAAGAATCTTAGGAGGCTTCAGTGGCATAGCAGAAAAATGGCAGATAAAATTTAGTTCAGTATGTTACCTGTATGTCGACATAGAGAGGGAGAACAAAAGCCAAGATTTGTATCACTGAGCAGACCGTTACCATCCAGGAGAGAGCCTGGCGTTATCTCACTGACGGTCCAATGAGAACATCAGCTTAGCAGCAGAAAAAAACAAATGAGTGGTGCCATTTTACCTCTGTACAAAGCTATCCTGTGCCCACATACTGACAGATGCAAAATTGTCTATGACTTGATTTTGAAGTAGATGCAAAAGGCTCGAAAAGTATAACCGCATCTGGCTTGGAGACTCATCTAGTTTTAGGTTGGATTTCTGAGGTGCTTTAGCCTACTATATGCAAGTTCATAAATGCTTAAGCATATATGCATTTATTGCATAAATCTAAGTCAGTATAGCAGACTTCTGTCTGCACAATAAGGTAAATAGCATTTGCCCTTCTGCTCTCCTCACTCTGATTTGGTTCCAGTTTTTCTCATTGTTTTCAACATGACAGCTTTGCTGTCCAGGTTTTGAGACAGTTGTTCTTCTTGTTGTATCTACTTTATAGACAGTTCCACCTGCATTGGTTCCTATCCCTGCTGCAACTTTTTCCTTTTACAGCTTGTTACTTTATTTGGATTTTCTCCTTTTGCTTCACCCTGCCATGCTTTTATCAGTCCTGGATGGGACCTCTTTTACGCACCACAGTATTCATATATAGGCAGTTGCTAAACCCTCTGTTATTTATATTCAGGCTACTGTTCCTCTCTGCAGTCCCTGCAGCATTCCCCACATACAAGAAAGCATGTAGCAGAGCTTGACAGGTTTTGGACAAGAACAGCAGGGATGATGAAAAGGTGGAACAGTTTCCATGCACAGAATGATGATGCACGTAAATGCTGCAGCAAAAAAGTTGGATGGATGGATGGAGGAATTATAATAAAGTTTGTTCAAGTGAAGTTTAAAGATTCAGAGCAGACACAAGTGTTGTGTCCTGTTTTCTAAATGGTTTTCATGAAAGTTAGAGTAGAGAATCTAACACTTTACAGGAGTCTGGTAGTTATTTGTTAAACAGGTTTCATATATTTCGATCTGTCTCTGCCAAGTTTTGCTGGGGTTTTTTTGTTTGGTTTTTTTTTCACTGGACTAGATAAAAGTTCTGTTTATTTTCTTGTCCTGTGCAGCAGTTGTTTTACTAGAGCAATACATAATTATAACACTCAAGTATTGTTATTTATTCAAGTATTTAATGTACTTCTTTTCTCAGATGGGTAAGTGTGGGAGTTAGTTTTGGGTTTGTGAGGGGATTTTGAGAGAAGATTCTGTCATATATTCATAGATGTGAAGTTCCTCAATATCTGTCACAAGCAAGTTATATATTTCCAGGCATCAATATTTCAGCTACTTTCAAGCCAAGTCCCCCAAATTATTGAGTGCTTTTAATTTCTGCTTGAGTTGCTGGACCTAGAGGTTACCATACAACAAAGAGCATTACACCCTGACAACCCACTCCTATTTCCATTCAAGTTGGTGGCAAAATCCCCACTGATTTTGTCAGCACCAGTTTTAATTGTCTGTATCTCCTTTTCTCAGGTAAACCAATTCTCTGCAAAGTCTGCAATATTTAAATCTGAGACTTATTATGTCAGATGAAAATTTTATTATAGTAGGACCTTATCTCAGATACATTAAACCTTACATTTACTGCAGTTGATCTTTCACATACACTTTCATAGCTTTAGAAAACACCGTCATGGTGTTGTTCTTCAGAAATCTTCTCCAAGCAGTCAAGCCATCTTACAAAAAGCTAATTTGGGGTAAGCTGCCTGCTGAATTTTACACAGCCTACATTCAATACACTTGCTGCTCTGTACTGGGCTGAAGATCTATTGCCTGACTCCTAAAATGAGTCCAAGTTTTGTCACATCGATTCTCTTCAGGAAGCAGCTGTTTTCAGCTATTGAGCTACTTCAACTTGTGTAGTGGCAGTCATGCCTTTTATCACATAAACAGTTCAATGTGCATTGCCTTTTATTCTGTGTCATGCTGCAAAACAAAACAAAAAAAAATCTAAAGGAGCCAAAAGCTATTTTATACTTGACAACAGCATATAATGAACTGTGCTTCCTGGGGGAAAATTACTAATGGTTCCCTCTTGGTATAAGGGACAGAGGCTAGTTCTACTTAGAGTGAGAGACACAGTAATTAAGCTCTGCTCCACTGCATTTAGGAGAGTGAGCCCTGAGGAATGCAGAGTAACTTCAAGATGCCAGATTTCTCAAGGAATATTGACTTCCTAAAGAATGCCTGGAATTAGTCTGGGATTTCTTTAGAGGACCATTTTTCAAAGAGGGAAAAAGCACAGTGGGATTTCTTTATAGCTTATGCTTGGTTGTGCATTCTCAGTTCATAAGCTTGGGGCCATATCAGTGCAGAGGGCACCTTTGCAAATACAGGAATACCCACAGGCTGTACCAGTAGGATATCTCATATAAATCTGTGCTTTGTACCAATTCAGTAAAACTCTTCCCTGGGTTGAAATAGCATATAATGGCAGGAATACTCTTGTAACTTCTACCAGTAAAATTCTGTAGATTAGGGATTGAGCCCTATTATACTGTTACCTTATGTGTTCAGTTTAGTTGTAATGGACCTATAGTTTTCCTTAGAGCATTTGATATCATCTTACTGCTTTATGCTGAACAGTAAAATCCCAGACCCTATCACAGCAGCCAGGGTTAAAGGCCTTTCCTAGCAGCCACAAGATCATCCTGTTGTTCCTAAGGCATCCTTTCCAGTGAGCCCAGTGTTGGATGATGGTGTCATTGTCATGGAGCTCTATGCACGTTGCTATTTGAACTACAGAAGGCGGAAGTATTCAACAACTTTTTTGCCTTGGTCTTCACTAGCAACCTCTCTTCCCACACCTCTCGAGGGGATAGGCTGCAAGATGTGGACTGGGAGAGTAAAGTCCCTCCTGCTGTAGGAAAAGATGAGGTTTCTGAGCACCTGGGGGATGTAAGTTGATGGGACTGGATGAGATGCATCTGAGAGTTCTGAGGGGTCTCTGAGAGTTGGCTGATGTAGTCACCAGGCCACTCTCCATGATATTTGAAAAGTCACAGCAGTCAGACAAAGTCGCTGGTGACTGGAAAAGGGATATATTGTATCCATTTTTAAAAAGAGTAGAAAAGAGGACCTTGGGGACTACCGACCTGTCAGCTTTACCTCTGTGCCTGGGAAGATCATGGAACAGATCCTCCTGGAAGCTGTGCTGAGGCACACAGAAGACAGGGAGGTGATTCAAGACAGCCAGCATGGCTTCATCAAGGGTAAGTCCTGCCTGACCAGTTTTGTGGACTTATGTGCGGGAGTGGTTACATCAGTGGACAAGAGAAGACCCACAGATGTCTTCTATCTGGACTTCTCTAAAGCCATTGGCTTTGTTCTCCAGCCCCTTCACCAGCTTTGTCACCCTTCTCTGGACTCGCTCCAGAGCCTCAGCATCCTTCTTGTGGTGAGGGGCCTAGAACTGAACACAGGATTCAAGAAGCGGTCTCACCAGTGCCGAGTACAGAGGAAGAATAACCTCCCTGGACCTGCTGGTCACGCCGTTTCTGATCCAAGCCAGGATGCCATTGGCCTTCTCGGCCACCTGGGCACACTGCTGGCTCATATTCAGTCGCTGTCAACCAACACCCCCAGGTCCCTCTCCTCCAGGCAGCTTTCTAGACAGACTTCTCCTAGTCTGTAGCTCTGCACAGGGTTGTTGTGCCCCAAGTGCAGGACCCGGCACTTGGCCTTGTTAAACCTCATGCCATTGGACTCAGCCCAGTGGTCCAGCCTGTTCAGATCCCTTTGCAGAGCCTCCCTACCCTCCAGCAGATCAAAAGTTCCACCCAGCTTAGTGTCAACCGCAAACTTACTTAGGATGCATTTGATCCCCTCATCCAGATCATTGATAAATTGATATTGTTGCCTTTCAGTACTTAAGGGGGGCTTATAAGAAAGATAGGGAAAAGCTTTTTGCACGGCCTGTAGCAATAGGACAAGGGGTAGAGGTTTTAAACTAAAAGAGGAGAAGTTCAGACGAGATATTAGGAAGAAATCTTTTTTACTGAGGATAGTGAAACACTGGAACAGGTTGCCCAGAGAGGTGGTAGATGCCCCATCCCTGGAGGTCTTCAAAGCAAGGTTGGATGGAGCTCTGAGCAACCTAATCTAGTTTAAGATGTCCCTGCTCACTTCAGGTCATTTGAACCAGATGACCTTCATGGTCCCTTCCAATTAGAGCCATTTTATGATTCTATGATTCTATGAACTAACCTGTTCTATAAGATGTAAATTTTATATCATGATGCCATTTATTAAAAAAAACATAATTAAATAGCACTTGTCTTTATTGCAGTAAATCCTGTGTTGCATGGGCAACACATTGGGTGCAATTCCTTAAAAATATCCTAAAACACCTATCCTTACAAGCCTGCATTGTAACTAGTTGCCACTCATGAAGAGAGAAAGCATGGTTTCTTCTCCTAATGTCATTTGAATCTGCTTTGGCCAACTTCAAGGTTGCAGTAGGTTGCCAGGCTTCTGAGCAGTAGAATATGGCGATAGATGTGTGTATCCTTCTGTTGTATTGTAATTTTTAACTAAATATTTGCCGAACTTTGTGATTCCAGCTGTTTTGCGAATACCAAAGGGAAGCAGAAGCACAGAGAGAAGTAGGGAATCAGTGTGAGAACTGGGAATGGATCTTGGCTCTCATGCCCCCTGTCAGTAAGAAGTAGTAGTTCGGCTTTTACTCCTCCCTGTGATGGGCTTTTTCACAGCCCTGCTTAGACACCAAGTTCCTTGGAGTTTGTGAATGGAGCTCAGTAGCACAGAAGGAAGAACTAGAATTGATCATGAAGCAGAAACACAGCAGTGTTAGAACATCCTTTCAGTGCACTGGTTTCTGTGCTTTTTGAGCTGACTGCAAAGTCTTCAATGACAGCAGTGCGTGAAAAGTTCAGTGTTGTATGTGGAAGGGGTTGCTACGAATTAGGCATGTCTCAATTTGTTTGACTTATGCCAAGTTCAGAAAGGTCAAGTCCTTGTGTAAAAAGTCATGATCACTCACTAACACAACAGCATTTTCTTTACATTCCAATAAGCATTGCTGATCTGTCTCTCTGTGAAGCTGGCTCCTGCCTTTAGAGTCAAATAAACAAGCTTTGTCTCATGCTTCTTTTTAAAGTAACATCATTGCTGACAAAATGTTATGAGGTGAGGACAGGAGAAACTAGGAGAGAGAGTCCAGCATTTACCTCCTTTGACAGTCTGGAGGAAATAGCTCTTTTTGTCTCATCCCCCTTTTTTCTTTCAGGATCCTCTGTCTTAATGTATATGTCATGCATAGATTAGGGATCCTTTATGATGGTCTAGTCTTTTTGTGGGTTTTTTTCCTCCTCTTCCTCTCTGCCCTCACCTTTACTGCCTAATGCCCAGGTAGAGTAGAGTAGTGAGCTGTCTTCCACATGGTCTGAGATTTTGATGCCTCCTAGGGAATGCCTAATACAGGCTAAAGCATCTGTAGAATGTATTTGGCTTAGTTTCTGCCAGGTGGCTATACTGGAAAGTCACATTTACTTTAAACAGTTACTAGATAGTCTGTGGAGTAGAGTGGGGACCTTTCTAACATTCTGCTGTGGGTAGTGTGCAAGACGCAAGGATACAGAAAATCCTGGGTTTATTTTGTAGTGACTTGCTAACTGAGCTGTGGAGCAGCTTCCAAAGGTGCCAGAGAGCCTAGCATCGAGGACAGCTTCAGTGTGAGCCTCTAGCAGAAGCTTCCTGGGGCCAAGCATATTTCCCTTTGGGAATCTGGTACAATATAATTATTACACCAGCAAATGCAATAGGTATTGTTGCTACAACATGATTGGCAGGTGCTACTATGAGCATGGCCACTAGCAAAGTGAAAAACAAAACAAAACAAAACAAAACAAGAAAACTCACCACATACCCAGATGTCACATCTTAAATTGCTGAGTCTTCAGTGTGATTGTGAAAAAATAAGGGTGGGGTGTTGTTTGTTTTGGTTTGGGGTTTTTTTGTCCTGCTTACACTTTGCACTTTCTGTGTCTTCAGACTGCCTGTGGTGTTACATAAAATATCTATGCTTTCATTTCAGTGCAGGCACAGTAGTATACAAAACAACTGTAAAGGTCTGCCTACAATAACCTTCCTGTACTTCTGTTACAATAGTAATTGCCAACCCATCAGTTCTTGAAACTGAGACCGTGGCAGTGCCGTGCTTAGCCAAGGACACACACTTTACGAGCATTTTAGTCACTGAAGCTAATTGCATCAAGACCCTGTATTACATGTAGTACTTTGCCAAATCTGTGCTGGTTTTTTTTTGAAAAATGGCACTAATTACCTCCGTGACAATTTATAGATGATTCAAATTAATGTATAGTCTGATTAGAGCTCCATTAATCAAAGATAGTGGATATTTTGTTAGAAAATATTAACATTTAGTCAACACTTTCTGCAGAGTGTTTCTACTATCATGTGAGTTCTGCAGGAGTAATTTCATTAATAATTCAATTCAGGTTTGTGTACCACTGCCTTCATTAAAGAAGTTGGCTACTGACAACACTTGTATTTAATGTTCTGTTAAGCTTGATTGAGATATAAGATTAAGTCGACTTACATCTCCAAGAGGGAAGACGATAAAAATTTTCAGCATTAGTACAATTACAGCTGTAATTAAGCTGCTGGTCAACCTGTACCAGGCCTACAACTCTTCACTGTAGACTAACTTAAGTCTTCAGTCTGAACCAAATGGGGCAAAATTAGCTCTGAAAAAAGGCTCAAAAGACCGCACCTGTTTTTACCAGGTAAAGCCCACCCTTGTTAGTAGTAATTGCAATTTAGAAATTGATCATTTCTGAACATTTCTCTTGCCAAATAACCTTCAGTATCCATTCTGCATGTATGGGACACATATACACAGCAACGGCACAAGGTAAGTTGAGCTAGGTAGTCTCCACTGAGGTACACTCATGAGTAGTGAGGCAAGTTTATGTTGACTTAAGAGCTTTGTTTGCTTTTACTTATAAGACTAAGAATGACCACCCAAAATTTGAAAAAAAATATATTGCTATTGAATCTTTTTTTCCTGTCTCCTTTTCTGAAAAAAAAAGTATTGTGTAACAAGAGTACTTGGATGTTTTATTCTTTCATAACATACTTGATTAAGACCATTTGCTGTCTAATGTATAATATAGTGCCTTACTTTGCCCATTTTCTAACTGGACAGTTAGATCGGTAGTAATGAGTGAAGAAGCCTCTTAGGTCTTTTTTAGTGAAGAGTTTACCTGTTCAAGTCCATGCGTTTGACTCTTGCTTCCCATCTTTTCTTTGTCACTGTTTACCTAGTTTGGTTCTCAGTCTACTGCTGACATTTCTTCCTCCTTACTGGAGATTCACTTGATCACTTTAACCCTTTGATATTTAGTTTTTCAGAGTCTTTGTCTAGAGTGATGCCAGTGCATTTGAGTCACCCTCCTGCTTTTGTCCTCTGTACTTTGATGCCTCCAAGAGCAAGTGAAAATGGAGACAATCCACAACCTCTCAAGTATTCTACCCAACAGTTATAACATCTGTTGCAGTTTGGGTTAGGATTTAAAACAAATTAAGCTACATCACTCTCTGAAGAGGAAGAAATAGTTTATTAATCTAAAGCCATAGAAGATACAGGGGCTTCAGCAAAAGGGAAGGTAGAAGTGTTAGTAAATTGATAATGACCTTGGTCCATCTGGCAGAGTAATTTTCCTGCCTCAGTAATTGAAATGTATTCAAATGCGATTAAAGGTCATCAAGGATGCAAGTCAAAGACTTAAGTAGAGTTTCTGATCAAAACATTTATTGTGTTTGACTTTTCCTTTTATGAACAGCTGAAGGATTCTGCCAAGTGGTAAATTTCTCTTATTTAATCAGGCTTCTTTGTTAAGACAAACTTTAACCGCAGCTGAGCTCTTCACTTGAGTCCAATACTGAAATGCTAAAGGACAGAGGAAGGTCTTTTACCCATAGCTGTCTTGCAATTCTGAAGTAAAGTGAACACTGATACAAATCCCATTGCAAAATAATTTTTTAGAGGGGAAACAGAGGGTCATCTGAGCAGCCTTGGCCAGTATGATGAATACACTGTTAGCAGACATGAAGGGTACTGACACTTGTGCTTTTTGTCTTTTGATCTGAAAAGGAGGACTTTCAAAATCTATACAGGGAGTGCCAATATCCATTCAAAATATTTTTTAAAGAAATTATTAAGGCGATATACGATGGTTGGACCACCAGACTTTAAGATTTGAGTAGAAAAGAACCAATAAAATAAGTGGATACTATTGCCTTATCCTCCATTTTCCAGGGCAAAATTCAGCTGCATTAAGTGACTGTGCATAAATTTTTGAGAAGCTATTCCAGAATATTTAATTCAGCATAAGGAATTGATTTTTTGTAATAATTCATGTAGAACCCGTAGAAGATCCAACCAAATAAAAGGGGGGGGGGAAGAGAAGACAGACCCTCTATCCTCTCTGTTAGGTATCCTAATTATTGCCACAGAAATTGGCATTAATCTCCCTGTCAAGATCAGGAGTAATACTGCCTTCAGAAGAAAAATAGCCTATTTCAGCAGGGTGAGTCATATTCCCCAGTTTTCCCCCCAAAACCTGGCAATCATCTTTTGCATCTTCTCCAGCTAATCAGTGTAAATGATGGACACCTTGGCGTATTCATTTGGCAATACACTTTTGCCAACATACCAAGGGCTGCCAACCTCTAGATTTGGCAGTCCTAACAAAAACGAAGGCATTCCCAGTCAAATCAACTCCATGAACATTTTTACTGCATCCGCTATAAAATCAAAGCTACCTTTCTTGGGAGCTTGTTTTCCGTGGCTAGCTTTCTTTCTGTCGTCTTACCACTTACAAGTGGATTGAAGCTAATAAGATATTTTACTCAGCTCAGTCATTAAAATAGATCATGTTCATGTTTCTTATGTGATGCTGAAAATATTAGCTGTGTTAGGAGAGTTCTCTGAATACCATTGGGCCATTTACTGACCCTACAGGTAACATGAGCAATGATGCTAACAGAAAAACAAGCCCTCTGATCTATCACCTGTTCCTTATGTCTTGTTCTTCCCAGTGCATGCTTCATCCCCTGCCTTCCATGCCTGCATGGCTGGGCTTTGCGCTGCTCTGCAAGCCCAGCACTTCATCCTGCTTCAATGCTGGCTTTGCCCAAGCCCAGCCACCCCTCTCTAACCACCTTGCTCTCATCTTCAGGTGGCTTATTTCTCCACCATGGTGTTCTAGTTTCAACACAGGGATATGAAAAAGTGTTGTTTTGATGTGTAGTGGTTGTAAACAAAGATGTCTGAATGTAGTCTGAGCCTGCTTGAATGCAGCATTGATTAATTAGCCCCAAATTATATTTAATCTGACTATCTGTGTGGTCACACCATTGCATGCAAACTATGATCTCAAATAAAACAAATCACATCCAGCTCTGATCCTCTGAGCTGATGTGGTGGTGCTTAGATTAATTAATTATTCTAGTTGTGCGGCTGATCCAATGAAGAAAGGCAGCTTGTACCATGTACTCTGTGGAGAGGTTTGCAGAGACGATTGTTTAGCAGGGACTCTGCGTATGGAAATTTGTTCTCATTTGTTCCTTTGTGTTATCCCACTTAGAAATGGAAATGACTGCCTCATAGCCAGTTCTTGTTATATTTCACTCCCGTGAGATGTGAAATTAGCACCAGGAGTGATCCCACAGTAGCTGGGGCTGTTGAGGCTGCTCTTCCAGGGAGCTAGCAAGTCCTCTCCAACATGCCTCAGCAAGGGGCAGAGACAGTCCACTGAAGTCAGCCAGGGTCGGCCAAGGGACCAGACAGGAGGTGGTGATGAAGCAGGGCCAAGGTGGAGCTGGGAAGTCTAGTCACGGTCAGGCACAGTATGCATACCTTATATGTGTAAGCTATTTTATATAGTTAAATACAGGGGCTCAGTGCTGAGTCCAGCCCTGTTCAATGTCTTTATCAATGACCTGGATGAAGGCATTGAGTGCACCCTTAGCAAGTTTGCAGGCGACACTAAGCTGGGTGGAAGTGTTGATCTGCTGGAGGGTAGGGAGGCTCTGCAAAGGGATCTGAACAGGTTGGACCGCTGGGCTGAGACCAATGGCATGAGGTTTAACAAGGTCAAATGCCGGGTCCTGCAATTGGGGCACAACAACCCTATGCAGCGCTACAGACTAGGAGAAGTCTGTCTAGAAAGCTGCCTGGAGGAGAAGGACCTGGGGGTGTTGGTTGACAGCGACTGAACATGAGCCAGCAGTGTGCCCAGGTGGCCAAGAAGGCCAATGGCATCTTGGCTTGTATCAGAAACGGTGTGACCAGCAGGTCCGGGGAGGTTATTCTCCCTCTGTACTTGGCACTGGTGAGACCGCTCCTTGAATCCTGTGTTCATTTCTGGGCCCCTCACCACAAGAAGGATGTTGAGGCTCTGGAGCGAGTCCAGAGAAGAGCAACAAAGCTGGTGAAGGGTCTGGAGAACAGGCCTTATGAGAAACATCTGCGAGAGCTGGGATTGTTTAGCCTGGAGAAGAGGAGGCTGAAGGGAGACCTCATTGCTCTCTACAAGTACCTGAAAGGAGGTTGTAGAGAGGAGGGTGCTGGCTTCTTCTCCCGAGTGACGGGGGACAGGACAAGAGGGAATGGCCTCATGCTGTGCCAGGGAAGCTTTAGGCTGAACATTAGGAAAAAATTTTTCACGGAAAGGGTCATTGTGCACTGGAACAGGCTGCCCAGGGAGGTGGTTGATTCACCTTCCCTGGAGGTGTTTAAGGGACGGATGAACGAGGGGCATGGTTTAGTGATTGATAGGAATGGTTGGACTCGATCTTTTCCAGCCTAGGGATTCTGTGATTCTGTGATTCAGTGTGGAGGCCCTCGCTAAGTCTGGTCAGGGCAATGACAGCCTGCTGGTGCTTTTGTGTCTCAGACAGCCCTGTAGGGCCCAGCCATCTTCTAGTGAGGGAGTCAAGCAAAGCCACCCCTCACTACCCTTGGAGCTCATGTTGTGTTGCTTAGCCCAGGGATGCAACGAATCCGTTTCTAACTTAGGTCAACAGCAAACACAATAAAGGCTGTGAATCACTAAAGTGTCACTTCATTGCACACCTGGGCAAGGAGACAAGAAACTAGTTGAACACTGCAGAGCTGATGAATATAAATGGGTTCACAGCTTCCTCTGGAGGGGTGTATGTGTGTGTTGATATTGAGTAAGATATGTGTATTTGTGCAATCAGCAGACTTGGTAAAGGTTTGGAGCACTCCTTTTATTCCTTTGAATAGCAGAGCACAGGTGGGACAGAGGGTGTAACAGCCACGTGTCAGCTCATGCTCGTTGCTAATTTTAGTAGGACAGGGAAGCATATGGAAAGATTATATCACATTGCACCAAGCTGCACTTTGTTAAATAAGACAATTTAAATGCAGGCACTAACTTAATAGAGGGCATAGTAATACTGTTTTCCTAGGTTATAGTTTTATGTAATGTGAAGGAGGTGGTGGTTCTGATGGGGTTTTTTTCTTCTAGAAAAAAGGACTATGCTGCTAAAGAGAAAGATACGTATATTTTAAAAAAGGATTTAAAAAAAAAATCTCAGTCACAGGATTGTTCCTTTGTATGCTTTGCTGCCCCAGTGCAGCCATCTTACCTACAAAGAACATTGTGAGTGGTCCCATTCAGCATCTGTTCAGGAAACTTTCTTTAAACAGGAAAGCAAGGAGAGCAGCTAGGGTCTTATTACACTTATTTTACCATAATATACTTATTATAACAACATATAAAGCTTTCCATTTGCATGCCTCTGAGCTGGCTTCAAGGCAAAGAGCTGTTGTTTCCCTCAGAGTACAGATGAAGGGACTTTAGCTGACAGAATTGTTTTGATCTTGGTTACCACACCGGTACATAACTTGCTGAGATTTGTGCTGATCAAACTTCCATCCCTTGAGTTACTGCTTACTGGCCTGAGACCAGATCCCAGGGAAGTGGAGCAGAGCTCAGAAAACGAGCTCTCTGCACTTGGCAATGCTGACAGATTTTGCATGTTGATGTAGCTGCCTGGGTATTTCTGTTCTATGTTTTCCAATGTAGGTGATAAAGAGTTTGCTAGCTTTTGCTTCAAATGTGCTCCAAGCTTATGCTTCTTATATAGGTACGTTTAGTTGCTATGCATATATGGGCTGCATCAGAGTCAAATTAGCTTGCGTAGGTAAGAAATGAAACAATTGTTTTATCACAAACTGGCCAGCCAAGTTCAGCCCTGTATGGCCCCTTTCCTACAGATAACTTACATGCAACAGTTAAATTTCATTGATAGGCAACAAATGTGATGGAGGTAGTTTGTTGTCAACATTTTCTGTTGGCTGATCACTGCCTTCAAGCACCACTGTCCTTCGAAGGCTGCCTGCCTTAACTCCACATCAGCCCTTTTCTTTGCCCTTTGGTGATGCAGTGAAAATAAGACACAAGTGGAAAGGGGAGTAACTTCCTACGACCTGAGACCAGCAGCATTAAAAATCCCTTAGTCCTGCTATGGCTCAGTAAGCAACTGTAAGATTGCCTGGTTGCTTTATCTGTGTGCTTCCATCCCTTAAAATGTTTGGATTTCTGTTAAGTGAGAACTCCATTCAATGGCCTGGCTTGTAGTACTAGCTTTACAGTGATACAGCAATTATCGCAAATGCAGTGTTCCTGTAAATTACCAGTGTGGTCTCAGCCCTTCTCTTACTGCACTAAACTCTAGAAGGTAATATAATTTTCATTACACAGAACATTTCAGATAGCATAGAACATGCAGTTTGTTTATTGCTAGCGTAGCTGGTTGTAAATAGTTGTTAAATTTGTTGTGCTAGCTGCTTTATTTCTTAGTGTTGTGAAGGGACAAGACAGCACCATAGAATTGCTGCAGTGGTCTGGGAATGTAAGTGGTTTTGAGGATGACAAGAAAAAATGTAGATTAAAAAAATTTGCAGGTAGTAAAGGGGCTGTGAATAATTCATCCCTAAATAATTCTTGACATTTAAAAATTAAATATTTTATGATCATTTAAGCATCTTATATTCATGACCATTCCAGAGTACATTGGGCAGAAATTGGGTTGGGGAAATAAATTATAGTACTTCACCTTCTTACCCAAATGTTTGCTTGCTGGTGATTGATGATAGCTTTCTCGGTTCCTGGCTTAAGTCCTCTTCTTTTGTGTGGCACTAAAAGGCTAAAGAAGGAGTTTTGTTGTATGCAAAAAGCTTGACATACAAACCTAAATCCAAGAACCCAAATTAGCTTGGTACAGAAATCTTCCTGAAAT
Source organism: Phaenicophaeus curvirostris (assembly GCF_032191515.1). Classification (NCBI taxonomy): domain Eukaryota; kingdom Metazoa; phylum Chordata; class Aves; order Cuculiformes; family Cuculidae; genus Phaenicophaeus; species Phaenicophaeus curvirostris. The sequence continues at coordinate 91,162,235 of NC_091393.1, read as the reverse complement.
TCAAGCTCTAGCAGCGGGGAAGTGAATTCACCCTTCTGCTCAGCATGTCTTTCTCTGTATAACGTGGGTATCTCTGCTCAATAAAAGACAGATGCTCACCTCAGGTTCCTGCCAGGCAGCAGCATTATTCCCAGCTCTGCCTTTGGGATTTTTATATACTTCTGGGGAGTTACCTTGTTATTCTCCTGTTCCATCTTGCAACTGTAAGGAAAGGAGGCTTATGGCTTTGATGTTTTGATTGGCAATTACAAGCCAAAATAATTACAACTGGAAAATAGCCTAAAATCTTTGCAAGTGTTGTCTTTCTATAGCTGTTCACACCATATTTAAGGAGTTTGCACTGGGAATACTTGCGTAGACATTTAATGATACAGATAGTGCTGTCCTCCTGTGTGCCAAGCTACATTTACTACTCTGAAATGTTTTCTTTGCGTAACAGTTTGAAGACTTTAATATAACACTTTTGCATTACTCCTGGGTGAAGATGCATCTTTATTTACAATAATGCTTTCAAAAGCTTTTGTCTGTGTTCTAAAAATAAATGAACAAACATTGAGTTTTCTTATTTTGGGAGCTTTGATTTCTCATTAGCTGTGTGTAGCTCTCAGCTAAAGATCTGTGAGGTTTCTTCCGATTTACAGATTCATCCCTTGATCTGAAAATGAAAGCTGTTTGTTTTGTTTTCTTTTCCTTTCCTATTAGCAGTTCTGGCTGACATATTCTGCCAGGCAGTTTTAAGCAGTCGTCTTTAGTGTCAATTCAAATTCAGCAGTATCATGAAGATAGTTCTTTTGATTTTAGTTATTATTGAATTATTTAGTTTAATTACTCCAGAGTCAACTTCGATATGAATAAGACCAGGATTACCACCTAAAATCTCAGGCTTTTTCCTACTGATTAGCTCTGCTGGAAAAACTAGCAGAGTGTGAAGCTTTTATTTTAAAACATGAAGCAGAAGGTTTAACTCCTATGATTCCTTTGTGCTTTATACAATGTTTAGAAGTAAAAATATTTAAGGTATAATTATGGTCACAGATTATCACCAAAAAACCCAAGAAACATAGAGTGAAGTTGCAAGCATCATGCTGCTCACATCTTGCGATACATACAGGGGAAATGCTGCTTCTAATCTATGTTGTATGACATCTGGAGAGCTGCTAGTGTCATGGTTAGGTAGCATTAATGAGGTTCTGGTTCCAAAGACAAAACAGAGAATCAATGCAGGCAGGCATATCCTGTAAGGATACCTACATCCGCAGAGCATTTACTAACAATTGTAAATAACACAGCAAGGTTTTTGTGTGGTTTTTTTTTCATGTACATACTTAATGCAATGCAAATAATTTTGGCAGCATTGAATTGTTTCAAGGGGTACTTTCTAAAGTAGGATAGGCCTATCTTTTGAGCTCTACCTGTGAAATTACGTATTTGCAGCTTATCTAATTAAAAGGAAAAAGTATGTTCGGCACCCTTAGCCCTGGTATAGGTTGCATCGATTTCTCATTGTTTAAGGAACTTTCTTCAGTGCTGTCAAGCATAAATGTAAAATTATTTTAGCTATGGTAAATCATAGTTCCATTCACAGTAAAAGCACAGAAGCCGCACAACATTTGTGACCTCTGCCTGCTAAATAAAACCTGTTTAATGATTATGAAAACACAGTAAGAGACTAAGGCTTTCTACTCTCAGTAATGCTGATGTGGGTGAGTTGCGGTCATCCTGCACTGCAGATGATGGTTTTGGACTGTTACCTGTCCATTTTCATTTTTTTCTCAACAGTGGTAAGTACTCCTCAAAAAGCCACAGTATCTTCAACACCTGGAAATCGATAGCAGTAAGTATGGCCATCCTGGAGCCTCCCAGGCTAGGTCCCCTTGGCTGAGGCTCTCTGCTGCTCTGCTCCCAAGCTATGCAGTGGATGGGAGTGGAAAGATGTGGGAGCTGTTTGCTGGGGGCTACTGATGGGACAAGGTGGCATCTTGAATATGCAGATGCCGTGAATCTGTGTGCTGTTTTATGTAGGGTGGGAGGATGGAGATGTCCAGCTGGGACTTCAAGGGCTGTGCATTTGTTAGCAGAATTTATTGCCCGTCCTTTGCCATGGTACTAATGTTCCTCCATCTTCCCACAGCCCAGGGAGGAGCAATGTGGAGGCTGAAAATAGCAGGGAAAAAAAAAGCCCTGCTATGGCTTAGGTTAGGGCTTTGCTTGCCATATGTATTCTTTGGCAACTGAATTCATTATCCTCTCTGCACTGCACCTTACCTCAGCATCCTTGCAGTTATCCCTGAACACAAGGCTGGAGGTGATTTGATATCCCTGGTCTGGGTGCTCGCACACAACAGCCAAGAAGTCAGTTAGGTGGAAGTGAATTTTTCTGCGATTCTTTTTTCCGGGCCCATTTGTTAGCAGCAGAATTTTATATATCAGTAGCTGAACTGAAAGTATGCAAAACCAAAATGCTTATTAGTAAGAGATCCTGCATAAGGCTACTGTTCACCAACAGTAATGCCTAAGCTAGACATTAATTTAGAAAATTATCACAGTTGAATTTAAGCACTCGAATAACACAAACTAGTAGCCTCTTCATTTTATGTTTTAAACTCAGGAACTGGGAGCCTTAATGAGCCTCTAGGCTAGGATTTCAAGTATTAAATATTCCACTGGATTTGAAGAGGAGTGGCTACAGCGAGTAATGCACACACTTGTATTTTTAAGGATCTGTCCTTAAATGTGGATTATAAAAAGTAAATAGAAAAAAATTTGATCACCAATGCCAGGAGTTTAGGAAGAATTTAGATAATTACAGGCTGCTTCCCTGACCAAAGATTTTTTCTAAAGCACTTGGTGCCCACAGAAAAAGTCTTTTAATAGTACTATTCAAATAAATACAGATTAGTGAGAAACAGTATTTCTAATCAAATGCACCAGGTGATAGAGAGCTTGCAGAGCGCACTGCATAATGAGGTGTTATCAAGACTCAGTATTAAGCAGGGCCGCATCTATCATGTCTGTGTGTTCAGCGCAGATAGAAAACTTGATGTACAATATACGTAACAATTTTGTACAAAACCAATTAGATCACTTCTAATGTGTTTTGAATTTATCCAGCCCCATATCTGCATGCTAAGAGCTAACACAACTGAAAATATATAGTCATCTGTTCCAAATATCTGAACAGCATAAGGGGGTATCACACTGCATAGTGTTTGTAATAGATGCTGTTGGGCTTGCCGTGCCATAATAGTCAGCAGTGGTCCACCTGGAAGTGACAAATAGACCTGAAATTAAAATTAAAATAAAAAAAATCCAGAGTTTATTCTCTTCTTCCAATGCTGGGCTAGATTATAGGTTTATTTCAACTGATCTTTGGTTTTTCATGTGTTATTTTTCCTAAAACTGTGGCAGTTTTACTGATCTTGTAAGGTTGTTAGTAATAGTAGGTAAGAAAGGTCTTGGCTTTAAGTGGTTTGCTGGTTTGCTTTGGATTTTTATTCTGATTGACAGATCGGTGCCTGTTCCTCCTCCTGTCCACAGCTGTGTGTCCTTACTTCCAATTTACAGGGAAGATGCTTTATTATCTTGTCACATATGAACTTTTGTTTAAGGATAAATTTTCCTGAGTGCTACACATCTCATAGCAACTTGGGTACTTCCAGTTGCGGTCAGAATAAGGTGACTTCTATTGATTTAACAGCTACTCTGTACTTGAAGACTTCTGAGGTCTGTGAGGCCAATTCGCATCTGAAAATAGCATTAAGGTCCCAAAGCTTCTAAGGCAGTTTTGGAAAATGCAAAACGCCATTATGGTCCCTTTCTCTTGCATCTCACAGGTTGTAGAGAACAACGGGCTGTTTCCTAGTGTTTTGATGATGATGTGAAGCCTAAGTGTGCCCAAAACATTGCTGTTGAGATTTCTTTTTCATTACTTTAGGTGATTAGGAAATTTGAGATATTTTTCTTATGGCTACATGATTTTGTGATGGTTCAGACTATTTGAACTGACATAATGAGGACATAACTCGTCTTTTGAGAGCTGTGAATCAGGCTGTTACTTTTGGGTTAAAAGCTTAGGTTTTACCTCATTTTCTTCAATTCAAAATCCAGAGTATGCCAGATACATGACCTTTTGTAAATGTCTGCAAAGTATCCAGAAGCATTCTTGAAGAGAAGATAGGAAGCTCAAAGGAAGGAGTAACTCCAAAAACTGTTTATGTTACAGTTAGTGTAATTCTGTTTTGGCTGTGTAATGAAAACAAGTCTCCTATTCATTATGCTGAAAGCTGAGTTCATAACTTCTCAAAAATTGGTTTTACACCAGCTAGACTACTGGTCAGTATGTCGAGTGTGACAGAGAGTTGCCTCTTGCCTGGTTGGGACTGGAAACTTCTTTGGGAGAGATTATGTGACAGAAAGATAAACTGCTGCTGTTGGCCCACCACAGAATTTTCAGACCTCTTCACAAAGGGGTTTGTGTTTGATTTTTGTGGAGCAGTGTAGCTGTATAAGCAGAGAATTTGGTTTTGATTCCATTAATGTTTCTCACCCAGTGTTCCTTTGTTATAAGGGAAGTCCACCTGTCTTAAAAGAAATTCGTGGAGATAAAGCTTGAATATTGCTGGATTTCCAAATAGCAAATGAATCTGTTCTTGTATTTACAAATAGCATGTTAATGAATACTGATTAATCTTTTCACAAAAAAAAATTATTAAAATCTGAGTTGTCTTGTGAAACGGCCTGAAAACAAATTGCTGAAGATAGCCAAGAGATTGTAAGTTTTAAGGTGGTACGCAACTTATTTTTGAACGGAAAAGCTTAACTCAGGCATTTCCTAATATTTTAGTGCTTGATTTGACCCCAGTAATGTTTTTAAGAGTACATTTTATGTATGAGATTTTGTAGAGGTATACTGATCTAGAACGCAGGAATGCATGCTTCCAAGCAGAGTTTGGAGGATGGTACGGCATAGGTGAGGATGAAGTGGTTTAGGGTGATAAGGTAAAGCTAGGTGGCAACCAAAGAAGAGCACCTTGAATGATGTTTGAGAGTAGGAGCAGAATGAGAGTTAGCAAAAGGCTTGGGGGAAGAACGTACCTTACACTTCTGATCAAAGGCAAAAGCAGGGATTGTCTTGGAACTGTAGATCTGAGATCACCAGTACTGTTTTGTTGTTTAGGTTTACAAGGAGAAACTGTTTAAGCAAGGGAAAGGCTCCTGTGAACTTACCTTTCCAGAGAGCTGCTGTTTGATCATAAAGGTCACATACGAGGATGAGACACAGGTCTTTGCACACTAGGCAGAATTTGAAATTGTATCCTTGCTGGATTAGGATTGCTCGATGGGTCCTTCCCTACATCACTTTCTGGAGTTCTTCAGTCTTTTCAACAAGTTTATTTTATATGTAATCCTAAAATGGAAAGAGATGAGTGAAAATACACTTGAAATATCCCCTGCTTGCTGTATCCTGCCCTTGGGCCACTGCTCAGGTGTGGATGCACTTGTGCAAATGTACCTTGAGTGGACAGGAGCTAATTCAGGATTGGGTAGAAGCAGAACATGACACCTTTGTTTCATGGGAGAACCACATGCATTTCCCCACGCCCAGCGGCCGTGCACATGGTTCCTGTGTGGCCAGAAATGGCCAGCAAGGGAGAGTTGCCCTCTCTTTCACCCATGCTTAGACCTGGATACCTCTTGTCTGTGCAGCAAGAAATGCTTTGGGATCTGTGCAGCTCCTCAGAGAATAGCTGTAGCACGGATAAATTAAAAAAAAAATCCTCTTTTCCCTCACCCATAGTAGGTCACTTTTTCTCCCTGCTTCCTTTTTATCTTAATTAGATCAGGAGGAGGTAATCTGCTGAACATAACCCCTGACACCTTTTACCATACAGGACAGTCTCCTACGTTTGCTGGAGGATTACCACAAGCCTGATTATAGCAGCTTGAGAGCCCTGTGAACCCAGGCCTTGGGCACCGTGAAGGAGTCGTATCATATATCTAAGCCATCCAGAAAAGATTTCCAGTGCATATCTACCTATTCTGACAAGGTCTCTTATACATTGGCCAGGGATAACACACAAGTCAGACTGAAGACTTCTGTTGGTACATTTTCTGTGTGCCAGAGCTTCCAAATATTTAAAAATGCAAAATATATATCTAGCAAAGTTTTCTAAACTACCCTTTAAAAAAAAAAGAAACAAAACACAAGAGCAATTCTAGATTCAGTCCTTTGTTAACTTTCTGGCTCTGTCTGTATAAAGCAGGCACCACGATATTGCTACCAGAAAAGGTATGTTTTTATTATGTCTGTTGACATACTTCCATGTGCAATTTTATCAGAGAAAAGCACGGCTTTAGTTTGCTACTGAAAGTGAAGCACAATCTACAGTAGCCTGATTTCACTGATGGAGACAGAAGTCTATTTTATTGTTAAAAATCCTTTTGGAGATACGACAAGTGTTTTGTTTTGTGAAACAAGAAGTATAATTTTGCTTTAGGGTTTTGTGAGGACAAATATTAAATATTTGTAAACGTCTCCATGAAAATCATTCAGGTTACAAGACTGTATTTCACTACATAACAAGGCCAGAACAATTAGAGATTCACAAAACAAATACACAGGGAGAGAAGTAACTTTTTTTGACCCTGTTCCAGGATGAAGCATTACACTTTCTGGGTTCTTGGAGCACAGAGGAAGGATCCCAGCATGTGCAGTTCCCAGAAGTGCTGGCTGCAAGCCCTGCTGAGGGCAGGGTATTAAGCAAAGCTCGGCTGGACATTAGCACAACTAAACAGCCTCCAGACTGGCATAAACTAGAAGCCTGGACAAAGCCAGCCTGCAAAACACCTTGTAAACATACCTTCAGAAAGGGCTTTTCCTGGAGTATTGTGTTGTGGAGAAGTTACATCTTCTCTCCATCCCTTCTCCAGGCCAATGGGGAGTCATTTCTGCTAGCAGGTCCCTTTTTTTTGAAGAGGGAGCACTGGAGCCCTTCTCTCAGAAGCAGCTGCTGGTTGTTCGAGGACAGCGTGCAGAAAACCAGTCATGCACTTAAACAGAATCACAGAATCACAGAATCACAGAATAACCAGGTTGGAAGAGACCCACCGGATCACCGAGTCCAACCGTTCCTAGCAAACACTAAACCATATCCCTCAGCACCTCGTCCACCCGTGCCTTAAACACCTCCAGGGAAGGTGACTCAACCACCTCCCTGGGCAGCCTGTTCCAGTGCCCAATGACCCTTTCTGTAAAGAATTTTTTCCTAACGTCTAGCCTAAACCTCCCCTGGCGGAGCTTGAGGCCATTCCCTCTTGTCCTGTCCCCTGTCACTTGGGAGAAGAGGCCAGCACCCTCCTCTCCACAACGTCCTTTCAGGTAGTTGTAGAGAGCAATGAGGTCTCCCCTCAGCCTCCTCTTCTCCAGGCTAAACAACCCCAGCTCTCTCAGCCGCTCCTCATAAGGCCTGTTCTCCAGCCCTTTCACCAGCTTTGTTGCTCTTCTCTGTACTCTCTCCAGAGCCTCAACATCCTTCTTGTGGTGAGGGGCCCAGAACTGAACACAGTATTCGAGGAGCGGTCTCACCAGTGCCGAGTACAGAGGGAGGATAACCTCCCTGGACCTGCTGGTCACGCCGTTTCTGATACAAGCCAAGATGCCATTGGCCTTCTTGGCCACCTGGGCACACTGCTGGCTCATATTCAGTCGGCTGTCAACCAACACCCCCAGGTCCCTCTCCTCCAGGCAGCTTTCTAGACAGACTTCTCCCAGTCTGTAGCACTGCATAGGGTTGTTGTGCCCCAATTGCAGGACCCGGCATTTGGCCTTGTTAAACCTCATCCCATTGGACTCTGCCCAGCGGTCCAGCCTGTTCAGATCCCTTTGCAGAGCCTCCCGACCCTCCAGCAGATCGACACTTCAACCCAGCTTAGTGTCGTCCGCGAACTTGCTAAGGGTGCACTCGATGCCCTCATCCAGATCATTGATGAAGACATTGAACAGGGCTGGACCCAGCACTGAGCCCTGGGGAACCCCACTTGTCACTGGCCTCCAGCTGGATTTCACACCATTTACCACCACTCTCTGGGCCCGGCCATCCAACCAGTTTTCCACCCAGGAGAGTGTGCGCCTGTCCAGCCCAGAGGCTGACAGTTTCTCAAGCAGAATGCTGTGAGAAACTGTGTCAAAGGCTTTGCTGAAGTCCAGGAAGACCACATCCACAGCCTTTCCCTCATCCAGTAGCCGGGTCACTTTGTCATAGAAGGCGATCAGGTTAGTCTGGCAAGACCTGCCTTTTGTGAACCCATGTTGACTGGGCCTGATCACCCGGTTCTCTTGCATGTGCTTCATGATAGCACTCAAGATCACCTGTTCCATGACTTTCCCTGGCACTGAGGTCAGACTGACAGGCCTGTAGTTTCCTGGGTCCTCCCTGCGGCCCTTTTTGTAGATGGGCACAACATCAGCCAGCCTCCAGTCAAATACTTATGTCAAACAAAATACTTATGTCAACAATGGCAATAACAAAGCCACAAAAACCCCTGACACACCTTCCTCCTGGCCCCCTTCCCACAGACAAATAAACACTGAATAACATTAGGGCCAAACACTTGGGTTTTCAACCTCAAAAGTATAAATTTAATGAATTCTAAGGGGAAACGGATGACGATGGAGAAGGGGAACAGAGGTGCCAGGGGAGGTATCAAGAAAAGCAAAATAATGTACCTGATTCAGAAGTGTACAGTTATGGATTTTTCAAGTGATCTACAACTCCACTGGAAAGCACTAAACCATTTTGGCTTGTGATCACCTGCTTACTGCTTTAGCTCTAAAAAGTTCAAGTGAAAAGATAAGAGAGTTTCCCTAAAAAGAATTTGAAATAATGACAAAACATGTCATTTCCCCACGAAAGGTTTAATATAGTTATTATTTTAGTTCAAAAAAAGCTAACAAGAATATGTTGAGCAAATAGGGCTGTCTGTTCTGCACAGGCGCAGTGGGGTTCTGACCCTGTTATAGACATTATGGGACTATAGAGTGTATACATCAATTTTACACCCACCGGCAAGGTATACAGAAAAGCCTCATCGGAGGTTTCCCAAGACTCTTTTGGGAGAACAGGTAACTGGATTTGTTCTGATTTTTAATAATGTGCATTGTTGCTATGCATCCCTTTGTGCCGAGGGAACACTGCAGCCAGCTTAAAGCATCAGGGTTCACTCAGGGAACTGCTTGATAGACAGAGCTACCACAAAGGAGAGGATTGAAGCAAACCTCTTTAATTCAGCAAGTATCAATTGGGGATGCAGAGCAGGAATAAACCTGATCCAGTTCCCTGAAAAAGGAAAAGACTAGGGCTGCATAAGGTTGGGTGTCCCAGAAGCTCAAATAATCAAGATTTTGCCTTTGAAATTTTGTGGGTTGGCTCTACTTATGAGACTGAATTGCTAATAAAATTAATTAGAAGCATCATAAGTTGAACATCCCAAGAGTATTTCTGCTTGAAGCAGTCATTAATTATTATGACTAGGACTGTCTGTCTTTCTATTTATAGGCTGGCCATGGGCAACACTGACTGTTCTCGGGTTCCTGTACTGTTACTCTCATGTTGGAATTGAATGGGAGCAAACGTATGCTGTGAAGTAGGAATTACGCAGAACAATGATTCTTCAGACAAGTTCATGGCTTTTCTACACTGGATATTCTGTCTGCAGACAGATGCGCCAGACAGAAGTATTTGATTAATGTGTTAAAACCTAAAGCTCATGGAGTTGATTCCGGATTGTGAATGCAAGAATTGAACCAATAACAGTGATGGGCTGAGGGTGGGGAGAAATTACAAAGCATTTTGAATTATATTATTTTTATAAAACAGCATCTCTTTGACTCTATGTACATTGGAAGCATAAATCTTGCATTTCAGAGTAGGTATTTTATATATATTGAAGATTGTGTTTGTTTCTTCCAATGTTTTGCTGCCTATTTTTCAAAGAAAAAGAATTTTCCTGCCTTGCAGAATTCAAAAGCCCAGTCTCTCTCAGCCTGTGTCCTGGGGCATGCAGGGCTGTGCCCTGCACTTAACTTACTCCGTGAAGGGCACGACGCTCATCAGAAATTCTTGATTGCTTTCTGATATGTTAGAACAACTTTTTTGCTATTCTCCCTGACTGAAGTAGTTCAGCCTTAAGCTACTTTTCTGCTTACTGTAGCAAAGCCTGCCTTTTCTCTTCAATGTCTTCATTTAAAATTTTGCATTTAAAACACCACCTTTTTGGGGTGTGTAGTTTTATTTGTTTCTTTAAAAAGACAAAGTAGGGAGGCAGGTCTTTTTAATCAAATATGACCCTACAGCTCCTTGGGCTTTAAGTTTTCTCTGCCTTGTGTTAGAGCTAAAGCATATAATATTACCTTTATTATGGGGCAAGTCCCACCTTAAAGGGAACTGTTCAGTTTGCCTTTTGTATTTTTCTGTTACAAAAGTAGATAACCTTGGCTGAATGGTAAAACTGTTCAGTCTGTTTCATTCTCTGATGTCCAAGCAATCAGGTCCTGCAATGTTAAAGCCACCCTAGGAGCAGCATTTTAAGACCTTTAAAAGAAATGGAATGGTCCAATACAGTGGCACCAAATTAGCCAGAGCTCCATGTCCTTTGCCCGCAGCCAGACCTGTTACAGCAACATGTGGTTGCCCAGAGCTGGGAAGATCCTGCCAGCATGTGTTTGGGCTGTTCAGCATGTGCCATTTTCTGAGGGAAGGGGAGACCCTACTTCCATCTAGTACAAGGGGTGAATCCCAAGCTGTTATTTTTTAAACTGATACTGAAAAGCAACCAGAAGACCTTTAGTCTCTCTGAAGTTAGACGTTGCCCCTAGACCTCGTAAAAGGCCACCAGACCTGGACAGGGCTGCTTCCAAGAGCAGCTTTCTGCACCCAGAGCAGAAAGACTTTAGTCAAAACTGGTAACCTGCATCCCCAGCAGCCATTTCAGCCTGTTGCAAGGCACAGTTGGCATCCTGCTGTCCATCGCTCCTGCAGCTTCACCCGAGTCTGATATAGTTTACCCCTTCAACAAGAAATTCAGTCCCCTGAGACAGGCTTCAGCTTAGTGCCTGCATTTCTGATGTTTCTGCTGCCCAGAACTATGGCAGATTTCACACCCACCCCGCCTTCATTTATTCCTGAAGAAATAAGGGCAGAAGCTTCAGCTTTCTACTCATTTAGAGACCATGCCCATATCTTGCTGTTTCAAAGCAGAATCGCCAGCCCTTTATGTTTAGGGAAAGATTCCCTCCCCCATAACAATGCTGTGATTTCCCCTGGAAGCAATTTCTAGGAGATAGCAGGAACTGCTGAAAATAAGACTTACTTTGAATGTTACCTGGGCAGAGACGTGGCCCTTCTGGCTGTCTTACAATGATTGCAATGAACCTCTCAGTCTCTGAATTTACTAAAAATATCAGAGATTGGCCTCCATTTTGGAGCAGAACTGAGCTAAAGGCAAGAACTTCCTCCAACTTAACTCAGGCTTTGTAACTAAGTGGAAATGACATTAGAAGGAAAAGTTATGAGTCTGTTCTTCAGTTTTATCGATTACCGATATTACATGAAACGAGGTGCTACTTAAGTGATTAGATTCCAATTTGTATGCATGGAAAACTTCCTACTCCAATATGGAAATGACCTTGAAACGCATCTAGAATATGCTTATTTCTGAACTAAAATTGTGGTTTGGGCTCTAGTGCTTTATACACATTTCATAATTTTGTATGTTTTTCTGTTTCTATAAATAAAGCTGAAACTGACTGTTGGCTTGAGAATTGTGTCTTAGAAACCTGTGGGTTGGTGTAAGAGAAATAACTGCTCCACTGCTTTGAAGAAACACTGCTACACACTGGAAACCTGCTGAATGGGTGCAGTGCAGCATCACTTCTATCCTGCTTCTGCACTGCATGGAGCGTGCATTCCCTAATGGTGTGAATTTAATAAGCAAATACACCTTTTGTAGATCAGTTAAGGTGAGACTTCATCATGTGAAGCTTCTAAGTATGGTCACCAAGAGTAGTGTGCAAGTGCTTCCCTTTAGACTCCTGCTATCCTGGTCTGGAGTCAGAAGTATGAAGCGTGCTTGGACAATTTAAGGAATGGATACCTTTCCTTACAGTTTAAATATTTATCATACAAGAAATAAATAGATTTCCTTTACTCTCAGTCTTTCCATAGGTTCTTTGACCTGGCATTTCGAAATAGGTACTTAAAGAACAAGCCCACACACAAAGTTTCTACATCATTCTTGACCAGTAGGCAGGGCACGGGGCATGCTTGGCCCAACACACAGTTCTGTTAAGAGCTCAGGCTGTGCCTGAAGCGCTTTAAATGTATGTAGTCAGTTAAACCTCCAGCTTGAAGGCATATTCCTCAGCATGACCATAGAACTGACTCTTCATTACCAAGTTCCTCCTGATGTAACTGATATTATGTGGAAATCAGAAATGCCACCCTCCACACAGTCCTAGAGGGATGGGAGCTTGCAGAAGCCTGGAAGAGACTGAAGTAGACACCCCACCTACCAAATAAAAATATAGGTAAGGGGAGGAGGCTTCCAAACACTAAGGGAAAGCTAGTTAAGGGACCTAGGAAAAAGTTGACAAAGACAGAAATTGAGAAGGACAGGTAGACATTGGCCATTTTGAACCAAAAGAGAGGCACTTCTGGTTGGGAGTTGGGGGTGGAGGGGAAACACAATGAAAAAAAAAAACCAGACCCCAAATGAACTGGACAGATGCATGATGCCTACTGAAAAAAATCAGTTTAGAACTGATTCTTAAAAACCGCTTACACAACTAGCAAGCATAACGTATTGCAATATATGGTGTTTAACTTTCTAGAATTCATAGAATAACCAGGTTGGAAGAGACCCACTGGATCATCGAGTCCAACCATAAACAAAGGGGTGGGAGCTAACGGCTGCCACAAAGCTGTAGTAATCAAGTGGTGTGCACACAGTGATATCACACACCCTGCACTCACGCATCCTTCCCTAACCCCTTCCTTGGTTAACAAAGCCCTCCCAGCCATCATTATTGCTGGGGACAGTAAGATTATGCTAAGTGGCTCTTCCTTTAATTCTGCATTGATTAGAGGATGAGCAAGGTTTTTGCTCGCATCTCTTTCACATCTGAGAGCTAAAAGCAGCTTAGTTGGAATAACCAGCTTACCACAGGTCAGAAGAAAAACAGCTTAGCTATGACAACCTGCAGCAATTTTGTTATTAGTCATAGCTATAACACAGTGCCTTTCTGTTCTCTTGAACACCCGCTTAATTTCCTTCGTCACTGCTAATCCTTGAGCCAGTTGCAGCTCACACTTGCTAAGGGGAGGCCTGCTTTCTTCAGGCATGCTGGCATGATTTTCCTCAAGGAGCTGTGAAGAGTGAGGAGATTGCTACGCATGGTCTGCTTCTCCCGCCTGCGCTTTATAGCCCCCCCTCCTCCCTTCTCCAAGTAGAGCTGCCCATTATTTCTTTGCAAAATAACTCCCTCAGCGCACAGCCACTTGTTAGTCAAGGCGTAGTATATTTTAATCCAGCAGGGACAGCTGAAATACTGCTGGAAGCAAAGCCTCTGAAGAACTCCAAGTCTGTATCACCTTTGAGGAGTGAGGGGAAATCTGCATTACAAAAGCTAATTTCTTGTATTAAGGGACCTCTGAGGGTGTCTGGAGTCTCTAGTGGCCCCCTGTGCAGGGGTGTTGTGTGCGTATCCACCGAATTCAGCAGTTTCACCAGTAGCTGCTTGTGGAGCGGTTCCTTCAGTGGTTGCATGTAAAAGGAAGCAGGGATGAAGGCAACTATTTTATTCGAGATTTCCACTTTAGGCAACTGCAATCGTGTCAAGCACAGGTCCTGACAGAGCATCTGAGAGTGAGAGGAGTCGCAGCTGCCTATGGCACGAGTCACCTGCATCTGAGCTCACTGCAGATGGACCAACTCAGCTCAGGCATCCCAAGCCTGGGAGAAAACACTGGCAGCTCCAAGCTTGAGTGGCTTTCAGGAGTACCACCAATGCCTAGAAACAGAGGGAAAGGAAAAGAAAATGCCTATGAGATCTGACCCATATACTTTAGGCTGAGCTGAAGTGTCAAGGACCAACTTTCAGGTAGCTTCCACACTTTTCCATTCAGGGCAACTCCCTCCAACTTCAGCAGCACGAGTCCTCCAGTTGTGTGTCATCATTGCTGGCCTTGGAAACTATTGCTCCAGAAGGAAACAGGCACGTGCACTCAGTGCCCAGCACAGCTAATGGCAGGATGAAACTATGCAGTGGTGTTAGTCAGAGGAATCAAATACAGATCTATGAAAAACTCATTCCTTATGCTGTGAGTCACAAAGGACTGGGTGAGAACAGGTTAAGCTATTGTCAGGGTTTAACAGGCAAAACTTGACCACAAGCTAGGCTGCATCACTTTTCATCATAGCCAGGGCCAGTTTAGTCTGAGCATAAATAACTTTAGGTAGCTGCATACCAGCTCCTCTCAGAAATGGGTCAAATGAAATGGGCTACGTGTGACACATGATTTCCTTGGCAACAGTCAGACTACAGGTAATAACAGTGCATCACCATCTACATGGATTTAAGAAAAACTTTTCATATGGCTGGGCAGCTGAAGCGAATTATTGCTGACGGGTGCATCAGCCAACCACTGAAAAATTAAAGTTTACTGAAGAAAGAGTACAGAAACAGTTATGACCTGTGACGTTTAAATTGTATTAGCACTCCCTCTAGAGCTGATCTTTCTTGACAAAATTAATTAATTTTTATGGCCCACAGAACTTTCATCCCTGAACCAGTGCATCTGAATTTCCAAAATTAGGTGCCAAAAATAGAACAACTAGAAATGATACTAGAAGACCAAAAACATCTACACTGTTGGTAAAGGAATTTAAAAGGCAAGTCTTAAGGGAAAAAAGAAGATCCAGCTGATTCTTTTACACTGCTGCTGGAAGGGTTAAGGTTGTTTTAAGTGCTCAAGTATGTGGGAGGATTACCTTATAGTAAGCCAAATTGCAGAGATTAAAAGGAAACATTTATGAGACAGTTCTTCAAATGATGTTACTGCTAATTTATAGTTATGGGTTTCTTTACTCTTGTGATGGTAGCTTTGTGCTGAAGTGGTAGTTTACGCTGAAATTGCAGGCTAATAACATTAGATGAATGTTCATGTCTCTGCTCCAGGCTACTTCAGCCATCTCTCAGCTGCTTTCCCCCTACTTCTTGGCATCCTGCCTCATGGCCACCCCTTCATCAGGTTCAGTTCTCATGACAGTGTTGCAAACACAGCACAGGCCTAGGTCCTGTCTTGGCAAACGTCTTCCCAGGACCAGGCTGCCTAATGAACAAGCCCAACACTTACGTAGCCCCCCTGCTGCCTGCCAGGGCTCCCGTGTACCCAAAGCTGTGGCTTGGGGAGGTAAATAACTCCCCATTAGTACCCTCCCCACACGTGGCCTTACTGTCTGCCCCACACTGTAACACCGTGCAGCAGCATTAACAGCCAGCCTGCTCTGGTTTCCACTTCGCCAGCCTGTTTCTGCAGACCCATCACAAATTATGCTGAGAAATGCCAAAACACAGAGGAGAAAGAACCATGGAGAAGCCTCCCTGCAGGACTTGGAGACTCAAGACCCTTCTGCACCTCCTCTCAGCCTGGCAACAAAAGTAAGGTTTGGGGATACTAAGTGGTCTTTTATTCCCTTCAAGCACCAGGCAGGTTTTGAGCTCCCGACACTACAGACAGCAATATCCCAGTAGGTCATCAGGGATACGTGAACAAACAAGCTCTGGTTCCTGACCTCTGAGCTTGTCAACTGAGATGTTTCTTGACCCACACTTGGCACTCCACTGTTAGTGCTGTCTGCTCAGATTTTAACACCCTTTGCTCAGCTTACTGTCAGAATTCCTCCATCTGATCAAGTCCTGCCAACCATTGCTTTCAAAAATATGAGACTTACAAAGGGCCTTCAGCCTTTGAAGACATCCTGCTTGTCTTGAACAGTTACACCAATAACCACTGACACCAAGGACAACTGCAGTTTGAGCCCTGACTTCCACCACATGGGTCAAGTACATTGGACTTCATCTGGATCTATGAGCGTCTGTGGGTTGTCCAGGTCATTATAAATCAGCTCCCACACAGCTAATTCCCTCGGGTACCAGATACCTCTCTCCATGGCGATCCACTTGCTTGGGTGGCATGTATCTTCCTTTAAGGGATGCTTAAAAAAGCATGAGTCATTGAAAAGTACAACTGCTTTTGGAGTACTTGACAGCTATGAACTGCTCATTACTGAATGCCAGTTGAGGAAGCTTCTGTCTTAAGAAAAATTACATTTTCATAATAATGGTTCCAAGCTCGATCTTTGTAACTTTAAGGCTGCTGGCAGTAATACAAGGGTACCCTATGACACTAGTAGAGACAACTTAGGATGAAATATCACACAGCTCCTTCCAGAAGACAACCATGCTCCAGTAATGAAACTCCAGTAGCTGCTTTGAAGACAATAACTTGGAGGGCTACAGCCTATTATAACCTCCAGCCTAAGGAGCTTCCTAGGCAGCCAGTTCCATTTACCCTTTAGCCAGCACTGTACTTTTGTTCAGCTACTCCTGCTCCCTCCCTATTGTCTGCCCTCTTGGTGGGTTTGCAGACTGCAGTCTCACTCTTTCACTCTGTTTTTATAGGCTTTCCTCAGAAGCTTTCCTGAGATGCTGCTAGGTTTTCTCCATAATCTTTGCTCTTGGATGAAGGAAATGCAGCAGATACAATCTGCCACGACAGGTATCCAAGGCTGTACTTTGGCTACATTATAAGCTTCTTACATTACACTGCCACAACTCTTCTACTGACACTTGGTTCTACCAGAGATGTCAGAGCAACCGGCACGCAGCTTCTCAGCACACCTGACTACAGCTGCTTTATTTGCTGCTCACAATTAAGGCATTCCCACCCCCATTTTACAGTTATTTACAATTCTTGTTGCTAGAACTGTAATTTCATGCAGTAGCTCGCACACAGTTTCTGCACACTTTCCTAAAGGATGCTTTTTTTCAGTTTAGCTTTCAGATGAACTATTGTAGTTTATATTTCTGTCTCCACACTTCGAATATCCAAGTTCAATATGGTTGCACGTGCAGTGTTCTCATTCTAAAGGAAAACCAAAACAAATATTTTATTTTGACTTGGGGCTACATGTGGATTACCTTAGCTCTCTTTCCTGTCCTCACGCTGCAGCTGAGAATGTTCAATAAATTTTCCTGTTATCCTTAGTTCTTCTAAAATACCTTCTGCTTAACCATAAAACTCTTCAAAAAAAAAGGCTGCCAGAAAGGTTTGGAAGAAATCTATATTTCCCTTCACTGTAGGCCACTGGTTGCAGGGAACTCTTTCTTGTTGAGCTGTCTTGGTCCTATTGCTGAGCACACATTAGTTGCACTTGGTTTAATATTGCACTTGGATTGCTACCGTTGCTTAGTGCTTCCTCCCACTGGTAACCCCTGCTGAAGAAAAAGCCACAGTTCTCCTTTTATAGAGAATCCACACAATTAAAAGATACTCCAGCGCAATTTTTTTTTCTCTCCGAGTTGTGTATTTTAGCTAGGAGAACGGGGAGGTGGAGGCAAAACCTGAACCAAAGCTCCTGTCCCTCAGATTTGCACAGACCAACTGCAGTGGCATTCACAGGGGCTCTGCTTCCCCCCAGGGAGGCATTAACGGCAAAGCTGTTACCATTGCCTTATTCCTCATCTGCCTGAACAGAAACATGTTCAAAGAAAACTCAACAAGTTAACAAAGTTTAAACAAACAAAACCCAACAAAATTAAAAGAAGCGCTCTGTAGAACAACAGAAGTAATTTCAAACACAAACTCTTTGAGGATGCTCACGTGCTCCTGCCTCCTCAGTATCAGGAAGGAATTCTAGGGAGAAAGGTTGAGAGTCAGTCATGTTGGATGAACCTGCCAAAGTTAAGCTTGTTTTAAACGTACACCTCTGCCAATGGACAGCATAAATTTTAGCTTGGCTGTGCCACATCAGGACT
Source organism: Phaenicophaeus curvirostris (assembly GCF_032191515.1). Classification (NCBI taxonomy): domain Eukaryota; kingdom Metazoa; phylum Chordata; class Aves; order Cuculiformes; family Cuculidae; genus Phaenicophaeus; species Phaenicophaeus curvirostris. Next base: position 91,144,141 of record NC_091393.1, on the reverse strand, counting down.
TGAACTTCCAAAGGGGGAGCAGGAATGAAAAAGAAAGAAGAAAGGAAAAAAAAAAAAACCCAAACAGACAAGGCTTGAGCGTGTGTATTTTGCAGATATGGCTGTGCACAACTGTCCTCATCTCTGCTTCTGACAGATGTGTTAGGAGTTCAGTTACTGTAATGCCACCTTTGGATCTCTCACAGGATTTTTACTCATTCTGCCTTTCAAGAACAAGATAGGTTATTCCCCCAAGCTTCCACATACTAATATCGAGGTTGTGCTGAATTAGAATGAAAGGAGTAAAAATGTAATCTTCTAGGTGAAAAACACTACCTGATATTTGCAGATATTCTTCATCTGCTATCTACTTGTTGCAATGAAATCCCTCACACCACTATCAGTAATAAATACCATAGCAACACACATCCTTCTCAGCATTTTCCAGGTGGATCAGCAGCCTTACTAACCACCTGACCCCAGTGGAGCACAGGGGAAGCACAGAAAGCAGCTCTTCAGCCAGGATGTTCTCAAGTCTCAGTGCCAACTTGGTTGAGCAGATTGGAGCACAGCAGCCACCTCTCACTAAGTGAGGAGGACAAGGCCACTAGGCTCTTTGCTCACCCTAAGTTTTGGTAAGCTGTGCCAAGCCCACACCAAGCAGATGTATTTCTGGCACATACTGAGCAGAAACAGTTTTGATGTTCCTTCAGTGATCGGGGAAGCAAATATAAGATGCTGCCATCGCACATGTGTGAGAGGGAGTAGATTCACTGCAATTCATTTCTCATCCACCCATCTTTTAAACCAGGGAAGGTGACTCAATCACCTCCCTGGGCAGCCTGTTCCAGTGCCCAATGACCCTTTCCATGAAATTTTTTTTCCTGGTATCTAGCCTGAACCTCCCCTGATGCAGCTTGAGGCCATTCCCTCTCATCCTGTCCCCTGTCACTTGGGAGGAGAGGCCAGCGCTCCCTCTTCTCCACAATCTCCTTCTAGGTAGTTGTAGAGAGCAATGAGGTCTCCCCTCAGTCTCTCCAGTGCCATTGGGCTTGATGATCTCAAAGGTCTTTTTCAACCTAGTGGTTCTATGATGCTGCCACCAAACACCAGAGCCTTCCACTGTGCAGAAAGCCTGACTGCTTCTGACTGCAAGAGATACTAAAATGCACCACAGGGCAACTAAAAGCACACACACCCCCCCCCCCCAATTACTGAATGCAAAATTAAAACCTGTGTTTGCAGGATTCACCTACCCACAAGCTGAGATGCTGCAGGCTGCCCTAGGAGTCACTGCTGCTGCCCCTGCAGCCGAGTGCCGTGGGACTGCAGAGACAGCTGGAAAAGCGCCCACGTCCTCAGGAGGCATCCCCAGCAGCTGCTACACAGTTCTCCATGGAGCCTGGACCCTCTGCTAGACAGTGCTGTAAGCAAGGGCTTTCTTTACAGCTCCAAGGAGGCTGTTCATCGTTATGTAGGCTCCAGCCCCAAGCTCTGCTCTGGCATCTTGCAAGTGCTGCCCTTTGCCCACTAACTTGTAATAAAACAGAAGCAGCAATACCTAGTTATTGCTGAGAGAGATCAGAACCCACAGCACTCACCCCCGTGGTCTAGAAACCTTCTGTCCCTGCTGTGAACACACTCCCAGGTGCAGTGAATGAGGAGCACGGGCTGGCGCAGGTGGGCAAGGGGGCTGCTTGCTGCTGCTGCTCAGCTGAGCCCAGTCCTGACGGGCCAGCACGTGGAACTTCATCCTTTGCAAATGTCACAGAGATCTGGGCAAAGAGTGCTGTAGTTAATTACCTTTGGTTTGAAATGTTGTGAGGCTGATGAGGGGAGGGAGGCTGGGAGGAGGATCATTGTGGACAATGCTATCCTTCTCTTCATTAATTTAAGCTTGCGGCATTACCAGGGAGGCTGCTAAGAATGCAGGGAAAGCCTCAGCAAAAAAATAACAGAGAGTTCAGAAAATGAGATTGACAACCTCTAGAGACCACAAGAAAAGAAAAAAAAAAGTACATGCCTTCACTACACTTCACTACAGTAATTTTCCCTTTTCTATTACATACAGAGACCACTGTATAACATTAGGCAAATAAAGCTGAATTTTCTTAGTGGCCAGTAAAACAATGCTAGTGACTCTCACATCACATACTATAGCGGATGCAGGAACAGTGTTAAAAATAGCTTGTCATTGTGCTCCTTGGCTGCTCTCGGTACAGTTTAGCCTCTGCTCTGCAGTCTGAAAGCTTATGCTTTATTGCAGTCCTTTTGAAGATGAGATTTAATATCCCATGAAGTGTCTTAATACAGGTGTTCACCAAACCCTCAAATGAGAGGATGGAGAATGAACCATAAAAGAGGTGTCAAGCTCATGGGGTCTAGGCTGACGTCCTGTAGACTACAACTTTGTATACATGTCCACTGTGGCTACTGGCCTGCAGGAGTTGGTGCTGCATGTGATCCTGTCACATATACCCATCCTGAACTGAAAGAATTTCCCCTCCCCGTCACCTATGATTATCGATTTCTTTGCTGAGGTGGCCAGCCAATATTCACATAATATTCATTGCTGCCTGTTGCAGTAGTGTCACTGGCAGGTGACACAGTTTTAGGTGCTTCCTTCCAATTGTTTGTGTCTTCATCTAAGTCTGTGGTAAGGTCACCTTCTTCTGCAGCAGATGATGGAACAGCAGAAGCCTCTTTGATCTCTAATAGTCTGGTTTCCAGAAGTTTTTCTTACAGTACTCAGATTCTGCAGTAGTCAACACAGTCTAAAACACAGACAAGACTACAGGCACGTCTACCCTCAAGACACCAAATCATCATTTCAGACAGGCCACAGCCAGTCCTCAGGCGATCTCATTCCTGCTCAGCACACACCTGGCCCAGACCAGAGCCCACAGGAGACACTGCCTGGGATGCCAGGATATTCACTTTACAGAACACCTGAGTGCAGTTCACAGTGACTGTGGAAGCATAAATCCCAGTTGTACTGATACACAGCAGATGGACATTTAAGGAAAGAACCTGAATTGTTCACTACCAGAACAGCAATATCAAACCTCTCTATTGATAACAGTCAAGATACAAGCCAACAGCAACAAAATGGCTAGCCAGAAGTTCTAGAGAGTAACTTAAAATCCCCTATTGGTATTATAAACACATGCTCAACACATGAAAAAGCACACAAAAGCAAATCTAATGTATAAAATAGTTTATTACTCTAATAAATAAAATTAAACTTTTTTTTTACAAATATTATTTGTGCTTGTTTAAAAATGTTGAATAGGGATACCATTAATGTAGGTGGCTGCATTTGTAACTGAAACATTCCCAGACAGTGCGTATATATACATACATACACACACACTGTCTATCTACTGGCAGCTGCTTTGCTGACCACAAAAATAGTATCTACACGTTCTCTTTTTCTAGTCATGCTTCATTGAACAAAGTGACAAATGCAAAGAAAAAGAACCAAGAGTATTTGGTGGATTTCTGAAAGGATAAAAACAAGTGAAGTACATTGAAAAGCGCCAAAGCAACTGCATTAACTGCATATCAATAAAGTGTCCATGCAGTGGTGGCTAAATATTGAAATGCAGACAGGTCTCCAACAGATGTACAAATATTGATTGTATGTAGGTACAATAATATAACACATTCATTAGAAAACTTGGTGTTTCTTTATATAGCAGTTCATCCTGATACAAGATTATTAAGTTCTTTCATCTACAGCTAAAATGATTCTTTTTCTATTTTAGTGGTCACAGATTCAGTGGGAAGAAGAAAAAAAACCATAAGCCTTTCAGAACAGCTAGTGAAAACCTCAGACTGTTTTGCTATCATTAGGCATTTAGATCCAGTTACAGAGATGCTCTGGGTTTATACATCGAATATGTTTACACTACATTCAACAATCAGCTTGAAACAAATTACAGTTGCAGGTAAAGTCACATTAGCTTTGTTGAACTGTAAAAACACCTTTTGAAACAAACACTTCCGCAGTATGACAGGTTGGCTCCCTGATATACAAAAGTGTTCAGACAATAGTTACGTCTCTCTGTTCTGTGAGGGGACAGGGCTTTTGGAGTAATGCTTTATCCTAATAAGAAGGCAATAAATGGAAAAAGAAACGTGATTATCAGCAAGTGATTTCAATTAGATTTAGAAAGCTAATCAAAGTGCTTCATCTTTAGGCAACATTGTAAATACTACAGAACATTAAGAAGGAAGGAGAATGGAATCACAGTTTGAATTATATCATTTATGAAAGGGTCTTAAGGCTAAATGTTGGATATATCTTATTGCAAAAAGCTTTTTCTTTTATTTAATTGAATCAACACTTGCCACAACAATGTGGTCAAAACTTTGTCAGATTGAAGGATACAGTAACCTGCTATGCCCTACCTCAAATTTCTGGAGCTTCCCCTGCATGGGACTCTCTCTAAAAGGTTTGTCTTAATTAATCAGAAATGCAGCTGAAACACAGACTTTGTTATTGCAAATACACCCATAGGAGACTACTTGGAAAGGAAGAATGCAGTAGAAGATGCTTTTCACCACCTAACACCTGGACAAGAAAGCAGAGGTGCAGCAACCATGTGTTACACAGTCCGTGAGAAGGATAGGCTCAGCACCTTTGAGACAGCCCCTGGTACCAGGAAAAAGAAATCCACTTATTCCAGCATCAATCTTGCAGCAGGCAAAGCCATGAGAAGCCCTTCCAGGGTAGCTTAGCTTCAGAGATACCATGAGCAACAAGCAGTGGCTTATTAGCCTTATTTCCACCAACTAGGATACTGCATTTTTCCAATTTCACATGTATTTCTGTTTCCTGACTATCACAATGCCTGAGAGATCTCTCAGTCACAATATTTGCCAGACTAACAGTATAAAATTGAGGCCAACTAGAGAAACCAAAGATCATGGCCTTAGAAGTTCAACAGTTAACAAACAAGATACTAACCAGGTTGATGTCTACTGGGAAGATTTAAGCTCCCTTCCTGAAACAGAATGATTAAATGAGGGATGTACTTTTACTTAACAGAAATGCAATCCACAGACTTATTTATACATAGATATTATATATATGTGTGTGTGTGTACACACATCTGCACAAGTGTGATCATACACGTTGTTGTTTATATAGTAAAGACGAATCATGTATTAAATTCTTTCACAGACTGGTTAAGAGTGATTGAAAATATATCACCAGATAGTCACAGTAAATATCTTGTTCGGTTCATTAAAGTGAAGTACTGTAGAAGCAGAACATCACCTTCGAAGCTGCTAAACAGGGTATTCGCTGGGATTCAGGAAGCACTGTGAAAGAGATTTAAAGCAAGAATGGTGTTTTTAAAAGTATTCATGTAATACCACACAGAAGTAAATGTATCTGAACACAGTAGGGGTGAGAGTTGGGTTTTGCTTTTTAATCCAGTGCTGTATATCAGTTGTCTTTCTAACAGTTTAAGCGTGAACTTTTAGAAGTTCACATTTCACCAAATCATAAGCCAGGCTCTTTATCTCAACTACCTGCTTTTGACTGAAATCTAATTTCATCATACAGTAAAGCTGGAACACACTGTCTCTCTTAGATCAATGCAGGTTATTTAGCATATCGTTAAATGGCAGAAGCACTATGCCAGAACACAGTTAAAACTGAGGCTTTCTGTTTTTCCTTTTCTCTTGTAGTATGTAGAGGCATTTGCTTGTTAAGGAGTCTCATGTTCAGAGATCATTCAGTTCTAAGCTGGAAAATAATTTAGGTGAAAAGGTTTAGCCAACATGCAGAAAGAAACAAAAGGAAAAGCTGACAAGTAAAATGGGAGAACAAGTAATAATTACAGCGGGTATGCACACCATCCAGCCATAGGCATCCAAGTGTAAGGCTCAATGGAGAAAGACAGATATGTAACACAGGTGCTTTTGACCACCGTCTAAAGGAGATATGCTGCATCTGCAGAGCCTGGGCATCACAGCACAGTTCCAAATTGAAGTTCAAAGCAGGGACTAGTCCTATTCCGAGCAAGGTTTTGCTCATTTTGACTGCTCGGTATCCCAGAGAATCTAAAGACCAAAGCTCATCCCAGATAGTAATTTTCTTTCTAAATTTTCTTACAACATATATGCGCTACTGAGGGATGATGAAGTCACCTACAGCTAGTTTTAATGCCTGCCAGTTCATAATATCATTATAAAATGTGTCTAATCTCAGTTACAGCAGTGCAAATCTGAATGACATTGACTGCTGTCAGTGCTGACCTGGAGCAGACACCCTGAAGGTGACGTTGTAAGGAGCAGAGTTTCTCTGGAGTTTCATGAGTGTAACAAAATAAAATTTGGCTATAATCTTCAACAACATTAAATTTTATGTGTAATTCAAAGGCATACTGCAATCCTGGAAGGCTTTACAAATGGATTATAAATGTCTTTATAACAGCCTCATAAAAGCCTTAAAAAAGGACTCCATGCTGCACCCATCCATTGTCATGCAAGGTGTGCAAGAGCACAGGGTCATACTGAATGTCAAGCTACACAAGAAATGCTCTCAGCAAATGGGGACTTGGGTTCTTTTATTCACGGGGGTGGCCAATGATGGGGCTTCTAGGGCTGACCCTACTGTGACTCCAGACCTGGGCAATCAGCAACACCAGAATAAACCTTAAGATATCCCTGAGGGCATATAAAAATACCACTGAGAAACACCAACTCAGTATCAGCAGCAAAGGGCCAGGTAACATGCAACTGTACATTTAATTCTATTTCTGCACTGCAATGCTGGAGATATTAGGCACATACTTTAGAGTTTATAAACATTTCGTGCCTTATCCACCTAGGATAACCTAATTTCCACATTTATCCAACTGCAGGTGACACTTTCACAAAGTGCTTGCTAAGTTCAGCATGACTTTCAGCCTTTCAAAAATTTTATGAAAAAAACCAAACCCCAGTATCAGAAACATAACGCAGGTGAGCAATTTGTCTGGAATAGAAAACGGGCTCCAAGTCAGTCTCTAAAAGCTTATTGGAACTTTTTGAGCATCAATTATAAATCTTTGTATACTAGTACCCTCTGGTCTACTTAGGCATAATTTACCTATCCAATGAATTTACTGACTGAGAAGACTTAGGAAAAAAAAAAAAACATTCAGCAGTTTCTAATGGAAACCATTATCGTACTGTTTAAAAAGGCTTGTAGTGATAGGATCAGGGGCAATGGGTATAAACTGGGGAGGAGCAGATTTAGACAAGACATAAGGAGGAATTTCTTCACAATGAGGGTGGTGAGACACTGGCACAGGTTGCTCAGGGAAGCTATTGATGCCCCCTCCCTGGAGGTGTTCAAGGCCAGGTTGGATGGGACCTTGGGCAGCCTGGTCTGGTGGGAGGTGTTCCTGCCCATAGCAGGGGGTGTTGGAACTAGGTGATCTTTAAGGTCCCTTCCAATTCGAACTATTCTATGGTTCTGTGATTCTGCCTAAGGATTTCTTACAGCAACCATGCCATAGGTATTACAGGTAATTGCTGCCACTTACAGTGATTAATGCATCAAACGTACAGGGTCACTTTGGTTGAAGAGATCCTTCCCCAGTACTGCATGTCTGCAGTGCGTAACTGTAAAAGCCACCAGTTACCACTGGAAAAAAACTAAACATGGAAGCAGAAACAAATTAAAGAACTCTGCACCTTGGTTCCAGAGCAAGTCACCCCCCTACTGTCATTTCTTGTGGAAGGGGAAAGGTAACCTACGGATTTGATCCCAACAGCTGTTTCTTGGGAATATTTCAAGAAGAATTCACAATCTGTGGGCACTTCCATGTCAAACCTAGGTGTAAGACCCTTGGAAGCTAATCCCAAACAAGCTGCATCTGGACCTGGAAATGGTGGTGCTGTGCTCAGAATAATCAGCACCTCTGAGAACAGGGCAGTTACCACAGGAACAGACACAAACAAATAAACTGATTTCAAGACCTGAGCTTGTAGCTTTGCACAACACGGCCTCAACACCGTGCAGGTTCATCACTTCCCCAGAGATGTCTGACACAGTTTTGCAATGCACCGTGCAAGCATCAGGCCAGCAGAAATCTTCAAAAATGGGTCATTTTCCTTGCATCTGCCTTACTCAACATGAATAAAAATCTTCCCAGAAAATCATGTGTTTTTTGTAAATGACTTAGTACCATGGAAAAAGAGTGAGACTTAACTACTCTCACACTGCATTAAGACCTATTGACATTATAAATGAAAACCCCTAGAACTGTTGCACTGTGCTTCTGAGCTCTAACCTACTGTCAAATAGTGAAGATACTGCGTCAGTGGAGATAATATATTGTGAATATATACACCTATATCCCAAGGTGATAACCCAAGCCATGATACCAGCTGTGCTACCCTACCTAATGAATAAAGAACAGCAGTTTTGGTAAAGTGCTTCAATCGTCCTCCAAAAAAAGTTAGGAAAATACAGGTTTTGGAAACATCTCCTTCTTTAAGAAGCAGATCTTCTTGTTTCCTTGCTACAATACCACTTGCATACAGTAAGCACTGTATTTCTACCTCTACTATCCATTTGCTTACTAGCTAGATTACATCAGGAATATTGCATCTGGATGTAGAGAAAAATGCCACAATCTAAAATCTTCTAAAAGTTTCGTGAAAGCCTTTGGCTACAATGAACATTATCGAAACAGAAACTTCTGAATAATAATTTAGCAAGAATTAAAAGAGCAAATTCATAGCAAAACCAGGACAAAAATGCTACAGCATATTTTCACAGGGAGTCAAACTGATGTTTACAACAGGTAGTGCAGTGGACTGAGCTCAGGTACACTGCAAACCCAGCTCTCCATCTTCCAGCAGCTGGAGTCAAAAGCAAAGGTAAAAAATATTCAAAAACATCTGACACACAAGTTAAGTTTTTGAAAACCTGTATCTTTGTCTCAAGGAATGAGAATGTGGAAGATCCCATCTATCAGCAGACCTGGAATACTGTGGCTATTAATGAAGATGTTAAACGCAATTGCTCTAGGAATACAGCAGTATGCAAACAAAATGTGCTATTTTTTTCATCGCTTTAGCCCTCGACTACCCAAAAATAACTTTGGTTCTGAGTAACACTCATTCCATTGAGATGACATACATGTCTCCAACTGCTGTTTGTATCACTACAGATATATGAAAATATACTGTGACATTTAACATGCTGTACAGGTGACTGAGACAGTGACAACAGCAGCAGCAAATAAAAAAAAAATCCCACCAAACACTGAAAACATAAGCATCCTGGCAATTGCTTATTCATATAGGCAAAACCCGAGCTAATGACGTAAGGCATGCTCCAAAAACCTCAGAAGTCATCTGGGGTTCACGGGGATGGCTACTGCTATCAGAATTCCAACATCCCGAGGGAGAGAAGGGAAGTGGTGGGGACGGTGGGAATGGGCACCAACAAAGCAAAGAAGAACTTTAGAAACTGTACCCTTGCTGTCAAAAAGGCTTCAGAGTCAGCTGCCATCTTGACATGAGGTTGCAATTCCTGTTACTGTACCTTTTTAGACACAGGGAACATGCTTAGTGAACTGGTCCCTCACTCATTTTCAAGAAAGAGTAAATTTAAAACATTAGGGGAGGGGGCTGTTTCTTTGCCGGGTGGTTGGCTATTTGTTTTTAAAAAGAAACACCTCAGCTAGCTCCAAACATGTCTTTTTCTGATTCTGGAGACTGTGGCCTTGATATTTCAAACAACTCCTGTGGCGACTGGGAGCTCCTTCTTGAGGTTAATATCCTAAGTATCTCAGCGAGCTGTTTTTCTATATTGGTCATTTTTGTGTTTAAAGCCTTGATGTCCTCCTTCAACTCATGCTTCACTTCCAGCATGGTGGCTTGAAGAGTCTGTTCTGGGATGGGATAAAAGGAATGCTTGACCTCAGTGAGGATGGGGCTGCGGTCCTGTGGGCTTCTTGTCTCCCCAACATTATCCAAGCGCAAGTCACTTTTTGTAATGCCACTGTCACAAGAGTCTGTCTTCTTCAGGGTAGCTTCTCCCGAAGCTTTAGTTCTCTCTGGTAATGTCTCCATAGACTCTGCTTTAGAGACTTTGTTCCAGTCTTCACCCTTGCCACAGGCATCTTTGAATTTGGCCCAGCCTTTTCGTCGAGGGTAGTCCCCTGACACTTTACATCCTGCATAGTCCGATGTCGGAGCCTGCAGCTTTGCCTGGTCAGAGGCCCCAGACGTTGAAGCAGATTGGTACGACACAGGGGTCGCCGGACTCTCTCGTACAGTCACAACGCTGGCTTTGACCACAGAGCGGGTGGAGGAGTGTTCCCCTAAAACATTGCCCTTCTCCACATCCAGGTCATCTGGATCTCTGCCCCTCTCTGCTGCGAGCCGCGCTTCCTTCTGCTGCCTGAACCGCTGGAACAGCCGACGGACCGGGTGGTCTGGGGGTAAGATCAGAGGCGCTTCATTCTTCCTCTTCATTCTCTCCTCTTCTTCACGTTTGACATCGCTGATTTTCCGGAACACAATCTACAGGGGGAAAGAGATTTCACTCTCTGATTAACTGCATATTCGTTAAAGGGAAGAAGTTGTAGAGAAAGAATTATTTGAAAGAATTATTTTAACTGACAATGCACAACCTCTGCACATTTATAGCAACATTTTCAAGTGTCTTATCTTGTGTGAAACACGGCATATTTCATTATTTAAGAGCATACACCATCTATCTTATAACACCAGGAAGGGAAAAGGGAAGAAAAAAGTTTCTCCAGTTCCAAGAGGTCAGGAAGGCACCGCCATTGTAAATATAATGATCCCAGGAAATTACTTGTTCCATTTTGTGTTAAAAGTGGCTTCTTATATTTGTTTTCCTGACTCTATCTTTTAGCACCAAGTTATATTATAAATTTATATATTTATATTATAAAGTGCCATTCCCATATCTCACATCAGTCTCATCCCCGATTTCACTCACTACACATCATGCAAAAGATCTGGTAGTATTTTAGTGCAGCTTGGCCACTAATGGGGTCAGTAGAGCAGAGGCTACTCTAGACTCTACAACAGCAGTTTGCAAGTGCTTCTTGCCCTCCCTTCCCTCCCATGCCCACTTTTAGAAGTAACTTGCAGTTTAGGGATGAGGAAAAACTCAAGTCAATCCCACAGTCAAGGGTACAAGTACAGTGGTGAATAGACTCCGCAAGACATTAGGAAGCTCTTTGTGGCTTTATTAATGCAGAAGCTCAAAGAGTTTCATGTCTTGATTTATTTCTTTATTTCTATGGAAAGGAGAACATTTTTCTTTTCCATCTACTCTCCTAATTATATCTTTCTGAGCCTGTAGACTAAGCAATCTCCTTGGAAGCAACCCAAGGATCTCATGGTACTGATGAAAGCCTCACAGTGCCTCCATATAACCTCAAATTGCAACCAGGGAATATTTGTTCCCTGGACTTGATGGCAATAGATTCTCTTCAAAAACTCCATGTGTTTTACAGTGGTATTTGTATTTTCCAAGCAAAAAAAACCCTCCCGTGTGGTATTAAAGGAGAACCGGTAAGTAGTCTGGTGTGAAAATGGGTGGTGCCCTAAGCTGAAGTTTCTACTGACTGCTGATACATAATCTCTTTAGCTGCTTTGGGGAAAATCTACTCAAAGTCCTTACGCTCTGGTGCAGAAATAATTTTCAGATTCAAATCATTATTAGGAAATGTGTAAATAAACCCATCCCTCAGTGGCAGACAGATTTAAATTAAACTAATAAGCACCGCTTCAGTGGCACACACAAAATGCATGTTTCTCCTGAGTCCAATGCCTTTTGGCAGTTTTGTCATTGTGAAGTGGGGGAAAAAACATCTTAACACGTCTTTGGAAGGAAGACATCGTCAGACTTGGCAGCATTTCCCAAATAGAAAAGAATAAAATTAGCAGGAAGGATATTTTATTTCCAAGCTGCAATTAAGAAACTAAATGTGAGGTAAGAATAAGAAAACAGGGTACTTGACAGTATTCCCGCCCCTGCCCACAGGAAACAGTCTGCAGTGAGCTCAGTAGAAAGCAGACAAAGCAGCATAACCCTTAGAAGTGAAAGAATAGCACTTACTGAGAAGGGAGAATCAATACAATGCTCCAGGCTAATGGTCTCCTACACACTGGCTGTCCCCTGCTTTAATTGAAGGAAGAGTGCCAGCTCAGCATTAGGGCAGCAGCCCTGCCTGCTCTGCTGGAGCCTGGCAATGGCAAGCAGGGTCTCAGAGGGTCACTCCAGCAGCAGGCTGAGGCTGACTCTGGAGGTACAAAGTCCCAGCAAGCCAGGAAAACGATAAGCCAGGTCAGTTTGTCTCTGCAAACGTCTATATCCCCAAGCCGCCTCCTGTCCTGGAGCATGCATGTTTAGCCCTGGTGTAGACACGCACACCGTGCGTGTTGCTGTGCCAGGCGGTCATGCAGTTAACGGGGCTCATGTTACTTTGCACATGAGCAGTCTCAGCCTGACCTATGTATCTGGGCTGTGTGTTTTCCTTAAAAGTTCACAAGGCTCAAGGTGCAATGATCACCCTCACAAGGGGCACCAGGGAAGGCACCTGGGTGCTTGAAAGAACTAGAGGCCAGGCTGCTTTGTGGAGTCCTTGTCTAGTCCAACCACTACTCTAGAAAGCCTGCTCAGATCCTTGTCTGATAAGCACTGGAGTACCTCTCACTGTTTAATGACCAGCTTTTGTAACATAAATGGGTAAGTTCTTTGTTGGAGGCCGTCTCTGCCACAGCACTGTACAGATAAGAGGGAATGCCAGAAGTCTCAAGCAGTAACTCATTAACAGCTTAGCCCAACCCATAGTCATTGCATCTCCTGGTGCTGATAGACTAATCTCCATACTGGAGTACGAGAACCAAATTTACCAGCAGATACAAAAAGATGAACAGAGAGACGAGTTGTTAGTACTCATCTCACAGCCCACACTGCTTTCCATTGCATTGCCTAGATAAGCCCTGTCAATGCTAAGCTTGCTCGACCATGGAGGAGATACCACCAGCTTTCTTGCTGTGTGGTGGTCACCCTCAGGGCCCTGAACATACCTGCACTCCTTTGCCTTCAGGGGATCAGACTGCAACACAAACAACGACATATATGGAGGGAGCAATTACATCAATATTGCCTTTGCCATGGGTAACTGCTACTATGCTAATGAGGCCCTTAATTTCCATTTTCCACATGAGGTCTTACACCAGCGACAAGGTCTCCCATCCTGTTAAACACCTTTTATACACAAACATTTAAGTGATAAGCTGCAACTCAGGCAGTGCAAATCAAATCTATGCACATTTGCCAACATACACAGTGTCCAACTGTTGGGTTGACTTCTTTTAACTCCTAAGACACTGGATAAATACCTGTCAGAGAGCAGCTTGTCTTTGGAAAGCCCAGGCAAAGCTGCCAATGATCTCCTTTTTTTGCAAGCTCCCCAATGGCATATTTTCTCAAGACAGTTCCATATTTATGTATTAAGAAAAAGTGTTATAATTATGCAGTAATTGAAAAGACTTTACAAGACTGCATTTTAGAAGACTCATAAGACATACAAATCTCATAAGGAGCAGCTGAGGGAACTGGGATTGTTTAGCCTAGATAAGAGAAGGCTGGATGGAGACCTTATTGCTCTCTACAACAACTTGAAAGGAGGTTGTAGCAAGGTGGGTGCTGGCCTCTTCTCCCAAGTAACAACTCAGGATGCGAGTAAATGTCTTCAAGTTGCACCAGGGAAGGTTTAGATGAGATACTAGGAAAAAAATTCTCTACTGAAAAAGTGGTAAAATTTTGGCACAGGCTGCCCAGGGAAGTGGTGGACCCTCCATCCCTGGAGGTGTTCAAAAGACAAGTAGATGTGGCACATCAGAACAGGGTTTAGTAGGCATGGCGGTGTTGTGGTGATGGTTGGACTTGATGATCTTAGAGGTCTTCTCCAATCTTAATAATTCTATGATTCTACCATTTTGATTTTTTTATGCTATCTTTTTTAAGATTAAACGCAGGACTTTATAAATAAAAATACAAATAACTGCTTGAAACAGACCATTTTTTAAAGAATTCTTGAGGAAATGGCAATTTTTAAGTGATTAAACAGATTCAGCAGCATCCAAGGTATTCAGAAAATGTGGTTGTTATGCTAACATATGTATGCCTGCTCCCACAAGCAGTAAGAGCAGAAAGGGAAAGAAAATAAGTTTCATTTGTTATAAGAAAGCGAAATCTAAACCTACACAGCATTTTTTTATGTGGAATTTGATAGGGCCACAAATAAGGATCTTAACCTAAGTTAAAACCCCTAAATATTATGGCAAAGACCTTCAGATAGTTTTTAGAGCAGTTCTGCTTTATCTCTATCTCCAAGCATTTGTTTTTGTCTGGGAAGGGACAGTGCTTTCTACCCTCCTAGCCCATGTGTTACAAGCCATGCAAACACAGGGGTCCTCTGCTTTATAAGCCATTTATTTCTCCATAACATCACCCCCTTCAAGACCTAAGCACACGGAAAAACATCTAGTGCGATCATTTTAACAGTATTTGAACACCAAAATATGGACAAAGAACCTGAACTGAGATAAAACAACAAGATGTTTAAACAGTAGGTGTAAAAGTGAATACTACACAAATCCAGTCTCGAGTCTCATTTCACAATTCCATTTCTAATTAAAAGGTGCTGAATCTTGTAGCTCCCCAGGAAAGCCTCCCAAGCTGCCAGAAATGCGAGTATTGCGGGGTTACCAGGCTAGGTTTGCCAAAAACTTGGAAAATAGCTATTGTAGGCACAGATTGCTGCAATCATATAAATATTTAACTGAGGCATGCAGTTATGATGACTCAATAACAATCTTATTTATGGACAAAGCACTCAAAGAAGTGGAGTAATGCATTGACATGTCCTGCTGCATTCCTACATCCATGTGTCCCACTGACCTATGACAGCACAAAGCCTGTGGCCACATTCTTACCTGTGTGTGACCCATGTCCAAGGAAGAAAGTGGAGTTACACCCAGCACATTTCCCTTTCCTCAGTAATAACTACTTGTGAAAGTGAAGTCTTTAGTAAGTTTTGGGGAAAGACTCTGCTTCTTTTCAATCTTCAAAGAATTGTTCAACTGTATTTGTAGAACCAATGCCTTTAGAAATTAAGTTCAAGCTTTCTCCCCAAAGTCTTAAAAAACGAAGTGGACATCAATGAATATTTGAAATATCTATTTGGTTGTCAAATGTGGATTTCCCAGCAACTCTTATTTGAATTTGCCTGTGCTCAGCACTGAAACCCAAGCATTATTTAAACAGCACAACAGGGACATTTTCATTATTTGAATTCCATAATTTCTTTATGAAAAGACCAGAAGAACAGAGTGCTATGTGACCTCCAGCGTAAGGCAGGCCATAGGATTGCTCTGAATGAGCATTCCCTGAAGGGAATCTTGTTACAACTGGATTGCATATTTCAGAAAAGCATTCAGTTTGACAGCAATCAAGAATCCATTGTCACATCTTGATAAAAGATCCCTGCAATTTTTGCTTCAAGACTGAGTTTGTCAGACATCAGTTACATTTCTGTTCCTTGCTCCCTCAGACACTTAACAATTCACTTTTAGAAAATGATTCTTGAATCCTGTGTTTAAAAATCTCTGCATAAGTATTACAGTTACTCAGTTACTACTGAGGGACTTAGACAATAATGTTTTACTGATATTATACGGGAAAAGTTCCAAGCTTTAGATTTTTCAATTTAACTTAGTTTTCCAATTTTAACTCTTCGGAGATGTTCAAATTATTTCTTACATTCCAGCATCTTTAGCTCTAATAGGTAGCACTTGGTACTTAAATTCTCACTCCTGCCCAGAGCTAGAATATGTATTTGATTTAGTTAAATATAAGGTTCCCTTTAAAAAGCCAAGTATAACAAGTAATCGTACAATGAGCCTTCCAGCTGTTTCCATCTGTTGGCTCAGTACTACACACTTTTCTTCCCATCTCAATACCTGCTGATATTTCTCTAGAACTAGCTTGTATAGCTCCAAGTTGGTTTTCCTAAGCAGTAATAACAGGGAAACAAGCACAGGCATACTCACTTTGTTTCACAAAGACACTTCAGAGAACCTATGCTAATTTGGCTATTAAAACTGAAGACTGCATTGCAACAAGATAAAAGGCTGAGGTGCTCAACACCAGCCTTATCTGACCAGATGCAAATACAGATGCAGAAATTTGAGTGTCAGCTTCCTTTACACAAAGATGGGAGCAAATGCGTAAAGGATATGACAGAAGTGTATAAAATCATACGTTGGATGAGCAGGGGTAGGCAGGGATTGATTATAAAAGCATCTTGTCCAATATGAAAACTACAGCATCACATGACAGCAGGACGAGCCACAGACAACCAAAGATAAGTTCATGGTTCTTCACCTGAATATATTAGACATGTCAAAGATATTAATAAGGATGCTCTGGATGCAAAAAGTCTGCATGGATTCTACAGACCAGGCAAACACTTGGCAGAGAAAGCCACTGATTGCTACCAAACTGGCAAAACTGGCATGCTGCTCAGGAAATCTCCTGAGGTAAAATTAGTTGGAAACTGCAAAAGTATTTGTAGCAACTGCCACATAGGAGAGTTTTGTTCTTATTGCTGCCTCAGGCATCCCTAGGTAACCCTAAATAAGTACATAGGCCAAATCCAGAACGGCTGCCTTGGTTCAAATGACACAGCTAAAAATGTCATATTGTTCTGGTACATCAGGGAAGACCATGTGGTGCACATGGGAAATTGAGAAGCCCACTGTCTCTAGTCACTCTCGTAATGAACAGCCCACTGAAGGGTTTCACTGTTTCTGAACTGTTGGTAGTCCACAAAGCTCACTAAAACCATGCTGCCTGCCAAACCATAATAAGCTATGTTCTTTAGCACTCTGCACACTCTCAGGAAGGTAACTAACAGGAAGGTGAGACAGGAGTAATGTATTAGCAACTAAATTCTGGTCGTCTTGTTATCTGATTGTAATTGCAACCACTGTGCCAACACTGCATGAGACAGTCTTTAAGACTGGGGGATGCTTCATTTAAAATACATTATGAATATATTGAAAACCTTATCCTGTTATATACTAAAAAAGAACTGCCTGTATCTGAAGTGGAAATGATCTTTTGGTCTTATGCAAAAATATCCAAATTTCTTTTCAACATCTATTCATAAGAACTGATCCAAGAACCCACAGGAATAGAGAGAAATACAGATTTCATCATGTTTTGAATCAGACTGTCATCATGGAGTTACAATTATAAGTCTCCTAGCCACAAAGCTGTTGCTATTATTAGCTCCACAAACTTCCCTTCTTTCCACCTCTATAGCATGCACAAATTGTGCAAGATTTGGCAGGTCCTCCTCAGCATTAACAGCAAGTAGCATGGCAGCATTTTTCTTTGGTGTTTAATAATTCTCTTTCACGGATATAGAAACATTCACAAAGTCTGGAAGTGCCAGATATCATAAACAATCAAAAGCTTAAAATTACTTCATATGGTGCTTACTGAAAATGGACTTAAGTGTGAGGAAAACAACTACAAAAAGGCATTTATTAGTACGCAGTCCATCCACCATCTGCCAAGAACTGATGAAAATATCTTCAGGCTGATGTTAGTCTGATGAAAACTGGATCCAATCTTTTTTTTTTTTTCCAAAATGAAGAAAGGGGAAAAAAAAGGGAAGAGGCAGAAGGCTTGACAATAAAAATGCTTTTGACACTGCTGTTATAGAAACAAAAGCTGCACGTGATCAACATAGTCTGTGACGGTGAAAAATCCTGAAAGCAGTGTATTAGCAGGTGTCAGGGAAAATGGTGGAGAAATGAGACTACATCTTCTGCAATTACATGGGATGGCTTGCCAGAAAGGAGGGAATTACTGGTCCTACCTTCCCACAGAAGTACCATATCAAAGTATCAAAAGCACAGCCTCGTAAAGCTTGCTACCAAAATTTACAATGCATTTCACTTCTATCTATCTATTATCATAGACAATTCCTGGGTTAAATGTTAGTCTCAGGTGCATCTCTGTGATGTAGAGGTATAGATGTGCCAGATGTATATTAAGTACGCAGGTCACATTTATCAAAGGTGAAAGCGCAGATCCTTTTGCATCTCCAAGAAGTTTTTTGTCCTGTGGGGAGTCAACCCAGCCCTTCGGACAGAGCAGTATTTGCTTACTTCTCAAAAATCAGACTTCTGTGTGTCATTAATATACAAGTGTTGTTTGGAAGAAACACAAATTCATAATTTAGCAGCCACGCTATCCAGATGAATAGAGGTAACAAGGTTTCTCATCTATGTAGAACAACACCTGGGCTAACTGTTACTGCCATGAGCACCATCAGCTTCAACAGTACTGAAGCTCTTCTCTGTGACAGCATATTTTATAGCCTGATTACAAATTCTAGAAACACTGACTTGAATATTAGTGTTTAATCATGTCATTATTATTTATTTAGAAGTTCTGCACAACTCAAGGCTCTTCTTTATGTTACACTTCTCATTCTAATTCATGTTTACAGGGTATGCTACTGTTGAGAGAAAAAGAAAAGTTTTTACAAAAATAGTACTGAAAATAAGACAGAATTATATGTCCAGAGCAATTAGTGGAAATAATAAACAAAACCTGATCACTAGCAAGTTTTGAGGCATCAAGGGAAGTCTCTTTCCCCAAACAGGTTCTAAAACATTTTCATTAGTAAACTTAGACAACCACACAAGTAAAACCCACACCACTGACACTGGTTAATAGTTTGGATAGACATTCACAATTACGGCACATTACAGCTCATTTAGCAACCCCTTGCACTAACTTAGGTAGGGGCAAGGACTTAGGGGAAATTATGCCAGGTCTGAGTGGGGTAATGGTATGCCACCTGAGAAGTGCTATGCCTGTCAAAACATGAAAAGCTCTGTAGGAACTTCTTGTTTGTAGTAAATAAAGGAAAAAGTGCCAGCAGTCTGCAGCAGCATCACCTATAAAACACCGTTTTCGTGTTTGTTTGGATGTTTTTTCTGCTTTCTTTTCTGCACTTCTAGCACATCAGGTGTTCTTGTATCTGTGAACACACATCAGACACACAAACAGCTCATGCAGACTCACCTTTTCACTCCAGATCAACATACTACCTTCATTCTTGGGTAGGCAACGCTCCCTCAAAAACAGCTTTAAGAAGAGCCCAAGGCACAGCAGGAACCTACCTCTCTGTCACCTAAATTACAACTATACAAAATGTCATCTAATCAGTACAATGTGCCCTCTCAACGGTCAGAATTTGTTTCCTCAAGCTCCCTGTGGTTCACTGCCATTTACCAAGCATTTCCTGACAGAAATCAGGCAATTTGTGCGAGTCAAAGATTTGGGAATTTTCCCCACCATGTAACTTAGAAACAATTTCACTTGAGATCTGAAATGGATGGAGAGGTAGTAGAGCTGAGGAAAGCAATGGTGTGTTGAGGTAATAGTTTAATTGTATAGTTTGTTTCCAGTGATTATATTTGACAGTAGTTTGCCATTAAGAATATTTCCTCTAAGCCAGTATCTTCCTTTCATGCACTTTTTTTTTTCCTGCTCTCATTTATCTGCTTTCTGTCATGAGGCTTATAGTGATTAAACAGTATTTTACTTTGCAAGAGGGCATCAAATGTATTTTCAAATGTATTCAAATCAATCAGGCACCACCAGTCCCAAAAGCTTACAAGTTGTTCAGCTATCTTTGAATGCCCACTCACAAGCCGATCCACACAAACACAATACTCAGTGTCCCTGACGTGCAAGGCTTGTGCAGCTCTTGAAATTATAAATTGAGAATTACATTAAGCTCAGCTGAAGTTCCTTGCATAAATTCTCTAAGATAGCATGAACTCTTCCTTATGTGCCTCTCTCTGAGTTAACAGGCTTAAAGTTCAGCTATAATAGTGAAGAAAAACAAACTAACTTGCAGCTCTGCATAAAAACCTAATAAATCTTCTACCAGACTAGGTAGCCCAGTACAGCAGCACAGCCACGCTCAGCCAATTGCACAGTACCACTCAAATGGTCTGTCATTTCCTTGTTCAAGAGCACTACTTGAATAACATTACACAATAAAGAAATAAACTGTTAATAATTGAGTGAGAATCAGTATTAAAAAGTACATTGCTCACTATTTCCCAAAGCAGCTGTCAAATCTCTTCAGCCCTAAGTAACAGCCAGGAGCTTAAAACCTTGAAGGGAAGAAAACAGTTGACTGTAGTAATTTGTCTCAGATCTTATTTCAAGGAGTTCCTTTTAGCTAGCAGTTCCTTTTCCAATCTTAATGATTCTATGGTTCTGTGATCCTCTGAATATGACCAATGCCATTATTTTTATTTATTATTTACATAGCACAATGCTTAGGGTTGTGTTAGTCTTTCAGTTAATACATACACAGAAAGCAAAACGTCATTATTCAATGAGGTAAAGTGGCCTGTTTCATGAGAAAACCTCAGAGGCCCTGCTCATATTGCAATGACTGATGCCAGCAACACAAAACTTTATGAGCAGTTTTAAATGTTACTTGTGCAAGATGTCTGGTTTTGTTATGACTGGTAAAGGTTCACCCTTAAAAGTCCCAGATAAGAGATCCTGAATACAATTTGTCAAATAAGTCATGATTTCAAACGCACCTAACTTAAACAGTCCTGAATTCCTCCTGAAGAGAGCAACCTCTCTAGAAGAGAAAAAGTAGGATAATTCAGCACAAGTGTATTGTTTCCTCACAAGAAGATTCAAACACTCATTTAAGAAATATTTATGACAATGTGTATTAAAAAAAAGACAAAGTTAAGTCTAAATATTGAAAAATTCTGCACGCCAATCTCTATTACCAGGACCAGTAGCAACTGGAAACATAAGAATCCCTGGCACATCAAAAAGGCCTAAAAGTGTCCAGCCTTCATTTGTATCACACCTCTCCCTCTTGCATATGGATGTGGACAGATATGTATTAACAATGGTTTCTTCATCCACAAATGTTATTCCAGTCATCATAAATTCAGACTGCATTTGCAACTATTTCTGTTGAAAGGTTTTGTTTAGAAAAAATGTGCTTGCTTCTGACTCTTAGACTACATGGTCATGGTGTTGTCTCCCTTTCCCTTAGTAGCTGAGAGCACTCATAGAAAGCAGAAAGCAAATTTCCTTTTCCCTCCTGCCAAAAGGATTAGTATACTCCTTTCAAGAGCATGCTCCAGTTACCACATTGTGAGGCAGGGCTGCCCAGCCAGCACAGAAACTCAATTCAAGCTCCGAGGTGCATAGAGACACAATGAGAGAAGATCTTCCCTTTCCCTCCCTCCTCAGAGATTCACACTGTGATGAGGCAATTGTGACAAGAGATGACTGCTCACTGCAAGTAAGATGCAAGCCAGACTGGCTGAGGTTACTCTGGGGAGAGCTGCTCTCATTCTCACTTCAGTGCATCATGCCTTCAGTGCCGCAAAGTCAGTCTCTGCCTTCTTCACCAGATATGTTTCCAAACAAGGGGAAACGAGTCCAACAGAAGGAGATGAAAAAAGTCCTCCTGCTTTTCAAAACAGGGCTTGGAACTGAGATCCCCCAGCTTTCCTCAGGCAGATGACAAAAACGGTGCTCCGGCCTGAAGACAGAGGCTCTCACCAGGAGGTGGGATCCCCATGTTCTGATTCCTGAGCAAATGCTCACACCACTAGCTCAAAATGGAAAGTCTCCATTCGAGATACTACAACACCTAATCCCAGAAACCACCCCGGACAGCAGTTTCACCATTCTCCTAATTGTCTCAAATCAATGAGAAACATTAAGTTCCTGAGCCTGAGAGCTATTCCAGTTTCATCTAATAACCCAGATTTATCCTTTAACCACCTCTTTCTGCTTTGTAATTCTAACCCTTCATTTCCCCAAACTAAAATGTTTCATTTCATCTTACAGGCAGCTTTTCACGTAACCTTTCTTCTCTTCCCCTGTTACTCCACTTTACTGAGGCAATACAAAACATTTTATCTTCATTTGAGAGGCAGGTTTGAAGAGTTCAGCTGTAGCTTAAGAGAGGCAAAGCACAGACTGTACATCAACATGGTTATAGACTTTTAAGTGATTGATAAAATATTTAACTATTGTGCTTTGCCATCTCTTCCTCTTCTATGTTCTAGTGTCGTGCTGGACTAAACTTAAATACCTGAGGTGACGTCTCCTTCCTTCCTCCTAAGGGGTAATGTCAAACAGTTTCCACCTCAATCCACTGTCTGACATGAGGAAAGACAAAGACAAGACACAGAGCTTGGCCTTGAGAAAGCTGCCTCTCTTCCACTGGTAACACTGGGATGGTAATTCTTAACCTCTAAGACTCATTGAAACATGGCATATTTTGGATGTCAGAGTTGTACCAGTATCCAGGAGAAGCCACCACCAAAGCCATACCTCAGGTTAGGCGTGTAGTGCAGCCTTGCAATCTCAACTTAGTTCTCCGTCACACTACACCTCAGGCTCTTCAGTTGTCCATATGCATTTATGGTTTATACATACAAACTATAATTTTCTTCTTTTGAAAACAAGACAAAGGCATTTTCAGGGAGGTTGTCATACTATGTTTTATGTTACTAATTTTCTAGTCCTGCATTTCACATAAACGGATTCTTATCCCAAGTGCAGGAATAATACAAACCACCATCAGAAAGAAATATCAGAAAGATATAAGAAAGAAATTTTTCACAGAAAGGGTCATCAGGCACTGGGACAGGCTGTCCAGGGAGATGGTTGAGCCACCATCCCTGGAGGTACATAAAAGATGGGTAGACTAGGTGCTCAGGGACATGGTTTCGGGGCAGACGGGAATGGCTGGACTCGATGAGCCAAGAGGTCTTTTCCACCCTGGTGATTCTATGATTCTATGATCATTCTGACCAGAAATAAAGGCTGTGAGCATCATATACTCTGACTTTTCTGAAAAGTGGAAGCACTGCAGACACAGAGATGTTGGAGAAGCTGCTGGAAGCCCAGTGGGTTTCACAGTCTGCTTTGTCATCATCGTATTGTCCTGTTGTGCACGGGGAGAGGAAGAAAAAGGGTTGCCATAGATCTTATACAACTTGAGTACGCAGACAGGGCCCCACACACTTGAGATCCAGCTAAAAACAGTTCCTAATGCAACATGTAACTTAAGAGTGGACGCTTATATAGGTGCTGTAAATTTTTTCTGTTGTAATAGTTGTGCTGTGGTGCATAAATTTCTTTAATGGCTCAGAATTAAGCAAATGAAACAAAAAATCACTCTCTTCCTGCTTCTATGAGAGGTCTTCTCTCCTTCCTGCTCTTTCCTATGCCTTTGTAAGACATCTATTCTGCAAGAATTACTAGTCCCAAAACACAGTTAAATATGTTCAAATGAGAAGATGGATGATCTTACACCACAGGCATAAGCTGAGACATCAAAAATATATATCAAGAAAAGGAAACTATTTCCTTAGCAACTGAAGAGTGCAGCAGGCAAGTCAGCAGTTAAGTACATGTAGAAATAATACCAGACTCCTCAAAGAGATGATTTCAATATACTGGAAAGAGTAATTTAATGCAAAATCCTAGCTAAGAGACTAAAAAATAAGACAATCTTATCCAAAACAACATTAGACATGGATCTAAACTCAAGCAAAGACAGCAGCATGTATGGCTCAGTGTACCACTCTGAATCTGAGTAGGCAATGGTTAGGTTAACCTATTATCTCTGGGTATGCATATTTGACAATGACACAGCTGAACAACTTAACAGAGCTCCAAGAAAATAAAAAGTGTTTGCATGTACAGTAAACAACACTGAAGAACCTCTTCCTGATGATGTTTTCAATTAAGAGGTTACGATCCTCAGAAACACAAAGCAGTCATCATTATACAACCACCAGCACAGCAAATGAAAGCTGATTTTGGCAATAGCTTCAGTGTTCCACATAAAGGAAAAGTGCTCTTCATCTTTCATATAATAACATCCTAATCAAATGAATCGCTTTTAAGACCATCATCCCTACTATGTAATAACATGGGCACTAATCTGTCAATTAGGATTTGCCACGTAACTTCTGTGTGCCCACTTCTCTAAGGGAAGCTGTACTAAAACTGCAGCCCAAGAGCAGGTGAACCCAAGCCATCATTGTGTCTTTCTAATCACAGGCTATTCGGGGGCTGGGAAGGACTAACAGATTTTAGAGGACTCAGAGACTCATCAAGGATGCATCTCCTCCCGCACGCCCGCTGTCCTCTCAAATGCCCCTGAACTCTCCCAACGTGCATCTTTATCACCAATCTGCCCACAGCATAGATTTATATCGGTCTGCAAAATTAAGTCCTTAAAAGGACTTTATCTGTCTCTGTGCTACTGACGGCACAGCAGCCTCACTGCAGAGGTTTTGGCACTGGATGCATAAAAGGAAGCCACAGTGC
Source organism: Phaenicophaeus curvirostris (assembly GCF_032191515.1). Classification (NCBI taxonomy): domain Eukaryota; kingdom Metazoa; phylum Chordata; class Aves; order Cuculiformes; family Cuculidae; genus Phaenicophaeus; species Phaenicophaeus curvirostris. The sequence continues at coordinate 91,119,666 of NC_091393.1, read as the reverse complement.
TTTCAAATTTCAAGCAGGCTTTTCAAAAGGCTACAGGAGGAAACATTTTCTCTCAAGATGAAACAACACAGGTCCTACAACTCCTGACACGGGGAGCCCATGCTGAAGCAAAGCCTATGGCATATGGACATACCTGGGCTAGTCTGCACAAAGCAGGTTTGAACACTTCCAATTTATCCATTTGCCAACTCTTGGGCCTCGTACTATATACTAAGTCCATAGAAACTTATTTTTTAAAGCTATGGCTTCAATCCCTTTCTTCCCCATTTTTATCTAACACCGGACTTTCTAGCAAACATTTGAGTACAAAGGCACAAAAGGGGCAAAGAGATTGTGCATTAATTACACCAGCACACTGGCAAATTTGCTTCGTATTCAGATGGAAACCATTTGGCTCAGAGGCATCATTGCTTAGTAGATCAGTTATAATTTCCATTATTCTCATTGTGCTACAGGGCATCCAGCCCAAAATGCCTGTTTGGCTGAAGTGGATGGAAGCACCAGGCAACTGCCAGTATCCAGCTTTTGTTCTTTGGTGACAGAAGGCTCTGGAAAACACCATCAAGGAGTGCATAGCAATGCCAGTTGAGATCATTCAAGTCCCCTGAACTTCAAAACCTGCTCACTTGTAACTTGGATCTGATGCTAGCCCTCAGAACAAGAGTCTCCCAGCAAGATTGCAGTACTGGAGCATCTTTTCATGCACCTCATGCTTTCTTTATGTGGAAAAGCTGTCCTCTAGCTTAGCAGTGGGTAAATGAGCTGCTACACCACACACATCACCTAGGCAGCTATCCCCATGCTCAGAGCAGAGACCTCAGGGCCACCAGCCCTGCAAGCAGAGGGTGGCATGGTGGCACAAAGGACAGGTGGGGCATCCTTGCCACAGGGCAGCACAGGGTTGCATTGACACACTCGAGTGCTGTCACTGCCTCCAAAAAGAGGGTGAGAACAGCAAATAACCTGCTTGTCTTTGTTCTCTTAAAGCCAGGTCTTGCACCAGAAGATGAAGGATTAAAACACTTGTAAACTGCCCTCTTCATTCTCCATGCCCTATCACTCAGCAGCAGAACAAGCAGGGGACAAAAATCTTTTTCCACCACTCAAAACTAGACCCATGAGGCCCCTCTTTCATGGACAGACAGTGGGAATGGCTAGATATCATGAGTTTCATATGAAGTCCACTTATTTCCAACACAGTGCCAAACTCTAAGCTTTTAAAAAGATCTTTCTGAAAATAAAGAAAAAAAAGCATACATATTTGACCTCTCAACTCTTAGAACACCATTTGGACAAAATGTCAGAAATGCACTTCATAGGCTGAACACGGATGTTGGGAAGTTTGAGAGATGTGTCACTAACACCTGCTGCCTGGATGGTGCGTGATGTGCAGGGTGGCAGGAGGTCTGCATGTAGATGTGCAGTATTTAATTGCAGACCACGACACAACATAAGCTCATCTACTAATAGGCGTTCCCATGTAGACAGATACAACAGACACAATAACTTCCACAACAGCTTTGAAGTATAAAGTAGATTTCACTGGAGATGTTGGGCTAAATTGAAACATTCTTTGAAGAAGTACTGCCCAGGAATCTTTTCAATTGTGCTTCCCAATTCACTTTTATCCCCCCAAAAAAAATTTTCTTATCCAGTAAAGAATAGCCCAGTCTCTATTAGACATTTCTCTAACAGGAAAGTTTGTCAGATCCAACATTTTAAACACTTCAAACATTTTGTCTTCTGTATTCCTTTTACTTTGTATTTGCTACTTCATCCATGACTTCTTAGGAAATAAAGCATCTGGATTGTTAATAAATAAATATTAACTATTTCTAGAACATTAGTTTGGGTTGAAACAGCTAAAATTCAAACTACTGCTCTTCAAAATCATTGTCTTCTGAACAGTGCAATTTGAAAAGCTGTTCCTTTAGTAAGTCATGCAATTTTTCAGCATTTATCTTAAATATGGCTATGTATCATCACCCGTTCTCCAAGCCAGCTGCCCTCAGCATGTGCTGTCTGGAAAAGTTTGCTGAAAATGTGAGTTACAACACCATCATCTAATTTTAGTTTCTTTACTTTTTTTCACTCCTCTGTTGCCTACATTCACACCTCCAACCTTGTCCAGGTGCAACAGTGATTAAAAGAAGATCCTTTAAGCTTTGTTATTAGAGCTTCTCCCTTGGAAGAGCCTCAGGTTTGCCAGCAAGGGGTGCAGAGCTGGCCATGAATGGCTGGCTGGCTGCTGCTGCTGTAGCATGCAGACCCAGAAGGATTTAGCAGAGGCACAGGATGCTGCAATGACTCCCTGATAGCTGAGTCAAGTTACTTCACAAAGGATATTGTAACTAATCAGCACACAAACCTCATCTTTGCCTAACTCAATAGAACAGGATTCCTGAGAGTGAAGGCAGAAATTGTTCTGTCTTATTAGATATTTGGCATATCATGTTCCACTTGATTGTCTTCACGAATCTATCATTCACTGGATACACCTACCACATCAAAGCTTTGAAGAAGCAGTCATCAGGCACAGAAGCTGACTTAGCTAAATGTGAGAATTCTTTTAGCCTATACCTTGGGGGCAAGGAGAAGCTAGGTTCCTGTCTGCACTACATCCAGCTACACCAGGTTAGGCAAAGCCTCTGCTCTCTGAAAACACTTGGCCATTGCGCCTGTATTGGTTATTGAAACTGCATCTTGACAAATGATCCCCAGCACTGCTGCTAAAACAGTGAGTCACCCTCAAGTGCCTGAGAATTTCTAAGGTGCTTACATGCTTCAGTACAACATGCTGTTCCTGTTCTCAGAGAGCCTTTTTCACATTCAAAACCTATTCAAGGACAAAGCTACAACAAGCAATTATTGACAGCAAAGCAAATGACAAGGAATCACACCATTCTTTGCTAAGGCACTCCAAAATCTGTTATTGCTGTTGGCTTTGTCGTTGTTTCTGTATCTCTCGCTGTCAGAGACGGAGCAATACCCCATTAATGCTGCATCCAGAACTTTAACTGTGACTGCAGCCCCTAATAGGAGTCAGGGCGGAGAAACAGCACAGCTGCTCTCCTGCCAGCTCCATGCAGCAATTCACTGACCAATCGCATGTCACAGATGTGACCTGTCTGCTCTGCAGTGTCTTGCTCTACCCCAATGAAATGGTCCGATGGCAAGCCTGCTCTGTTTCCCTTCTGGTTACCTCATGAGACACAAATAAGCCTCCTGAACTGCATGAAAACATTGTGATGACTGTGGTGACACCTGCCAAACATATGAAATCAGAACTCCGAACAAAACACATTATCCTTTCTATATGCAGAGACCATTAATTCTCCTAGCTGCAGTATGGCATAACGATGCTGTATCTATTTTATAGATGGAGAACAGAAAATAGAAGAAAATAAACTATTTGTTAAAGGCCACCAAATAAATCTTTTTGCAGAGCACACAAGTGGAATAGTATCTCACAAGTTTTTAAGAAGAGCAGAAAGGAGGACCCTGGGAACTAGTCACCTGGCAGCCTCACCTCTGTGCCTAGGAAGATCATGGAACAAATCCCCCTAGCAGCTATTCTAAAGCACGTGGAAGACAGGGAGATGAGTCGAGACAGCCAGCACGGCTCCACCAAGGGCAAGACCTGCCTGACCAGACTAGTGGCCTTCTAGGATGGAGTGACTACATAGGTGGACAAAGCAAGAGCTGCAGATGTTGTCTCTCTGGACTTCTGCAAGGACGTTCACACAGATCCCCACAACACCATTCTCTCTAAATTGAAGAGATATGGATTTTATGGGTGGACTGTTCAGTGGATGAGGAATTGGTTGGATGGTTGCACCCAGAGGGTAGTGGTCAATGGTTCAATATCCTCATGGAGATTAGTGATGAGTAGTGTCCCTCATGGGTCTGTATTGGGACAAGCATTGTTTAATACCTTCACCAATCACATAGATGATGGGATAGAGTGCACCCTCAGCAAGTTTGCAGATGACAGCAAGCTGAGTGGTTAGGTTGACATGCCTGAGGGACCAGATGCTGTCCAGAGGGACCTGGAAAAGCTTTAGAAGTGGGCCCATGTGAACCTAACGAGGTTAAACAAGACCACATGCAAGGTCCTGCACATGGGTTGGGGCAAGCCCCAGTATCACACAGACTGGGGGATGAAGAGATTGAGACCAATTCTGAAGAGAAAGACCTGGGGGTAGTGGTGGATGAAAACCTGGACGTGAGCCAGCAACGTGCACTCACAGCCCAGAAGGCCAACTGTATCCAAGGTTGAGGGATGTGATTCTACGCCTCTACTCCACTCTCATGAGACCCCACCTTGAGTACTGCATCCAGCTCCAGAACTCTCAGCACAGGAAAGACATGGACCAGTTGAAGCATGTCCAGAGGACGGTCACAAAAACAGTCAGAGGGATAGGATGGAATACCTCTCCTATGAAGAACAGCTGAGAGAGTTGTTGTTCAGCTTGGAGAAGAGAAGGCTCTGGGAAGACCTTATTGCAGCCTTTCAGTACTTAAAGCGGGCTTATAATAAAGATGGGGACAAACTTTTTAGTGGGATCTGTTGTGACAGGGCAAGAGGTACTCATTTTAAACTAGAAGAGGGTAGATTTAGACTTTATATAAGGAAGAAATTTTTTACAGTGGGGGTGGTAAAACACTGCAACAGGTGGTAGATACCCCATCCCTGGAATCCTTCAAGGCCAGGCTGGATGGGGCTCTGAGCAACCTGATTTAGTTGAAGATGTCTCTGCTCATTGCAGGGGATTTGGACTAGATATCTTTTAAGCGTCCCTTTAGATCAGAAGCTTTCTATGCAGCTAGTAACACCAGACACTGCAGAGGTCCTGAAGGACCCAAGTGCTGCATAGTGCTGCATAATAGGCTTATGTAGGAATATCATGATCCAGCTATGTCTTGCAGTCTTGCTGGATTTGTAGAGACACACACACAGAAGCTAAACTCAGAAGGTTTCCGGCTAACCAAATTGTTTCCAAACACAGCAACAATTCACAGAATAAATACCCAAAGGTAATATTGACCTATGTCCTCACTTTAATTGCAGGAACAAAAGGGGCAACAAATTTGCAGATGTCTGATATACTGCATTGAGATGTGTTTTGCATATTAGGGAACCAGGACTAGGATGCTTCAGACTCCCTGTGGCTGGTGGCAGCAGCTTGGTTATTTTCGTTGCTTGCTAATCTGGCCTTACCAAAGGCACAAAGGTCAGGAGTCAGGACTGAACTGAGTTTGCTACTGGGAAGGTCAAGAACTCCTGGGCAGTGGAAGATGCAATGGGAAAATTCATAATCTCTGGTAAGGCCATTGCTCCAATTAGGTCTTTTAAATCAGATGTTTACAAAAGGAAACCTAAATGCCTGAAGAGGAGAAAGTGACAGATCTACTTTCTCCTTTACTTTGTCAAAGCTGAGATAGGTTCTGGACTCAGATATCTGTCTTCCCTCTTCCCACACATCACTGCCAGATTGATACCTAAATTTGGTGTCTAACTATAGCTGATGGCACCCTCTTAACACTGGCAGTTTTAAGCCACAAGCAGGTGTCATTATGGCCTCTAATACATTGCTGGACAGAGCTACAAAGCATCATGATTTTGTTGAAAACATTTCCAATTTGTATTAGTATTTCATAAACAATAAAGTATAATAGAGACAAAGTTCAAAGTGTTTAACTATAAGGAATTCTGCTTCATAACATGCAGGAAGCATGTGTCACAAGCAAAAGTCTCAGAAAATCAAATCTTGGGCTCATCTGAAGAAGCAGGTATCATGCATATCATTTCATTTCCTGGCCACTTTCTACCAATTCTGTAAATATCTGTCATTTGAAATGTCTCCTGCAATCTGCAGCAGACAAAAGTAACAGAAGGATAAAAAACCCAGGAATAATTCAACTAAAGTAAGTGTCGCATTGTGGGTTTTAGAGGTAGTTTGGTATTAACATGAAACACCATAATTAAACCCCTCCACAGGACAGTTATAACATACCTCATTTAACTTGTTAGGAATTTTCCTCCTATATAAAAAGATGTTTTAAAGATGAGAATAAAAAGCTCCCACTGTACTCCGTAGGTCACTAAAGATGTTTTCCTATGCTCCAGGAACTTCAGCATCCACTCCAAGACAAAAGCATTCAGAAGTTCCTGCTGGTGTAATGACTTTGAGAAGGAAGACAAATCTTGATCTTGCTGCACACATAAGAATCAGTAAAAAATCCCAGTAAAAATAAGTACTTTAGATCCAAAGTTTATAAGCAACAACAGTCAACTTCCTTTTTTTTTTCCCTTGACTACCTGTCTAGGCTGTGGCATAAGCTTTAGTTTCTTAAATAGCATCTGTCCACTTCAATATCACCTTTTACCTGGGAATCTTAAGTAGATGCAACTTCACAAACAGCTTCGGATGCAAGGAAAATAATATTGCTTTTGCTGTCTGGATGGAGAGTGAAGAGTGATTAATCAGCCTAGTCTTTATCCTAGATGCCTGCAGTAGGGAGAAGAGCAATCCTAATCTTCCCAGCAATATAGAATGTTCATTGTAAGAATATATATTCCAAGGAGTCATATATGCTTGCATAACAGTTAGATATGGTGCATTTAATTATCAGTGCTGTAAATAAATGATTTTGACTTGTGTGACACAACAGTACTAAGTGGTCCCTACTCTTACTTCATTGTGATCAGTTGGTTTCAGACAAAAAGGAAGACACAGCGGTAAAGTCGTGACTGATACGCAAGCTGATCTCACTCCCACAAGTGTGCAGGTCTCACAAATCTGCATTACTGTAGAGAAGCTCATATGCCCAGACAGTCCCAGATTAAGCTTTTCAGGTAGAAAATAATGAATATATAAAGTCTGCAATTTGTATATCATTCCATCCCCAGAGGATAATACTTCAGCTTCTGACTGCTGGGGCATTTTTGCAATTTCAAAATCAAACCCAGTTTGATTTAAAAGCCTAAACAAGTTTAAAGAGCTAGATTTTCAATGGAGCGTAACACCCTCAACTTCAGCTCAGTGGCCAGTAAGAGTGCTCAGTGGCCACAAAGAGTGCTCAGCAGTGGTGCTGACCTCAAGCACCGCTTCTCAGCTCTTGTGAAACCCTCCACAGGTAACGTATCTTCACACACATGTATGCACACTCAGAAACCAACTGCACAGGTGGGAAGCTCAGGCAGGGCTCTCCTGTTATGCCACCGTCATAATTTACGAATGCTCTGCCCTCTAACCCAGGGCTTCTGCGTTATGAGCAGTGTGGAGTCCATCAGGTGCTATTTTTCACAGCATTTTGCATGACCTGGTCTATCAACCACTAGCATACACAGCATTCAAACCCTGCACAGCCAACAGTGTAATTTCCTCATGGGCTTTCTTGTTGCAGTAGCTTTATCCTTTCCAAAGATTAATGAATTCCTCTTTGCAATGCCCTGTGACATTACTACCCATTTACCCACAGAAGAAAAAGTGCATGACAGCTCCTAGTACAGACTCATGCTTTATCATCAAGCCAGATGGTTTCTTTAATATCAGTGCATGTAGTTCATCCTTTAACTTAAATCAATAAGGATCAAAATAGGTTATGACTTCTATGCATACAAAAAGGCTTGAGGCAGTCTGTAAACAGCTGTATGGATTTTGTGGAGCCTGGATAACTTTGTCAGAAGCATGGAAAGCTGCACATTTTCAAACAGCCAGAAAAGGAAGGAAATGTCATCAACTACTGCCAGTGCAAGTGCATCTCTCAGGAATGCCAAAAACTAAGTAGGATTGTGAAAATGATTAAAGTAAATTGCAATGCAATGCTTAAACATAACATATAAGTGATCACTTAGAGAGAACACATCAAATTATGCTGTGATTTATCTTCCTGTAAAATAGTTATTTGTCATTGTTTTCTAGGCAGCTCTTCAAGGAAGAGAAAGATATGAGGAAGAAACAGCAGTCAGAAGCAAAGGATTTCCTGAGAATGGAAAGTCTATTTTCAAGAAATGTGAAAAAAAAATTCAAAAGGAATAAAACCATATGTGCATTAACCTTTGTTTGTAATGAGAACCAGTGCTATGAAAAGAAAGTAATAAAAAAAACAACTCTAAAAAGACCTTTGTATGCTAGGACAGATTTTTTTTCTTGAGTCTAAGGAAAGCTGAGACAGAGAATAGCTACGACTCAAGAAAATGTACCTTCTGAAACATCTGGTTTATCAGTTTGATATATTTACACAGAAGAATGTAAAAAGCCCCACGCAATGAAACAGAAACATCAGAGACATGACTCAGCAATAGGAAAGAATCCATCTTTCATTTGAATTCAAAGAGCTTGAAGAACATCTGAAATACAGAAGCATTCAGAAGCAAGCAACTTGAGGAACTTTATACTTTTTTCAGTCTACACAATGGGGAATGATCAGACAGAATTAACTGGTGTTTTGCAAAAGCCCTGCAGTCACAATGAGATGACTGGTGCTACATTGTTCTTATACAGTGTATGTGTATGGAAATCTGTATATCATATTTATATGCCGCAATTTATCTACATTGTATGCAAGGATTTCATGCAGCCAGAACAAGAAAGTGTTTCCTACACTGAAAGAATGTCATTTGTATTCTATTTTAATATAACTGACACTAAGCAAAGAATGGTCTGCAATGCTCACACTGTGCAAAGCCACCTTCACTCTGAAAAGAAGGAATTGTCAGCTTTCCAAAGGATACCTGCTGTAACTCTGCACAATGGAGACAAGATGCTTCAGCTAATGGGGATTTCATTTAAAACAGGCATCGAGACAGCACTGAGCTCCAGTGAGGAACTGCTTCTACTGCTGATGACAGTACAATGGAAGCATATCCTTGACGGATAACTTTTGAGAAAAAACTCCCAGTTAAAAGTTTGCTTCATCTTGTATCCATGTAGAATAGCTGTAGGTAGCTCATCTCAGACAGAATAAAAAGGCCAGACTTCTGAGACCGGTCACACAGAATCCAAAACATTACAGGTTTTCTGAGGCTTTAGACTTGTTTCACCATCAGTTGCATTCACTCTCTCCTGTTCTTATTTTTATTCCAACATAGTTGGAAAATTGCTATGAAGTGCCACAACAGGACTGTGATGCTCCTAAAAGAAAAGTGCAAAGTGGGTATGGAGCAAAAGCCAAGCTCCTTAACCCAGCGCAAATTAAATGTCCAACAAATGGCTGAGGCAAGATATAATACCTAATCACAGAATCATTGAGGTTGGAAAAGATGTCTAAGATACCCAGTTCAACTGTCAGCCCAACACCACAATGCTACTAAGTCATGTCCCAAAGTGCCGCATCTACACTCTTTTATAACACCTCAAGGGTTGGGGACTTCACCACTTCCCTAGGCAGCCTGTTCTAACGCTTGACATCCTTAAAACATCAAGAAGACAACTTAATTGTTTATCTGGTGCACTAGAATTACATTTTCAGAAGTCTATTTAAATATCTCAGAGATATCATTGCTTTGTTTTGGTATTCCTGCTACACTGGAACCAGTTCTCTCATACCTTATTCATTATTTTGTGCAAAACGTAACTTACTCTCCTTTGGTTCAAACACCCTTTACACCGAAAGTCTCAGAGGACATAATTTTGCCTTGGCTCCACTTCTTTCATTCTGCAGGAAAGGATAAGGATGCTGAAAAGGTGCCTCATAAACCCAGTGCTAGCAGAGCAAGGTCTTCTCTGGTGACAGTGCTGTGGACAGAAGTTACAGGCTGCTGTCCTGTATAGTCAGTTGCAGACACTTCTATTACAAAAACCATACTAGACACAAAACTCTGTGAAGAACACAGTGTATTACAGGTGGTACAAGGCCTGGGAGGTTGCCATAACACAGACAGGGTAATAGGTCTGCTCAATTTCACTAAGGACCATTCCTGCCCTTAAAAGCCCAATTTTAGGAGCACAAAAAATTCCTTCTGATCTCATCCTGCGGAGGTGCAAGTTCAGCATAGCTTCACTGAAGTTACTGGAACTGCCTCAAGAGAAAAGCAGTGACCTGATCACTGAAACTCTTGGTTTCAGTGGTAAGAATAAAACTACACAGAAGACCAACAAACAAACAAACAAACTCTGTAATTTTGGAAGATAATCAACCCTTATCTCACTTCAGAGCCTGGCATCATCATATTTCTCTTACCAGTTTCTCTGAAGATTCACAATACTTTTTGCCATCACAAACATAAATGTTACAAAACATCTTTAAAGATTTAGTTGAAGTAACTTCCACAGTCCACTAAGACAGGGAGGCCAAGTGTTGCAAGTAGCTGTAGTTAGAGCCATCCTCTTAGGACACCTGAGCCACTGCACTTACAGGTGTAAGTTCCCCACAAGTGAGCAGCACTTCTGCTGAAGTGCAACACCGTTAATTGCATAAGCTTTAAAGAAAATAAAAACAGCTTTGTGACAAATTAAATGATTGAAAATTGGAAGTATCTAAGAGCATCTTACAGAGATGTTTGGCAGTTGCCTACTTGCAATCATTATTCTGCCTTTATTCACTGACCTACATCACTTCCTTACTGTGCTACAATGTTAAAGCCCATGACAGAGTATAGTGTTTTCACATTCACATTTTGCTCAGCCTAAATCATTAATGCCCCTATGTTAACATCTCAGATAAGTAAAAAAATCTTACCGAATAGCAGTGCATAAATGAGTAATACTACTGCTTGTTAGATTTATCTTTGCTTCCCTCAACTGAGGTATGCCTTAAAGCACCAATCTACTTTCAGATCTGCAGCGGAAAGCCACTACAAATTTAATGCACTAAGGTTAAATGCAAGTGTGCAGCCCAAGCCTGCATTTTTAGAGATGTAACTCTAGAAAGTGAGAAGCAGTCAGGTACCCACCTAACACATGACCATTTTGTACTGCCTTGAATATCCTGTGAAAAGTTGAGAGGAAGGCAAGTACATGCACACGCTTGCTGTTGAGGGTCTCCAGCCCCGCTTTGCATTGTATAATAGAAAGGAGCTCCTCTGGCATGGGCTGTTCCAAAGTGTAGATGCAGATATTCAAAATTTGGCTCTTTATATTGGTCTGTGTGTCTCTGTGTCTCTTATAATAAAGAACAGGCAAATTTCCAGACCATGTGTTTTCCACATTTTTGTTGAAAGATGCAACGAAGAAACTAGTTGACTCAAAGGGGGACTACATGTAATTATAATGTGCAATTAAGGTATATTCTAAAGCCAGCAGATATAAAAAATAGCAATTACTAACCAGAGGAGAAAGATTTTAATACATAAATGACAAATAATAGAACTTTCACTTGCATGTGAAAATTTCCTGGAAGTTTTTAAAAGCAGATACATTGAGGGGATTTTGTAGTTCTGGGTGGGGTTTTTTTTGTTATTGTTTTGTGTTGTGGGTTGGTTTTTTTTACAAACTAGTATCTGTGCAAATCATATTTGAAACAAAAACACAGCAGTCAAGAGGTATGTGGATTTAGCACTGGGTTCAGAATCCAAAACTATATTAAAAAACCTTTAAGAGTCACACACTGGATTCCCTATGCTGTAGATAAAATCTTATTCCACCACTGTTCTGGTGATTCATGGGAGTACAATGCCAATTTTCTTCAATTCAGTGCTTTTGCATTGAAGCAGGTAAAAGATATTGCTCAGGCTCAATAAACTGGGAAATATAGACTTTATTGCTCATCCTTATGAGATGAGCAGAATGAGTACAACTTTTGAACTGGTTTTATAACACTGCATTTGATCAATCACAGCTGAAACAGAAAGCGCTCCTCAAAATCTAAGAGATGTTTTTTTACATGACTTGCCATCAGTTCACACATAAGACAGAAGAAATGTCATTGCAAAAAAAATGGCTATGAGAGAGCAAAGCTAGGGGACATCACAGTTGAAACAAGACTGTGCCTTGCGTGCATGACCCTCGTGCTAAAATACTTCATTCCCTTCTGCATGCTGCCCTATAAAAAGGTCAGATATACTGTATTACGAACCTATAAATAATTCAGTTATAAAGCTTCTTATCTGATGTTGAAAATGCAGAGTGCACACAAAAGTGATCTTTGAATAAAGTCTTCCCAAACCTTACAGATTAGAGCATATTAAACTGTGCTGCCTTTACCACAACCCTGATGAGGAATGTGTTCCGAGTCCTTTAGCCTATATCATAAATCCCTGGCAGGTCCCTGGGATTGCCTATACAAGTTCCCAGTGAAGATACTTTACAAAGAGGTCTAGCTACCCTAGCTCCTGATCCAAAGGCTGACTGCATGGGCTAGTCAAGGCTCAGAAGCTAGAAAGAAACCATTGATTTGCACATGGGCTCTTCCACATTACACTTTGTATGAGCACAAAATAATGGCTGATGTTTTCCGCATGCTCAGGAGGGAAAGACATGCTTTCTACCACCCCAATGCATACATTGAGATTTATCAGAAATCAGGATAACACTGACTCCATACTCCCATGTTCTAAACCCATACTTTGCTGCACCGGCAACTTAAACGCACCAATAATCATTGAATGCATTCTGGTGACAGCTCTGCTGCAGCTATCCATACACTGAAATTTGCATATTATGTGCAGCTTCTTTTCTCTGTTTCTCCTAGTAGAGTAATTTTAAAGAGTATTATCAAAATTTTTGATTTCACAACTATTCCAAGTATTTTAGCATATAGCTTTTCAAATTGTTGAAGTAGATCTGATATAAAATACCAAAACACTAGCCATTTCAGAATCTCATCTTCTGACAATTATTAACAATAATGAAATAATATTCTTTCTTTATTTTCTTTCTTACAACGTAAAAACTTCATTCTGCTTCTGTATAAAACAGAGAAGGAAAAAGATGACTTTGCAAATGGCTGGGCTTCATTAGCTATATCAATGCTAAGTGTTGTTGGTTTGGTTTTTTCTAGACGACATTTTAAAATATCTGCAATAAAGCAAAATTGTACCCTTAATCTGTTTGAACCATTTTTTTTCTTTATATATTTTACCACTGCTTTTATGGATTAAAAAAACGCTTCAAGAAGAAACATCTGTTTAACCTTAAATTATACGATCTGTCCATCGTCTCCTATGGAAAAAAGAAAGCATATTGATTTTCCAGCTTTTCTTCCTCCACTGCAATGGAAAATTGAAAATTACTTCATAATGCTTAGAAGACCTTAGCCCAGAGCTGCACAGTCCAGCTGGCAATTCTGTAGGCCAAATAGATTCCTTCGAGATTTTTTTCTACCTGTGTAGCTGTCTTTTTGTCAGAAGAGATTGAACAGCTGCAAAGAACAACTGTTCAGCACAGTGCCTGTGTCAGTACCTACACCCCAAACTACAGCCACTTTATCCACTTTGGGGGCAGGCGTGGGCTTATGCACCTAAGACAACAGCTCAGCACTTCAGAACACTTATCAATAGGAACAGGGGAGGGGAGGAGAACCACACTCCATCTCTGACAGTTTATGGGGATGGATCTGCAACAGTATTATCTTAATACGCCACTATCATTGCTGATGGTTTAAATATCAGCCCAAAGCACATAATGTGCTATACAGACATGTAAAAAGAAAAAGTATTGGCTTAAAGGGAGCCATGCTGTCCTGTATTATATGGCTACCACACAAAGACAGCCTTGAACTGCTCAATTGCTTCCTCACGCCTTGGAGCACGTGTGGGGAAGTAAGCTACCTGCCTATCTGATAATAGACAAAAAATGAGAGAGCCAGCCCTCACATCCTACCCCGATGAACCAGCCACCCAGTGCAGGGAGAAAAAACCCACTAGTCAGGACAGGTGACAAATGCAACAATTCTGGAGGCTGCAAATTACAATTTTCTTGGAACAAAGAGGGGAAGTGATAATTTTTTTGGATGGCAAATCCTTTCTAAGGTGCAGTGAGGAGCAGCACAGCTATATACTGCAATTTACAGAAAGATTATGAACTGTGAAGCCCATACTCCACAAGTTAAATCGCTCCTTCTGCAGGACTGAATTCTACCAGAGACCTACCACAATCAGTCACATTCTCAGAGAATAAGAACTGCAGAATATACAGTGGCAGAGCAGCATTTTGAATGGGAAGACTAAAAGGAAGAAAGAATACAAGGAATAATTGTCATGGCTTTCATTTTCTATTAATCTTCCTTTTCACTTGCTTATCTGGTGCCAAAATTCTTATTTCTGACACAAAACAGGATAGCAGGTCCCAAAAGCATTATATAAGTGCCTTAATAATATAGTCTTAAAATTTTAAAATGAGTGCTTACAGTGTTGCTTTTATTTTATTTTGGTGAGAGAAATAATTAATATTAATGCTGGGAGCACATTATCAATTTACATTCATTTTGCTTGCTGTTAAACTGCTGTAAATTCCCCACTCTACTCCTATTACTCATCGCTATTTTCCTGCTCCTGCAGTAGCTGTGGGAGTGAACTCTCAGCTGCTGTCTGTCCACAGCATGTAGCTGTCTCTCAGTCAGCTTTAGAGCATTAACAGTCATGCTCTGATAAATCTGCCATGGTAGGAACAGGATTAGGTGTTATGTTACTTTAGTAGGATCAGACCTAAGCCTTGAATCCTTGCATATGTTACACACATACACTAGCGAGCAAAATACCTTAAGTGATTCAAGAACCCTGCAGTACCTCAGCTTTGCACCACTTGTTATGAAGACTATTAGGTAATTCAGTCAATACGAGTCTTGTATCATACGAGTCATGGCTTGGGGATGAACATGTGGTTCAAATAAGTGATAACAAAGGAGCCCCGCCAAGATACCACAGCAGAGCCAGGGAGAGAATAGCTGCCCAGGGAACGCACAGCAAGGGATGCTGAGCACAAAGCGTCGTGCCAACAACCAGCCCTGTCTCCTTGGCTCCTGCGACACACCAGAGACTGGCTAAAGGAAAGGTGATTGCACTGCCCAGCAAGCAGCTAAAAAGGGGTGACTACTGAGAACAGTTCAGTGGATGTCAGCTATGACAATGCATAGACTGGTTCACCAACTGTGCATAGGCGCGAGGCTTTCCAGGAGGCCTTCTCCTCACGGGCCCCTGTGCCAAATGCCTACTCTTGCAAGCCTGGTCAAGCCTCCTTCCAGCGACATTGGAGAGATGCATAAAAGAACAAAACCTGCACACCCATTCTATATCAAAAGCTTTGTGCACCCTTAACATATGATTTGGGGAACAGGAAAACTTTCTATGTTCACAATAGCCCATATGATAATTGGTTTTGCCACAGAAAGCCAAATATCTCACTTAAAAGTGACCCAGATGCAAAGACGCTGTTTCTTCCACAAACCACATAAATGGTATGAGAGCAAACAGGTCATTCTCTGAGATCCCACAGCACAGGACAAAAGTTTCCTCACGGACTTACGTTGCAGTTTCTTGTCATGGTTCTCTAAAGACTACTGTGGCTTCACTTCAGGACAGACAAGTGTGACCCCCAAGAGGGGCAGAATCACAATTGCAGCATTAAGTAACTGGCCATAGCTACAGATATCTCTCACTCTAGAAAAACAGAGTTATGCAGATATAAATGATCA
Organism: Phaenicophaeus curvirostris; assembly: GCF_032191515.1. Lineage (NCBI taxonomy): Eukaryota > Metazoa > Chordata > Aves > Cuculiformes > Cuculidae > Phaenicophaeus > Phaenicophaeus curvirostris. The sequence goes on along the minus strand of NC_091393.1, from coordinate 91,104,090 downwards.
TAGCAATATATAAAATAGAAAAGCCTACACTGGGCAAAACACATAGCAGTGGAAGGATGAGCACATCCACTGGTTTGATTTCAAAGGAAATCTAATTTTCTAACATTTTAAAGTACTTCAAAAGACAAAGGTAAATCCTCTGCCACCTCTAATCAGCTGCAACTGCAGCCAAGAAATGAGCAATGACACCAATGAATGTAAAATCTAGAGCAGTGAACTGCTTAGCCAAGTGGACAGACTATTTGAACACTTAGGAATCACATACTTTTTTCAAACCCAGTTGATAACAGGCACACAGGTAGATAGTGAGACACCAGAGAGAGGCTTCCTTTGGCCTAAAATGTATGTCAAGGCTACACAGTTAATATTTCTGTAGTGACTTATGAAACTGAATACACCAGATCATTTGAACTTTGCCAAAACATTAGAGTATTGGGAATCCACTGCTTATTTATTATAAGGAACAGTATTATTAATGTATTTTCTAAATAAAAATGGAAGAAATAGAGGGAAGTAGCCATCATAACCACTATTCAACATTTTGATTTATCTATCTTGGTCTTAAAGCCCTCATTTACAAGAAAAGAGGGAACGCTCTTACATGGCACATCCTGGGCACACAGCTGCCTTGGAGGCACATGATCTCCCACGGGCAGCGCCTCATCTCTGTTTTCTCTATTAAGACTAAGAGTGCCATGCAGCTAAATCACATGTAAGCAACAAGTGCCTGATGATCCACTCGCACTTATGCTTTCCGTATTAAAGGACTTACTAAAGAAAAATAATCAGTTAGAAAGGAGCAGTTTTAGAGAAGGGCAAAAATACTTTTTTAAGCTCTTCTTCCCTCCCCAATAGCTGTTTCTGGCTTTGCTTTAAAACTCACTTAAAGATGATGGACAGACATTCAAATCCCTTCCCCTGGCACCAGTGCCAAGAGGAGCAGAGCTGCGGCAAAAGGAGAAGCACAGCCCAAAGCTGAGCATCTGCTGCTTTAAGTGGAAGTTCTGCAGCCCCTGGAGCTCTCCATGCTATTTCTACCCCCATCTGCCCTGTACTACCACCTCTCCTACGAGTGAATGCTGGGAGAGATAGGCACTCATCCTTTATTTCTCCTCCCAGTCCCACAGCAGCCTTGTTGGACCAGAGTCAACTCCCCTACTTGGAAGATGTACTGCTCCCCTGAACTCAGTAACACGCACCTCCCACACAGTTGTCAGACAAAGCCCTAAATAGCCCAGGTACCCTTCTCAGTGAGAAATTACCAAGAAGTTTGCTACCACTGCTACAACAGAAACTGCTACTGGATTGGGGAATCCTTTGGGAAAATCTCAAAGGGACAGCAGGAAAAGAGCAAGCACAATAGGGGTGCTCAGCTCAATCTGATTTGTAAAGTCCTGGGCTGAGTATTGCTGTATATGCTGTGTTCTTATATTGGGACTAATATGTGTGCAAGGACTTTTGCACACATATTGTACACTACGTGCACTTTTCTGCAGAAGGCACTTTTTCAGGGAAAATGCTCAGTGAACCTCAAGTTGGGAAACTGCAGCTTCTGTTACCATCACTCTCCTGAACAGCATTAAAACATCTGTGCGGTTCATCACGTCAGCTACTGGCTGAACACCCTGTCCTACCTCTTCAGAAAGCAGGAAAGCCTCACTCCATTTCCAATGAAGGCAATATCCATATTTGAATCAGACAATGCCAAACAGCACCCATGTCTGTAGAAAACCAGAGGTAGGTCTCATTCAGAAATGAGCAAGCCACCTGTGTAAGCAGGCAGCAGGATGTCCCCTCAAAAAATCTGAAACACACCCCTGCTTTGTAGCTAACTGTTCTGCAGACATTGGGAAGATATTTTACTGCCTTCGTGCAGAACACGCAAGGAGCAGCAACTATTTTTCGCAGCTCAGTGGCAGGGTTTTAGAGTATGAAAAGGCTTTAGAGACTGCTTTTATACCACAGAAAGGACCACTAGTATCCTTCTCCGTGCTGGCTTCTCAAATACATGCTACAGAGATGTTCTTAACAACTGCAGATAAATTAATTTCCCTTCAAAAACTGAAAGGAAAGTTCTGATGAAAACCAGCTTCTGCTTCTCACAGGAGGCATTTTCAGAACCATTGGACTAGAATAGCAAAACTGCTCACAGTTAGCTTGCATCAGAAGAGCAACACATCGGGAAAAAGGGTGTTACTGGAAAAGAAGACACAGTAGATAACCTACCACAATAGGCAAGATCCATTTTCAGGAGAAACTGTGGCCACCTCTAGTGCAGACCACAAGGAAGACAAGAAGTAGCCTGGCTGGAGAAACAGGGGTACCTTGCTCTGAAAGGTCCAGAGGAAACACCCACCGGCACATACCCTGCCACAGAGTCATCACCTGCCACTGAGATTTCATTCAAATATTTGCATAAATAATTGTACATACATCACTTCCATTGCATTGGTCAAGCTGACAGCTCTTGCTTATAAAATATAAATAGAACAGATAACAACAGAATTAGTTCAGTTTCATCTAACTCAGCACTGTTAATATTTTTCCATAAAAATGCACTCAGGAGTCTGCATTACAGTCATCCAGGCATAACTGTGTTATCATGAACTAATTATTATAGACAGTTTGCAACGGCTACACATTTCTGTCTTTAGTAAACAGATTAAATCACTGCAAGATGCCTACAATAATAATCATACAAGACTGTTACGGTGAAGACTCCATTTGCTGGGACTTTTTCCTTACTGCTCTGCATATCACAATCAATGATTCAGTGGTGAGGCTGCCTGTAGGGCTACCAGTATGAACACTGTGCCATTGGGAAAAACACTGTTATCTTTTGTGGAAGAACAGAACAAACAGTCTCACTTTCATAATTTTTTCCTCACAGTGAGAAAACAGCATGCCAGTGCTACAAGACACACTAACTTAAAGAAAGTTCATCCTCTGCCCCAACAGAGGTGGTCAGAAAGAACAAACATTAGCTGATATACAAAGCAAGAGAGAGAGTAGACAGCCTATGGTAATGCAGGACACAGCTGATGAGCAACAGCTTTGCCAATGATCTACCAACCAGTTCACAGTGATGTTAATGAAATCCCATCTCACTGACAGTTATTTTTCTACCTAAGCCTCATCACTCTCCTGTAAATTCTTTCCTGGAATTTACTGGAGCCGACACAAGCCACAGAGGGAAAAAAGCAGGCATATCACCCATACAAACCTTTTCCAAAGTAATTCTTAGCTTCTGGTGCTTCAGTATCTCCAACTGACTGCCAATAAAGCATAGCTGCTGGCTGACTCAAGGACTGTTTTAAATGTCATTGTCAGTAAAAACTCATACCAATTTACTGGTGTTATGCTCTGATGGCTGGAAGAAAACAGTGTCAAAATCCATTTTAGAGTGACACCTTTACTGTCAGTACTTTGTAAACAATGGCTGACCTGGGTAACAAAAAAGATCATGTAAATATTTTGTTACAGCATTTATTGCAGGGTTTTATAAATAAATAAATATATAGAGATGTATATACACAGAAATTGTAGTTAAAGATCTTGGTTGATGTTGTTTAGTCTCTTTGTTCTTTGAAGTAAAATTCATGCTTGCAGGATCCTCACAGTACTGTCTTGGCATTTAATTGGAAATAGCTGTTTTCCATCATTTGCTTTGACAATCTCCTACAGAAGTTTTGGATTGCTCCTGGTGATAAACTTGGTGTGAAGTTCCAGAAATTAAGGATACGCATCTGCAGAGCCTGTGTTATAGATTTTGCCAATATTAAAAAAAAAGAAAAAAGCAGAAGCAGATCACAGACACAGTGAACTAGCAGCTTTCTACCTTTGGCTTAACCTGAGGAAAGAAACCAGATTGGCTGGCTAGTCCAAGATTCACGAGAGTTTCCTACAGCCAATTTTATGAAGAGGACAAAAAAATAACTGCAATGAAGTATAATGGAACTTGTTTTTATCACTCAGTTGCCTAGAAATTACCAGGTACATTTGTACTACTGTTGGAAACCTATTATCATTAACAACCATATTGATTTCCATTTATAAAGGTGTCTTTGAAAGAGATAATTGCCCAGTTTGACTAGACAGTTCCCTTTCAACTACACACAGAAATCTGTGGCATTATGACCCTCTACTGAACAGCTTGTTCTCTCTGTGCTATGAGTGAAAGACATAACAAGGGAGCACTCTTTTTTTTTTAATATTTCATGATTTATGGTATAATTCATGCAATGGCAATGCTTTTTCCTTTACTGTCCTCCCAGTGTGACTTAAATCTGACTTGGCAGAACAACATGCAATATTTCTGTCTGCTCAAGCTATGTGTAAACAAACTACATCCATTAAAAACATCAAGTGTCTCTGTGTTTGCTAAGATGACAACCCACTAATGTTTCTGGTTTTGTGATATACATGTCACTTGAAAAATGGGCTGTTGATATCGTTCTGTTAGCTCTTAAAAGAGGAGGCTATGATCTCTGAGGTCAAAGGGGAAAACTTTGCACAACTTATGAGTCCTGTTCAGGTTTCATCAAAAGGTTGGAACAAATGACATCATTCTGCCATGAGTCTAGTTGCACGACATCCAAAGAGGAGCAGGGCTGGTCAGGGGTTGCTGATCCACACAAAAAAAGGCAAAAGCTGTTGCTGATCTTGTGCCTACTGCCTGGTCCCCAGATCAGTCATTTCTGAACTACTTGAGGGGGAAAGAGCAGCCATCAGGAAAAGATTTGATCTTACCTACACCAAGCCAGTGAACAGTATCCTTCCTTCTAGAAACATGTTTTAAAGAAATTACAGATTTCCCTGTGACTACTTCTCTTCTAGAAATAAAAATTCTGATGTATAAATGTGAAAGCATAGACCAGCAACAGCGTCACAATCTTCAACAAGGAGAATTTGCCACCAACTCCTAGACTCTAATTTGAGAAGGAATAAAATTACATTGCAAATTCAACAGTTCGTAACAGATTTCTCTCAATTACTATGAGAAGAAGCTTTTCTCTTAGTTCCTTTATAATGTTTATTTGCCTTTTAAGTAGTTTTCCTGCAGGCAGATACTATAAAGGCATAAAGGCGAATTTTTATACTGCAACGTTTTAAAAGCTGTGTGCCAGCAGCTACCTTAATGTTATTCTTTATCGAAGTCAGCACCATCAAATTTATCCTTCTATCATTCAAAATCTTCAAATAGCTGAAACAACAGTGCTAAGATCCAAACACTTTTTTTTTTCCAATGCATCCAGGATCGAACCATTTATTTTGCTTGACTGCTGACCGTCCTACGCAGGAATAGAAAACATTTTTGATAAGCTGAACTAAAGAACCCTTCTAGCAAATAAGGGTGTGATTTTCTACCATTCACTAAAGTTGTTTGAGTTCTTAATACTTAAAGTTGCTTAGACTGATGGTTCATTTGGGCTGGAATTCTATTGTTTACACCTATTTGTACTACAGTTTGAAAATTATTACTTTGATAATGAATGGAACACCTGAAATGGGGCAATATATAAATATTTCAATTGTTATAGATTTAGGACTTACCTTCTCTGCTCCTCTGTCCAATATGGAGCCAGAAATATCCCATTCTTATGGTTTCTGGGATTATATTTTTCATTATACTAAGCTGGGTGGAAGCATGGATCTGCTGGAGGGTAGGGAGGCTCTCCAAAGGGATCTGAACAGGCTGGACCGCTGGGCTGAGTCCAATGGCATGAGGTTTAACAAGGCCAAATGCCGGGTCCTGCACTTGGGGCACAACAACCCTATGCAGTGCTACAGACTAGGAGAAGTCTGTCTAGAAAGCTGCCTGGAGGAGAGGGACCTGGGTGTGTTGGTTGACAGCGACTGAACATGAGCCAGCAGTGTGCCCAGGTGGCCAAGAAGGCCAATGGCATCTTGGCTTGTATCAGAAACGGCGTGACCAGCAGGTCCAGGGAGGTTATTCTCCCTCTGTACTCGGCACTGGTGAGACCGCTCCTTGAATCCTGTGTTCAGTTCTGGGTCCCTCACCACAAGAAGGATGTTGAGGCTCTGGAGCGAGTCCAGAGAAGAGCAGCGAAGCTGGTGAAGGGGCTGGAGAACAAGTCCTATGAGGGGTGATCGTGACTGGCACTCTTCTGCGTGAAATTCCCTACTCATCCAGTTAAAGCCATTCAAAACTTATACTCACTGTCCACACCATCACCTGTGCTGATCGTCTCTGGTTATGTGGCACAAACCAAGCCTTCTTCCCTGTCTTTTTTTCTCCTGCTGGAATTACATCAGACCTATGATGCTGTCACAGGACAAAGTTGGACCTTCCATAGTGACTACACAGACCATTAATAAAAATTTTAAAATAGATTTCCCAAGTAATTCTATAAAGGTACATTTTCTGTCCTAACAGTCTATTTTGGCTAAGCACACCTTAAAAATACAGGGCCTTACCATCTCATAACAGCTTAACACTGAGATCTGTATTATCATCAGTCTGTACAGCAGCCTTTAGACTTATTCAGGAAGGTCCATACAGTATAATGGGGGTTGTATAGCAACAGAAGGCAGAAGTAACTGCATCTAATTTCAACATAACGGCAAACTCAGCCACAAGTGAAGAGCACCATAGTATCATATGTCCTATGCAAAATGTGCCTGTAAGTGTGGAAGAGATTGCCCCTACGGTTAGCTAAGCACAGGGGATACCTCCACCCTTAGATTCTTTACAAAGAGTTCAGAAAGCTTCTCCTCCTCTCCCCCAACCCTTCCTTTCGTGTCTGCACTGGCAGTTCCCTGAAATCACCGCCTACTTCCAGCATTCAGTTGGAACAGGACACACTTTTCTCCTTCCCTCAGAGGAAAAAAGACATTTCAAATACAAAGCAGCACAGATCTTCCAAAATCCCTCTGAGAAACTCCTGGCCTTTCCTCAGATCTGTTCATCTTTCATGCTTTCCCCAGAAAACACTGTTGGTGAGCCCAAGAAGAAGGGACCACATGCTTGGTGGCTACTGGTGCACGGTCCTCAACTGAGGCTCCTGGACAGTGGCCCACCATAGGGAACAATGAAAGAGAGATGACATTTTTAGCTAAGAAATATTTCAGTTTTCCTCTGACATTCAGCTGTCCATAGTTGTCTTTTCTTGACCATGAATGCTATTCTAAACATCAGCTCTTTGTTGCACTAAATGTCTGTCCATTCCCAGAACCAGCAAGCTCCTGCAATGTTTTTCTTCCAAGCCAGAGCACAAGTTCTGTAAAAAGAATGGAAATGAAGAGCAGATTTGGGGGGCAGGGATTCAGGAGGTACGAGGTAGAGGTGTTCTCCACAGTGAACAGTTCCTATAGCTACACTTTGGTGCTTTTCTATCTGTAGCATGATAGTAATGCTTTGGGGAGCACAAACGATCACTGTCAGAAATGGATTAGGAGCAACATCACTTTTCTTTGCTGGGTCATGCTATAAATATGTCAAATAAAAAGCAATTAGTTTTGCAGTCAATGGAGAGTTAAATCACAAAACATCTTTTTAGCATGTCTTAGTCAGGAATATTCCTGCGTTACCAAAACACTGCAGCATACATTCAAAGTCAGCAAACAAAACCTGCCATTTCAAAGGAATGTTGTGCCAAGACTGTTTTTTCAGTAGGGTAAATTCACCAAGATAAAGACAATCTAACTGTTGTGATAGCCACAGAATAAATCAGAGATTCCTTTCACATTGACTTTTCCAGTCATGGAGAAGTGACAAAAGAATCATTTAGCCTTTGAAATGCCTGCTTCCACTTGCAAACTGCAAGGTTGGGGGAACAAGAGATGGGGAATGGCAGCAAGTTCCTGCCAGACGAAAGAAATCTGCTCCCCTCACCCAGACACCAAAACCCCATATCCCCCTGGTGCAGGTGGAATCCAACCCTGAGGATGAGGATGATGGCTCCCACAGCCTAGAATCCTTCCCTAGGCGGCACCATCCTCAGAAAAAGATAAAAACATCCTCCATTAAGAAGAAGAGGAGGGTGATTGTTGTAGGGGACTCCCTCCTAAAAGGAACGGAGGGACCCATTTGCAGACCGGACCCGCTCCACAGAGGTCTGCTGCTTAATGGGGGCATCAGTGAAGGAGGAAGCTAGAAAACTTCCTTCCCTGGTCCACGAGACAGACTACTATCCTCTGACAGTAGCCCAAACTGGCAACGATGATCTAGTAAACAAAAAGACCAAAACCATCAAGAATGACTTCAGGGCCATTGAGAAAATGATGGAGGGCTCTGGGGCACAAATAGTATTCTGCTCCATCCCAAGGCTAAATAGAGAGGAGTGGGAAGTCAGGAAGAAGAATTCAATTAATGCCTGGCTCCGAGCCTGGTGTGAGGAGAGGGGCTTTGGCTTCTTTGATCATGAGGTGGCTCATGCACCCCCCGGCTATGTTGCTAAGGATGGGACACGTGTGTCTCCTAGGGGGGCTAAAGCCCTTGCTAAAAACCTAGCTAAGCTCATAAATCGAGCTTTAAACTGGATGTGAAGGGGGAAGGGGTTGAGACCAGGCTAGACAGGAACGAGCCTGGACGTGGGGCAATGGTGATTTGGAGAGGGTGTGCTGGTGTGGACCACCAGTACCTCACCACACAGAAAATGGGGGAGAACACACCTGAGGGTGCTAAGGGAGATACGGGCACTCTGGAGCTACCTACTCCAGTTACCAGGCAATTGGGAATGAACTCTGTTCCCTCTAAGAGGGCTGAAGGCTCGGCAGCTCAGCTGAAGTGCATTTACACCAGTGCACGCAGCATGGGGAATAAGAAGGAAGAGCTGGAAGCTGTTGTAGGGCAAGGAGCCTATGATGTCGTTGCCATCACGGAAACGTGGTGGGACGACTCATATAACTGGAGTACAGCTATGGTGGGGTACAAACTCTTCAGGCGGGATAGGAAGGGTAGGAGAGGAGGCGGGGTAGCCCTCTTTGTAAGGGAGGACTTGGACACCTCTGAGCTGAATTGTGGTGATGAGGAGATTGAGTCTGTTACAGACCACCCAGCCAAGGAGAAGCAGCTGATGAGCTCTTCTATAAACTGCTGGGGTTAATCTCTAGATCAATGCCTCTTGTTCTTGTGGGAGACTTCAATCTTCCTGATATCTGCTGGAAGTACAATAGAGCAGAAAGGAAGCAGCCTAGGAGGTTCCTGGAGCGCGTGGAAGACAACTTCCTTGCACAGCTGGTGAATGAACCAGCAAGGGAAGGTGCCCTCCTGGACCTGCTGTTTGTGAACAGAGAAGGCCTTGTGGGGGATGTGGCAGTAGGTGGACACCTAGGACAAAGCGATCAAGAGATGATAGGGTTTTCTGCTCTAGGTGAAGAGGGTGGTTAGCAGGACAGTAGCATTAAATTTCCAGAGGGCAGATTTTGAACTCTTCAGAAGGCTGGTTGGCAAAGTCTCATGGGAGACAGTACTTAAGGGCAAGGGAGCCCATGAGGGCTGGGAGCTCTTCAAAAAGGAAATCCTAGCAGCTCAGGAGAAAGCCATCCCCATGTTCCGGAAAAAAAGCCAGCAGGGGAGAAAACCAGCTTGGTTGAACAGAGAGATCTTGAGTGATGTCAAGAAGAAGAGGAACGTTTATGGGCTCTGGAAGAGGGTACAGGCCTCTTGGGTGGACTACAGGAGGGAAGTGAGATTGTGTAGAGAAAAAATCAGAAGGGCTAAGGCTCAGCTAGAAATCAGATTGGCAAAGTCTGTGAAAGATAACAAAAAATCCTTCTATAAATATATAAATAATAAAAGGAGGACTAGGGAGACCATACAGTCTATTGGACACAGAAGGAACAACAGTGACAGGGGATGAGGAGAAGGCTGAGGTACTTAATGCCTTCTTTGCCTCAGTCTTTAATTGTAAAGAAAGTCGTTCCGTCTGTGCACAAACCCAGGAGCTAGAGGAGCAAAATGAGGCTCCCATGATCCGAGAGGAGGTGGTCAGAGCCTTGCTAGCCCAACTAGACAGTCACAAGTCTATGGGGCCGGACGGGATTCATCCAAGGGTATTGAAGGAGCTGGCGGATGTGCTGGCCAAACCCCTTTCCATCATCTTCCAGCAGTCCTGGAAGACTGGGGAAGTTCCACTGGACTGGAGGCTGGCTGATGTTGTGCCCATCTACAAGAAGGGTCGCAGGGAGGACCCAGGAAACTACAGGCCTGTCAGTCTGACCTCAGTGCCAGGGAAAGTCATGGAACAGGTGATCTTGAGTGCTATCATGAAGCACATGCAAGACAACCAGGTGAGCAGGCCCAGTCAACACGGGTTCATGAAAGGCAGGTCTTGCCAAACTAAACTGATCGCCTTCTATGACAAAGTGACTCGGCTGCTGGATGAGGGGAAGGCTGTGGATGTATCCTCCTGGACTTCAGTAAAGCCTTTGACATAGTTTCTCACAGCATTCTGCTTGAGGAACTGTCAGCCTCTGGCCTGGACAGGCACACACTCTCCTAGGTGGAAAACTGGTTAGATGGCCGGGCCCAGAGAGTGGTGGGAAATGGAGTTAACTCCAGCTGGAGGCCAGTTACAAATGGGGTTCCCCAGGGCTCAGGGCTGGGTCCAGCCCTGTTCAATGTCTTTATCAATGACCTGGATGAAGGCATTGAGTGCACCCTTAGCAAGTTTGCAGACGACACTAAGCTGGGTGGAAGTGTTGATCTGCTGGAGGATAGGGAGGCTCTCCAAAGGGATCTGAACAGGTTGGACCGCTGGGCTGAGTCCAATGGCATGAGGTTTAACAAGGCCAAATGCTGGGTCCTGCACTTGGGGCACAACAACCCTGTGCAGTGCTACAGACTAGGAGAAGTCTGGCTAGAAAGCTGCCTGGAGGAGAGGGACCTGGGGGTGTTGGTTGACAGCGACTGAACGTGAGCCAGCAGTGTGCCCAGGTGGCCAAGAAGGCCAGTGGCATCTTGGCTTGTATCAGAAACGGTGTGACCAGCAGGTCCAGGGAGGTTATTCTCCCTCTGGACTCGACACTGGTGAGACCGCTCCTCAAATCCTGTGTTCAGTTCTGGGCCCCTCACCACAAGAAAGATGTTGAGGCTCTGGAGCGAGTCCAGAGAAGAGCAACAAAGCTGGTGAGGGGGCTGGAGAACAAGTCTTATGAGGAGCGGCTGAGAGAGCTGGGGTTGTTTAGCCTTGAGAAGAGGAGGCTGAGGGAAGACCTCATTGCTCTCTACAACTACCTGAAAGGAGGTTGTAGAGAGGAGGGTGCTGGCCTCTTCTCCCAAGTGACAGGGGACAGGACAAGAGGGAATGGCCTCAAGCTCCGCCATTTAGGCTGGACATCAGGAAAAAATTTTTCACGGAAAGGGTCATTGGGCACTGGCACAGGCTGCCCAGGGAGGTGGTTGATTCACCTTCCCTGGAGGTGTTTAAGGTATGGGTGGACGAGGTGCTAAAGGGCATGGTTTAGTGTTTGATAGGAATGGTTGGACTCGATGATCCGGTGGGTCTCTTCCAACCTGGTTATTCTATGATTCCTTAAAATTTGAGCTGGGGTAGTTGCTTTCCCCGAGACATGTTTGAATCCCACTGCAATAAAGCCACATTTAAAATTAGCTAGCAACACAACTCTGTCATAAAGCCAAATCTTTTCTCTCAAGAGGAGTTAGAAAAACTTCCCACATTGCAATCCTGCAAGTTTATCAATTTGTACTAAGCTATTATTTTTACTGCTTGAAACCCATTAATACCACCATTTAAATCATAGAATCACAGAAACACAGAATCATAGAATCACTAGGTTGGAAAGGATGCACTGGATCATCAAGTCCAACCATTCCTATCAATCACTAATCACTAAACCATACCCCTCAGCACCTCATCTACACGTCTTTTAAACACCTCCAGGGAAGGTGACTCAACCACCTCCCTGGGCAGCCTGTTCCAGTGCCCAACAACCCTTTCCGTGAAATATTTTTTCCTGATATCTAGCCTGAACCTCCACTGACAGAGCTTGAGGCCATTCCCTCTTGTCCTGTCCCCTGTCACTTGGGAGAAGAGGCCAGCTCCCTCCTCTCCACAACCTCCTTTCAGGTAGTTGTAGAGAGCAATGAGGTCTCCCCTTAGCCTCCTCTTCTCCAGGCTAAACAATCCCAGCTCCCTCAGATGCTCCTCATAAGACTGGTTCTCCGGTCTTATATATACATATATACAACATATATATATATATATATATCATACCTTATTTTTCCATTTTAAAATACTACTTTAGAGAATTCAGTAAGCTGTAATCAAATGAGAATCTAGCCCAGGCTACAGAATATAATATCTGACAGCAAAATGGCACAGACTAATTTATCTTTCTGCTCTGTAAGAGAAAGATTTCACTTCTTTTAATTGTCTTAAATTTAAACAAAACAAACAAACAATCTTAGCTTGACATTCTTGTGGCAAGGAGTCACGTTAGAGGTAGATACAAGTCAGTCTTACCTTCTCAATCTATTTTCATTGTGGAGGTCCTTCTATTGGCAAAAGTAAGATTTAGCACAAGGGAGTGATTTCAGTCACTCATAGACACCCCACTATTGTATAATCACGCAGAAGAAGATGCAGTGGCTTCAGCCCAAATTGCTTATTTGTGGAATAAATGAGAACTAAGAATCGAATAAGACAGTTGGTAGATGTAGTTATGTAATTATTCAGAGGTAATAGGTACTAAACCACAGGAAGGACGTTTGCTGCAAAAGTTACTTGATCTGATGTCTCAGGATTGACAAAAAACATGTAAGCAGATGTATACGTAAAGCAGCCATGCTGGAATAAACACTGAAAGCGGAGGGCTTCCCCAAGTGTGTGTGTGAACAATTGTACACACAAACCTGTCTGTTTGATACCAGCAAGATTTGAGAGGGTGTGTGAATGAGGGAAATGCTAAATATGCTTTTGGTCCTTTCTGGCTCTGCCAGCACCTCTGGCTCAGAAATACCGTGAAACATCAGTACCTGACTTAGCAGGTTTCAGACTTTGCACCTCAAGCATAAACACTCTCACAGAGGCACAGTCCTAAGGGCCTAAGTGATTCCTCCAATAACATGGAATAAACACAGCAATAAAAAAAAATTCTTGCTAGCAGGACAAAGCAATGACATCTCCTCCGTGTCCAATCCTATGCTGTCTCAGACAACTGCACCTCTTCATCAGCCTACCAAGTTCTGTCTTGGACCTAGTTTGAATTTTTTTGCCTCTTTATAAGCCAGTTTCAACATCTCATCCTTCCAATAATTAGAAAACTTCATTTAATTCTATCTAAATATATGCATGATAGATGTAGATCTATTCAGCATATGCCTTACACTTTCTTTAGTAAGTAATGGTCCTGAAGTTCCATTTTATTTCTTCTTGGAGTTCACCAGTATAATATTTTATATCAAAAGGAATGCTATGCCACTCTCTGCCTTTAAAAAAAAAAAACAACCCATATTGGCAGAAAATGCTTTGACCACCAACTCTAAAGGGTTGAAGAACAGAATGTCTTAAAAGACCAGCTCGTGAAAAACAAAGTTCACTGATGGATGCCATATTGACCTTGAATCAGCCTATGAAGCATTCACTGTGGCCAGGAAAACACTTCCAAAAGACAATCTTGGCAGGAAGGGCAGGCTCCCAACTGGCAGTGAAGTTAAGTAGTAGTACTCTGTTTCCAATTTCTTGGAAACTGGTGAGATTTCTCCACGATTTCCCCAGGTAGCTATGTTTTTTGGACTATCAATACTTATTAGTTATAAAAGAAGGAACATATTCCTAAAAACATCTTCTCATGATATGTTTGTTTGTTATTGAAATAAGTACAGTATGTGGAATTCAAAAATAAAAATTAGGGCTTTTTATCAGCTAACTGATTTTTCAGTAAGTCTAGTTGGATTTCTGTTTAAAGCTTTAAATCAAATGCCCACAACAGATAAATACTTCACTGTGGAGTAAAATGTAGTTTTGCTATACAATTGTACACCTATATTTGCAACAAAATAACAACACACATCTCCGAAAAACTTCACATATGCAAAAATTTCAATGAAAGTCCCATGGCTTCAGATTACATTATTTTTCATTATTTTGTATTGAAGCAGCTATTTAATGAATAAATGTTACAGAAGACAAATATAAAACTTTTATTATTATTTTAGTGCTCTTCAAATTACAGCTTATCTTAAATAAAAAGAAAATTGTCAGTTTGAAAGATGTTGGTTATATATAAAACACAAGACCAAAAAAAAAGACCTTGAAAAGTAATGCTAGGAAGGATATAAAATTACCTTGCTGCTTTTTGGCTCTTTCTTCATAACAAGGAGGTGGCCCTGTTATTATCAATAATATTGGCTATCATCATCATTAAAATGCCATCAGAACAGCTTTGGAATTCACACGATTAAAAAGAAAAAGCACAAACACCCTGCTTTTTAGAGTTTCTACCATACACACTTCCAAAGATTTATAATAGTGGAATTCCAAAACTTGAGTCAGGTTTTTGCATAGATACTTGTCTCCAAGAACTGTTTCATCAGGAGAAAAAGCACCAAATAGAGTATTTTTATGAAACTGCAGAAGCTGGCAAGTGCTGTGATTCTTGCTATTTTATTGTGCTTCTTAAACTATAAAGAGGGTTTTTTTAATAGTCTAGTTCTCAGATCCAAACAGTGCCTGCAAATGAAAATACTTCCAATATGCAAAAAGAAAGAACTAGCTATTGGTCTACAAGAGTAGGTTGGGTAGCAATCAGAAGTGTTAGTTTAAATGTGTGGTTAAAAAATCCTTTACCACCATGCAAAAGAGATATCTGATCTATCCTGAGCCCTTCATCTTATACCACTGGCTCTACCTCTTCTCTCTATTCCATGTGCTTTTGTGAAGCCAGCTCTGTCCCCACCTTCAAACTGCAGTGAGGCAGAAAAGATGTGTGCTACTGAACAGTGGGCAAGTGCATTTTATCATTCTCGCTTTCATTAATATATCTCATTATCCTAACACTGTTGTAAAGGTAGAATAACAGTCATATACAAGCCATTCATCATCTGGAGTCTGTGCACAGAAACAGTGCTGGAAATTAAGAAGTAAAAAAGAATACATGTTTTTTTAACAGAGGCAAACAGTCTAAGTCCACCTGAAAATGGAAAAAACATGGATAATTATCATACCTCTGGAATATGAAAAATTCAAAGCTACCAATGCAAAAAAATGAAATAGCTTGGGGTGTATGCCTGCAGGTTCATTACACCTCACTCAAGCAAGTAAGCCAGCCTCAAGTGGGTTTAGAAAAGTGAAGTATATCTGGGATGTAAAGACGATTCAGAGCAAAACGCAGTTCTGCACTAGGATTAGATTTCATGCAGCATTCATATCTCAACATAACCTGGAGGCTAAACAGCAGCAGATGACAGAAACAAATGGGGCAAGGAAGAGTAATAAAACAAGAAAAGCTTCAACCCACATCACTCGTGCTGCTGTCAGTCTCAACATTAATTTGGGAGATCTCAGTTAGGATCAAACTTTTCTATAAGTCTATGTTTTATCTTTTCTACAAATTAAAAATTTAGAGCCAATATCAAAAAGCAAACCATTTATACCACACAATTTTAATTTTACTTTTCTTAGTACTGATTCTCAGTACTAAGGCTTTCAAAGCATTCTCAAAGAGAATCATGATGATATAAGCAAAATCACAGGCTTCTCTGTAGAAAAATGAAGTGAACTAAGCACCTGGAAACTAAACTGAATACAAAATATTGGTACAGAATGGAAAAGAGTAAAAGCAGGTTGTGCCACTATTTTAAATGCCACAATGAGGTACATTCGGAAAAAAACCAAATTAAAGCCATTTCTACTAACATTACTTACTTCAATTCCATAGGAATTACTCAGACAAGTTGTTTATCCATGTTTCCCAAGACTAATCAGTGTATCTCTAATACATCTACAGAACACTATGGAGAATGCCATTTAGAAGATAGATGTGCCAGAAGGATAAATGGGCTGGGAATGGAGGAGCAGGGAGCCAGTGCTGGAGTTGCTGTCATTGTGAGAGAAGCAGAGGGAGCAGGGTCAGGCAACGATAAGTAATGTCACCATACTCAGGATCTGAAGTCTGGAGTGTTTTAATAAAGAATGTGTTGCATTGATACTGTGGGGGAAATATTAAGGCAATTCTCAGCCAAAGTCTTACAACCACCTTCCTTATCGCTTCTGGTTGTACAGCAAGATGTTAACAAGACCACACTCCACACTGTGTGACCTGGGACATGACCATCTTCTGTGGTCAGTTTCCAAAAACTGTTTTACTCAGGATGTTCCCCAAGAACTCTTGAAACACTTTGTTCACTTCAGCTCAATCCCTACCACATCTCCAGCATTTCGTACAACTTTCTTCAGCTCTGTTGAACAAAACAACTCTGATTGCAATACTACTGACTGCAACCAAATGTAGTGAACTCATTACAGACTTCATTGCATAAATAACCATTTTGCTCTTGTATTATTAGATGCTTTTAGAAGTAATAAAGCAATAAATAAACACAGCAAGTGGCTTTTCTTTTTTCAGTGCTGACAAGGTACAAATTCTGTTAATTTTAGATGTCAAAGTCTACGATTAAACTAGCAGGCATACTTTGCATAATAAATACCCAACCATCACCCTTAATTCCAGTTTAATGTTTGAGCTACAACACCATGTTTACTTCTGGGGGAGGAAAAAAAGGTTGAAAATTATCCCTGCCATGACTAGTAATTCTGAAAGAAACGAGAGGTAAAAAAAGGCAACTTTTTTTTTATTTCATTCTTTATGTTTTAATAATTATACTTCCTTTTTCTATATGAATCTTTTCATTCTTCACTGGAATGTCCTGATGGGAAATCACAGAACACATATATTGGCCAAAAAATTGTGAGCAAATCATTAGAAAAACTGGTAAGAACAGCAATAAATATGTAATTTAATTGCAATGTAAGCATAAGCACGAAACAACTGGAAATGTTGATTTGCACACACCAGGGTAAGTAACAAGGTTCTAGAAGCACATTTATATCCCATAGCAGAAAGAAAAACTGCAAGTCAAAACTGGAGGGAAATTAAGCAGTTTGCCGTTTTAGAGGTATGCCCAGAAGACTTGATGGAGCGCATGCTGGGAGGAAAGTGCTACAAATTGGCTTCATCAAGTGATACTAAAAACTATCTACACTTGTGCCTCCTTTTCTCTGCATTGGTTTCTAGATTTATTTTAGACAAATATTATACTTCCATATTCTCAAAGAGCTGAGACTGAAGTTGGCTGTTAAACTTATTCCTCATACCAAAAAATATGTTTCTCTATCAAAGACTTATAAAAATCACCTCAGAGAAGTTGACACCTATGTGCAGAATGCTTAGCTTCCCTGCACAAAGTAATACAAGCAGAAATCTAATCTGAAGCTTTTCTTTCTGAAACTCTCAATAGCATAACTCAGATGCAACCAAGTGAAACATGGGCAATAAATTTGTCCATCATGAACAGTTTATGATCATTTGAATTTTGTGTCATGTTACAGGCCATATATTTTTCAGAACTGGACAAATTAAGTAAGTCAGATATCTTCAGAAATATTGCTTAAAAATTTATTTAGCTCAGAATTAATCTGGGGAAGTAGGTTGGTTTTTTTTTTTTCATTTAGAAGACATAATTATGAGTATGTTTGGAAAAAAACCCTGTAACTTCAAATATTTTTTTTTGTTTCAGAAGATGTTCCCTTTAATTAGTTAGTAATTCCCTTTAAAATTTCTGCCCTGTTCTTCATAAGATTTACAAAAGGGGATTGGGTTGCTGAGGTTTTAGGACAATAGGGAGAATAATGAACATACATAGCACTGTCTTGCACTTCCAAGTGCCAACTTTAGCATTAAGATTTATATTCAAGAGTTACTTTTCCAAACTGGCTGCCTTCCTAACTTTACTGACTGAAACTGGGGAAAGGACACCTTTTTCCCTCCTTCCAAATTATTTTCTTTATTCTCAGCATTTCTGTTTGTTTGGGATTTTTCTACTACAAAATAATTCCTGAAAGGATGTTTTCAGCTAGAAATATATTTTTCCCCTTTGAAAACTTCCAAGGAGATATGTAACCTTTTTCAGCATTTGCAGTATTGAACCTATGAAGAAAATAGTAGGGTATAGCTACAACTACTCTCATAGCTCAGACCAAACCTGATTTTTTATATCTGCTGGTAAAGCACTAACTTCCCAGAAGAGACCACTACTTAGCATTACACTGTTCATCATGTCACAGATTCTCAAAGTGCTAATTAAGCTTTCAGTTTAATGAATGATTACCCTAAAGTAAAATATGTGTCCAATTTAAAAAGAAAAAAGAAAAAAGAAAAAAGAAAGTAATAAATGAAAGGTTTGCTTTGAAGGAGGTAAAATGTCTTTACGCTTAAGTTCTTTGGTATATGCTTTTCACTATACATTGTTCAAAAAAGCATAGTGTTGCCCTAGGCAAAATGATGTGGAATCATAAATGAAGGTCACTACAATGGTGGCTGAGCCATCTTGTCTGTCCATCATAGAAGAGTGAGATCCACTGCAAGGAGAGGTGGTTGACTCAGGTCCTGCCAGTAAGAAGCACACAGGTAGCATGATCCAGAGGAAGCATACGGTTTTCCATTTCTTACTACCATGGATGAACTGCCAAAAGTGCATGTAGCTCCTACACATGGTGTAAGCAGAGCCAAATGGCTGCTAAACATGATCACTATTGACCATACTTTTGTGTCAAAAGCAGAACTTTAAACACAGGTAAACATATTCACAATGGATAAGAAAAATGCTTAACAGAATGAAGGAAACAAATGTTTCGTCTATATCGACCACGTATTTCATTGCCATGTCATAGAAACTGAAGTCCACTTCTTCAGTATAACTTAAATTCTGCAAATACAGTTCTGAGTGGTATACAGCTAGGATATCCCCACTCCAGCCTTCATATACACAAGATGAGTTACATTAGCTGACATTATGTTGTTCAAAATATAAAAGGGAAAGAACTGCCCAACCATCTATTCGATATCTACGCCAAGGAAATGCTTTTGTTTGTTGGGTTAGGGTTGGGTTTTTTTACAGTATATGTTTCAGCAATCTGCCCAGAATAGCTAGGCACTGCAGTTTACATTTCTTTTTGTGGTACTTTGTAATGAACTAATTCATTCTAGCAGTAATGACCTAGATAGTGCTTGAAATTCTTCTTGCTACAGCAAATAAATGGCATAAAATAATCAAACATGAGAATATTTTTTTTGTTGAACCTGCACTGAAATATGGCATGCAAGAAAAACTTATCTTCTAGCATATTACAGAAGAACATCGACCCATCTCATAAATAATTCAGACATCAAAAAGCACCAAGCAAAAGTTCACATCCCCAGCTGCTACTGCTATTTGTGAAAAAGCAAACTGGGAGAAACCCAATAGCTGAAATCTGTGTTTTTAAACTACCTGCTTGTTGCTATTCACACAATTACCAGTCAATACGTGTAGGAATACCGGGAAGAGTGTAGGGATGCTGTCCTGTTGTCTAAGTATGGGGTAACGCAGGCCAAGGTGCAGCTGGAGCTGAACTTAGTAAAAAAAGCAAAGAATAATAAGAAGGGCTTTTACATGTGTGTCAGCCAAAAAAAGGAAGGTCAAAGAAAGCCAACCCACCCTGATGAGCAAGAATGTCAACTTGGTAACAACAGGTGAGGAGAAGGTTGAGGCTGAGACTCAACCAATCTATATAGAATCATAGAATCACCAGGTTGGAACAGACCCTCTGGATCATCAAGTCCAACCATGCCTATCAAACACGAAACCATGCCCCTTAGCACCTAGTCCACCCGTGCCTTAAACACCTCCAGGGAAGGTGACTCTACCACCTCCCTGGGCAGCCTGTGCCAGTGCCCAATGACCCTTTCTGTGAAAAATTTTTTCCTAATGTCCAGCCTGAACCTCCCCTGGTGGAGTTTGAGGCCAATCCCTGTCATCCTGTCCCCTGTCACTTGGGAGAAGAGGCCAGTACCCAACCCTCCACAACTTCCTTTTAGGTAATTGTAGAGAGCAATGAGGTCTCCCCTCAGCCTCCTCTTCTCCAGGTTAAACAACCCCAGCTCTCTCAGCTGCTCCTTATAAGGCCTGTTCTCCAGCCCCTTCACCAGCTTCGCTGCTCTTCTCTGGACTCGCTCCAGAGCCTCAACATCCTTCTTGTGGTGAGGGGCCCAGAACTGAACACAGGATTCAAGGAACGGTCTCACCAGTGCTGAGTCCAGAGGGAGAATAACCTCCCTGGACCTGCTGGTCATGCAGTTTCTCATCCAAGCCAAGATGCCATTGGCCTTCTTGGCCACCTGGGCACACTGCTGGCTCATGATCAGTCAGCTGTCAACCAACACCCCCAGGTCCCTCTCCTCCAGGGAGCTTTCTAGACAGACTTCTCCTAGTCTGTAGCACTGCACAGGGTTGTTGTGCCCCAAGTGCAGGACCCGGCGTTTGGCCTTGTTAAACCTCATGCCATTGGACTCAGCCCAGCGGTCCAGCCTGTTCAGATCCCTTTGGAGAGCCTTCCCTACCCTCCAGCAGATCAACACTTCCACCCAGCTTAGTGTCGTCCACAAACTTGTTAAGGGTGCTCTCGATGCCTCCATCCAGGTCATTGATAAAGACATTGAACAGGGCTGGACCCAGCCCTGAGCCCTGGGGAACCCCACTTGTAACTGGCCTCCAGCTGGATTTAACACCATTTACCACCACTCTCTAGGCCCAGCCATCTAACCAGTTTTCCACCCAGGAGAGTGTGCACCTGTCCAGGCCAGAGGCTTCACTGGCAATCTCTCTTCCCAAGCCTCTCAAGTGGATGGACCACAATATGGGGAATGGGGGAGCAAACTCCCTCCCACTGCAAGAAAAGATCAGGTTTGTGACCATCTGAAGAACTTGAATGTACATAAATCTATGGAGACTGGTAAGATGCATTATTTATTTTTAAAAAGGGTAGAAAGGAGGACCCTGGAAACTATTCACCTGGCAGCTTCACCTCTGTGCCTGGGAGGATCATGGAACAGATCGCCCATAGTAGCTATGGTAAGGTGGTTGGAGGACAGGGAGGTGAGTCAAGACAGTCACAGAATCACAGAATCACTGGGTTGGAAAAGACCCACAGGATCATCGAGTCCAACCTTTCCCATCAATCACTAAACCATGCCCCTCAGTGCCTCGTCCACCCATCCTATAAACATCTCCAGGGAAGGTGACTCAACCACCTCCCTGGGCAGCCTGTTCCAGTGCCTAATGACCCCTTCCGTGAAAAATTTTTTCAGCATGGCTTCACCAAGGGCAAATGCTGCTTGACCAACCTAGGGCTTTCTAGGATGGAGTGACCACATCGGTGGACAAGGGAGGAGTTACAGATGTCATCTGTCTGGATTTCAGTAAAGATTTTGACGCAGTCCCTCCCAACATCCTTCTCTCCAAATTGAAGAAATACAGATTTGATGGGTGGACTGTTCAGTGGATGAGGAGTCGGTTGGGTGGTTGCAGCCAGAGAGTAGTGGTCAAGGGTCCAATATCCTGACGGAAATTTGTGACAACTGGTGTCCCTCATGGGTCCTTTACAGGGACCAGTGCTGTTTAATATCTTCATCAATGACATAGACAGACAATGGGATCATGTGCACTCTCAGCAAGTTTGCTGACAACACCAAGCTCAGTGGTGTGGTTGACATTCAGAGGGACATGGACGAACTAGAAAAGTGGGCCTGTATGAACCTAATGAGGTTCATAAGGCCAAGTGCAAGGGCCTGCACGTGGGTCAGGACAACACTCAGTATCAAGAAAAACTGGGGAATGAAGGGATTGAGAGCAGCCCTGCCAAGAAGAACTTGGGGGTTCTGGTAGATGAAAAGCTAGATATGAGCCAACAATGCGCACTCACAGCCTAGAATGCCAATTGTGTCCTGGGCTGCATCAAAAGAAGTGTGGCCAGCAGGCTGAGGGAGGCGATTCTGCCCCTCTAGTCCGCTCTCATGAGACCCCACCTCAAGTACTGCACTCAGCTGCGGAGCTTTCACTCCAGGAAAGACATAGACCTCTTAAAGCACGTCCAGAGGAGGGCCCCAAAAAAGGATCAGAGGGATGGAACACTTCTGTGAAGAAAGGCTGAGGGAGTTGAGGTGGTTCAGCCTGAGAAAACAAGGCTATGGGAAGACCTTATCACAGCCTTTCATTACTTAAAGGGGGCTTATAAAAAAGATGGGGACAAACTTTCTAACAGGGTCTGCTGTGAAAGATTTTAAACTAAAAAAGGGTAGATTTAGGCTAGATATAAGGAAGAAAATTTTTACAGAGTGGTGAAACATTGGAACAGGTTGCCCAGAGAGGTGATGGATGCCCCATCCCTAGAAACATTCAAGGCCAGGTTGGATAAGGCTCTGAGCAACCTGATCTAGTTGAAAATATCCCTGCTCATTGCAGGGGGTTTGGACTAGATGACCTTTGAAGGTCCCTTCCAACAAAAAGTATTCTATGTTTCTATGATTCTGTGATTTCTATTTCTCATTTCTCCCTGGAATTACCTCTGTGCTGAATCACAATCACATGAAAGATGACTTTCACAAGGCAGTATAATTTCAAAATTTAATGTGTGCATCATATGTTGCTTGCTTAGTTTTATCACATTACTTTTACTGAACACACTCTGAATTCTTGCAAGCAACACCCAACCCTCTCTGCTGTCGCTATAGCCAGTGAATTCACTGCAAATGGCCTCATAATGGAAAAAGTAGAAACGATTTGGTTAAAAGGTATTTTTCAGGAAGTTCGTCACCTATAGCAAACAGATCTCATTCCATACTCGTTTCATGGGCAAAACCAGCCACGAAGTCTCAACTATGTCATGAAAAAGATACTAGTTATGAAGGTCTCAAGGCAATAGGGAAAATGCTTTTTAACTGGAAAAGCAATACCAGTATTTTAAAAGATATCCACATGTTCCAGAAGAAAAGAAGGACTACAAGAAATTCTGAAACACAAAGCAAGGTCTCTGCTTTGACATACTGACTCTCATGTTCCACTCAGACACTTCATCCTTCGATGGAGAGGTAGGAAAAGAATTACCGAAGATCAGGCAGACAGCATAATCCAAAACCAGATGACAATATTCCTCTGTCTTTTCAACCTTTTAAAGATCCTAGGCGATACTGTAAAATATAATTAGGCCCACAGTTGTACTGGCTATGTTTTGGGTTTAAAATCAAATAAATTAATATAAATCTGAAAACAACAGCAGGCTCAAAAATTATCCTCTGCTGTCCCAATGACACACAGAATATTTGTTTTTAATCTCCACCCAGTGAGTGTAAAGCAGTATGCACTTTTCCAGAATTTCTTACGTGCACGTCCACCTTTCATGCCACTCGGTCCTTTGAGCAGCTTTACATTACCATCTCTTGTTTTTCAAAATGCCTCTGCTGTGTGAAAAATAAACAGCTTCCCTCCTCTACAGCACTATTCACTTAACATTCTGATGTTAAATAAATATTAATTTAAGACTAGACTCAGGCTCTTTTATTAGTAGTAAGTGGTACCTTACTCTGCAAATATTTCCATTCTCTTTAACAGAGCAAGGTATTACTCTACAGAAGTAAAGGAGGCTGAGCTGCCCCAGCCCAGCAGTGCCATTTACTCCTCTTCCTCCATAGCTCAAGTCAGTCCACTTGGGCCCCAACAAAGAAACTCAGCTCCCTCCAGGAAGGAGGGCAGAAGATGGAGACAGCCCTACAAGATCCCCCACACTCAGCTCCAGAGTACACTGACATCCAAACACACCAACTCCTTCCACTCACTGCCACAGCAGAGGCAGCCCCTTCCATCTCTTTTCTTCTCGGAGAAGTGCACGTGAATGAGATCAGGGCACAGCAAGCTGGGCCAGAGCCTCTAAGATAGAGCTGGTGTCTAAGCTGAACCTGCTGGATACTCAGGTGCAGGAACAGTCAGTCATAAACACGCACGTTCATGTTCTTGTACCTTTTTTTTTTTTTTCTTCTTGGGCTACAAGAACAGATACCTAACTCCCTTGCTTTTTGAAAAAAGGACAAAATATAATTTGGAATTATCTGGGCATGTAGCCCCTTATCATCTATAACTGATTAACCTTGCTGCATATTGCCAGTTTGTCAAATATTCCCCCTGATTAAGACTCATCTAATCTCTCCAGTTTTACTTTTGGGTAGTTAGAATAAAACACCAGACTTCATGCTGCTTTGTGCCATTTGTCCACAGTAAAAAACAATTAAAAGCTGCAGCTCCTTTTGCTCTTGTTTTCTGACAATTGTTTGCGGTTTTTTTCTGTCTTGAATCCTGTTTGCTATTTGTATTTCAATGTATATTGGATTGAAAGACTTCAGTTGTTAAAAGAAAATGTTTAAAGGTATTTAATCAGATGCCACATGCCATCCTATTCATATACTGATTTTCTATTGAGCTTCCTTCAGTTTGTCTTCCTACATCTTTCAAATAACAAGATGAAAGCAACTAAAAGCAATATTTAAGTTCAGCCCCCCCACAAGTTACATATAAAAAAAATATCATTTTCATCTAGCATTATTTCCAGATTTTCATCACCATTTTTATTACAATAACTGCTATTTTTTTAAAATAAGTGGGTTCTGGCTTGCTGCTTATAATCTTTTTGATATGCCACATCATTGAAGAAAATGTAAAAGGATAAAGCATCGCTTGTCTTCATTCTACTTCTTTATGCTAATCATCTAGATGCCGCTTGGCTTGAGATGTGCCCTGATGTACCTACAGAGCACAACCATTTTCCTACATGTATGTAGAGTAGTTTTTGTCTCAATCAAATCTCTCACTTTCACCATTACAAAGAAAACTGAGCAATAACAGCTTAACAAATCACTCATTGTCAAGCCCCTGTATAATTTTCCCTAATGTTCAGCTTCCACATACCTCCAAAATGTTATAAATGGATAAACTCTGTTGAGAGTCACTAAATTAAAAAATTTTCACTACTCTCATTATGCTCATTATTACTATCTAAAACATAATTAAACATCAGACAAGTTACTTTGCCCTGGAGCAAATGATATTATTTTCCCATTTCACCTGTTTGTAAACTGAGTCAGAGAAAGGTCAGTTAACATTTCCAAAGTGATCTCTGTTTTGACTAAGTCCATTTTAGAACGCTGACTCAAGACAGACATGTCAGGAGCTGCAGAAATGTCCCAGTTCTCAGATAACCAGGTCTAACATAACTCCAACCAGACAATCAAAGATCTGGTCACCCCAAAATCAAAAGTATCTGGCCACGAGTCTTCAGGTAATCTCTATGAACACCACTACCATAGAAGGTAGAACCCAAATATTTTATTCAAGAGCACAGAATTTCAGATTTATCAGTAATACCAATCTATCAGAGTTAATTAATACCACAGAGCCACAGAGAAGCTTTGATGATTCTGCAAGTTAGCTATAAAAAGAAATTAAAGCAAAGCAAATGTCCTGACGACGTACCTGTGGTTTCTGAAGTTGACAGTTTGTACCTAAGAAGACCAAATTGCCTTGTGTCCATATTTTCTCTGTAGCTTGGGGTTGTATTGTAGTACTAAAAATAAAATACTCTCAAAATATTTAAGCTGGGGTCTCTCTGTGCTTTATTTTTAACTTTCTAATAAGCAGTCAGACTATGGCTTCATGAGTTAAACTGATGGTTAGCCAAAGTGCTTAGATAGCTGTTAAATCAGTCAGAAAAATGCATTAATCCAAACCAGAAGCAACAAAACCAAAACCTCTTGTACGGAGACCTGCATAAAGGCTGCAGGGAGAACATTTTTTTCCTAGTGAAACCTGGTTTTCTATAGAGCCTGTGCACCCTGGGTTTTGGCTAGAAGGTGGTGTCCTACAGCTGGGGTGGAGCTGCTGGCTCTAGCACTGGCAGTCTTACATGGCTCCCGCTGTGGAACAGGCACAGGTCTGAGGGCTGGGAGTGCTGCTAGGCACAGCAAGGACTGGAGGAGATTATTAAATTCTCCAAAAGAGTAAAATAACTCTTATCTGTCTTGCATGGTACAAACTGAAAAAATGCTCTTCTATCATGGAAGTAAGCTCCTGAAAACATCCTCAAAAGATCTACTTTGAGTCAAACAAAATGCTTCATTTTATTCCTAGAAGTTTTTTTCTATTTATATTGTATTGTGCTTCCAAATGAAACACCTGACTATGCAAATGTGAAAACAATTTTACATCATTTTTTTCTCATCATGCTTTATTAGTCAAATCAGCATGAAGCCGTGAATGACAAGTAGTCTCACAACTACTTTGAGGGTAGGGAAGAGGAAGAGAAGAGAGAGACAGAGCAGAAAAAGGAAAGCACAAAGGGGTCTAGAGGGAGCTTTAAAATCATTAGTGTCATAGTAGAGGACAGGGAACAGTTCCTCATTCTATCTCTTCCGATAAAAGAATTAAGGGGTATCAAACAATACTAGCACATTCAAAACAAGAAAGGCACCTCTTCCGACACAGCTGGCTACTAACTTTCAGATCTCCTTGTCATGGATCTTATGAACTTTTTAGTTTTAGCTTTTAGGAGATTCCAAAGGTACCAGGGCAAAGTCACGGAAGAAAACCACACAGAAGATTATGAAACACCAGCAAACTGCTTCTGATCCTTTTGCCCAAATTGGTTAGGTGCCAGGAGATTATTCCAAAAAGTACTGTGACACTTTCATCCTGCACTTGTGCTGTCATCTAGGCAGTACCGCTTGACACTGTCCAACACCAGATACCTGGTTAGATGGACCTCTAAGAAGAGCAATCTCTTTCTGCTTGTTCTTGTGCTCTTAAGGAAGTTGAGTAAATACTTGTTGTAAGATACCAACCCAGCTAGAGCCACATAGCTGTGTATTCCACAGTTACTATCCTGGACCACGCTCTTTATTTTTGTTTTACATAACCAACAGGAAAGCAGAGAACTTGCTTTCAGTTTTCTCTTCAGCAAGTAATTTCACTGGCTTTGCAAAGCTACATTCCTCCTCAAATGAAGGTGGTTTAGAAACCACAGCATTCAAATATATTCTCAAAAGATGTGCTGGTAAAAACGCAAGCACAAGCAATCCCATTTATCAGGACAAACTGAATGATTGCATGCACAGTTCTGGAGCACAATGGCACCAAAGCCATGCATGCTAATGCTTGCAGGCAGAAACAAATACAAAGTAACCTTGGAGTTGCCTCTGCCACCAAGTGTGAACTATAACATTATAAGTCAGGTTTTCATCAGGTTCAAGCTTGCACATCTTTAAATGTTTTAGGGCAAAGAAATTATCTGCACTTACCATGTTCAGGTACAATTTACGTTGCTTAACTATTACATCAGAAATTCAGCAGACTGAAAATATACTTTGGACTTAGTAAGGAGGAGTACATAATTCCCAAGAATGTGATAAAGAAAAGGTAACTAACATAAAAACCACAGACACCAGTTTCGGCAACTGCGTAAATTAAAAATTACAAAGACTTTCAGTGAGGAAAGAAAGAGAAAGCAACTCAAAGGCAGTGATTTAGACTTAACAGACTTCATCTTGACATGTAAAATGACTCCTATACGTTGCTCTGTAATCTCGAAATTCTAACAGGATGATACAAACCCTAGACGAGAGCTGGAAGTATGCAGCATATTTCCCTGCAAGCTCTTTGGACCCTACTCCAAACCTACTCCTTCTGCGCAGGAGGAGAAGCCAGAAAAAGATGTGATTTATTTATTTTTAATGGTTTACAGATCTATTATTTCTCACTAAGCAAACATAGCACCTGAAAAGCTATGTGCAGCCTCCTAGACTTTATAAAAATCTTTTGTCACTCTAATGCTTATAGGCAGTGCACTGCCATCATACAAAAATCCGAGAGGAAAGCAGAAAGCTGCTGCAACAGGCATGAAATTTATACGAGCGATTGTTATTTGCACCACAAAAAAAAAGAGGCTCAACAGAACAATAAAAGATTGCAGGAGCATCCCATTGTGATTTTCAATAGAATAAGTAATACTTAGTATTCAATCAGATATCTTTACAGTAATGCGAAAGAAGAACGCAACACAAAGGCACTTACTACTCAGGCTGACGCACTAGGTTGGGAAGAAAATCACATTTCTATTTTTGCTCTCTGTGACGTTGAGTACATGGGGCGCATGTAAGCCTAACAACTACCGTTTACTGGCTGCAAACATTTAGCAGGCACAGCGACAAACTCCTCATTGTATCTCTGCAGAGCCAATGCCATGAAGGAGATCTAGCGTCAGGAGCAGAAGCTGCTTACCTCCTCACACTGTGAGCGGGAGGCATGCCCACTGAGCAGCCCCACCTTACT
The DNA here is from genome assembly GCF_032191515.1 of Phaenicophaeus curvirostris. Classification (NCBI taxonomy): domain Eukaryota; kingdom Metazoa; phylum Chordata; class Aves; order Cuculiformes; family Cuculidae; genus Phaenicophaeus; species Phaenicophaeus curvirostris. The sequence goes on along the minus strand of NC_091393.1, from coordinate 91,075,700 downwards.
AGCTGCTTGGGTCTCGCAGCTCATTCTCAGGGCAAAGAGGGCTACACTTGACATGGGATCCTGTTAGCATCCCAGGAAAGTGGGAAGCTGCAATGGGCTGCAGCAAGCAAGGGACTCCTGCACAGTCTTTTCCCAATTGCTCTCCTCTTGGACATGGCTTGAGAACTCGCTGTGGATTCCTGGCTGTCACTGTCACTAAAGATTAAGGAAAAGGTCTTGAACAACCTACTCTAGGTGACACTGCTTAAGCATGGGAAGGTTGAAAAGACGACTTCCAGAGGTCCCTTCCACCCCAAACAATCTGTGACTCGGTAAACAAGTGGACTGAGAGAAGAGTCACCATGGTACAAGGGATGCTAGCACGTTCCTCTATGCTGTATCTGAGCCTGTTATTACAGATGACTTATAGGTGTTTTCACACCCCAGAGAAAGATGGTTAGTGGAAGCTCACTATGGGAAAACACAGCCAGCCCTTGATCTGCTCTGGGGGAGGGTCCTGGGAAACAGAGTACCACAGCTGGGTACAGCACCAACCAAATTGTCCTTGAAGGTTCGCAGACTGGACACCTCTTCTCTAGGTAATGAATTTTCAATCTCAAAGGAAGAATTCAAAAGAAATAATTATTTTAATGCAGTGGCTGCACTGGAGACAGCAGAACTGTGTTCTTTGGAGCTCCTTTAGGGAGACAGTGCTCTGCCTCACCGTCTGAGTTGTACCCAAACCTGGCAAAGACTCTAGTTCCAGCCAGCCCACAGAGAAACCTCTAAAGGACACAGTGCCCTACTATATCTTGAGGTCAAAGTCAAGTTGCCACAACGGCACAAAGCAACAGTGAAATTAAATTTCAGCCTCTCACACTTTGAAACTTTATCATCAGATAAATGACATCACCATAAATAAGGCAGTGTGGATGCCTATAATTAAGTCAAGGTCAGTCATCCCTACATACAGCTCCCCAGCTAAGCATAGGATTGTGATTAAAAAGATAGTCAGAGATTTCTGCAATTCAAGATTTCAAATTATAGTTTTTAGTGATGTGTTGCTAAAACACACACTAATACTATGCAAAACTGGCTATAAAATGCAGGTTTACTTTGTAGATTTCTAGTCTAAGGGGTATTATGGCTTGCTGAAAGTGCCACTTGACTGACAAGCTTATTTGCAGGATCTAGCTTACAGAGAAGCTACCCAGAAAGTGTCTAGGTATCTGGACTAGGTGTCTGGCTGCCTGCATTTAGCTCCTGGGTCTGCCACAGATTTTCTGTGTGAACCTGTGCAAGTTGTTTAATGTCAAAGGATCAGAATAAGGAAGATGCAGAGTGAAATTATTAATAATATAAGTGACTTTTATGACTGACTAGACCCTGACAGGCTTAGAAAAACCCACAAGCTACTGAATTCCTTTGTAACTTCCAAGTCTTCAGACAGAGAGATTAGTTATGCATCACTACAACAGGAATCATGCATCCTCTGCCTTAACCTTTTTTCCTTCAGACCAGTATCTTTGACATCCTGTCTGCTCTTTGCAGGCAGCAGTAGGCAAGTCTGCGGTTTTCAGTTTGCTAGGGATATTTTACTTTTACAGAACTGAAATAATGAAATACTATTATCACAGCCAACTGCCCTCAACCCTCAGTGAGGCCACAAGTAAGCAGGAACTTTTCAGCACCTTGCAGTAGCATTCATTGCTACCCAAACCCAACTGTTTGAAATGAGTCTGGAGTTGGAATAGTGTCAGACAAGTAAATAGACATCACTGGTGTATTTTGCTTTTTGAGACATAACTCTTCGAGATGAAAACAAAATGAGCTTATTCCCGTTGGCACAGAGAAGTCAATTCATCTGCTCAGGAACAGCCTGTACCATAAGTAACACTTTGACTACTTCAGCTGTCTGACAGATGCTATTCTGTCTTCTCTGATGCTGAGCTTATTTTCTCATCTCAATTCATTCTTTATTAGAATATAGACTGACACGCAATGCACAATTTCTAATTACTGTAGTCCACCAATGTGAATCCTCAGTACCATAACCTTCTGTGATAACAGTATATACAACCTCAACTTTTCACTGAATTCCCAAGGAATGTAAAATCTTGCTTAGTTTCCCTTTTTCTCCATAACTCCATAACTTCTAGGAGTATGTTAAAACCATTTAAGTTCTAGGGGGAAATCCTTGTAAAATCCCTCGTCCATTGGTACGGTATCACTTCATACTGTAAAGATAAAGTCTACTTGTGCAAGACAAATTTCTCTTAAAGGTCAGAAATACCAACAGAAAAAGTACCTTCACAGACCTTTTAAACCTTCAGACTAAAGTTGATGGCTCTTTCCCTGGCCTTTTCTAACAAAAATAATGCTACACATGCAAAAAAATTAATGTAAATACATAGTGAAAAGTGAGAATACCCAAATCTCCCCCAAAAAGAGGAGAGACAAGGCATGTTAGTCATGCTGCCAGATGTCCTAGACAGGGGGCAGACCCTACACTAAAAATGTAACTGAATGACCTGTCCAGAATCAGGGAAAGGGACACGGAAGAATGGCAGCACTCCACAGGGCTGGTAGACCAGAGACAGGGAAAAAGGTAGAAAGAGATGACAAACAGTTTTTTCACAGTGAAAATTACATGCAACAGTTGAATCTATCAGCTTGTTGCTGCCCAAACCAGGGAGACATCACTAAACTGCCTTCCACTCCAGCTCCTTTCTCATCCCTGCTTCCCAGCCACCTCTTGCCCCCTCCTGATACCCAAAGGTGTTCATCAGACTGGAACCCACATGACCCATCCCCTCTCTTTTTGCTAGGTCAGTGAACTGAATGGGCCTACAGATGGGGTCTGAAACAGTGTCAGAGCTGCTGGACACAAAATAAATTACATATGTATGCAGCCAGAAACAGGGAAAAGGAGACAGCAGGAATTCCTCTCTCTCAGCCACTGAGGAGTACCAGATCAGGTCAAGTCACCTCACATAATTTTAAGTTACTTGAATCTACTCAAGTACCAAGAATATAAATTGTCTTTCAAAATAAGCCTGTAAGCCTTGATATAAGAATATCAACCTGCAAATCCAGCCCTCTCTGGAACTTTTTGTATTAATGGTATGTTCCAGAATTACACATAGGAGAATGCATTTTTAGGAGACTGCAGAATTACTTGAGTGCAGAAAAACTATCACTCTGAAAAGCATACAGAATACTTTCCTACCATTATGAAATGTGATCCATTCTTCATTGTTCAACTGAGATGCAAAGCTGTTTTTTTTATTGTGAATTACTAACATCCTTATTTCTATAAATACATAAAAGCTTCACTTACTCTCAAAAATCTTCTTAGGTATGAGATCTCGTGGAAGGAGTTGCATGAATGGCTCCTTACTTTTTCCAGAAAAGTGGAATGCCTAACAGGGCAGCAAGAATGACAATAGGTCTCCAGCACCAAAGAAATGATCACAGATAATGAAGAAGGAAGTGTTCTAGGGGAGGAATGCAATTCAGAGATGACTTCAAAGTGACTTCCTTGCAGTAACCAATATGATTAAGGGAAAGTTGAACAAAGATAAAAAAAATGAAACAAAGAGAACGAAGATTAAAGAGCTACCAGGAATGGAAAGGACAGAAGTTAAAAGCAAAAATAAAAGTGATTATCTATATTTCTTAATCACAAAGTACCGGGAGATTTAATGAAAAAAGATGTGTCAGTGGTTTGAAGAGATGTCATCCTTGCTGTGTTTGTCCCAAGAGTCAAACTGATTACCTGGAATCATCATTGGGAAGAGGAAAGAGCAAGTTTACTCTTGTTCAGCTCAGGTCGACCAGTAGGTGTCATGGCAGTCAATGATATCGTTGTACAGCAATTTCAATCCACGCAGTTATCTAGTTTGAAGAAAGCTAAATTATGGTAGTTAAAATAAATTTGGTTTAATTGGGAAAAAAAAAGAAGATGAAGTCAGAAGTCATTAGTCTTTTCTATGACTTTCTATGAGAAATTTCAAGTATCCTTAAAGAGCTTAGAAAAATTGCAAACCAAACAGATTGCCAAACAGGTCAGCAAATATCACCACTCTTATGCCTGCACTTAGGGCTTTAGTGAGGCATTAAATACTCCGTTCTGGCACAGGTAAAAAGAACTGAGATGCTTGCTGCCCCCTCCCCAGTTGTATTAGGCAGTCTAACTGGCATGCAGGGCTGAGGTTTGTTCCCAGACATACCTGGTCTGTGAACTACAGCTAGCAACTGTCAGGCTGTAATAGTATGAATGTAAAGCCAGAGCAGTAAGGATCACAGAGGGAAGAGAATTTCAAAGCAATTTTTAAAATTCTATACTTCAAAACAAATGGAAAACAAACACATCTAAGAGAGCTCCTTGGTTTTGGCTTCCTCTTCCCTGCTGCATTTGCTCCAGGAGCAAAACTTTGGGCTAAATGGTTTTTTACTAGCCTTCCCCAGCACTAAGGGAAGCAGATGGGCTCTAATCATGCTCTGGTATAGCAGAAGAAGAGAAACATATGATAGCATCCCCCATCATAAACCTGCCTTTATGTTTGTCAGTCAGCTGTGCACATATAAAGTGATCATGACTTTGTTTGGCATTTCCTCTGGAACATATGGTGATTTACTATGCAGTTTCCAGCATGTATTGATACTGTTTTGAATGGTACTAAAATCCTTCTCTACTACATGCACAAACATAAATATGTCTTCTATGTTTACGGGCATGTCTACCTGATAGTAGAAGAGCCCTGCCAATAGCTATACAGCAGCTGCTGAAAGCCCTCATACCCAGAAATTTAAGTGGGAGGAAATGGCTTATATTTTGGGGGAGTCCATGCCAACTTGCTACAGAATAAGACAGCTTTAAACAGGTCACCTGTGCCCAGTGGACCCCCACTGTTTGGCTGAGCACACTAAATCATTTATGTTTATCAGCATCCAATCTGTTTATGCCTTGTCCCACTGAATACTGGGTTGCATAATGATCCAAAAATAGATCACTAAAATATGAAAATTATTAGACATACTTAATAATAATCTCTGCAGCTACAACATTTTTCATAGCAGACAATTGGCTGGAAGGTCACACAATTAACATCCAAGATGTGAGTCAGAGCAAAAACAAGGGAAGCTATAAGCAAGGCAGTTAAAAAATCCCACAGATTTAGGCAGTGCTCAGTTCATAACCAAGATACAGCAACTGTGACAACTGGATATTCAAAAACTGTGCAACCTTGGAACAAGTAACAGTTTTCTTTTCTCAGAAGTAACTGAAGTGATCATACAACAATTAATCTCATGCCAGAAAATACACTTCTTTGGTTTTTTAAATCACCATTAATCTGAAGATCTGAATGTGAAGACTTAAACTGAAGTTAGATTTAGCAGAGTCTGGGATTCCACTCAAATTTTGTAAAATCAAGAGAAATATCAAATAACATGATCTGTTAAACACTAAGATTGGAATTTTCTCTTATTGTATGTTCTTCTTAAAACAAAACAAGAAAAAAACACTAGATTGCCACTGCATTGTCTGCTGATATTTTTATAGTCATATTTGTAACACTCTTGAAACGCTTAGAAGAGGAAACATAGTTTGTCTTTTAAAAGACAGAAGTAATTCCAGTGAACAACCTTTAGCCTTTCATTTCTAGAGAAAATAACCATACTGCCTGCAAGATGCATCTCATCAAGAAAATGTAATTATGTACAATCATGGAATCATAGAATGGTTTTAGTTGGAAGGGACCTTAAAGATAATACAGTTCCAACACCCCTGCCACGGGCAGGGACACCTTTAACTGGATCAGGTTGCTCAAAGCCTCATCCAACTGGGCCTTGAACACCTGCAGTGACAGAGCACCCATGACTTCTCTGGACGAACTGCCTTTACATTAGAAGGAGCTCTGCTTCATCTTGCTTTTAAAAAGCTATTTCCATTTGCTGTTTTCAGTGCTGTTCTCAGTGCTGTTCTCACTCCACCTTCTTTAACACAAAGAAATCCTACCAGAATAAACCAACATACTGAAAATACATTTACTTCTCTGAGGAGAGAATAAACTACATACAGCAGATGTCCAGGTATTACTGCTTTTGCTTTATGCCAGAAGAACCTGGGATAATCAGGTGATAAAGACAGAATGAGAGCTGCTGTAAATCCGAACAGAACCAAAGTTAGAGGGGGAAAAAAAAGTACATCTACAGTTGCTGCTTTAGTGGTACAAGAACTAGAACTAATTAGGTGAATATAGGTTATTAATAGCACTTTTAGAGCCTGAAAAAGTGTTGTGCAAGGAGTCTGCTTTTAAATGTCTTATCTTAGAGTGGTTAAGCAAGCCAGACAAGAAGCACGCATAATTACTCAAGGTTCTTATGTTAGTGGTTCCCTCACCTGAGGCTCCTACACTTCTGCAAAAAGTTGCTGACTACTGAGAAAACTTACTAAGGACCAAGAATGACATCAATGAGTGTGCTTCAAAGCACCACATTCAGTCAGCAAAACATTGATTTCAACAATGGCCTTATCAAAACAGATTTATAACTTAAAATACACTATTCTTATCTTCACAAACCCTGCTCTAGATTCACCCAATGCTGTATGCGCACAGATCCCCACTAAAAGGAGGTAAGAAAAAGCTTCAGTGTTCTGCATTAAATAGGTTTCTGGAGAGAAGTCATAGGTAGCCTTGACTTGTCAATACGTAGTCTTGTAACGTGGGCTCTCACAATGTAACTCACTCTGAGTCGTAGGGGGGACAAATTCTCTGGAAAGCACAGGTTTCAAGGGAAATCAAAGCAAGCGTTCCTGCCTGGGCAGCAGCACTAGAATCATAATCAAGGAAATAAAAGGAGCTTGATGGAACCCTAACAAGCATGAGTCAATGTATTTCAGGCTTGTCTGCCATCAGGAAAGGCAGAGATGTTTTACCAGTGCCCAATAAAAAGAGCAGTTTAATTTCCAAAGTCTAGCAAGCAGCTTGTTCCAAATCTGTTGTTTGTTTCATTGGAGTATAAAACAAAATAAAAATTAAATCATTTGTCTGTTTCTCAGAATCACTTACGATGTCTAAAGGCAATTGAAGCTTTTTAATAGTAAACAAAGAATATTTATATTGCAAAACAATCTTTACCAATTAACATCATGCTATTAAAGACTTTCTGAAATCTCTTCTTGTTTCCCCTCTTTCTACATAAACTGCAAGTTACAATTTCTATACCTTAAAGAAAAAAATAGAATGGAAGCTTTCTAATGTAATGATGATTTGAATGTCCTAAGATAAGCATGTGGGAACAAAAGAGCGACTAATATTAGTTACCTTTATAGTACACCCATTATAAAGGTGATTTGTTTAGCTTATTGTTATTGTACTGAAAGGTTTCTTCTCACCCTAGTCCCCTAGTCCCATCTGCTCACTCTTGCCCTACTGACCGTGGAAAGTGTTGATTCAGCATTTACAAAACCAAAAAGGACTAGAAACGCCTAGTTAACGAAGGGTCAGAAAATTCTTAGAGAAGCGTTCTCCACTGATGTTAGATCCATTTTAGGAGTCTCCCAACCATGAGAACTACTCCTACCTGTTTGTTTGTTGTACAACTCCATAAACCCCAAAATATCCTGCACCAAACAGTGCAGGGTTTCAAAGCAACAGTTTGAACAATTTGTGCTAGAAACTGCCAAATAGTTCAGAAGACCAGTAATCCTTTGAAAAAAGCTTATTTTCTTCCAGATCAATTGGAGTTGACACTCCTACAGTAAAATCAACAACATTCACTGTCACATTGCCCTTTCAGAACATTTCTGAGTACTGTGGATACAAGATGACACGAGGCTGGAGCATGAATGTTGTCTTCTCTGCTGCTGCCCAAGCTGGTATCTCCAGCAGGCTCTAACTGGTCTTCACTGCACCTCTTCAGTGCATTAATACCACCATTCCCTTGCAGTTAAGCCGATCGAGTCACAGAATCACAAGGTTGGAAAAGACCCTCTGGATCATCAAGTTCAACCATGCCTATCAATCACTAAACCATGCCCCTCAGCTCCCCATCCACCCGTCTTTTAAACACCTCCAGGGAAGATGACTCAACCACCTCCCTGGGCAGCCTGTTCCAATGCCCAATGACCCTTTCTGTGAAAAATTTTTTCCTAATGTTCAGCCTGAACCTCCCCTGGTGGAGCTTGAGGCCATTCCCTGTCATCCTCTCCCCTGTCACTTGGGAGAAGAGCCCAGCACCCAACTCTCCACAACCTCCTTTCAGGTAGTTATAGAGAGCAATGAGATCTCCCCTCAGCCTCCTCTTCTCAAGGCTAAACAACCCCAGCTCTCGCAGCCACTCCTCGTAAGACTTGTTCGCCAGCCCCCTCACCAGCTTCATTGTTCTCCTCTGGACTCGCTCCAGAGCATCAACATCCTTCTTGTGGTGAGGGGCCCAGAACTGAACACAGGATTCAAGGAACGGTCTCACCCGTGCCGAGTACAGAGGGAGAATAACCTCCCTGGACCTGCTGGCCACACCGTTTCTGATACAAGCCAAGATGCCATTGGCCTTCTTGGCCACCTGGGCACACTGCTGGCTCATGTTCAGTCGGCAGTCAACCAACACCCCCAGGTCCCTCTCCTCCAGGCAGCTTTCTAGACAGACTTCTAGTCTGTAGCACTGCATAGGGTTGTTGTGCCCCAAGTGCAGGACCCGGCATTTGGCCTTGTTAAACCTCATGCCATTGGTCTCAGCCCAGCCTTAACATGCACGCTGTTTGTTCACACCTTGCACACTCCCGTAACACAACACAGTCCTATGGAAGGGATCCTGCCTAGCCCTGCTACCTGCCAGCATCTCTTCAGATGGAGTGAGGAGAGTGGAGAAAGAAATCGGAATCAGGAGAAAGCCAGATCTCTGAAAAGTCAGCCTTCTTTATGTTCGTCCCTACGCCCATCAGGGGCCATACCTGAAAAACCAAGCACCACTGACCTCTAGATCTCGTCCCAGAAGACCTGTTTGTTCACATGGGGCAGAACACCCCTACTCTTCCCTTCCTCAGGCTCTTGGCTGTGGGAAGGTGCTCTCACAACTCAGCAATATGGCACAGCTCATACAGCATGTCTATCAGCTGTCTGAGCAGACATGGCTGGCCCAGGTCACTTTCAAAGGCTTCTCATATGGTGTGGAGCTCACCTGCCGGTGGACAGAACAAAGCAAAAAACACACATGCAGAGTAAATCTCAAGGGGAAATGTGACCTGACAGCACGCTCAGGCAGGGGCAGGCAGCATGGTGTACTGAGACTGGCTCAGCACATCCCAAGTACACACACAGTTGCCAAGTGAGTCTGGGTAGTCTGGCAAACGGACATTCAGCATGCATCCAGCAACTGTGGAGCAGCAGCCTTCAGCTTGGTCACATGCTGTTTCTCTCAGGTAGGAGGGTTGAAAGATGCAGGTTATCTATTCTGGCCCTTAAAGGACCTTTGTCACTCATGCTCGCATGGGAGGAGCAGGATCAGTCATGCACTATTCAGGTTACCACATAGAAATACCAAGTGAGATTGCTTTTGACAATCACAATGGCACAGGAACAGCAGCACGACCTGCCCGGTGGGAGAGATGGGCTCCAGATCCATGCCACACAGCTTTTGAAGAAGCATGTTGGGTACCCCTGATTCTACAACATTTGGTGGCAGTAGCAAGACATGATGCAGCCTGAACCACTGTGGTCTTAGGACAGACTTTTTAGAAGGCACTGTGTTGGTAAGGTTAGACTAGGGTACTAGAGCAACCTTGGAGACCAGGTCATACAGATAGCTGAGAAAACACCTTAAGTGCAGTAAAATCACTAGAATTTGCTCCTGACTTCTTAATCTCCTACTGTTTGTAGCTTTAATAATATTCCACAGGTATCGAGAGAGCATTGCTGTATTGCAGCTTCTGTCAGAAGGAAGGCGTAGCATATAGGCTGCCAAATGATGTAATCAGAAGGGGTTTCCTTGGTGGCCAGCTAGGGGAAAAGCTGATGAATAAGAGAGTTTGAGGCTGCCTTGTATTGCTTTAATTGTGTCCACCTGATCTAAGAAAACGCTGAAAGAGAATGAAATGCCTCTGTCCCCAGTCACTTACTGCTGTCCTATAGTCTTGTGGATCACACGACCAGCTGCTCCATTTATCCATTTCTTTCCACTCATCTCCATGGAGAGATACCAGATGCTCCACTCCTTTTCTCTCCTGCCTCTTTCTCTGTTTAACTCGCTGATGTATTAAGCAGTTGTCTTTGTACGTGCCGTATTCAACAGCGGAAAACAGACAAGCTTGTGTTCCAAGTACCATTTTTCTAGTCTTCTCTTAGCAACCTTGTCCTTGTTTTTGCTCACTCAGTGGCTTCCTCTAGCATATTTTGTATGTACTATTAAATACTTATTATTCATAGTATGGCTTGCCTTTCAGACAGAGAGCAGATATAAAGGCTTCATAAGACCATAGCACAAAATAAAAGTGTATTCTTCCACTACACCTGGCTTAATTCAACATGCTATGGCTACCTGCTGCAGATCTTCAAAGTTCTTCTACACTGTCTAGAGCATATGGCCAGAAAATCCTAGTTCCATTCCTCATTATCACTGAGGAACACTTTACAATCCAGCAAGTCACTTAACCCTCTCCATTTGAGTTTCTCTTCACATAAGGACAATAGATTATCCTATGTCTTATAGAAAAATAAAGAAATAAAACCCCATATGAAATCTTTGGATGAAGTGCTCCACTTATATATCTTAAAACGTTCAGTAAAGAAACTCCAACATGTAGGAAAATGACAATATTATTAAAGGTAGTCTGGCGGGGGCCTTGTAATTCTACAAAATATGCCTTTCTGAACAGCTCTGTGGTGACAATGATGGCGTTTGGAAAATCTTACTGACTGGAAAATGTGATGAACCAAGCAATATGCCATATTTCATGACAGATTTTCAGAGAGCACAGTAAGAAACACCCTCTTAGTATTTTTGAAGTTATGTTTTCATATCACTAACAAATACGCTAGATACCTTAAAAACAATAAAGCAATAACAAATTTTAGACAAACTGTCAGAAATTTCTGAAATACATTACAAGCCAGAAGCCAAAAGTTGTTCAAACTCCCTTCAGGGCTGCATCTACGTAACAGGATGGTTTGGGTATGAATTATGAAGGTCATTTATGAACCTGATTGTCACAAGCAAATTACAGTTTTGAATGTTACCGATAAAGACCATCATAATGCTTTTATGTTAAAGGATAGAACTGTTCCCAAATGACATCCCAAATAAAAGCTTTTCATTATTACTTTCTCCATTTACTCCAATGAATTTGTCATTGGACTAAATGTGAATCACCTCTTCCAGAAATGGCACAGAATAATCACTGAAAGCATGTAAGCTACTGAACTACCCCTTACAAACAACCTTTAGTCCTACAAGACGTGCTGCTTGAGCAATTTGAAAAATGCAGTCAATGGAAATCAAAGGCTAATAGTATATTTCTAGACTATATCACAGTTCTAATAGCAAAGCCAATATCCACTTGTTTGAGCTAACGTGATTTTCTTCCTCTTTTATTGCTTTGTATCTTCACATGGGCAAAGGCTACAGCATCCTCCTATTTCATTTCTAGTGCAAACTAGCTGATCAAGTATGTGATGAAAGTCAATAGCAATTTTGTTTTCATTAATCAAGATAATAACTGGCTACAGACAACATCTTTCCTGTTATTCAGAAAACAATTAATAATTTAACAAATTGCCTGTCTCCTTACTTAGAGGAAGACTGCAACATGCCTCACTTCTGCAACAGGGCAAAGAGTGATGCAGTTTATATGATTTATTCAACTTTTGTACAAAAACCCAAAAATCAATCTTGAAGACTGGAGAGACAGATCTATTTATTCAGGTCAACCTAGGTATACTGTTAGCTCTTTTTAAAGGGTAACATCCTGAGGTTTTTGTGGGGTTCTTGTTTAGGACTGGGGTTTTTTTTAAGTAAAAAAGGAAAAAAGTATTTCAAAAAAGGGCACATAATTTTGATTTTCCACACAAAGACAATGCTTAGGGCAGTTTACAAAGTAAATAATCCAATATGTTACAAAATTATTTTGGCAGAAATTTTCTTGGATATTCTGATGTCAGCTGTGTAAATGAATGCTAAAATAATGTTGTTGTGTGGTATACTTATTACAGGGCATATGGGAGAAATGGCCTAACGTGAAGTTTATCAGCATGGCAGAACCACATTCTTTTTAATTTTAAGATGACGGCAGAGTATCTGTAGATGAATTGCAAGAAAAGGCCAGGTGGGCTGGCTGCACGGCTCCTGGGGACACATGCTGGGGACCTGTTATAGATGTGGTTTGCCAAAGTCAAAAGGATTTGGGACAAGGCACGTGTCGAGTGTTTTCCTTTCCATATTTGGAAAAGACCCCACAAAATGGTGACAAAACGAAGCACCATCTAAGTATAAGGGAACAAAAGCACGTAGTATTTGAATCTCAAATATTACTTTAATTGAGTGTCAGGTTTTTACATTCATAATGCTGTACTAATTAAAAATGCATTTATCAGACTTAGCTTCTCATAAAAAGCTGTTGAAAACATTATGCAGTCTCACAGCTGCATAGAGAAATGATTGGATTTGGACCTGTGGTTTATTAAGATCGCTTCCTGCCCAGCTGTACAGTTGTTTGTGGATAACACTATTCACACTCCAAGTCCTCTATGGGCAGGTTTTTGGACACTGAGTATACTCAGGGTAGCCTACCACTGTATGTTCCTGCTTCAGTTGTGGGAGGTATTACTGAACTCAGAATATGTAGATATAAATGCCCTCACAAAAGATACTGAACTTCACATCACATTTTGAAAGTAATAAGTAGAAAGAGAAAATGAATGAGGACACAAAAAAAAAAAACAACAATAACAAGGAGAATACTGACCGTGTTTTCAAGCGGAGCTGAGTGCAAGTCCCCTCTGCAGTCTGCTAATTTAGAAAAAATACTCTAAAAATGCTTACTACGTTCATTTGCATAGCACTTTGACATTTTATATCACTGTCAGGTATCACATTTCTATTTGAAAATCTAAATCCAAATAGTGTTTGACATGATAATGCATTTCCTTTTGAGGAAGTTTGAAGAAAACCCCAGTTGCCTGCTGCAGCACTAATACCAAAGCAAGAGGAGCTGATTCATGATCCTATACTCAAAGTATTTCAATAAGTCCTTATAATGAGCCACAGACCAACAAAACGCTCTCATTACCGCTTGACTTTAGCTGCAGCAACAGGCAGTAGATATGGGCATAGCAAGTGATTGGCAACGTGCCCTATCAAGTTTTGTTTGCAATTGGTTCATTCCCATGACGGTAAAGCTTACTGGATTTCAAACTCCACAACTTTCAAAAGGCCACACCTAGTAGTTACTCCACTTTACATCCAGCAATCAAATACTTCAATGTCACGCGAGAATGGGCAGCAGCCTGTAAAGCAGGTTGACATTAGACACCACACTAGCTGTGTCACTCTTGCAGCAGGCTGGAGACTAAGAAATGTGGTACACTTCTGGCCGTATTCCCCCAGCACCGTGCTTGTTCAAAGGAAATGAGAAGGCTAATTCTCAAGGTTGGATACAGTTGTCTAAAGATGCAGGACAGTTTGACACAAATACTGGGGCACCGCCCAGTGTTCATAAATCGAGCTGGGAGATTGCTTTGTTTCACACAAAATCTTAGCAGCACATGTCACTTTTAAGGTCAGCTACTTGTTTCATGCCCATTATAATGCATGTCAATTAGAACCCCTGGAGAAGCTGCGGAGATGTGGCTGAGGTATGCAACGAGGAAAAGGACCTCCTTTGTCTCTCTGTCCAAGAACTCACAGTTACAGTAAAGTCCTCAATATTTAAGCAAGAAAACAGAGGACTTGTAGAAGGTTTGGTCTGGAGCAGGGATCACAAAGTCTTTACACAACATTAGCAGTAACCTCCAGAATTTGATTTTTTTTTTAATAGGGGGTAGTTTTTTCAGCTTTCGTTGGAGTCCTGAAGAAAGGACTAATCTGATCACTTGGATTATAAAGCTTGATATAGGTTTGCCATTGTAACTCAGCTTTCATATTGCACAGCTATCTACATTCTTTCTCCTTCACAGAGTGCCTTGAATGGGTTGTGTTTGGATTTGCAGTCCTATAAACTGGCTTTTAGTGAACTTAGAGAAGACCAGAAGATCAAAGCTGTTACGCCAGAAAATCACTCCTTTTAGTAAGAGTTTGTCCTAGAGTCGACTGCTTCCCAGACCACAGACATCAGAGATCACTTTTAGAGTTAAAAATAATTAATAGAGGAGGGTATTAGGTCACTGGTCTGTCTTTTGCTTGGTCAGTAATGCTTCACAGTGCATGAAACATCATGGTGTATCAGCAAATACAATCACCAGGGCATAGAAGTTACCAAAGCATTGATATAATTAGTGCAGTTATAATGTATGATAAAATGTGGAGCACACAGGCAAAAAAAGCCTAGGCAGCAGCATCTGCACATTAGAAAAAGTGTATAATGTTTCAATTACTTGAGAGATACAGCAGTAGGCCAGTCATTTTATTTATATATACACACACACACACACACACACACACAGGGATGACAGGCACCAATAAAAATATCTTTTATATTTTAAATCAGAGTTTTTTAAACTATGTCCACTTGGTCACTGTAAGCAGTAGAAGACAGACCTCAAGACTGGAAAGAAAGGGTAGGAAGCCTTTGGATTCCCACAGAATGTCCCCTTCCTCTTCACCAGCATGGTCCAAAAGCAGTTTAATGTACCTCCGTACACTGAACTGTGAGCAGGTGGTAATGCATAATACACATATTGAAAATGAGAATAATAAACTTCATAGAAAGGCTCCTTTTCAGCCTCCCTTGTGTATCCATTTTACACTCCTATTTATCTAAGTCAACACAAGAGTAAGAAAAACAAGTTTAAACTAAGGACTGATCCTTCCTATTATAAAAATACTAGTGAGTGTTGTACTGTTTTCACAATGAAGACCAGAGTACTAGACTTAATAAGAGCAGTTACACTGTTGATCGTCTTGTGTCTCTGGTGGTGGGCCAGCATTCAGAATTTCCCTACTTACTAGGAAATTATTTTCTATTTCAGAAAGGCTTAGGGGGGCTATTCTAGGAAATCCTCATTCACACTAAGTAACCTTTATCTATACTAAAATTATTTCTATGCTTTAGTTTATGTGGGTGCAGGAGGTTAAAAATCAAAGTAATGCATTTTCTTGTGTTGGGATAAACAAGATGACGTGGGTGGTTGTGTGTGTCAAAAATGAGAGAAAACCCTTTTATTACTTATCTGAAAATAGTTTTTAAAAAGCACAATGTGCATGTTAGCTATTTTTTTAAGGATTAAAATCGTCTGAAAACAATTCTTACTTTAATTCACCATCAGCCCTGTTAACTGTATTTTTCATCTACTTGGAATAGCTCCACCATATATGGAAAGACTTTATGAAGACTCTACAGACATTGAAAAGCTCAGATTTTTTTTTTCTTTTATATTTAAGGCTGAGTATTTTATGGGTCATTGGGAAAAGAACCCTTTCAAAAACAATTCAAGTAGGTCTACTCAAAGTGTGCTAAAACAGACAAAATATCAACTCTGTCTCTGGATTAATGAATGAAGTGCTCATGAACCTCAACTTCAGGATGAACAGAGCTTGTTCCATTTGCCACATCTTTTTCCCAAGTATCAACATACAATTGGAATATCTTCCATTGACATAACATTGACAGAGTTTTCTACACTTAGAAAACACATTGGGAAATAGATAAAATTTTATAAATTGAGTCTGTACAAATTTAATTTCTAATTCAGTGATGAAAAAGCAAATGATCATTAAGTATTTAGTAACCAGTGTGGAAAAACCTATAAATCTCTGATAACACAGAACAGGAAATATTTTCTTAGCGAAAGTACTTCAAGGCAGTTATGGTTTTAGCATCAGCTTCATAAAAGAATCATATTCTTACATTTTCAGATGAATTGTAATTCCAAATTCACTCTTACCAGCTCTTACATCAATTTATTTTATTGACGGTTATTAGCACCTATTGATCACTAGTGAATTACCTATCAGAATTTCAGCAACTTAATATTCCTTTAGGGGAATACACATTTTGGTTTGCATGGTCTTTTAAGTTATTTCTTTATAACCATTTTACAGACATTATACTACAGCATCCAAATGTATGAAAAAATGCTCATTCTTCATAGTAAGAGAAGACATCTCATTTGATGATGATGAATTCATGAAATCATAGAATCATAGAATCACCAGGTTGGAAAAGACCCACTGGATCATCGAGTCCAACCATTCCTATCAAACACTAAACCATTGAGAACATTTTATTTTGCAACTTACCCACATAGTTTAATCTAAGTAACAGCTAAAATAAACATGAAAATGTATCATGTATCAGCAACAGAACACTTTTGTTACCTGTATTGGGTTTACATAGTAAGGATTTGGTAGCAGGGGGACTGCAGGGCTGGCTTCTGTGACAAGGCACCAGAAGGTGTCCCCATGTTGTACAGAGCTAGTTGCAGTCAGCTCCAAGACAGACCCAACGCCAGCCAAAACTGAGCCAATCAACAATGTTAGCAGCACCTCTGTGATAACATGTTTAAGGGAGGGTAAAAAACACTGCAGAACAGCAGCTGAAAGAAGTGATAATATGTGAGAGAAACAACTATGAAGACATCAAGGTCAGTGAAGGAGGAGTGGGAAGAGGTGTTTCAAGTGCTGGAGCAGAGATATCCCTGCAGTCCCTGGTAAAGACCACAGTGATAACCATAGTAATGCAGCAGTTCCCCTACAGCTCCTGGAGACCCACAGTGGAGCCAATATCCACCCTGCAGCCTGCTGAAGGGAGGACCTGCAGGAGCAGGTCTTCTGGTAGGGCCTGTTATGGGACCCATAATAGAGCAGTTTGTTCCCGAAGGACTGTGTGCTGTGAAAAGGACCCATGCTGGAGCAGTTCATGAAGAACTGCTACCCATGGGAAGGACTCATACCAGACAAATTTGTGAAGGACTGTCTCCCATGAGAAGGGAGCCCATGATGGAACACAGGAAGAGCGTGAGGAAGAAGGAGCGACAGAGACCAAGCACTATGAACTGACAGCCACCCCATTCTCCAACTCCCTTCACTACTCATGGAGAGGAGGAAGAAGAGTTGGGATTGAATTTGAGCCTGGGAAGAAAGAATGGTTAGGGGGAAGGTGTTTTTTGGATTTTCTCTTATTTGCTGTCATCCTGCTCTGCTTAACTGGTAATAAATTAAATTAATTTCCCTAAGTCAAGTTTGTTTTGCCCACGACTGTAATTGGTAAGCGATCTCCTCATCTGTATCTCAACCCATGAACTTTTACTCCTACTTTTCTCCCCCTGTCCTGCTGAGAAGAGACAGTGATTGAGTGGCTTGGTGGGCTCCTGGCAAACATCCAAGGTCAACGCACCACATTGTCTTACAGCTTCTTAATTATGCCCTCTATCATACATACACATCTCTACAAAAGTGTAAACTATTTGTCTGTAGACAAAATTGTTGGCCATATTAAAATCCATCATCAAATGGGCTAATATTCTAAAATTAAAACCTTTCACTCTTCTCACTTTAAGAAACCTTTGTTAAAATCTTCCAGCAATTCAGCCTTCCATCTCAGAAAGAATTCTTGGATACCGTTTTGAACCTATATAATGAAAAAGATTTGGAAAACTTGTCATGTGGAAAGGCAAGATAGAAGGCCATGGATTACCTCTCTGACAACAACCTGCTGCCAGCCCCCCATAGATTTAAAATCAAAGCTTGAAGCACTTCTGGCTTGAACATTTGATCTGAGAGAGGTTCTCTGTCTAGTTAGAGCTTACAGTATAAAAAGAAGAATGGTGAAGATAATGCTGAAGAGGAAAACACAATTATATTTTAGAACAGCTTTTAGAAAGAGTTGGTGAGAGCTCTGTCCACTGGCACAGTCGGAACCGCATAGAATAAACACAACACTACATGTACAAAAGAGAGCAATCTTATACCAGCAGGAAGACAGACTACTCTTGCAATCACTGATCTCTCAAGAAATATGTTCTGACTAGGAGCTTTGGCTTAAATCACTAAATCACGCCTGCTTTGTGAAAATGCAGAGTGGTTTTTTGCCATTTC
Source organism: Phaenicophaeus curvirostris (assembly GCF_032191515.1). Lineage (NCBI taxonomy): Eukaryota > Metazoa > Chordata > Aves > Cuculiformes > Cuculidae > Phaenicophaeus > Phaenicophaeus curvirostris. The sequence continues at coordinate 91,057,469 of NC_091393.1, read as the reverse complement.
TTTCAGTCTCAGTAAATCCCAAATAACATATCTACACCCTACCGCATTTGTCCCTTTATTCCAGGACACAAATTTCAAATTCTGGAAAAACTACTTGCACTTTCTATCATGATACTCCAAAGCATTGAGAATTAGTCATTTAATCTCTATCCAGACAAAATGGCTTAGTAGAGAAAGCTCAGCATATTAAATTATGTATAAGAATTTTCTCTTTTATGCAGCATGTGCAATCATTTGAGCTATAAGATCATTTATGGCTGCAGTAGAATGAACTGAGTAAATACACTGTGGTACCATCCACTGTAAGTTAATATTGGTCACAAGGCTCACACACATGGAAAGAAGCAACTGCTAATACCAGAACACTTGAAAATGCTGCCAAAGGCCCAACACATTCCTAAAGAAGGTACCAGCAAACTTGCACCTCATCACAAGCAAGAGACAATGACAAGTAGCTAGCATGCAAGCTTGTCTCTTCTTACACTTCAGCTAATCTGGAGCTACGAGGCCCAGGCTGTAAACTGAGAAGTGTTTAAATATTTGTTGGGGAAAAACAGACCTCCATGCAGACTGTGAATCCTGCTGCCCTCCAATGCAGCAATATTTCCCTTTCACCTACTACACCCTCTGTAAAGGTAAGTGTCACTCTACCATCCTACACACCCCCAGTGTCTGCACTCTGGTTCCTCTCTGAGGTTCCAAATTCAGGTAAGAATGTCAAGTTAACCTGCTCTAATTTCACAACATCGTTACAGCAGGAAGTATGCTGAGAAATCCTATGTCAGCTTCCTTTCAGCTTGAAAAGCCCTTGAATGTGACACATAGCCACCTGCAGCCACAGACTGCGGTTCCACTTTCTTAAGATACCGGCAGACAGATGCAGCAGCTGATATTCCCCCTGCTTCCAGTTAGATGAAAATCTCAATGACTGGCAGCAGAAAGAGTTAATTAAAGGTCTTCTTTTTCTTCCCCTTTAGCAAAACATAAAGTTTCCTAAGTCTGAGCTCCAGACAGAGGTAACCAGACAGCTAATAACTTCAGGAGGGATTTCAGTTGCTTGAGGAAACTGCTCAGGGAGTCACTTGACAGTGAACTGACAGTTTTAGAAAACAGGATATTTCACCACTGTTTGTTGAGAAGGTGAGTGAAAGAAAACTGTTTTCATAGCACTGACACAGACAGTCACAGCATGCCAGGACAGAGCACTGGAAGAGTCTCCCTTGGCCATGAAGTCCTCAGATGTCACAGGCAGTAGCATTTCACAACTGCTGCCTTGTTTTAGGGACGCATAAAGGGGACACACAGGCTCCTGCCCTCCCAGCTCAGCTCAAAGTACGTTCCAGACTAATAGGAAGAGTAGCACATGGAGTGGAGGGAAGAATGCTTTTTCCTCTGCCTAAATCTAGCTCAAGAGTTAGCTAAGGTCAAGACTAATTGATTTGGGTACCTTACAATGAGCCTACATGTCTGTTTATTTCTGTCACAGTCATTAGCAAGTGGATTCAGCCTGCAGTAAGTGTGGGGGACATCTGTAAAGTCAGCGCTGCTCACTGGCACCAGAGTGTCGCAGACAGGGAGCCCCATCTCCATGAGAGAAAGCATCACTGGAGGACACCCAGCAGCCAAGGAATATGTGAACACAGTAAAAGAGTGGGCCAATGCTAAGGCTCACTTAAGCTGAGCAAATCTTGGCTAGAACACACCTTGCACTATGCAGCGAGACTCAGCACCATGGCCAAGTGAAGGCATACACATCCCTGGAGATGGGGACACCTAAGAGGAAAAACCAAGTCTAAAAATATACCCATAAGATCCTTCAGGCAAAAAAAAAAAATCCCCAAAGCTGCTTTTTCATGTATTTAGAATCTGTATGAATATATCTGGGATGAATACACAGTATCTAACATTTCAACTAGTTGAACACTTCCAGAGCCAGAGATGAAACTATTTATTGAAATGAAAAGTGTAATCCTGGCATTTATATACCAAAGGATATGCAATGCATCACAAACGTAACTCACAGAAAGTACTGGTTCATCTGAATTCTACAAAATTCCATTTGCAGAAATAGATCAGGAGAAGTGTTAGAAGTGACACGCTGGGGAGCTATTTCTATAAAAGATTCACATATCATAAAATGCTTTTGGCTGGAATGGACCTTTACAGGTCCCTTATTTAAACCTGATTAATTTCCAAACTAAAAAGTTGACTTATAATGTGCATTCTCTCCAAACTCTAAAGTATTGTACCTTCTATGCATTTCCAAAAGCATTTATTATTTACATTATCTAACATTTGTATTCTGATTGCAGCCTTCTTTCAATAAAATAAAAACAATTGCAGTCTGTAAACCTCAAATCATCAAACTCTCACTTTCATTATCAATCAACGCCACTTTTCTGCTGACTGCAACTCAATTAAAATCCAGTTATTTGAATAACTGGATGGAAATTGCTATCATAAAATGTAACTTTTATTAGGAACATTTTGTACAGAAAATTGACAGCACAGCAATTACAATATTATGATTAAAAAGTGCTTTTAACCTGGTCTTGAAAAAGCTACACCAATGAATATGGAGTGAAAGTGTCATTTCTGGAGTAGGCATTCAATTCTAAAACTGGAACTTTTGGCTCAGAACAAATACAAAATGATGGGACTCTGCTAGCATTACTGTGAGCTTTACAAGAGTTGGTCCTTCTGTGCCTCAAAGTTCATTTTTTCTACTGATGTTGAAAAAAAAGAGAAAAGTAGTTATATATTCTTAGACCATCTTACTGCATTACCCAGAGTGTTCTTTTAAAATATGCCAGTGCTTTAGGTAATCTGAATATCAAATTCTTTCATGTCTCTTATTTCTTACATTGATTAACACCAGGTAAGTAGCTGCTTTTTATGCTTAGTTTTTAAACAGGATATCTCTCTTAATCTTCTTGCAGCTGTACATCTTCTCCTTGTCTCTCACGAAGTCAGTGTAATTTGAAAAAAAATTCCTATAAGGAAATCCTCCAGTATAAATCTGCTTCTTAGTTTTTAATTACACTGATTTTCTACTAGACCTTTGACTTTTTTGACCAAAACGTGGATAGCACATTCTTGTTTGCCCAATACTTGAAAAGCTGAATTCTTTGATATTGATAACATATGCAGATAGGAAACATGACCACAGTATTTTAATTTTAGTATGCTAACTCTAAGTAAAAAAAAAAAGTTAAAAAATCGATACTCTAGGCTTAAAGTCCAATTTTACAAAACAGACTTCAAAGATGAAATGGTTTCTGTTCTTCAGGTGTAATTATTTTGGATTTACTCAGCACCTGGAAGTTACCATGGAGATCTTTTTAGGAACAAAAAATGTCTCCTATGAGACATTTAGCTTATCTCAAGTATCTTTATATCATCATATTTTAAAGTGACTATAGGAGCTCTAATAGATTTATTTTCAATATAATATTACTGTCTTCTACACTGCATCATAAAATCATACCAATTGAATTATATCTACTACAGTTTTAATAAAATTCTACAGATGGTTCGCTGAAGATTACACAGAGAATTTAAAACGGGATATTAGGTTATGATAATTCACATTTGACAAAGTAACTTGAACTGGGACACAGGAAATATGAAAAGAGCCAAAAAATCAAGGGTAAGAAAATGGAAACATTGTAGATAAGCAAAGTAATTCCAAAATGTGATTGATACTATATATTAGATTTCATACTTTTGCTCCCACTTTCTTTGTAACTCCAGACAACACCTCTAACATCTTTTTAGCTGTTTTACAAACTAAAGGTGCAGAAAGTAGTGAACGTTGTTTATCACAAGTGCATGACAGTTCATAAATATGTTGGAATCTGTACACTTCAAAGAAACATAAAAGACTTTCACATATACACAGCCCAGCTCCCTGTAAAACTAGCACTGGAACAAATACTTATGGCCTTTTTACTCTACATCTTAGCAGTGTCTTCTAGGCAAGCTTTGAAAAACCTTCTTATAAGAGAGGCTACAAAGAATGCCAGAATTTAGTCCATTCAGGTTTTTGATACAGACAGTCCTTAACAGTAATCATTTATATGGCATATGTTAAAAATCAAAGCTACTTACCCTTTTTCGCAAGTTGTAGGTCAAAATGAGATTTCTGGAGAAGGAGTGTGAAAAGGCTGTATAGAACTCCAGCACTTTCTGCAAGGCATCTCTCTTAATCACATGAAGATCACAGTAAGTCAAAGCCCTTACATTAGCACAGGACTGGGCGAGGGTAGACTCCTTCCAGAAGACATCACCAAAAACATCTCCTTTGCCTAGAGAAAAGTAGCAGCATTGCTTTCAATAACAGTACTATTTCCATCAAAATTATAAAAAAACACACATCTCATTTCTCAAGTCAAGGTGGTCAAAAAGAAAAATCTGTGTGGAAAAAAATATCTTTGAAATATTCCATTGATAAGCTTTTCCACTATCTTTTTGTTAATTACAACAGCCCAGAAAAAAATCATTAGAATAAACCACAATTGAAAAGTGTTTCATGTGACAAGTCCTCTTCAAATACTAGTATAGATTTTTCTCTAAAAATCAAGAGCAACAATTCATTCTTGGTTCATGTTATCTTCTGATTCCTTTAAAAGAGCTTAATTAAAAGCAACTGCTTTCGTCCTTTCTTCTTTTAACTGCCACGCAAAGGATTTGTTTCTTATATCTCTGTTGCTTAGTTTTCTTCATCTGGCTGACAATCACCCACCTCTGTGCCAATAAGATCACCTTGTACCACACCTCAGTGCAGTTACAGGATATCACTAAACACTACTATACATGAGTATTAAAGAAAGTTTGCCCTAGTTCACTAGATCATCACCAGAAAAGTCTCTCTCAACAGTACAGAGAGCAGATCTCTCAGTTCCAGTGGCTCTAATGCTTCGCAGTTGTTAAGAATCTCAACAACATCTTTCAGTAGTTGTGCGTGCGTGGCCCTGTACAATACAGTGGAGCTTTAACATAAAAATATTGTCCGAACCAAGAAGAGAACACATTAGTTACCATCAAGATAATATTGACAAGGCACGAATATTTAGCTGTCACACATTGGAAGAATGTGTGACATGGCCGTTTCCTTACAATCTTCCCACGTGCCTGCCTCTGTGAGCATGCAGCAACCAGTGAAACCTCTGCTGAGAAATACTGCAATGAGGGCATTTGTGCCAGTCTGGGCACCATAATGCAGGGCAACTATACCAAAATGTGCCTGAGGAGTAACCCCCAGTCAGGATTTCACTGGTCATACCCCAGCTCAGACTACGTACAAAAGGGAGCGTTTACAAGAAAGTTACAAGCTCCTTTACAGAGGAATGGACTTTTTTTTCCCCCCTGACATATAATGTTAACAAGATAAGAATCATAGAATCATAGAATAACCAGGTTGGAAGAGACCCACCGGATCATCGAGTCCAACCATTCAGTTGTTAACTTCATAACAAAAAACTACGCTCTTCTTGTTTATAATGGTATTTTCCTCTTAAATTTCTGCTGTTTCATACCACCACTGCACATCTTTTTTCAGGCAAACAAGAAATACATGCCTAATGTCTATAAAGTTGTGGTAGGGATGGACCAGATGGCTCCTTGTCTTACAAGTAATACTTTGCCTGTAGCAATTCTTAAAGCCAAAGCATCAAAATATATATTAGTTTACCAACTTCACCCTGGCCCTTTTAGATTTCAATCCTTAAATGGTCACGTATGAAAGTCTATGTGAAAGTCATGAGAACTATCATGAGTAAAGAAGTCAAGAAAACTTCTAAATTAAAGCCAGAACTCCAATTTCAGCCCTTGAGCTGTACTTCCACCATTACATAACCTCTTCCATTAGATGATAAGCATTTTCTCTTTGAGGAGAAGCTATCAGGCCTAATGGTAAGCCAGCCACGCTGTAGTGCAATAAACTGTGGGTCACACTGTGCTCCTAGTTTTATACAAAAGCCCTATGCAGTTGACCTGCCAGGGACCAGTTTAGTCCATGAACACTCCGGAGGAGCATAGACTGTACTTCCATTTTAAATGCATTTGTACACTGAAACCACTTGTTCCATAAGCAGATTTTTTTCCCCACAAAGTTAGGCAAAGACATCATAATGATACAATTTCTTCCACCTCTAGCATCTTTACATTGGACACCACCAACATCCAGGAATACTACGAAGGCTGCACATCTATAAACATGGTGATAGTCCAATAGCCCAGTGAATCAAGCAACTTTTTATTTTAATGACAATGACTTCTCACATTTTCAATTATTTAAACATACAATTTTCAGTAGATACATTAGAAATGGCCTAAGAAAAAAGCTTCCATGCACCTAAAACAGATCATCATCTACAAGGCTCTTAGACATACACACACAATATATTCAAAATTGAAGTGAAACAATTTTTATGCACCATAAAATCTGATATGCTTCACTGGCTAAAAGTGAATTGTTTGCCTTTGGAATAAACATGCTTTTACTCACAATCTTCCAGGCAATTAGCTAAACAACTGTTTTAATTAACGCTCAGGAATCTATCAAGTATAGAAATGTGCCATTGCTGATAAGCAACAGTTAGAGCCTGTAGTCCAAGCATAAGGGAGAGCAAATCTAGCTTGTTTCTAAGCTTATTTATTAACATCTTGCCAGACAAGTTTCCCTACCTTAAAATTACAATAATTCTTTTTCTGCCCTACTGTAGCATAAAGAATAATTAGTGCAATGCCAATGCGAGTACAAACAGTATGGTGCTGCTTCGCCTACATAGGAAACAACAGGCAGCAGAAGTTAGTTATGTCTTACTCTTAAAAATTTCATTCTGCTTGTCACATAACACAGAAAAACAACTGTGTTTTTCACCTATGGCAGCAACCCCAGTTTCCCTTTGCTAATTCCAACTCCCCACAACCTCCCCCTCCTGTAGTTTTCTGCCACCCCAGGGAGCCACTTCCCATTGGTGGCAAGAGCAGCACATGAAGGAGCTACATCCGTCGGGAGCCCACTGAGCCAAACCAAAGAGAAAGCAACACATGAATCATAAACTGAGTCAGACCACAGAAGACTCAATTTTTAAGAAACAAACCAGGCTAAAAGAAGTTGTACTGTTTTCCATCATTAACAATTTCCTTAAAATTAATTGAGTTAACAGCCAGTGATCTAGTAAAAAATCAATCCTACATTACAGTTCAATTTCCAAAGCATGGTACACGTGCAGTCATTGTACAGCTTTGTTTTGTCAAGTGCATTTTCTAAATTATACATTCCAAAGTAACAAACAAAGGTTTTTTAGCACGACAAACTAATGTCTGACATTCATAGACAAATACTGCATACATCTCCCTTCATGTATATGTTCTCCATAATGTAAGATCAAGCACTCAGGAAAAAGGATGAAGGAGAAAAAAAAAAACCCAAAAGGGCAGGTCAAGTGGGTGTTTAATCAAAAACACCTGTAATTTTAAAGCAAGAAGAGTAAATCCAGACTTCTAAGTGTGTCAGAAGGTGGTTGGCAAAGTCTAATGGCTGCATTACAGAACCCTAGTCAAAAGCATCTTTTTACATGTAACTCCAGGCTTTATGTATTTCACCTTACCTCTGAAGAACGATTAAACAACTAGAGAAATGCAGATGGTCATTTGTTTGTCAGTACTTTGCATTCCTCATTCCCAGCTTGCTGAATTCCAGGCATTTGCCAGGACCAGTATCTGTCAATCACACTTAAAGTGGATGATCTAAGCTTTTACCATCAATCACTTATATTCCCTGCTGGATTTGTGGGCTGAGGACCTTTTCTACCATCAACTCAGTATGCATTAGAAGGCCAACAGTTTTCTGCCTTTTATGCTTGCTTGTTTGTTTTATTTATATTAACAAGTCCCCAGATCTTAACTACTGAAGAACTCTTTACTAAACCCAGCACCTTCTGTTTCCATATTTATTCCTTCTAAATCTTTTCTCCATATCAAATTTGCTATTCATCTTAAATAGAGGATTTCTCTGCTACCACTGCAAATTCAGACTGAGTCAAGCAAAAGGTCAAGCCACATCCACTCAGTCTCCTGAAAGCAGAACAGTAATGAAGATTTGACTATTGCAACTTAGCCAAGTGGTTTGCTGATTACGTTTGAGGTCAGGACCACACTCATGGTTTGCAGCTGTATTCCTTTGATGTGCCTACCAGAACAGCACTTAGTTTCTTTACTCCTACAAAGAGAAAGTACTGAAGAGCTCTGAAACAGAAAATATTCCACCCTACTCTAAAAAATTATACCACAATGTGAAATACTTAGTTCTTCTGACTCAGAGTATCTGAGAGTAGTGGTGCAGTTTTGGTGCGATACTATAATAGGAGCTGGGTGAGAAGATGAGGCTAAGAATTTGTGTGCTGAAGGTCTCCCATGTCAGTATTGACTTTGATGGGATTCACACCAATCCATACATTTTCAATACATCAGACAAAATATTCATATCAGAATCATTCTCAAATCAATAATAATAGTTGTTACAGCAGCCAACACCAGAATCTGGCTCAGAAGATTCTTTCATAAAAGAACTGTGATAAGACATAGTCTCAGCGGACCCAAAGATAAGCTAGAATGACCAAACACTGCTTGATGGTACCTCAGCAGCCACACAGCACCAAGCATATCCTGGAAGTCAGATGTCAGCAAATACTGTTTTCTGTGATGCTGATCCACAGCAGCTTTCACATCTGCGCAGTGAGTTTCCCAGCACTGCTCCACAAAGGACTCACACTGATTTACACTTCTAGATTTATTCTCCACCTCCAAACAGTGGGAGACACCAACTGCTGTAAAGGCAAACACAGATTCTCTCCATGTCAGTCTTTATTCTACTGCCTGTTCAGTTAAAATGATGCTGAAATATAAAAACAAACAAAAACCTGGCCTGATTTTATTTTTCCTTTTTTTTATTTTATTCCCTCCTGAACAGATTTGAACAGAACCAGAGGATCTTAAGTTAGTCCATCTGACAGGGTCCTACCAATTCTATTCAAGCATAATTCCACTAAGGACAGTGTATTCACCCCTGCTGTTCAAAGTCAATGATGTGAGACTCTGGTCAAACCCCCACTGTGATCACCACTCATCTATTTGGCTTCAACTGAAAATCTTTCCCATTCCTCTCTTCCATATCCGAGTAAGGCATCCAAGTTAAATTTTCCCATTTCACAGAGGGAAGGAAGATTCAATGAAATAATTTTTCTTCTTGCTGCATCGGTTTAAGGAAATGAATACCTACGAGCCAGAAAAAAACAGTGCTACCATTTGGCATCAAGGTAGAGTATTCAGTACCCATCCCACAAATAAATTACACAACTTGACAGCCACTGAATAGTCTGTAGTTTTGTCCTCCAACACAGTACAGCTGGCAGGAGATGATGCATGGAAGTGATTTGCTGCTTTGGATTTTCTTAAGATTTCTCAAGTGAAAACCGAGACACGTAATGAGAAGTGAATGACCAACTGCAATGCAGGGAATATACTATTTTTTATTAACTAGAGGGTTTTAATTACTCTTTTCCTTTACTAAGACCTTAAGACAAAAAAGCCAGAGTATCAGTGCCACAGAAACCAAGAGGACTGTTATAATGGTAATGCACTGAAATTGCACTTCAAGAGATTTGCCTGATACATGAATAGAAAAACTGTGTAGCTGTTCACGTTTTAAAACACAGCTTGGCAACATTTTGCTGACAGTTTACTATACAACTGCATCAATTTTCACTGTTGAAGCACATTACTGTACAGAAAAACTAAAAACTTTTAGAACATGGGATGAGTAGCAACAACATGAATTAGTTACATCTAAGATTTCTATTATTATTATAATTAATGTGTTTATTTGTCTCCTGTAATAGAGCATGGATTATATTTTACTGCTTGACTTACTGTGATGGGAAGAGTTTTAATACGTCACCTGGGCCCTACCAGACTTATTCATAAAAACCTAGAAGGCTTCACCAGAATCTGAATCATCTATCCTTATTTGCTTTTTAATGGTTACTGTAAAAAATGTTATAAATATGAGGCCAGTTTGTACAAACTGAGAAGACACAGAAGTTGCCAGCTTAAATAACTAGAGTTGCAAATGTCTTTCAATTTATTTGCATTGGTTAACTAATAGGAAAAACATAGCTCAATCTCTTTTGTCATTGCATGGACAGTGCCAGTTCTCTAACCAAAAAACCTATATAAAGAGGCTCAAAATGCAATAACCTCCAAGTTATTAGAAATAGGCTTTATGTTATAGCTATTGCTTGAATACAGGGAAGTTGTGGATGCCCCATCCCTGGAGGTGTTTAAGGCCAGGTTGGATGCACCTTGGGTTACCTGATCCAGTGGGATGTCCCTGCCCATGGCAGGGGGGTTGGAACTAGATGATCTTTAAGGTCCCTTCCAACGCAAACTGTTCTATGATTCTATATGATCTATAAGTCTGCTGAGAAGCAATCTTCACGTGATTTTATGGAAGATGCAGTGCTTTTCCACTGAGAAGGTTCAAGACAGATAATACTGCTACTTTCCCTCTGTTAAAGTAAAACAACCCTGTGGTGCAGTTGCCCTTGCAGTGTGCACTGTCCTATCTGGATGCAAATCTGTCCCACCAAAATCTGAACCAAACCTCTTGTGTCTATATCTGAATGAATTGCTTATGGCTAAATGAGTAAGCTAAAGCAATTGTAATGAAAACAAACAATTATTCTTGGAATGTTCCTTTAAGATTGCCATTAGATCAAATTAAATCAGCAGGAATTTCTCCACACAAAGCCAATGAAGCATTTAATATCCTGCTGAAACAAAACATGGCACACAAGCTCTCCTACAATATCATGTTAAAACCACAGTCTCCTACCTTGCCAATGTTACAGCATTGTAAATAATGACAGAAGATGTGTATTTCAGGGACATTCAAGTTTCACATCCTCAATTCACATGTGATCTTGAAAGTAAATCTATGTGCACCCTTTGCACATCACCCCTTGCCACAAAAAAAAAGAAAAGAAGTGATACGTCGCACTTTCTTCCTGATGGTGAAGAAGGCAGCCAGGTTGAGACTACCAATTCCCATTCTGGCTATTCTGTTAATGCATACTTTCATACTTACGTAATATTTACATTCTGTTACTTCCCTTCAGCTTTGATAGCAGCAATAACGACCTGTCCTTGCGGAGGGCAATGATTTCCCCTGCTCACAATAAATTACTGCCTTGATTTCCCTTCCTATCTCATTCACTTTGCCTGCTCTTTGTGAAGTCAGGAGCTGGACTTGACAATTCTCCTGGGTGCCTTCCAACTCAGGATATTTTATTATTCTATGATTAATACTCTTTGCTAAACAAGCAGTCAATTAAAAAGTTTATTCTTTTGAATTTTTTTTAGGTCAAATAAGGATAGCAAGAACAAAATAAATAAAGAACAGCTGGGATGCAACACTTGGGATAAACTGCTTTACTCTTACAATAAACTGTTCTGTGGGAAGGGGGGTTGTTTTCCTTTTTAACTAAACCTTCTAGTAAATGTTATTTTTCTCATGCATCACTCTGCTCTGAAGATTACAGTGATTTTTAAGGCTTTGTTTTTTAATTACTAAATAAAGTCTTAATGCACATTGGGCCCCCTTGCAGGGATCATCAAGAGCACGTCAGCAACTCTAAAAAATTCTCAGAAGTGATGGTCTGCTGCTCAGTCAGGCCCTCTAGGAGTCATCAATTGTCAAATTTTGCAACAGTCTGAAGATTTAAGGACAAGCCACTGTTTTCCCTACTGCTATCTGGTAACCCTAATTTCTCCTTCCTTTCTCTAGCTTTTACTGGAATCTTTTCCTAAATTTCAAAGATTATCCCAATTTCAAGCAGAAAGGGTTGGAACCAGTCTGGGTCCAAGAATCACTTGCTTCTTTGAAATTTCCTAGAGTTCCAAACAATCTACATTCTCACACTGCACTAAGGAAATTCGTACCTTCCTAATATAAAAAAAAAAAAACTTTAAAAGTGCATTGAAAGACAGTTTAGGTCTTCAAGCTTCCCCAAATTAAGAAACAACACCCTGTTAGGCAGGCCTATTTCCTGCTTCTACTACAATCCTTTTTCCCCTGCATATTTCAAAGAAAGCTTCAGCCAGACCTTATGGGCCCTGCCTGAAACACATCTAATTCCACAGGAAACTTTTAAGAACATATTTGCTAAATTAAAATGTAAGAAATCTCTCCTGAGCATGAGAAATGTTAACTTTTCAAAGAGCTGCAATAAGGTCAGGATTTCAGATGGCTAGTGGCTCAGCCTGAAAGGTCTGCTCCAAAGCAGAGAAACTAGAGCTGCCAAATGAAGTGCACGTAAATGGATGATTGTTTTTAACACTGACAAAACAACCCATTTTCTCTAACCACATTTGGATAAATGAGTAGGTTTTTAAGCAAGAGTAGTTAAAAAGAGATATGCCAGTCTCAGGTGGATAAAGCAGTATCAGCGCAAATGATAAGACTTAAAAAGAAAAAGAAAAATTAAAAGCAAAGCCGAGCTGAAAACAGTTTCTTAATGGACGTTCTGCACGATCTGTGCTTTGCTTAGCTCTCTTCAGGGCACAGACTACGTGATTTGTCTCTATCTTCCACAAAGTGCTGAGTTGACGTCACTGTTTCACCCTTGCAACAACAGTGGTGTAAATGGAAGAATACTGAACTACAGAAAACAGTTTTATTTCATTCAGGCAACTTCCCGCTAGCTAATCTTCACTTCTGCATAATCCCACTCATTTACTTACTCATTAACATAGAAAACCATAGTAATACAGTGGCTTGTCTTGCTATGTCTCCCTTCTCTCACCCATTTCCATTGGACTAAATCACAAATAAATAAGTTGCCTGGCTTAAAAGTAATTTTCTACTTTTGTATCTATTTCTTTAACATATGAAATACAAAGACTGCGTTCCATGAATATCAGTAATTTCTTTATTTCAGTAGAAATTTTTGATAGAATTCAAAAAAATGTCTTTCATTCCAACAATATAAACTTCATACAAAATGTGGTTTTTTTAAATATTTACTCATTTTTGTCCTCAAGTCAAATTTACGGGAAAAAAGACAATCTTAGTGGGCACCAAAAAAAAAAAAAGTACATTTTTTCACTGCTGGCCTGGGTGCAATTTGTTCCAACACAGTACTCCTATTAATCCAAGTCAATAAAAGTCAGTACTTTGTTATAAGAACATAATCCTGAACTGAGAATATACCTGTCTCTTGAGTATTACAAAGAACTTGTCTGGAAAGATATCATGCAAGTGTACACAATACACATATTCCAGGGCTACACAATACACCTTTAAATGCTATTCTGCAAGGCTAAGTGATTTCAGAACTTAAAAATGTTCCATTTGAATTAGATCCTTTAAGGATTAAGTGCAATTTGCCTTTGGTTTATGTAATACTGTACAGCAATCACACAGACTAATTTAGAGATTAAATTTATTTCTCTGTTGTAAGGAAGATAAAGGCTACATTGCAAATTGTAAAGGCTGCTTTAAGTGACAGCTAAAGCTGAGCAAATAATTCACCTTGAATAATTTCTGCACTTATTTTTTCTTTTAGTTCAAGAATTTCTGAGAAAGAATTAAAGTCTCTCCAATGTATCTGTTAACTCAAATTACCTGACAGATTTCCTCACATGGTTTGCTGTTACATGCCTGATGTTCACAGCTATACTTACTTGTGATTGGTAAACAAAACTTATGTCATAGGCTGTTCTGGTTGAATGATCAGCAACAATCATGTTTCTTGTATAATGTAGGTGGTTGGCTTTTTTAACTTGCAGTGCCTTATTTTATAAGGTGTGGTTTTATCAAGAACTTGGCAAGTTAGCTGAATGTGAAATTGAAAAAACATCATTGTTATTCTACAGATTAAAAAACTGAGAGTACAAAGAAGCCAGGGAGGACCCATCTCCTGCAGCATCCTTCAGTAATGTGTTGGTTACATTATGTAATGCTGAAGGAGAAGAAAGTCCAACTGATTCAGAATAATGAAAAAGTTAGTTAACCACAACATTTCTTATCAGGATAGAGAAACCTTCAACAGAAGGCTTCACAGCCTGGGGGAGGAAGGTACACACATGTGGAAGGAAAAGGATTCCTTAGTCCAGAAACTGAAACACAAAAATTGATAAATGTTTATCCAAAATGAAATATTAAGGAATCACAAACAGATCCCACTTCATTTTACTTCCCTCTCTGGTTAGAAATTTCACAAAGAAAATGACAGAGATCAACTTCAGCGCAATTCAGAGAAGTGACTCAAAATTAAAGAAAAACATATACAGATGTGGAGGGAAAAGGATCAATAGTTACTGCCCCAAAAGAACAGCAATAACAAAATATTTCTAGTCATTCAGATAGCAAGAGATCAGCCTCATTTACCTATAGATAGCATTCTGCACCAGCAGAGATCAGGGGTTCAGGTTTCCCTAACACTGATTTCTCAAGGAATCTCAGCGAAGTGTTTCCCAAAATAGAGTATTACAACAAAACTCGTTATGTTCCTGGTAAAGATGAGGAGAAAATCTGTACCTTTAAAAGTCATTTAAAAAACTTTATTGCAATGCTTTTTACCTATACTGATTAAACAGAGCGCAAAAATGTTTTGAGGTTTTCTTCTTGTGATGGACACAAGAGAAGGCATTATGGGATAAAAAGTGACACAAACTGAGAGGCTTTAGTTTGTTCTACGCTTTTCGTGAACGTGAGAGTTCAGCATGGCAATAGGCAGTACATTTTTGATGTGCAACTTAGAAAAGCATAAGTTGCTAGTATACAGTACTGAAAAGCAAGGTGATTCCAGAAGAAATGAGAATCAATTATCTCCCTACCTTTCATCTTTTTAATTTCTTGTGTGGCACAAAATATTATGAACTTGATTCCCCAGAACGCTAGATTCATGCTAAGCAATCCTGTTCAGAAGTAGAGAAAAACCTAGCTCAGCATATTTATTAGTTCTCTCATTTTCCAACAGACATTCCTCTTAGGATAGTAAAGTGTATGCGTTCAGGAAGACTAAGATTACTAAATCGTTTTCTTCTCTTCTTCCAGGCTGCCACGAGTGGCAGGTATTGGATTAAGCCACCAGGAGAATTTTTCTTATCACAGAAGGGCCTGACAGAATCAAATGATAAGTATCACCACCTCAATGCCCCAGCCACCCCATGATTCATCTACATCTATTGGATTATCACACTCTTTTTTCCTAGCTTTGCCTCAGAATGTTGTTCACACTACTATCAGCTTGTTTTTAATGCCTCCAATCTAAAACTGTCATTCCAAGTTTACGCAAATCAGCTTTAAATTTGTATATTACTTTGACTTCCTAAGAGACAAATATTATTTCAACATGAAATCCCAACTAAAGCTAATTGGAAAATTTTCAGCAAAAGTGGATTATTATTACAGGGTGGGAGGGAGGCAGGGAAGCCACAAATTATAAAAATAAGTTTTTTGAACTCCTCATTTGAAATTCCATTGAGAAGACATGTAGTGACACAGGAAGAACCCCAAGAATGATCAGGATCCTAATGCTCAAGTAGAGTTTCCATTGACCAGAAGAAACAGGGTTGAAGGAATCTGCTGGATATGATATGATTGTCCTCCCTATTCATCTATGTGGAACAGGAAGAGCAATAAAATATACCTCACCAGGCTGTGGTCAAGCTAACTTGACTGAAGCTTTTTAAAGAATGAGTTAAGTGCTTGAGTAGAAGAGGCTATAAAAAATGCTGGGTGCATCTATATTCGTGCACAACAAATCAGCTGTGAAACTCACCCAAAATAGCAACAACTTCATCATCCTGGATTACTTCCAAAGACCCTGAAACCACAAAGCAAAGGTTGTCGACACTCTCGCCAGCGTGGTAGATCAGGTCTCCCGGGGCACAGTGCACTGTCTGAAATTCCATGGCAAGTGCTCGAAGACACCCATCACTTGCCAGCCTGAAGGCTGGGTGCTCCTTGAAAACTTTGCGGTTCAGATGCACACAGATATCTGCTCTCATGTCCTTAGGGCATATCTGCAAAACCTGAGAAGAAAATTAGGCAATCAATTTCTGTGCATTGCTTATATGTATCACACAATACACAGAGTTTAAGAACTACTTTCTTTCTTTGTGCAAAATTTCAAATCCTACTCTGTACATTTATTTTTGTATTACTTATACATGAGCCACAAAAGGTGAAAGAAAATAATGTTTTCATCTCAGCAGCATGCTCTGCTGGATATTGAATTATCAGGATAAGGCCTCGGGTTTTTAAGACAATAAAACTAAGAGCACAGCAGTACAGAAAGTGGTGGAGAAAAGCTTCCTGAAGGGTTGTTTCTAGTGGGTAGGTTACCCCTTTCATAGGCAGATTCCATGAAAAGTCTGCACAAATCATATGTTCCAAAAACAAAGAGGGATTAAAGACATTTGAGAGTTCCAGACAAACAGCAGAAGACGTTCATTTGTATGGGAGGTAAGAAACATATCTTCATGGACTCATTTTAGAATCTTTCAGCATTACTTGCATTTTCTAGACTTATAGGCTTTGCTTTTAGCTTGTTATTTACACCTTGGCATGGCTGTAGTTAACACTGAACAGACAAATTTGTGGCCTACAAAATAATGAGAAGATTGATTCCATGTGAAGTTCATCTTTAAATGCCTGCCTCACCTGTAAAAAGCTGCAGTGCATTACACAGCAGCACAGCTACCACTGCTCTGTCACAGGAGCAATATGTTTTATTCATTGCATGATATTTTAGAAGTTATACACAGAGATCAAAGCAACCTAACTCAGATCTGACAGTTTAGGGATTGGCACAGCCACTAGTCAGTCTTATACCCGCTAGCTTTTGCTATGCAGACGAGAGTTGATTTATTTGGTTTACAGTCATCGCTACTGGCAGTTCATCTATACACACAGCAGTTATTGAAATCAACACCATATTAAGTTCTTTGATGTCCTGGTAATTTGAGACTTTTTCCTTCTTATTAAGATAACTCTCAAAGGCTACAATGAGTTGTGCTTGGTTTAGTTATCTTGTTGTCTCCAAAGGCATTCTTAAAGCATTTCTCTCCTTATCAGAGGAAGCCAAGAATAAACTTTGAAGATAAGCTTAAACAAATGTGTTTTACATAGCATTTTTTCTTGTTGCTTTGTTAAAATGATGAGAAGAGCTTGTACCAGGGGGTGAACAGAAGCACCAGCATTCTATGCATCCTCAGAAGTTTTTTCTGCATCTTCCCCAAATGTACCTACCTCAAATCCGTCACCATTCACAAAGGTATATAGTGAGAAAACAGGCAGAGCAGCTTCAAATCAGTACTATCCAGTACTAAAATACCATTTATTTCTGAAGCAAGTACGACAGTGCTTCCCAGAATCACGGTCTGGGATCTAAGTGGCAGATATGCTGAAAACCATTCAGGAAAGCAAACAGTACCCTGTGTACCCATTGGTCTCCAGACAGCCCAGTGCAAGACCACATCTGTTCTACTCTTTCACAGCGATGCTTTAACAGCTAGACAGAAATGAGATTGTTTGCTCTTTAACTGCATCATCTACAGTTTAGAATACTAAATTAAGCTGCCAACCAAAAGGCTGGTGACCGGATCATTGGTGTGATTTCCTGAATGAACCACCCCACAAATCACATCTCCTTACAAGAAAAAGGCAAACAGCACCTAGTGCCATAAAAGCTTGAAACTAATATGAAAGCAGCAAGTAGTTGCTTTTGTACATTTTTTTCTGGTAAAGGGTCATTTATTATTTTAAAAGCCACAACAGGAATTTCCTTGTAAATTCAATTAATTACAATGATAACATTTGCCTCACATAAGGCAAATTTCAAACAATATGCTATTATTACAGTAATGACTTCCAGCTTTCATTAGCATCTTTAACCTGCACACAGAGTATTACATTCAAATTCTATGAAGACAAAACAAATTTTACTTTGTTTTCAGGCTCAGAGAGTTGCAAACAACCTCATACAACAGAAACATTGAAAAAAAAAATCTCATCTGAAGAAATTCTGAGGTTGCATTAGAACTTAGAACTTTCTATTTAGTTATTTTCTTTGTTTACTGAAAAACAAGCTCTTTCCTTCATCATTTTTATACTATTTCCTGACATATGACCAGCAACACATACGAAATTTTACCACTAACATATGTATGAAACACTGTATTTCAAAGTTTAAAGTGAAGGGAAGCTACTACTTGGAACTATTTAAAGAATATTTGTCTTCTTTACTAAGCAAGTACCTCCTGTTTATTTTAATGAAATGCTTTCAGGATGTGACTTGTTTCCTTGCAATGTAATTTACTTACCTTTTCTGTATCTATTCCTCTGGACATTGACCAGGTGGAAACAATGTAATCCATCACACGTTCACTCAGTCCTTTAGGGACCTGGTAGAGCTTTAGAAAGTCCCGGACACTGTTCAGCATTTCATGATATCTGTTTGTGTTAGCATACATTTGCTGAAATATGGTTGTCACATTACCAAAAATGGTTGCATACAAAAGGGCTGTAAAAAAAAAAAAAAAGAAGAAAACCAATAGATATAATAAATGGTGATGATCAGTCTGTGTTCCAGTGCGCTTTAGAACTGGAAATGCCAGGCCCATAGAAATGCATGCAATATCAGAGCTTTGTTAGGAAGGCTTAATGAGCATAAGCATTTTATAAGTCTCCTTCTGTACTACAAATTGAGGACCACTACCCACTTTAGTGATGGCAAGTCCTGCAACATAGAGTTTCTGAAACTCAATTCTGTGTCTTTTTCCATCAAACAACTCAGTAGTATCCAAACCCTTACAAAACCATGCTAGAAGATACAAGAATTTTAAGACAAATAACTTGACAGCAAATACTTTAAAATTGCATCTCTGGTTTACAGCGCCTGTGTTGAAATGCCATCAGTGACAGATTCCCAAGGTTTAAGTGTATTACCACAGTAGTAAGCTGAGTCATCATTACCCACCTCAGTGTGACAACAACAATGCATCAAAGCAGAAGATGGAATATGTAATAAACAGCTACCATGGGTCAGTGATTTATCATTGTAAGTTTAATAATACATACAAACTCACATTATGTTTCACATTCTTCAAGCAGAAGAATGGTAAGGCCTAAGGCAAGAGCTAGAGCTTTCAAATGCAGACCAAGTGATGCACAGCCCTTCTAACTACATTCAGCATAGTCACGAAGGCAATTGGTTCATGATGGGTTTAAGAATAAACATAAGAAAGAAAAAAAGGCAGTAATTCCAGGTATGGAGAGAAGCAGATGAAAACACACAGGACTTGCAAAGATCCACCTGCTGAAGCTCAAGACAGAACAGCAGGCTGATGGCAGTCTCGACATTTGTGTTTTGATGGCTTGCAGAGACTGCGACTGAGGGTCCTGCAGCCAATTCAACCCTGAATGGAAAGGAAGGACAGAAAGCCTCAAGGGGAACGTCCTGTGTTGTGAATCAGGTCAGTAATATGTGAGAAGCTTGCTGTAGAGGGAGAGGAACAGTCAGAGAGCAGATAAGCTGCTAACCACCAGTAAGTGTTCTGGCTTGCTGAGGGAATTCTTCCACTTTATCATTTCAAGTCCCCCAAAACAGGTACCAAATTGTCAGTATATCTTCTAATCAACATAAATAATACAGGATTCATATTTTTAAAAAATAAGAGAATATTTCACCTTATCTAGATACCCCTTTCGCTATTTATTTCCTCCTTCACCACTACCTTTTTTTTTTAAAAAAAAAGTCCTCATCCCATTCATTCTTTTGAGAAGGCAGTTATTCATTCAGATCGGTGTTGTAGGCAGTTATCCTCAAGCCAACCGGGATGCTTTACAGCTTTATGGCAAACTAAAAAACCTTTGATAACATGCAAGAGAAACAAGACTGTCCATATTCTGCTTATTGAGAGATGTGAGTTACATTTAGATTTGCTCAAGGCCTTTACACTCCTGATTCTCTACAGAACTCCTTCTTGGCACTATACGATTTATTTTCTCTTTATGAATTCCTGTAGTGACGAGCTCTTCCCTTTCCCAACTACTCCTCTGTACAGACAGGTATAGAAAAATATATGAAAATGTGCAAATTCGGTTTAAAATTAAAGTACTAAGTATGAGTATGAGCATAGGGACTAAAAACATATAGATTATTTCTCTCTTGAACCTTAACTTTTGCATGAGCTGTATCATACAAGGAAGTCTGATGCAATGAGTATTGAAGAAAGAATAAGTGCTTTTAAAAACAGATTTACTATAAATACTCCTTAATTAAAGAGCATTTTGTATCTGAACAGCATTACCTTTCCCAAATAAGTACTGCTTTGTTCTCTGTTATCCAGATGCAAACATAACCCTACAATATTGCTGCCTTAGGCCCTACTTACACTGACTACTCCCATGTTCCCTTAAGAGAAACTGAGGCCAGGACCTCCAAAACTGCCAAGTCGCGCTGGCAAGACACTACATCAGCACAAGGCATCCACAAACAGCGTTATTCTGCCAGCCACTGTAACACTGAAAACAGGTGACAGATTAGGAAGTAGGTCACAAGCAAATTCTTCTCTGAGGATTTCTGGGCAATGGTACTTGAGCACACACAACTATCTCTTGCCCACTGGTTCAGTGTCTTGGGTCATAAAGCTTTAAGCCAGCAAAGGTAAAAAAGGAGGTGCCGCTTTGTCCCATTACTGTCCAGCTACATGAAGCCTAAAGGAAAAACAGAAATTTGGTTCTTCATCTTGACTGTTATGAGGCGAGTTGTCCCGCAGCAATTTCCATTGCAAATTGTAGCTGCCATGCTCCAGTACGACAATTATGCTGGCAAGAAGAATTACTCCTGCATACATTAATTTTTTTCTTTTTAAAAAAATCCTAAAAGTTACATTCCTTAATTTATCATTAGCTGACCACTTTATTACCGTTAAAGACACATTAAAGCCAAGGATTTTTGCAGCCTAATATTGGGTAGATACATTAGCATATCAAGCATTGACCTCTTCTGCATAGAAACAGCTGGCTGTGTGCCCTTCCCTCTTTTCAAAGGAATAATGAAATGAACCCACTTGGAGTACACCACAGCCCCAGAAAAATTTCAGAAACACGCATTCTAGTACAGGAATAAAGTTGGGTGATTTATGACAGAGCAAAATCTCCAAATCCTTGCTTCAAGGCTGACCAAACACTTGACATCAGACCACTACCTTCTAACGGCAACAGTGCAGGTCATATGCCAACTTCCAAATGTTCCTGGAGCCTCTAGCCAGAGTTTGTAGCACTGCCCTACAGACTCTATAGAATCTATCAAACTGCTTAGAGTCCCATGTGCAGAGGATCACAGGAATTAGGAAGTATTATAAGAGGTGCAGGAGAAATATCCTTGTGTGGGATAGATTCAACTCAGGCAAGGCCACATGTGCATCACAGAAAAGTCACACACGAATCTGACCCAAACAGCTTCCTCTGATGCATCTGATGGAATCTGTGTGGTGGTTTTTGAGAACTTCCTCCAGGACTAAGCCTGTAGCAACCATGCCTATACATCAAACAAGAAGAAAATTTCTTCTTCAGAACAAGCAAATAGCCTGTTCTAACAGTGCATACAAAGCTCCAGCACACTGAGCAGACAGCAAGGACCTCCTCTCCATGACTGTCTCGATCCTTCGGAAAAGACAGAGACATTAATATCATTTTCTGACAACAGCCAAAGAAAACACATTGTCTCCAACAATGTGGCTACCCATTTACAATGCAGCCTGTGTCACCCCATTTAGTCAGTGTTTAAACAATGTCAAACATAAAAGCATAGTCATTTCAATAGCCAATTACCTGCACAAGTGAATCATGAAGGTCAGACACAGGTTGGAAAGGTCAGCAAGTCATCTGCTACTTTTAATGATGTAACAAATAAGAATAGAGAAATAAATACAAGTCAGTGTAGGTCTCAGCTATCACAACACAAGATCTGGGATCTGATTTTAGAATTATAAGAGGAAGAATTTCTATCTGTAAGAATGAGAGGTTTGCAATTACCCCAATTACAGATATAAGTGCTGCATGCGGTTCCTGATATGAATCATCAGATTGATGATGATTTGTTCAAAATGCACTCATCCAAAGCCCTTGCATACAAAATGTGTGCATAAGAACCATACAGCAACAAGTGAGACCAACAAAGGCTAGTGAACAATCTCTTATATCTCACCCCCAAGACCTGCAGTGCTTTCTAAAACTGAACTGCCTTCATTTTCATTTTCTGGAAAGCTGATCCAGAAAGTCAGTCTGTCTGCATATAAGTTTCAGTCAACAACTAAAAAACCAAAACAACCCCCTGCATGCCTAAGGAGAAGCCGTGCTAACTTAAAAACTATTCAAAGAGCAAGCACCTGAATTTACAAATAGTAGATTATTTAAATGTATAATGTACTTTTGTTTCACTAACCAGTTCCTAGTTTACAACAAATTATTGATTTCATAGATGGCTGAGAGAAAGCACAGCCTTGAAAGCCCGATACACTGTATCCCTTCCCACTGAAGTTCAAACATATCTGTAAATTAACCACAAAAATCTTACACCTCAAAGGCATTTTTCAGTAAACACATTGTGAGGTCAGACAAAATTAACATTGATCAGATAAAAAGAAAAGTAGAAATTAATAACTATGGATTATAACATAATTATATGAGAAAAAAACCACATTGTTTTAAAATGTACAATTAGAACAATGTTAGATCTTATAATTGCTTGAGATTAGGGGTCTTGATTAGTGGTATAATTATGCCTACTTATGGGTAAGAGAGCATGCAGTTAAAACAAAAATGCTGAACTGTTAATTACAGTCTGCAAGCAAATACCAAAGTGAACGTGTATCTATCAAAAAATTGTTTACAGAACTAGGTTTGACAGAATTGTTATTTGTACTCTTGCAACTTGAAACCAGAGCATCTGGAGTAAGATTTACTTACTGAGTACCTATATAACCTTCTAGTATAGTACAGAATTTAATTAGGTTGCCCCATTTTGAGGCTTTGGAGCGTGCCCAGAGAAGCGCAACAAAACTGGTGAAGGGGCTGGAGAACAAGTCTTACGAGGAGCGACTGAGGGAGCTGGGGTTGTTTAGCCTAGAGAAGAGGAGGCTGAGGGGAGACCTCATTGCTCTCTACAACTACCTGAAGGAAGGTTGTGGAGAGGAGGGAGTTGGCCTCTTCTCCCAGGTGACAGGGGACAGGATAAGAGGGAATGGCCTCAAGCTCTGCCAGGGGAGGTTCAGGCTTGACATAAGGAAAAAATTCTTCACTGAAAGGGTCATTAGGCAATGGAATGGTCTGCCCAGGAAGGTGGTTGACTCGCCTTCCCTGGAGGTGTTTAAGGTGTGGGTGGATGAGGTACTGAGGGGCATGGTTTAGAGATCGGTGGGAATGGTTGGACTTGATGATCCAGTGGGTCTTTTCCAACCTGGTCATTCTATGAGTCTATGATTTTCTACCAAGATAGATGCAGAGCTGCTTTACTTGCTACTCTTAGGAAGCTTCGGATATTATGAAGTTTCCTATTTGTAATCTTTTATCATCTTTTTTAATACAATGTATAGAGATATAATTTCGTTTAGCTAGAAAAGAATAAATGTAAAGAACTTAGCCATAATCTAACAGTTCAATTAATACTATGCACTTTATGAATTTCCAAACTATAATTACATAACATTTTTACATGGTACACCACAAATTACAATTGCTACTATCTTCTTAGCATGTACATCAATTCCTTAATTTTATAACTTAGGGGGAAAAGACATTTTTTGAAGTCCCAGAGGAGCTCTCCACCATGCAATTCAATGACTGTTAGATCCTGCTCTTCCCACAGCTCTGTATTGTCCTCGACTGAACTGATGCACTGCTCCAACTCCCTGCTTTTTCACTCCATTAGCTTCTAATTTGTAGCTCAGCTCATGCACTCCACAAGCAAATGCAAGGCAGTAGCAACAGCAAATATCAAAGAACTAGCACACTACTATCCATCGAGTAAGTCTGAAAATCAATTCAACAGCAAAGACCAAAGCAGAAAACCAGAACAGGCCATGAGGAACATGAGCATGAAGCTATGTGGCAGAACCACTCAACTTCTAGAATGAAAGATGAGAGCTCATCAGAAAATTTTTATTAAACTCTTAGTCAAATCATACTTCAAATCCTCTCACGCTTATCACCACACATGCTGAAATCACCCTGCCGATGACAGATGGGACATAGAGCGACCACACTAGGCTCCAGACCCAGTGGAAATGTCACCCCTGCAGAAGGACAAGCCACCAGTGAGGACACAGTTGATAAGGGCTAAACAATAGAGCATCACAGACATGATTTTGTTTCCTTTTCCCATCACCAAAACAAAAAGAATGGCAATGAAATGAAAGCCAGCGACATAAACAAGAGAACAGCTGCTCTAGGAAGCCACTTAAGCAGCTACCAAAGACTAGAGTAGTAGAAACAT
Organism: Phaenicophaeus curvirostris; assembly: GCF_032191515.1. NCBI lineage: Eukaryota > Metazoa > Chordata > Aves > Cuculiformes > Cuculidae > Phaenicophaeus > Phaenicophaeus curvirostris. The sequence continues at coordinate 91,032,897 of NC_091393.1, read as the reverse complement.
CTGTGCAACTTAAAACAGGCTGTCTGCAGCCTGCAAGGGCAGAAAAGGAAGAGTTAAGAACAGCTATGAAAAAACCACCACAAACAGCTCCCACTGCTGCTCTCCTCACACCCTTTCCTAACTCCACAAATAAAGGCAGACTGCTACTCAGCAACACAGACCCACACACAAATAACCTTCTGTTATCTCAGGGATCTGAAACCACTTAACATTTTGCCAGTTTAAGGCTTAATATGGAGGAAGTAAGTGTTGGTAAAACACCAAACCTTCCAGGGATGCTGAACTCCAGAATCTCTAAGGATGCTTCAAAACTAAAGGGGTTTTTTTGTTTGTTTTTTTTTTTTAATTTTTATTTGATCTGGTAGCACCCACACAGCTGGTAGCAGCAATCACAGGTGGTTTGGCTCACGAGAATTTCACAGGCCTGGGCATCGTGGGTAGCATAAATTTCTAACAGGTTTTGCTTTTGCCTTCAGCATGTTTGGGCTGAAATAAACAGCATGGGAAAACATACAGACCAAAACGGATCAGATGAACTATCAGAGCCAAAGTGAATATAAGCCAATAAAACAAACTTCAGCACCAGCCTTGCAAGAAAACTCTCCAACACAAACAGCTCAGTCTAAACTCACAGTGATGGGCCAACACCAATTTGCACTCTATGAAAGTCTGTATCTTTGATCCAAAAGCCTGCACATAAAAAGAGAGGATGAAGGGGCCCCAGCAATCCATGCAAGGAAAGGGTTGTTCCAGGGCCAGGACTCCTACCCCTGTACAGCAGCACCTGTCTAAATTAACAAAGTCCCATGAATTAACACTGCAAAGTCTGGATTTTGGCAAATTAAGAAGTGTCCAAACAAAAAAAAATGGCAAGAATACTGATTTACAAAACTCATCACTCATTTGTTTTGACAGCTACAGTTTAGTGTTATATTTACACTGAGAGGCACTAACAGTCATCCAGAGGGGGATTTAATGGCAGACATGGATCTATACTCTGCAGCCAATATGCTTGCAGAAAAGCAGATTACTAAAGTAATCAGATGCACAAGTCAGGACAAGCCTGTGAAGACTTGGGCATGCTCTCAGTTGCAAAATTAAGTAATAAGACTATGATCATACATTACATTTGTGCTGTAAAGGGAAGCCAACAGACAACACAAACATGACACTGAAAGGAACTAAAGAGAAGAGCATCCTGGATACAGAGAGACTTCAGGCTGGCAGTCTTTGAAATCCTTTATCACAAGCTTCTCTCACCTTCAGGAAAACAGGACTGCATGTACTTATTCTATGAACAAACAGCACTTGCAGACCAATGAGTTCCATCTGCCTCTTCTCACTTAAATTATCTGAAGGCACCAATATTTCTGCAAGGCCCTGTATTTCCACTGACTTGTTAGTCCAAATGGGGTAACATCATTTTACGTCCAACGGTGCATCATATACCAGGCATGAAGATTTATGTTCTGCCTCAACTTACAGGTAAATTCTTAAAACTGCCAGGTTGCCATGACTAACTGCAAACACAATAATGCCTAGTAATTAATAGAAATTAGGGCCTTAGCCCTTGATACCAAAAAGACTTTCAAAGAACCATTACAGTTTAATCAATGAGTCCACAGAAACTTCCTTGCAGGATCAAACTTTATTTCAGTCAAAACACAACAATATGGGATTGAGTAGTAGGTGAGAAGATTTGCAAGGAGAAAGGACTGCATGATTACTCAGAGGTAAGACTAGAGGAAAAGGAAGACAATTCCAAAGAAATGACGCTTTCCAGTTACCCCTCCAGGTCTTATCCCCCACAAGAAAGTTTCATCTCTGATAAGGCAAGACAGAATGGTCAGGAAATGTATCAACTTCCACAACTATTTAAAAAAACTACATTTTCTGTGAAGAACAAGATATTTGCCAGAACATCTTTAGGAGGGTCATAAAGGGTTTTAAATGTGGAGCAGGATCTTGATGATGCTTTGGGGTTTAAACACATGTACTTCAATGAATACTAAGCCTTGCTGTAGATTAAGCCAATTTGATTATCAAGAGGAAACTAACTGTACAAACAGATTACAGCTGCAAAAACCATCTGTATTCCAAACATACGAGGCCAGACTCGCCAGTGGGACACTTGTATCAACAAGGGATGACTTCAGCTCAGTGTATTCACTAGCAGGTTTTACCATGACAAGAATTATTAAAATGGCAAAATCTGATTAAATCTTCTGCAGTTTGCAAGAAAGGACACTATTTTACTGTTTTGTAGAATTTTATGGACAATAAAATTTAAACTGCCTAGAAAATTGAAATGGATTTCCATTTCATTTCCCAGCACTAATGAACAGATCACCATTTAAATGATGACTGAACCATTTAAGGGCATCATTTTTCTTCTACGATTTATACAGGGTAACGCATGGCCATTTTCAATTACTTAGTTAAAATTAAATCTCGAGATACTGCTTCTAGGTTTTTACTGACTTGCACCGATATGAAAGCTTTTGCTTTGAAAGCTGTTTTTAAACTACCCACAACTTATCTGAAATAGTTACTCCCAATTAGAAGCAAACTTTTTAATTTTTAAAAAATCTATTACTGAAATAGAGCTACACATAAAAAGGAAAAAAAAAGTTACGAAAAGTTTAAAGGCGTGAATAAAAAGGAAACGTTGTTCTCTTTTCATGTGAAACTACTGACGTACATAGTTTCTATGGTTCCTGTTTTCACCCTATTTCCTCTATGATTTGTATTATGTTTTGCACAAAGCCTTGCAGGAGGGAAATGTAGCAAGGCTCAAGGAGACTGTCTTTTATCCAAAGTTTATGGCCCTTTCCCTACAATGCTGCTGCATGTTCTGCTGGGCTTTGTAAGCGCTGGCTCAGGCGCATTCCTATTGGCAATTCCTGAATCTGATTTTGCAATAATCTATCTGTAGCCTGCAAGAGTTAAGAACTGGATCTGAATTTTGCACACCAAAGCCATTATCTAGGTCTTACACATACTGAATTCTGCACTTCTTCCAATCCTTGATGCAACACAAGATTTTGATGGCTAAAGTCACTTGCTGACAACTGCCCAACTAGCATTCTCCAGTGTGATTATTTTAGTTATTGCTCCATAACTTGTTTAATACAGTATCTTACATTCAAGCAAGACATTTAGAGTGATCCTTTGTTTCCAATCATAAATGGATTTGGGTAGATTTGCAGCAGTTATTCAGCAAGAAATGCAGTCAGCTACTATGTTCAGATCTGAATCGACCCGTTAAGACTACAAGGAGGAAGGACCCAAGGCCTCCACTGAGGATGCAGTGGTCTCCCTTCTGCTTAGGCTTAAAACCTCAACTTGGCTATGCACTTCAACAGGCTTTAAACACTACTACACAGGCATGAGCATGTATGCCTGTGATTAAAGTTGAGGACACAGTTAGGAGAAATACTGAGACAAAGCAGCTCTCTTCGACCACTCACACTTATCCACTGACTTACAAAAGCTTTTGCTCTCTATGTGTAGCAAGTACATCACAGTCTTTTTTTAGGCTTTGTCTTCTCTGAGAACAAAAGAAACGGTAAAATTTTAATGCTTATAAATTATCCCAATATAAAAGCAGAGTGGGATGAAGGCACTATGGTTTCGCTGTGAAGAGAACAAGAGGTGGGCGGTAGAGTGCTGGCCTCAGCCAGCTGATGAAAATAATTGCACAACCCTTGTCCCACAGCTTCCAGAGAAGTAACTTCTGCAGATTAACTGTCCCCAAAACAAAAAACAGTTAAACAAAAGCCTCAAAACAACAGAAAGCATGTAACTGAGATGAAGCCTGGGTCTTCTGTAGCTTGCCTGGCTTACACTCGCTAGTACCCTTCAAGCTCACTCTGCTCCAAGCAATCACACTGCAAAGCAACCAGTGATCTATATATTGACTGCATGGGTTGTTAATCACCAAGGAGCTGTCAAGCCTGTTCAGTTGACAGGCCAGCCAGCTACAATTAAGAGCACATCAGCATCTGCAGGATGAACGGATACCCAAGTATCCAAGTTAAGGACCACAATTAATTCTCAATTCAGATCAACTATGCTGTGAAACTAAGCCCCTAAAGCAACTGCACTTAAATGGACCGGGTTGTACCCGAGTGCTTTGCTCCCCTGCAGCCCAGACTTCGAACTTTCTGATGCAAGAATCTTGGTAAGCCAGGCTCTGGGAGTGGTCTTACTTCAATAACCACAGAAAGACTGCAAGATACTCTTCATCTGACACTGAGTGACGTGACCATCCCATCTTGCACGTGCACACCTTTTACTTCTGCTTGCAAGAAGTACAAACAAGTTATGTAACTGTAGTCCATTACAGGGTTTTCAAACACTTCCCAAACAAACCTAAAGACAAAATGCCCCAAAAGCTTCCCTCTTCTGGTGTCATTAAATAATTACAAATATTTAATGGTATTTATAACACAAATAAGAATACTGAAGTTTTTCATTACGTTGAGTAAGCCAATGAGGTCTCAGATAAAGATGACATTCACAGGTGAAGACTAATTTGAAGTTGTTACAGAATAATTGTCACTGGAATGACTAGACCTGAGTCATGCTCCTCCCACACACTACTCTCAGATGTGCTTGCAGACCAAAATCAATAGATACATATAGTACAGGAATGTGAAATGGGGAAAGCTTTTAAGACAGCTGCTTCTCTAGGAGGCCTGCTTTACTGAGTGAAATGGCAGGCAAAGACACCTATTGCTTGTCAAATAACAAGTTAAGCAACTGTTTGAGTTTTTAATGAGAAACCTTAGCTGACAGCATGTGAGAAGAATACTTTTCTCTGGAAGGGTGAAGAGGGTTACAGCCTAACTTCTGGACATGGATAATGATTACTGTTTCTATGGTTCCAAACGTGAAAATGCTTGTCTTCCAGGCTGACTCTGCTGTTTTATTAGAACTCAAGCAGGACTAAAAGCAGTAGTAGAGGCAAGCATGCATGCAGCTGGGAGTTCTACACCTAACTTCTAAAAAAGATACATAGTTGAATTCATGGACAGATGTTATTGTATTAGAGGTACTGCCTAATTTCTTTCTGAAGTAAACATTACATAAAAATCATCTGACATCTAAAAAATGTCAGGTAGCTCTATTTTGTGCTTTGGTGAGTTGGTTAGCAAAATGCAAATATATTTGCACAGTTACAAACTTGCACGGTCAGAAGTAGTGATGTAGTAATGTCCCATGGGGACATTTTCAAACAATTATACTGCTCGTGCAGCACCTGAACAAGTGAGGCACACAAGAATGGCATTTGCAGATGGCCAACAGAAAGTGCAGAGGGCTCTCAAAGGTAATGAATTACCACTGTCAGTAATTTGCAGCTACAGATTTCATCCAGTAGTCAGCCACACAAAACATTTACTTGCTATGGGAAGAATGATTTAGGGAAGACTGCAACTATACTCTCCTGCAACCAACGTACATCTAGGATACAAAAGGCATGTGTTTCAAATCTCAGTGCAGCAGAATAAATTTGAACTCAAGTCTCCCATTTTCCTGTAGAGTTCCTTCACCTTTAGGTGACTGGGTATTTTGAGACAAAGAGGAAGGAGAAGAGTTTTTACCATTAGACCTGTTCCAGTTTCCATGAATATGGCAGGGATATGAACCAAACATTTACGTACCCTTGGAGCCTTCTAACCATGAAGCAATTGATTAAAGTGTGAGAGGCAGGTATCTCTGGCCATACACACAGATCTCTCTCCTCTCACCTCTCCACAGAATAATGTATTTTCTGGCCAACATGCTCCAGGACGCTTTACTTGGCCAGCCCAAGCAGGTGGAGAACACCTACTATCCCTTAACTCCCAAGAGATCCTAGGAAAAGTCTAAGATTGCTTCACATCTGTGCATCAACAAAGTCTTAGGAACCACAGCGATATAAGATGGCAGTAGCAATTGGCAAAAGTAGACAGAATCATCAGGTGTCAAATCTCAGAGTAAACTGTTCACCGCTGTGACACAGGACATATCATGTGAGAACAATGGTTCCTCCTGAACTGAAATCCATGATCTTGGGATTCCAAAATAAAAAGTCCTGACAGTTCAGATCCCTACTCTCTGCTGACACAACACTGAATCTAGCCTATTCCTGCAACAGTCCCAAGGCAGCCATTAAGGAAGTGTTCCTTGACACTTTTTGCAGACTAGGGAAACTTTGAGAACATCGAAGGACTTCCAGAAAAGGAGTCTTCACAGTTATCACAAGTCTTTTTCATGTTTAAACACTGAAGACCTTGCCTTCTGTAATTCTCTAACACATGCAGTATCACCTAAGCAGCATCTACTAGACTTTCTTAAAATCTTCCTTTCCATTGATGGAAGCAACAAGATAATCTTACAGCTCATACATAGGATTTGGGCAAAACAATTGCCCAAACAATAGGATTTCGGCAAACAATTATGGTAAATATATTTAATGTCATTTACAGGCATTGCAGTCGTATAGTTAAGAAGCAAAAATGCAGAAATTCATTTTAGCACTTAACAAACTGTGGTAGTAACCTGCGTGCTCATCTTTTCAAAGCTACGTGACGTGAAGAACTATTTGCAAGCTGTGTGTGATACCATGAATATTCATTTACTGGTCGTAGGAACAAGGCAAGCATAGAATGCTTTTCAACAGCTCAAATTTTTGTTATTATATAGCTACTACTGGCTGACACATATTAATGCTTCTTGACAGAATACTTATCTCTGATGTGTTGCTGTAATCAATCAGTACATGAGCACCAGGCTATAAAAATATTTTTCTGTCAAGCTCACTTGACATGCTTTGAATGGTACACAGCCTCAGTGTTGGGGTTGGGGTTTTTTGTTTAGATTTTGGGGTTTTGTTTTGTTAAAAATAAGAAAGCCTATCTTCAAATGACACAGCTAGATTTTCTGGATAAGTGTCTCTTGAAGCTGACCCTAAATATCAACTCCTGATGTTGAGCATTCAGGATCCAGTCACCATGGTTTCAGCTCCCTCTAACAAATGGCCCTCTGATGGATAACCATCTATCCTGCCTTCCTTCACCTACCCTACATGTACACACCTATTCTTCTTAAAACCATTCACCCTGTCAAATTCTTGTCAACTACCTGGCCCAAAATTACTCTTCATGCTTCCTTCCAGAAGTTCTGCCTCATTGTTTCCTCTCACCTGTTCCAATTTTCTATTCAATACTCTGTCTTCTTCTAGCCTGTGAGAAACCTGTCATGGGAGCAGCGATTTAGCAGTCTCTCTGCATCACAGAGCCTGCAAAATTTAAATCAACAGTTTAGCAGACCCATCAAAGAGGCTGCCAGACCTCTGTGGCCTCAATAGAGAAGCCTAATGACTAGGAGGGAATCGCAGTTAAATTAGATGGTCAAGAGAATAAGGATTCTTCACAAGGTTGAGGAGGGGAGGAAGGGGAGCGACAGGGATGCAAGCCTAAATAAGCAACAGCAGAGGAGAAGCAGCAAAGGAACATACGTGAGGTCAGGAGCATGGAACACAAAAGCATCAGATGATAAGTGAACTGGTGAAAAATAGAGAGGGAGTTTGAATGTCCACTTTTCTGGGCAGGCTTGCCTTTACTGATACCAATATCCTCAAAGTTGTAGAGACACACTTCAGTAGCCCATCAGAGGGAGGGAACAGCTACGTCAGTGGCATGGTACATATAGACCACATTAAAAGAGGGGCATTCAGTACTAGCAAGACGTGAAGAGTCAGAGGCCAGGCAAGCAAAACAGACACACAGAGCAGTTTGCAAAAAGTCACATGGGAGGGCATGTGACAGAGCTGGGAACTCAGCCCAAACCTGCTAACTCAAGTCCTATCCCCTGTGCACTAGCCCTCACTGGCTCCTGCACTGTACCTGCAGTATTTTTCAGCACTGATAAGGAAAGTGTTTCGTTTTGTTTTGTTTTTTTGCTTTGCCCTTTGCCCATCAGCTTATTTCCTTGGAAGGCCATAACACCCGTTTTCTGTGCCCAGAACCTCCTACAGCTTCTAGAGGCTAAGAAGCACCAATTCTTTCTGAACATTCGGTAACCAGCTCCCAGGAGAGAACAGAAACACTGTCTCTGGGTGAATCTCCATCACCCTGGGAAAAAGAAATTGTACCAGAAGCCTGTTTAATCAAGAAACTGTTTGAGTCAGGACAACATTCACTAAGATCAGTAAGTGAAATGCAGCAGTAGTAGGCTGAGCTGTGGCTAACAAGCATCCCTAAAAGCTTTCTTTGAAGTGTGTCAGCATTGTGAGGGCAATGCAAGAAACTTTAGACTGCACAAGTCAGACCGCAGAAACACAGTGACTCTAATAACAAATAGTATGGTGAGAATGTTGTCTTTGCTAGAAGCTAATGAAAATCATAGAATGGTCAGGATTGGAAGGGATAAAATCACAGAATCATAGAAACACAGAATGGTTTGGTTTGGAAGGGACCTTAGAGATCGTCCACAGTTCCAACCCCCCTGCCATGGGCAGGGACACATCCCACTAGATCAGGCTGTTCGAGGCCCCATCCAACCTGGCCCTGAACACCTTCAGGGATGGGGCAGCCACAACTTCCCTGGGCAACCTGGGCCAGTGCCATACCACCCTCGCAGTAAAAAATGTCTTCCTAATACCTAATCTAAATTTCCCCTCTTTCAGCTTAAAACCATGACTCCTCATCCTATCACTACTCTCCCTGATAAAGAACCTCTCCCCAGCTTTCCTGCAGGCCAGAAATTGCACATTTTTTTATATTTTAAAGAAAACACCCCATAAAATTTTATTTACTTTTCTCCACTTTCTTCAATGCTGAAAGCTTAGGCAGTAAGTCAGAAAAAAGAAAGAATAAATACTTTAGAACAAGCCAAGGGGACTAGACAAATCCAGAGAGATTGTCACAGAGAACAATAATGTTGGGTCAGTATTCTTCATAAAAACCCTTCATACACGCTGTCACAAGCAGGGTGTGAAAGTTCTTTGTGCTACTCTACAGAGTGGCAGAAAAAAAAAAATCAAGAGCTTCTGCATGGTCACAAGTCTCTTTACAGCTTTTTCACTTACTCAACTTCATCACTCTGCCATCAGGGACAGCACACATCCATCTAGAGATCACTGCTCCTTAGTCGGAAGGGGAGGAGATACTGGTTCTTCTGAGCATGATGCCAGTATCTTGAATCTTTTTTCCTCCCCAGTGTGTGGATCTATCCTGCTAGGAGTCTTGCCCATTTAACATTATTTTACTACCACTGACAAGGCAGTGATGTGAAATCCTAGACAGTTTTAAATACTGCCCCATTTCATGCTTCATATTATTGTGGTCTGAGAAGGGCACAGGAAAGAGGGAAATTGCTCATTAAACCATTTTTTACTGGAACGTGTTTTCATGTTCCTAATCCAAGTGCGGGAGGGAGTAAACACGTATGTGTATCACACAGAAGGCAGAAGATTCTTAAAGGAAGTCTTTTTACATTCCACTCCACACATTATGAAGATGTTTCCACCACCAAACGATGACCACTGTGATCTGAAAATCTCCTGCAGCTAATGGCCAGTCCTGACTCCCTCTGCTGGTACTTGCACAGTCTCCTCTTCCTCAGCCTCAGAAGAGGAGCAATGTCCTTTAGTGTTTCCAACAGCAGTTTGATAGTGGGATTGCATTGCCACAGCAATTTCAGGAACATTTCTAAATATTTAGTGAAGTATTTAGAAAAATACTTTGGAATCTCTGAGTGTTCATTATCTTTGTTTTTTTTCTTTCCTGTATTATACAACCCTTGTACTGCCTGATAGAATCCTTCCACCTAGACTAAAGTTAAAACAATAAAGTTGCAATAAATATAAAACCTTTATTTGCCTTAATCCATGGTTTCACACTCCACATAAAAGGGACAACTCCTAATAAAAGTCTTTTAACCACCCCACCCCCTGCCCCCACTTTATCAAAATTAAAATAAGAGTGAAAGCACAGAGAAAGCTTTAAATACTAAAAGTTGCAAGCTGGAAGTGTGGAAGCTCATTAAAAAAGCAGTGCACAAGAATGCTCAAGGCAAATGCCATTCAAACTTTTTCTACTTTGAAGTTATTTAATCATCACAGCAATCACAAGGGATAAGGCAATGTGTAAAGGAATTGGCTTCTCTAGGCTTGCTGCTGTTCAGTCTTCCGGAAAGGTATTCACTGTAAAAGTGCCATCAATTTAAAATGCTTCTGAGTTCTGAAAAGCAATCTTTCTAACCTGAGGCTTGATACTTCAAGCTGCAAAGCACCCTCAGCTGTCACAAGCCAAATGATACGGCAATTCTGTATGCCCCCAAAGACCAGAACCCCCCAAAAGGGGTAAACTGAAGTATTCAGCCAGCAGAAATACTTGTTTTACACACACAAACAAAAGCTAAATGCCTTCTTTTCTGTGTGTGTCGCCAATTCCAAAAATCCACCATTAAGACAACATAGTTTCTGCATTAATTCTTCCTGCTCATTTCCTGAGCATTAAAAGCTAAGTTAGCAGTGCAGTATCAGGAAAGTCTATGTTTCCATGTAATATGCATTTGCATGGAACAGCCCAGTTTCCTTTTCCACTGGATTTACAGTGACTTAGACCAGTCTGCATAGATTGGATGAAAAGATGCTACAAAATCAGCTCAGAAATTTTTATAGGCATATAAATTATTACAGTTTCTACAACATTGTGGACTAACCAGTTCTAGGCATATGCTTAAGTACTCAAATTTAAAAGATCAGGTGCATTCTGCAAAAGGTGTAGCAGCATCATTGTTACCATAGGTCTCACTCCATCAGATTTACAGTCTTTTCTGGCTAAAGTAACCATTTCTTCATTGCTTTCTGTCAGCTAACAATCCACACAGAAGACCTACACTCTCCTTGCTTTCAGGAAAGCCACAATCTGACCTTCCCAGCTGTATGCTCAATGAATTCCTGTGAGGGAACACAAGTGTGATTTGATTACAGGTGCTTGGGCTGAGCTGAACATAGGTACCATCTCTGATGTTCTGCTTCTAAGCACGAATTCTTTGTATGGGCTTTATATGTAATATATCTCATTTCTAAAATGCGTACCACCTCTGTATACCCACACCTACTTAGCCTTCTAAGTAACTGCCAAAGTACCTTCATGAAGGCTACTCAGTTCAAGAACTAACACAGACCACCATGTCATTCAATGACACAGTCTACCCCCAGGTTCCCATTCAACAGCCCAACATTCTCAGAGTGTATGAATTGTTGTTGTCTGGTCTAAAGAATCAGTCCAAGGGCTGAAGCTTTCACACACAAGTAGACAACATGATGAGTGGGGGAGGAAATTAATTTCTTCACTGACCAAGTCCTCTACCTCATTGGTAGTTCAAGAAGAGCATAAGCCAGACACCCTTCAGCTGACAAACATTCAACAAATACACTGACTCTTCTGCAATAAGGATTAACAGCCACTGCAATATCTTCATGCAGAAGATAAAGGAGAATCAACCAGAATTGAAGAGTGCAACATTTAATCAGTGGCTCTCTGCCATTACCTTCTGACAAGAAGTCAAAGATGCTGCATTTCTTTTCTACCTTGAAATAAATTAAATAGTGCTTTCCACTGAAACCCCACATCCTTACTGATTTGTACCAGACCTCTGCAGACATCCTAATCAGCAGAAACACCAAAATTCACTGCTTATTTCAGTACAGCTACAAATCATGGAAATATCTCATAAAGTCCAAACCCAGTACCTTCACTTTCCTATCACACTTATGCCACTGCTGGTTCTGCCAAAGCTGACCATGGACTTCGTTATGGCTCATCTCTCAAATTCTGCCCCTTTACAAGTCAAAAACTCTCCAAAACAAGCTAATTGTATTAAAAAAAAAAAAAAAAAAAAGCTAGACAAGTAAAGTCCTTGCATTATTGATACCTTTCTTGAAAGAAGGTTAGGAATTTTTTTCTAAGAATTCTCCTCTATGAGTATTCTCTTGCTGCCAAATCTCAGTTTCCAGCCCTGCTGCTCTTACCTATCTCTCTGAAGATCAAAATCTTGTTTTGTTAAATGCACAAACAACACCGCTGCTCTCAGAAATGGCTGATCTTTATTATCTTAACTTAGAAACTGAAAAGTTTAGAAAGTTAGGAACATGAGTCAAATGGAAAACAGAAAGAAAAAAAATGTGTAGACAACCCTAATTATAGACATTGCCACATTTTGTTTCTAATACTATCATGATGGCAGCAGACAGATAATAGCAGCAAAATCTGAAATGGCATGAAGAACTCCAAACACAAGCAATAATATAAAACATATCATCAATCTGTGCAAGGCACAAAGCCATCAGTAAAAAAGCTCTTTGTTTGGGGGTTGATTTTTTTTCTTCTTTCTAATGGGAATACACTGGTCCAATCAAGCTGTTTTGAACTGATGATCATAGTTGTTATGCTCTGTTTACTTGTCTGATTGTAATTTTTAAAGTCCACAGTCTGAATTACAGCATGCCCAGTGTATTCGCTACACAATGACAAAACACAGAAACAGCATAGAGATCATGCGAGGAATACAGAAGCACAGTATGGTTTTGTTGTTGCACATATATCAGCAGTAAGCTTATCAGCAGGTACTGGAAAGGTGCAGCCATCTCTCTCACTAGAGAGACTGCATATCTGCAAGTTGCAGCTCCCTCCTGACAGAACCAGAAAAATTAATACCAGCATTGAAAGTGCAGTTGTTCCCACAAATGACTAGAGGGTTTAAGCCGGCAGAATCAGCCTATGCTACTAGGCTTCTCTATTAAAGTTCTTAATTCCCATTTTAAATTTACAATCCCATCCAGATTTTCTCTATTAAACATCCTGCTTAGGTGCCATTGACATCTGGGTACATACATGACTATCCTGAAAAATCATACACTCTTACACCCATTCCCTGTCTTGCAAAGTCAAGGTTTTCTGGTGGGTCACCAGTAAGAGATACTTACATTTTTTATGGCTGGGTTCATTTTTTTAATCTAGGTGCTACAGACTCACGGCTGTATTTTCTGTCAAGGGCTCACCAACATAAAGTCAGGTTTGCCATGTACCATGTGGGGAAAATCAGAAGTTAAACCACAAATTATCAAGCACCCATGAAAACATTGGTCAAAATAACGTGCCACGGGTTAACAGAAAAACAATGTTACAGCACACGAAATAGTCTCCAATTCTGCCAACAGGCAATTTGTTGTCTGAACATACATAATGGACAGAATTTTAAAATCTGCCACAATAACATTATATGAGGAGGAATAAGAGCATTTACAAGCAGAGATTGAGTCAACCTCAGAAGAAATCCAACCCTTTGATGAAAGATGTTTTGACTTCCTCTACTGCCAAAGCCCTTGAAACACCGGCAGCTCCTGTAGGGCCAGAGCCTTTGAAACTCCTCCCAGAACACTTCAGGAACAGCACAACTGGAGTGAGTGGAGGAGAAATCTGTGCAAAAGTAAAATCTGATCCTTACAGTAAACAGGTTTTTTGAATTGTCTGTTGATCATTGCCTTCAGCTTGCACATTTATATGTTGCTGTCTCTTTCCCAGAGGACCTGACCATTGAGAACTGGGGCACAGAAGAGCAACTAACTTTCCCACCTTAGATGCAGCTCAGCAGACTCTGGAGGAAACTTTCTGGTTTTCAGCTACAATTACAGCAAGTGCTCTTTTTTTTCACCTTAGATGAATCTACAGCCTCTTGAACTGTGAAACACAAGCAATCCTGTAGCATTTAAAATGACCTGCAATTAATAGGCATTTCAAACAGCAGGTTGTTTGGGAAAGTAGCCCTGCTTTACAGGAATACAGCTGATCCACCAGGCAACTGGCCGCTGATGGCAAGCTCCTTCAAAGCTGTCAAAACAGTAAGCACTGCTGTGTAGCTACTGAAGGACAAAACTTGCCTGTTAGCAAGCAGTGGGGAACTTGGCTGTGCAGCCTCAGGCAAACTTTACTGCATATCATCCATTTTTTTGTATTGCTGCATAGAAAATGGTACAGACCCAGGTATTTTCCTCTTTAAAGCAGTACTCTGGTCAGAGGCAGCAATTACAGGAGGAAAGCAATGCTAGCAGCACACGTACATGCACAAACACAGCATTCTCAAATTTAAGTTCTTTCTTCTTCTCCACCCATACTGCCTTCTGGGAAGCAGCTTCTTTCACTGCCCATTTACCCAAATTAATTAAACTCTTTGGCTATCTGCAGTATTACCTTAAAGACTGGGCCTACAAACCCTGCCTGAACCCCTCTCCCAGGATCTACCCAGTCAGTACACTATGTTTGCATATTGTATGGGATATCTGTTAACACCCAAAATGCTATAATACAACTATAATACACCAAAAGCTTACAAGAAGCAGCATTTCTCAATCATGTGCAGCCATCAAATGCCTTCCCAGATCCCTTCCCTGCCTCTCTTCACTTCTGACTCTATCTTATATTAAATCTCTGCTGAAGAGAGATCACAGCCTTGATGTGGCTTACAGAACAGCTGTAGGAAGTAAAACATCTAACTACTATCAGGACAGTATTTATGTCACCAACACTGATTTACTTATGTTTGTGCAGGCTGTGCAAGGCTAGAAAGTTACTTCTGTTCCTGACCAATCCTACCACAAATAGTCCTGCAATGCATAAGGAGAGGATGAGCTTCGAAGCACACTGCTGTCTTTCTCAACTGGAGGCAAACAGTTTGAGAAGTGTGGCTGCACTCAGGTTCTTTTATCTTCCCTGTTTTTCTGAATGCCTTATGCACTGGCCACTGAACTACTGAGATGTACATTTCACTGTCCTGTGGACCTTTGTAATCGTACTAGTGCTCCATGTACTGAACCATTCATACCTTTCTGCTATAGTTACCTGGAGCAACATATTTTCCATCTTAACCCAAATTCGTAATGCCTGAGAGCATTTTCTCCATCTCTGGCTGCCCAATGATGCAACCCAATGATCCCATAAAACAGTAGTCATCTCTCCATGCTTCTGCATTATTGAAGTCTGTGTATGAATAAAAGATAACTCCATTCTGGATCTGAACTATATCTTCATGAAGGGAGATATGTTTTGTACTGGCATAATTACAAGCAGAGTCTCATACACTGTAAAGTACAACAATAAAAAAATGTAAAATAAAATCAGTATAGCCAACTGGCCATGCTTACTTCATGCCCAAGCATGCATTCTTCCTCACATAAGTAAACATCCCAAATGCCCTTTTCAATTCTTTGCTTCAAAGCATCATTCTTCAAATCTTGCTCTTTCAGCCATGAAGACTGAAGAACAGAAATATTGTTCATCTATTGCAATACAGGTTTGTAACTTGTACGATAAAACAACCATCTTAAACATGCACTGTGTAAGATTCTGGTTTTTTGGAACCAGTCAAAAAAGAAGTTTAAGAGTTTGAAATGCAAAAGAAGAAATCTTAACTTCAGTGTCAGGTTCTATTTCTCTCTCTTAAGACCTGTTCCCCATTTTGTCCACCCGCACATACCCCAGCATGAAAGCAAAAGAAGCAAGGGAAACTCAATAGCTACATGTTTACATCTCCCAACTGTCAGTGCATAAACCAACAGACCAACAGGAGCCAAAAAGGTGGATGGTCAGCTGCACTGCTCTTAAAGGGCAACCTTCTGATGCCATCAGCTGGAAAACAGGAGCATCGATCCACTTGGCAACTTAAGTTGTACCCCAGGAGACGCTTCACAGTGTCATACAGATTTCTGCCTCACAGATACTGCTGTTTCTCTACTTCTAAACGAACTGGAAAAGCTCTGATTGATTTGTCCATTGCAGGTTTCACAAGGAGTGTGCTATCTTCTCTTACACGAGTAAGAAAAAAAAAAAAAAAATCTGACCGACCTGCATCTCCCCTTTTCCTGTTTTTTTTCCAGAAAACTCCCCTTATGGTCACACAGCATATTCCAGTGCCATTCCCAGCTTGTACTGGGAAGTCAGCATGCTCAGGTACCTCTCAGAAACCTATGCCACTGCAGGCAGCATGTGGAAAAAACAGAAGGAACTAGAAGGCTATGTACAGCCACAGGGAGGTGGCCCCATTGGGATCATAGAGACATGGTGGGATGGAATGGATGGATACAGACCCTTCAGAAGGGGCAGTCTGGAAGAGTGAGGAAGGAGACTTGCTCTTTATTTGACAGAGCAGTTGGGTGTATGGCCTGCAGATAGTTTAGGAGCCAGTCAAGAACTTATGGGTCATGATTAGTTGGTAGACCAACAAGGGTGCCATTGTCGTGCGTATCTGTAGTGACAACTATTTGCATTTTAGCAGA
Organism: Phaenicophaeus curvirostris; assembly: GCF_032191515.1. NCBI lineage: Eukaryota > Metazoa > Chordata > Aves > Cuculiformes > Cuculidae > Phaenicophaeus > Phaenicophaeus curvirostris. The sequence goes on along the minus strand of NC_091393.1, from coordinate 91,016,570 downwards.
ACTTCAAGCTCTGCTTGAAGCTTCAAGACTGATGCTCCTTTGAGAGGCAGGTCCATCCCCACCTGCCTGCACAAAGTCTAAATGCATAAGAGGAAAAAGAAGGGAAAACAGGGTATGGAAAGTAATACCACAGGTTAAGACCTCAGCTGGGTAAGAGACTCAGCTCACACTACAGGGCACTAGCAACTGGATGCCAATGCTTCTTCCAGACAGCTTCTCTCACAGCTTCCTGTAACTTATGTTTATTACATACATGAAGGCTCAAAGCAGCTCTAGACATTGTTTGCTCTGCATGACCAGGTCAGAATAGTATAATAAGCCAAAGGTGGCACACAGCTAGGTCTTCTCCTTTTAGCTGCCCCCAGTTAGTATAGCCACTACCTGACACAGTGGGTTGCTCAAAGTAATTTGCCTATTTGTTAACTCTTCTATGATTTTCCTGGAAGGTTGCTAACTTTATGTGGAGTAAGGCTGCCTTCCAGAAGAAGGCGCACTTTCTCCTCCTACATTCTGTTGCCATTATCTCACTATAATCCTACAGCCACCTTACTTGCAAGGAGTGTGAGAAAGCTAGTTCCTGGAAATTTTAATTTTGGCATACTTAATGCCAGTTAAAATTGATTTTATAATTTTCCCAGTCATTGAAGAAAGGATTTTATGAAGAAAGAATAACGAGTATATATTTGCATCTTTGCAATATAGGAAATCATGTTCCTTCCCCCTCCTTCTGCACCAAAATTCACCAAACTCAGGAGAAGCTTGAAGTCAAACAAATATTTAAGGAATAAGAAGTTCAAGGAATTACAGCTGATAATAACTTCTTTCTCTAAAAGCAAAGGGTCATAACAATGCAAGTTGAATATCTTTTCCAGTTCCTTGTTTCTTATGAAATCCTCTCTGTGCTAATAATAACAACAGAAACAATCAAACAAACAAAAACAAAGAACAGGATGAAGCTACTAGTGTTGGATGGCAAATCTCGGAGCAGTGACAAGCCCAAAAATTAAAGTTTATGCCGAGAAATGAGAGAAAAGTAGGAGGAAGGAACTGGTGGTCCATTATAGGAAAGAGAACTGGAAATGGGAGAATGGCCACATCAGATTTGAGGTACACTTAGAATCACAGAATCATTGAGGTTGTAAAAGACCTCCAAGAGCATTGAGTCCAACTGTCAGCCCACCACCACCATACCTACTAAATCATATCCCAAAGTGCCACGTCTACATGCTTTTTTAATACCTCCAGGGATGGAGTCTCCACCACCTTCCCGGGAAGCCTGTTTGAACACTTCACCACCATCTTGATAAAGAAATTTTTTCTAATATTCAACCTCAACCTCCCCTAGTGCAACTTGAAGTGATTTCCTCTTGTCCTATCACTTCTGTCAACTGTGGATATTGTACTGTTTCCAAAAACACAAAACCATTGCCAAATCTGTGTGTGTGATAAAAAAAGGATGCACTCTGTCCAGAGCCATACAAACAAAGCGTCACTGTAGACCTGACCATTAGGAGGAAGAATTCCACTTATTTGCCCTCTGAATGAAAGGTGTGACAGATTTTGATAAATTAACATTAAATTAGGCTGGTTCAAAATTGCAGCAAGTGTGCTGTTTTCTATTTTACAAAAAATGCGCTAGAGTACAAACTGTCAATAAGCAATACGACTATAAGAAATAAGCTTATGGTTTTCAGAATTCACTTAGTGAACCACCTAGAAGCCCCGAAGACAGTTTAAGAACTGAAAACCCTGGCATTATTTTCCATGTTTTTGCAGTGAATTTTAATCTTACCAGAAAATAACTCTCAAAAAAACCTCATTCAAGTTCCATTTCAAAGACATTAGTTAATCCTTTATCTTAAGTTCCATTTCCCTCCTTCATTTTGGCCTCTGAACGCTTAGATGATGTTAGCAATCTCCAGCTCCCTCTTATTTTGTAGTGAACATCTCTCAGGATGTTACCATTAGCACTGAAGAACCACTAAACCATAACCACGAATCATCCCACTCACCTGTGCTTATCATGTAATCTATTTTTGCTTTTAAGATAGTGGCAGGGGTGGGCAAGGTTTTTCTATTATGTGACCAGAAGAATTGTTTCCACGCCACCTGGTGCAGTTACAAGTTTGATTTCAAAGAAGGAGTAAAAAGAAGCATTGCCAATTTGTGTTGATGTGCATAAAACCAGTCAGGCTTTAATACCTCAACTATTTCATCCTTTACCATAAGATACTTCACATTTTAGACCCCACTGGCTGTCAAAACCCTTTGGTTAGAAGAATAAATTTTCTACTTTCCTTCCAGGAAAGAGGGCCTACCAAAAAGCTACTTTTCTCCTTCCACATTTTCTACACGAGTTGCAGAATAGTTGCTGTACTTTGGATAAAAGATATTGACATTTTCACCTGTATTCCATATTTTCTCAGACTGGAATTTCCTCCATCTGGCTTCTGCTGCACATGATACGATACAACAAGATACGATATGATATAGTATTATGTATTCAGAGAGCAACCAAAGTTAAGATCTAGAATACTTCAGATCTCAGTTCCGAGAAGTAAGCCACATGTGACCTTCAGCACCATCTACATCTTATAGCCCATTGCTTACCATTTTTATAAACTGACAAATCTTTCTCTATAATGTAAAAACAGCCAAATGCATTCAAACTCACTGATCTGGCAAGCACAACTAATCCTCATTTATTCTCAAGATGTCATGAGATAGCTCATCGGAGTGGCTAGGGACATTTCACGATCCATAAACCACCTACCTATTACAGCTAGGTAAGCTATTTCTACATTTTGTGTCCTATAGCAGATAATATTTGGACACATTGCCTTTAAAGCTATTGATGTTAACTTGCTGTTAATCGCTACTAATCATTTGTTACCTTTGTTGTTTTAATAAGTTAACTAAAATTTGATCTCACATAGTATTCGAGAGTTTGGGCTTTTTATGCTGATTGTACTCAGTACACTCATGTAAAACCAAATCACTGTCCAAGATTTCCATCCTTCACATAGAGCTGCTGCTTAGCAAAATGCCTCCCACGACTGCAAAGAGAGATAAAAACCTGTCAAGATTCTTGTGCACTATAGGTATTTAGCCAATTTCACAGATCGGAATCCAGAATAAAATTCCAACAAGACAAATCATGCTCTTCTGGATAATACTTGTGTGCCTCAGTAACTGAAGAATAAAATTACTAATTGAATCCCCGGGATTGCTGTACTGCATCTCAAAAGACAATGTCTCTCAAAGATTCTTGAAGATTTACTTCATATGGAACAAAACACTCGTATATTATCCTGATTCACCCACTTGAAATATTAGTTTTACTTTTATGGTCCTCTGCCCTTTCAGTCCATGTTCTGGATGTAACAGGCCCTTCCCTTTCAAACATTACCTTGAGTTAATGATGCTCTTTCAGAATTTAAAACAAGTCAGTTGCACATGCTGATGGAAGTTTGAAAGAGCCATTACACTTCACTGATTTAAATGTACCTATAGAAATAAATGTTAGAAATGGCCTAAAGAAAGCAAAATTCTACACTAATAAGCACGTGATATATAAGACATTTGGTGAGAAAGTGAGACACCCACAGCTGGGATGCCCATTTGTTTTCCTTATCATCCTCATTACTACTAAATAATTCAAAGTAAAAATTCAGAAACACTGTGCAACGAAGTGGGAAAAAAAGGCAATTATCATAGAATCATAGAATCATAGAATAACCAGGTTGGAAGAGACCCCCCGGATCATCGAGTCCAACCATTCCTATCAAACACTAAACACTAAACCATAACATTACCTTCCAGTACTTAAAGAGGGACCATAGGAAAGCTGGGGAGGGGCTCTTTATCAGGGAGGGCAGTAACAGGATGAGGACCATTTTAAGCTGAGAGACAGTAGATTTACATTAGATCTTAGGAAGACATTTTTTACTGTGAGGGTGGTGAGGCACTGGCCCAGGTTGCCCAGGGAAGCTGTGGCTGCCCCATCCCTGGAGGTGTTCAAGGCAAGGCTGGATGGGACCTTGGGCAGCCTGGTCTGGTGAGAGGTGTCCCTGCCCGTAGTAGGGGCTTGGAACTGCATGATCCTTAAGGTCCCTTCCAACCTAAACCATTCTATGATCCTTCCATGATTACTGTAGCGTGAGCTCTCTCCCACATGCCACAAAACTCAAATCACTAACACTTTCATCTTCTCTCCTGTAAACAACTATTTTTCTCCATATGCATATATAGTCCTTTCAATAAGTTGTCCAGTGTCTTAGAGAGTAAGGTTAAGTTCCGCAGGAGACAAGAGATTGTAAGAACCTTGAAAATAAAAAATTTTCACAAAAATCTCACTGTAAAAATTATTTCGGTTGAATTTTGCATGATACAGACAGTGATTTAGAATAAAACTTCCTGGTACTGTTTTAACAATTAAATTCTAGTATGTTATGAGGGTGGGCCATTAAGGCAAGATGGCATCATGGGGCAATTCGTCAGGCAAATACATGGAATTCTTATCTTCTTCCCGCTCCCCCACCCCCGAACAAAAAGCACATGGGCAATTTACCCTTGCCACTTGCAAATTGCATTTTGCAGGAGATTTAATAGCAATAATTTAATTTAGCTTTAATCTGGTCATATACACTTTAAATAATAAGAATATTGCTTACTCACTTTTGCATAGCAAGAAATAGCATGTCACACAGAGTTAGTTTTTATTTCCCCAAAACAGGCCCAGAAACAAAGTACTACCATGTTAATACATGCACAAAAAATGTTTTATTTATTCTATAAATATTGCTTTCAAGTGTGTTGTAGTAAGGAGATGACTAACCCCATATGAACGGGGCACTCCTCATATAGCCATGGTCGTTAGCTCAGACAGTTTTATTACAGCATTAGCACTGGTGTTGTGAACCTCAAATCCTTCCAGCTCATCTTAGCCTGCAGATGATGTTTTTTGTAGGAGTTCACTATTTACATACTTGTCACCTAAAGCCTGCCCTTTTGCTGGCTTTGACACCGGTGTTTTATATCTCCACAGAAGCAATCCTTAAAAAGTCTGCAAGCTTTGGACATCCTTATTCAAAAAGGAGGCAACTTTTAAGAGCTACAGTTTAGAGTTTGGAGCTTGCTATGTTGTGAAGTCTGTCAGCACTGACCGCAACCCTCCAGCATGCCCCGTCTATACTGAATATCAATGATATAATTCTGCACAGGCCAGATACTTCAGCTCATCAGTGGGTCTGAAAATGCTACAATGACCTGATGCAGTCCCATGCTTACTAATGAGAGATACCGATGCGCTTCACTGAAAAATACATCCCTTAGGACTCAGCTGTCTGAAGAATTGTTTATATAGTCAAAAAGCCTAAAACAATGTTGTCTAGCAATTTTTTTTTTCATCACATTGACTTTGGGGTTTTGGCAGAGGGTTTTGCTGTGTTTTTTGGGGGTGTTAGAAGTTTTTTTGTTTGAAATACAGCGATTTTTTTGCTTTTGCTCGATTCTTTTACTGTTTTACTCATTCTTTACTTTTAGCAAGAAAAAGTGGGGTATTCTGACATTTAGAGATAATCAGGACAAATTCTGTCCCAAACAGTTGCTTAACAATCATACCAGTAACACACCAGCTCTTCAAATATCATGACTAGCTTCAAACAAGTAATAAAGCACAGCAGAGAGGGGTGAGGGAATAGAACTGGAAAGATGATCCTACTTAGTAAGAAGAAAAAAAAATTAAAATAAATCCATGCCTTTAAATTAGGAATTACTAGCTTGAGTAGTGTTGCTGGTGGCTAAGACAGACAGGAATGAAAAGCAATGCCAAACTATAAGCCATGTGGAAAGCATGCCAACAGCAACCTCAGAGGCTAGCAAGAAGTCTGTGGCATCAAAGAGATTTTTGTCATCTTGCCAGGGTTAGTGACAAAGAGCAGGTATCCAAGAGACCACTTTTGCAAGGCAAGGTTTCTTTTTCATTTCTCAGCATGTCCCCAAATCAAAACATCACATTTGCAATAACCATGAATACAGAAAAAGTTGCTTTGGGTTTGAAGTCTCATAGGCCTTTGTGCTCAACCCCCGAATGATAATTCTCAGCAGTTTCAGGCCACCAACCTCCAGCAAAACCAATTTCAACATGCCCCTGCCCCCATCCCTTAAAAGCGGTACTAGGCATACACATGCTTCTCTTATGATTAGATATGTTTGGTAAGTACCCATACAGCATGGCTATATCCATTTCCTCTAACAACTGATGAACTGCATTATGAGGGGAAAATCAAGCCTCAGGAACATCATCAAACATGGTGGTGCGATGCATCTGTATTTTGCTCAGGTATTTTGATAACAGCAATACAGTTTTCATCAGTTCCTGGCTATCTTTGTTCACAACACCCTCTGAATCCTTCCTGCTCTGCTTCACAAAAGCACACTACTCATCTGTGAGGCTGTGAAGAAGCAACACTGATCCATGTGTCACAATACCAAGGTTTTCTTATACTTCAGAAAAATCGTCACATTACTAAAGGCAGATTTCCATTCCTTTCAGCAAGCATTGTAAATAAAACTATCTAATTATGTTTTCAAATTTACTTTCATTCCTGGTTTGATGTCAAATGAGAAAGAAGTTATTTACAAACAAAGCTAACAAAGCTGAGACAGCTACTCCACACTCCTGGGATCTGTGTTTACCTTAATCAGAGACAATACTGACGTGCCAGAGGACTGCATGATGCTTGTGTTGCACAAGGTCAGTGAAGAACAGTGGGTTTGGTCTCTGGTCTGTTTTAATTAATGAACTTCGTGGCTGAAAATTTATTACAGTATGTGTGTACGTGTGCCCTCGAGCCTGATCTTTTAACTCCTACTTGCTTTCTTTTTCCATAATCCCTCTCACTGTCTGGTCTAATTATAGTGCTCACAGGGGAATTTATGATTTAGTTTAGCATTCAAACATGTGCCTTTTCCTCGGTGAACTTCACACTTTGGATGAGCCAAGTACTGTATTTCCAGTAAGTACTCCAACAAGGAGAATTCAGCATGAACAGGCACCAAAAGCTTGAGATCTTTCAGTGCAACTGAGAACACTGACAAAAGGCTTCTGAAATGATAGATTTTGCTCAGATGCTCAAAATCCAGATAGGCAAGCATCCATCAGTACTATGGTATGTTAAAAGTGGAAAATGCAAAGCATTTTTAGGACTGTTCCTCCCTGCTTCACCTGCACAGCTAGGGAATTGCTGACACAGTGCCCACATATGAAAACTGCAAATGAAAGTCCTTAGTTTTCTGCTATTGCTTAGGAAAAACAAACAATACACAACCAAACCTGACAGCTTCACTGAACAAGATATACGAGAACTGTTATTTTGAGGCACCTAACTCCACAGGGAAGAAACTAAAACCTGAAATAGCTTCCCCCCCCACCTCATCCCAGTATGAAAAATGGAAAATACATGTCTTTCCACAAACCCAGACAGTGGTTTTAAAACTGGTTTTATGTAACGTCAGCCTCTCAGCCTCTCTGAAAGATGTCTGTAAGCATATTCCCTATTAATTAGAAATTTAGTGGCCATCTGTGAAAAGTGATAAGCAAATACATTTTGATTCATTTAAAATGATGCTGAGGGGTTAATTGCTTTTACTTTCAGTAGTAAAACTCATCCTTTTCTCTCTATATATACATATACCCTCAAAACCATGCAGGTCAGTTCATTGACAGATGTGGAGACAGTTTGGTTTACAAAACTATGATTCACCATACATTCAGAAAAAGCAACTACATAAGAATATGAAGTGCATATCTTACCACAAGAATCAAGCCTCCACAAAACAGAAATCCTTAAGAGCAGCCACTGTTCTTCCCAAACAGATGTGCATTATTTGAGGTCAAAAATCAAAAGCATTTCTCACCTACCCATGTCCCCCTTCAGTGGAGCTGCCCAATGAACCATACATCCCCAGGGCTACAAAATGAGTATGCTGTGGTCCCTCATAGATCTAATTAGGAGTTGCATGTATTCATGTCAAAATAACCAACAGTAAAACTCTTTCTCTCTGAAAACTGTAGTCACAATGAGGTCAGTAGGACAGTGTGTGCAGTCAAGCAGATACCAGGGCTGCTGAGACCAAGCCATGCTTTCTCGTACTTCGTCCCAAGTGTAAAATCAACCAACCCAGCTAGCCCCAAAGGCTCAATACCCACATACAATCATTCATCTCAAACATCCCTTCCCAGCATCTATGCACTGCTAACACGACTTACCCCCACTTCCTTCATATACCTTAAACTTTCTACTAGGCCAACATTTGCACTCAATTCATCCAAAACTCCCGTTGGCCCAGGATACCTTCACTAACATATCTCTTTTTTTTTTTAAGTAAAAGTTTCCTTATTACTTACCATAATGAAAGACTGAATAAAAAGGAAAATGGAAGTGGTCTTCTTTGCTTTTTTAAACAGCTATCTGACATTATAGCGAAGTCCCACTACTAGTGGTCAATGGATCTACGAAGAGTTAATATAGCACATATATTTCTTCCACAGGATCAGCTTTACAGAGAGAGTAAGCAGTGAGCAGAAGGGGATATATCAGTGGCTGAGCAGCAAAGAAAACTAAATCTTGTCTTACAAAAGGTGGAACATAATTGCCAAGTATTAATTTCATCATTCTGTGCAAAAGCATTCTAAACACACATGAAAGGACAGTAGTTATAAACCGCTTCTGCTTTCAAATACCTGTAATATTTTGAGCCTTTCCAACACAAAACATCCTCTTTGAATGTCACCATAGTACTGTGCTGACTGTACCACAAGCCCTTCAATCAGTTTGCCAGTGGAGAAAACAGCAATATACGTCTTAAAATCACTTGTTTGCACAGTAACTCCTCTCTTGAAAAAGAGAAACTCAACAGACAAGGAGTCTAAACAAAAAAGTATTGCTGCTATTCACAACTTTCCTCCTCAGAAACTATTCAAGATACTCATCCAGTAAGCCAAGTAAACCAAATCAAACCCAAAAACTCCATTTGCTAGAAACAAGGAACAGAAAGCCCAGAAAACTGTGCCACCTGGCAGTGCTCCTCAGGGCAGTACACACCATGTCCAGTCTTCGCCAGATACAAGAATTTTGCAAAATCAAGCCTAGTCTATTAAAAATAATTCTAGAATATCAAACATGAAGGAAAAAAGCACACTAACTTTTTCTTCTTTTAAACACTGTAACACACGTGTGCTCTCTCTGTACGTATACACATATGCTATGCATATATGCATGTATACCTATTATTTATTTATTTTTAAGTTCACTGAGTAGGACGAGTTCATGCTTTTAAGTAAATTCTTCCTTTCCTTCTACTCGATGCCAACATCTGCACTCCAGGGAAGCAGTTCTTGAGTACCCCTACCAAACGACGGCTGCAAAGCTCATGAAACAAACTTAAGACCACTAACACTAAAAATCAGAGAGAGGGTGCAAATGCAGTGGTATGACCCTAAGCTGGATCCAGGAACGAGCAAGCACCACACTGTTGTAATTTCTTGGTCAGCCACCAGTGGGAGGCAACTGCTTAAAGTAGGACCTGCACCCTAACTTTCTGTAGGACAGCCGCACATACAACCCATGTAAGGAATGTGGGGATCACAGACATTTTCAGACATATTGACCATCATATCCATTTCAAGAAAATTCAGTTTCTTTTACAAATAAAGAGAATATCAAAATTTCAAAGCTGATCTTGCTAACAAAATTGTGACTGTAAGCTTAGCTGCCCACAGTTTTGTTTAACAAGCTACTTGGTTTTCTGACACAGTGCTTATTGCTATTCAATAGCAATTGAAAAGAGCAAAGAGGATAAAACATGCAAAGAGAAGGAGATGTTATCATTTTCTTTCAGCTCATCTAAATCTGTCCCCATCAGGCTAACAGAAGTTTTACTGTTTATTCACAGGAGGATAATTGGCTGAAGGGGGAAAAAATTACCCTCTTATTAAAAATCTCCGGCCTACTTAAAGTAAAATCTTGCAGGAATCATTTTGAAATATTAATGCTGGCTGTTATACATTTGTCCCCAAATAATTATTTTTTTTTCTTTAATTACACTGTAGTGGCAATTTTGGAGTCTCAAAACCAATATTGTCAATATATTGTCTTACTTAACTAAACAAAATGCAAAGAAAAAGTGACAGTTTTACTTCTATTTAATACAGAAAAGGCTGCAAAATTACTTATTTCTCTGTACTACTTAAACATACAGGTATGTATTTTTGTCTGGACTATACCCGGCCACTTCAAAACCAAGATAAATTCACACTGTTCTCAAAGACTAATCCTCTAGCAGGGAAGAAGTTAATGGAGTGATACATTTGAGGCTGGGTTCAGCAAATCCCACCTCTATCTTCAATTGGAGTTTTAGATAGTCAAACAATTAGTCTCTCTCTGCAGTCTCTGTGGAAAGAAAATTACATTCCCTGTGCTACTGAAAGATAGCAGTAGCTTTTCAGAACGCATCACTAGGTGGGTGCTAAAATAAATGTAGTGTCAATGGCAAAGTACAAATGAGAAATCATATACCCTTTCCTTATATTAGTGGCAGTAATACATTAGCAGAATTTATTTGAAACTATTTACTTCTGATGCTTTGGACATCCACGGTCCTTGTCCAACCCATGTGCAAATCCATGTGATCTGACATCTGCAAAATGAGGACCATAACTGGAACATGGAGCCACCAACTGCAATATAAGTAAGTAGCTCAGCTCATAAAAAATAATATTACTTGGCCAGGGACAAGCAGGAATTTTTCTGAGTGATGCACAAAAGCTTTAGCCAGGAAAATTCTCTCTCCCAAATCTACCCCTGATACATTTGCTACGAACCTTTCAGGTTCCCAGCAGATCAGACAAAAGTATTATAAAATAGCCTTAGTTCAAGCTGAGACCAATATTTGAGAGCTTAATTCTACAAACAGAATAGTGTTATTTTAACACAAAAATTAATGGTGGAAGAATGTATATCAACAGTTAGGCTTTAAATAGCTGCAAACTAAACAAATACACTTTATTCCTACCATCCTGAGGAATGACCACAGTTCAAAACTTCAGCATGTTAAGACAAACCCATACCCTACAAAATCCAGAGGTAAACTCAAAGACTGGATTGTTTAGTTGCCATTCCCACAAGCATATATTGTAAATAGTCCTAATGGTTTCCAAGTAGTTCTTCACGGGATAAAGGGGCTCAGATACAGAGCAAGTTATGGAGGTAGAAATGTGAGTTCCAGAATCCCAAATATAAAAAAAAATTAAAAAAAAAATAATTGTTTCCCTCAAATGTCATTGAATTCATGAGATTTAAAATTGCCAAAGCACTATTTTTTGCAACTTGTTAAAATTAAAGTTAATTTTAGAATTCAGGGCAGATATCTAATAACAACATTAATCTTCCATAAATTCAGTTTCTTCGCACTACATTTTCATATGAAGAGTTTGGAGAGGTACAATTCCAAGATATCCCCATGTACATCCTCGATTTTATGAGGGCTATGTTCGTTCAGTATTCATAGTACCACATAATGGTAGTGAATAATACTAGCTATTCTTGTCTAGCTAGCATCATGAGCATAGTCCAGTGAACAACAAGGCAAAGGTCAGGATATTTCCTATTAAACAGGTACCTTCAGCAAGAAATACGTTTGGAAGCCCACTTTGTACTATACTTCTACATTGCCTAATGCACAGCCTCATGAGGAAACAGTGTAATATGGTTGGACTTGATGATCTGGTGGGTCTCTTCCAACCTGGTTATTCTGTGATTCTGTGAATACTCTCCAAGTTTTATATAAATTCCCCTTCTACTACATGAATGTTTTATTAGGATGAAGGGACTTCTAGCAGTGGAAAAAACTAGAAGAACAAAATTAACAATTTTCATAGGTAAAATATCCCAATCCCTGTATGATCAAGAATGCTTGTCTTTATACTTATCTTCACTGACCTTCAGCCTGCTTAGCACTGCACACGCAATCCCAGTACATGATTTCACTGTTGCTGTAAAATGACACATCAGAATCAAAGCTTCACATTTCTATCATAACAGGCCCTGTGTTGCTAATTGAGTTTCATTATATATTTAGTTTTCATTTTCTGCTTAGCAAGGATTGACTTTTTTCTCCTCTAGATGTAATATTATTGTACAGAAGCTTCTGTCTCTCTCCATATAATGATATGCTCTTCCATGTACAAAGTAGAACTTTTTTCCTTATTTTGGTTCATATTCCACCTTTATCTAGAAAAACATGACCGAGTTGAACAGTGGCCACAATATTGTTCTTACCTCCAAGTAGCTCTAAAGGCACTTGCAGTGCAGATCTGCACTGAAGTGATACAACATGGCCAAGAGCTGGATAGCTTGACAATATGAATCCCTTGAAACAAGGAGATGCGAACCAGAGGTGCCCAAGGCCAATTATCATCCTGGTTGCTTTAGGTTCTGACTGTATGTTCAGTCTACTGCTGAGTTTATGGCTCCTAGAGAGCTACTGTCCTCTTGCCTTTGTGAGATGCTCCTGGACCTCCTCCCATCCTGCTCACTGACTTACTTGTGCAATATATACAGCAGTCAGACATACAAAGATTTTGCCACATATCAAATGGAGGCACAAAGGTTGTCTGTACTGTCTCTGGTGCATTAATTTTTAATACATCAGGCTTTACACACTTTACGGTTTTCTTACAAGAGAACATTGAAAGGATATTGCTTCCAAAATGACTGAATTTCTGTAAGTCACAGCAATACTCCTACTTGTGATTTTAAAACTAACTGGTAAGAAAGTGTGTAATAACTATACTGCACCAAAACCATTTTAAGCTGCATAATATTTGACACAATTCCAGATGTCCTTATGATATCAGCATTCATGATACACAGCTATTTGGCATTGTGTGTGTGTAAGGATCTCTAATACTTACAGCCAATCATCATCATGGCAACAGCAAAGATCTTCTCCCCATCTGTAGTTGGAGCAATGTTCCCAAACCCAACGCTGGTGAGGCTGGTCATCGTAAAATACAATGAGGAGATGTAGACTGAATCCTTGCTTGGTCCGCCTTCCCATTTTCCAAAGCCTGATGTGTTAAAGTGGTAAGGTGTTCCTATTGACTCCCCCAGCTGATAGAGCCAGCTCTCAGTTCGGATCGTGTTTGTATCCTCATCAATAACTTCATAATCTCCTATGCTGTACCAAATGCAGGCCAACCAGTGTGCTGCAAGACCAAAGACACACACCAGCAGAACCAGGACTGCTGCTCCGTATTCGATGTAGTGGTCCAACTTCCGAGCTACACGACCCAGCCGAAGTAGCCTGACCACTTTAAGCGAACTGAAGAGGCTACTGATACCCTAGAAGGATAAAGTACAGTGACTGTTAAGAATTTAATATTAAAGCAAAAATATTCATAACTGCAGTTTCCTAAGACATGAGGTGATGCATAACAAATGGTTGGCCATCAGATAACACCTGAAAAGAGACTGTGAAACATGAAAAGGTTAGTAATGCTTTTCGGGGATGGAGATACACACTCTTGCCTTCACTAACATTTTATGGATTGCTCTCTGAACCCCCCTTTCAGATTATTTGAACAGGTCTACAAATACATTTGTAAAGATTTCAAATGAGATGTTACTCATTGCACATCTAGTTTTGCAAGTAGACTGTCCCTGAGCATTCTGATGCAACTTTAGGCTGACTGAAAATAAATGTGGAAGTCACTGGTCATTAAACTATATAAAACTAATGATGAGAGGAACATAACCAGAGACCTACTGAATTCACTCCAGAATCTGGAGTCATGAACTTCTTACGGCTATTTCTGATCTCCTTATGATCGTGGGCAACACGTGTCCTTTCATGTCTCAGATATAACACAGCTTGCAGTATTTAGCTCAGACATACCAAGAAGATAAATAAGGAAGGCCAAAAAATACTGGAAGTATCTGGTGATTTGTAATTCTTCACTGTAACAGTGCATTTCCTATGACTTTATTGTCACATGAGAATACACGCACTGATAATCAGTCCTCTAGCATTTGTCACATGGACTACACAAAGCTTAACTATTTCAACTACCTTGCTGTCTAACCCCCACATCAAGTTCTTTTTATGACAGCTTTGTTATCAAGGTATTGTTTCTGCACTGATACTTACATGGCTCCCGTAAAACAGAATTACGCCAGCATGCAGGATTATGTAATGTCAACTTTTAGATAGATTTGCAATTCCATGCACAAGAAGTTAAATAAAAAAAAATGAAAATCATTTGGGGCACAAGAAGATCTGAATAGCCTTTCATAAAAATACTTTCTTCCTTTTTTTCTTTTTCTACTCTGTCTTATCAAGACTGTTTCATACATTGAAGTCTGATTAAAATTTAAGCAGACTGGTTTAATGGGTATTTCTGGAAATGCATAATTGCATACTTCTGGTCACCAGCCTTTACTGGAAGTTTGTTTATTCCTGCATAAATACAACTGCTTCGGTATCTTAGGCTGGTTCAATGTACTAGAAGAGATGCTTTATTAAATAATTACATAAAGCATATTGACTCATTCCCCAGGACTGCAGCAATGTATTTCCCCTTTATTTCATGAATTTGTCATGATTACATTGACTCATTTTCAGAGACAGATGTGATTTGTTACCTGGGAACGCACTATCAATTCTATTAAGTATTCGGACAAGATCAAACACAGCCAGGGGGGAGGGGAGTAGAAAGGAAGAACAAAAAGATAAGTAAGCATCATTCCTTTAAATCAGAGATATTTGCATAGATCTAGAAGTGAAAAAGTGATCTATTTTCTTCATGATTATCTGTGTCAAACTTCTCAAGCCATGGACACAAAAATTCCTTCATAAGTAAAAGTTAATTTCCATTTCCTGTTCATTCCATATCTGGCTTTGTTTTGTAAACAATGAAGGTAAGCCTTGATGTCAATTCAGAGACTACAACACAGAAGGCATTAGGCTTTCACTTCCCGGGGAGGGAAAACAGGTACTGCTGGACACTCAGTACACAGAGGAAAAGCAAAGGGGGAAACACAAAAAAACCTGTAACATGAAACCTTATTTTAGAATTGGATATGCAAGTCCCACAGTGACAAGCATGTTTAGTCTCTACATTCTAAATATCCACCTTCTGATGAGGCAACACAGCTTTCTATCCATTTTCCTCAGGACCCATGCCCATTTCTCTCGTTCCTCTTTACAAACTTTAACAGGAAACCAATAATGGTTTACATTATGAGAGGTCTCCAGTGATGGCCTGCTTTTAGCTTTAGTCTCAAAGCCAAGCTTTTTAATCACACAGTGCTTACAAGTCTCCAGCAAGGGCAGGAAATTTTTCCATCTTAACATTCTAAAAACCAGTTTTATTTTTCCTTAAAATTAGTGGTGCAAAACCTGCTCTTAAAACTCATCACTAGGATTTAAAAAATATAAATGCTGTTTGTCAGTAAAACTCCTACCAAAGACAAAACTAGTAGTGATTCAGGAAGGACTTAAATGTTTGGCATTTGCTTAATTCTTAACAGGAAAAAAAAAATAGTCAAATATTAGAAATATTTGGCAGACGGTGGAAATCACAGAAGGCGAATTTAAAAAACTGGATATGAAAAATGGGAATACAAAATAAAATATCTGAAATTAAATTTAAAACATTTAAGGCAAACTACTTTGCTTTCAGAGTACTCTTATCCTAATTTCCCTTATGAAATTCAGAAGAAGAAATCTTGTGTATATATTTAAAATGTGATAGAACTGCAACATTTGAGGGAAAGTCATCCTACCAAGTTCTGACCAGAGATAGAGATTTAGGCTTTTTATATAATACAACAAGCACTTGATTACTTGACTTGGTTGCTTTGAAAGGATGCATTTAATATTCAAATTAGTAACAATATTTCACCTGACTACATTGCCAATAAGATTCTAAAAGTTGAAAAAAAGAACAATTTATTTTTATTTCAGCATTAACAGTACTTTCTATTTGATTTCCCTAGAGGAAAGAATTTGTCTGTTCTAAGTGGATCAATATCCAGAGGAAGAAATGCCCAGGGAAATAATTATTCATAAAACTCTCTTAAAAATTTCTAAGTGACAGAATTTCAAATGGGTATGAACAATGGAAACTGAATAGACTGTTTCACGGATAATACAGTAGAAAAAAATCAGATCATTCTCCTATACTTTAAAACAGTACTTTTTGTCACTAAATTTAGCAAGTAACATTTTAATACTCACAGGAATAGATCTGCTGGATTCAAAATTGACATTTTTAGACTACCACTTTCCAAAATAGAACTGTACTTTTAGATTACTGTCCATCCAAATGCTCTTTTCAGTACAGATTATTGTTTCGCTTTTGTCATAAAGATGGCTCCACGATGTCACACCAAGGAGCCTGAACTCAATTTACTCCTCTTGATGCATGTCCCACTCTCTTAGCTCTGCTACTCCTATAACCTTTGAGAGGCAAATTAAGAGACACCCAGAGGTTCATTTGCCCAAACAAAATAGATGAAACCTCAGCTCATAAAGAGCTAGAAATTGTGCTATAGGTCCCAAACTGGCACCTCAGATGCTCTGCTATGAACAATCAACCTAAGGAAAGTCTGTGTGACAGTCAGGGAAAGAAAAAGATTAAATAATATCCCACAAAGTTCTACCTGCACCTGATTCACTCAGACATGCTTTTAACTATCAGTACTCCATCCAACAGAAATGTTTCCCTGGGGGTATGCAGAAGCTAAGAAATCTTTTCTATGGCCAGAGTTTTACTGTGTTTTGTTACAGAGACCCCTTCTGCAGCGCTTGCTTAAACAAATAGAGCACTCGCTAGCAGCACTTAGTCAAATATGGCTGAAAATGCTGAATTTCGCACAAACATATATTACAAATAGTTTCAAGTAACTGAATAACACTAAATAAAGAATCTACTGCTGATACCTGCATACAGTTGTTGATAAAGATTTAATATGTTGGCAGGTTTAATTTCATTGCCAGTGATGGCCGACGCATAAAAATGGAAGAAGCTGTAGTGAGTCCCCTCCAAACCTAAGAGCAAGCTCAAAGCACTGAGCCAGAATAAATAATTCTTTATTCACTAACTGAGCAACCCTGGATGTCAAAAGTCCTTAGAACAAGAAATACAACCACTTCCCTTTCCTGTCCTCCTATGCATCTTTGCAGAGTGAAACTGCACCTCAAATACAGAAGAAAAACAGACTAGTCTCAGCCATAAAGGAAAGCAGGACACACATTTTACCTTCAAAGAGAAGGTAAAACTTTTTGAGTTTGTCCATGAAATACTGCTAAAAGTAAATCTCCACGTATAATTTGTCATTAATTAGACTTACATACTCGATACTGTGTACATTCATGCAGATTTTCTTTAGTATCTCCTTGTTTTCTGCAAGACATTACCTAGTGTCAATGCACCCCTTGTCTCACACTGGTATCTCCGCCATGTAAATAACCTTTTTTCCTAACATAGGATCCAGGATCTCCACAGAATCATAGAATGGGTTGGTTTGGAAACGACCTTAGAGATCATCCACAGTTCCAATTCCCTGCCATGGGCAGGGACACATCCCACTAGATCAGGCTGCCCATGGCCCCATCCATCCTGGCCTTGAACACCTCTGGGGATGGGGCATCCACAACTCCCCTGGGCAACCTGTGCCAGTGCCTCACCACCCTTATCATGAAGAATTTCTTCCTAATGTCTAATGTAAATCATCGCCCTTCCAGTTTAAAACCATACCCCTTCATCCTATCAATACATGCCCATGTAAAAAGTTCCTCCTCAGCATTCTTTGAAGTCCCCTCTAAGAACTGGAAGGCTGCCATAAGATCTCTCTCAGCCTCTCCTCATCACAGAGGTGTTCCAGTCTTCTGACCATCTTTGCGGCACCACTCTGGACCAGTTCCACAGTTCCATATCCTTCTTATTTTGGGGATTCCACCTGGACACAGTACTCCAGGTGGGGTCTCAGAAGAGCGGAATAGAGGGGGAGGATCACCTCTATTGACCTGCTGGCAAGACAGCCCAGGATACAGTTGGCCTGGGCTGCATGCGCACATTGCTGGCTCATGTCAAGCTTCTCATCAACCAGCACCCCCAAGTCCTTCTCCACAGGGCTGCTCTCAATAACGTCATCCCCCCAGCCTGTATTAAAACCAAGGATTGCCCCGCCTCAGGTGTATGACCTTGTGCTTGGCCTTGTTGAACCTCATGTCCATGTTTTGGCTGTAGCTTTGCATCAGAAAACCTACGATTTGTGCCATTACTTCCATGCCCATAGAAAGAGATAGAGAAAAGACACTGTGAAGAAGTACTTAGTGAAGTGATAGGAAAACATAAGGGCTGTAAGCAGAGTAATTATCAGTTACTTGTGTCATTATGGCCCTCAAAAACAGTAAATGTGGACACTACAGTGCTAGATGATGTACAAATAAAACAGTTTCTGTTGTTCATCTGCCTTGCAAAATTAAATTCAACTCAATTAATCAAATACTAAAATTCCACCTAGAAAAAAAAATTGTTTAAAGAACAGCAATAAAAATTAATTATAGTCAGAAAAACCCCAAAAGAAATAATTCATTTTCCCTTCCAAACAAGATGTAGGATGAACAACTTTAGAAACGAGCTAAAATGCAACTTTCATCCCACCTCCTACGGCTGTAGTAGCACTAGCACTTTAGTAATAGATTCAATTTCCATGATAGTATTCACACTTTAGGCCATTACTTATCTTCCATGTGCACAGAAAAAAAATGCACTTAACCTAAGAATTAAGATTTTTTTTTTCTAGGCTCAAAGGAATTATAATTTACTTTCTATTTACGATCTGTTTTTAAGAAAACCAAAAATATTCAGTATTGGCACAAATCCATTCTAAGTTTTCCAGCACTCTCCTCTCATATGGAACTGCTAAAGTTCAGGCTTCATCTCAATTAAAGGCAGATACAGGAGACTAAAAGACAACCTTTGAAAGAATGGGAATGAAACAGAACATAGAAATAAATTAATTATTTATCCAAAAAAAAAAGGAAGGCAATTAACCAAATTTATCACTAGCATAAGTGAGGCAAGAGCCGTGGAAAACACTGTCTTCTTCCTGGACATTTAATACTGAAGTCAGCTGTGCCACAGCCTGGCAGTAACACAGCAGCTGTGTCAGGTCATTATTAGGACTTTTCGTTTGTCCTACTTGCATCTTCTGATGTTCTCAATTAGGTCTGAGAATATGACAGAAACAAAAACAGCCACCAAACAAAATCCCCAATATCAAGGGAATCCCGTGTCTTCCCTCTGCCAAGTGAAGGGAGTAATGCAAAGGAGAAGAGTGAATGGAGGCAAGTCCACACTCTGGGCAGCAGGCAAACCCCCTCCTTACCCGCCTCACCTTCCCAGGTGCCTCTGTACAATAGGTATGATGCTCTGGAGGTGCAAGACCAGTCAGTAGATGAAGTGGATGAAGGTACATCTACACCAGAGGTGTTGCCAGAGTCAGAAAGGCCCACCTCCAGAATCACAACGACCTCCGTGAGGATGAAAGGACAGGTTATAGCTGTAGGTCTATGGGACCTGGGAAGATGCAACCCAAAGATAGGAGGGAATTGCTTGATATAGTCACCAAGACACTCTCCATGACATCTGAAAAGTCATGGCAATAAGGTGAAGTCCCTGGTGCCTGCAAAGATCGTGGAACAGATCCCCCTAGCAGCTATACTAAGGCACATAAAGAACAGGGAGGTGATTCAAGACAGCCAGCATGGCTTCACCAACAGCAAGTCTGGCCTGACCAACCTAGGGGCCTTCTAGGATGGAGTGACTACATCAGTGGACAAGGGAACAGCTACAGATGTTGTCTGTCTGGACTTCTGTAAGGACTTTTACACAGACCCCAACGATGTCATTCTCTCTAAATTGAAGAGATATGGATTTTATGGGTGGACTCTTTGAATGATGGATTGGTTGGATGGATGCATTGAGAGGGTAACAGTCAATGGCTCAATGTCCCCATGGAGACAAGTGGTGGCAAGTGGTGTCCTTCAGGGGTCCATACTGGGATCCGTACTGTTTAATATCTTCATCAATGACATGGACAATGGCATTGAGTGCACCCTCGGCAAGTCTGCAGACAACACCCAGCTGAGTGGTGTGGTTGGCACTGAAGGACCTGGAAAAGCTTGAGAAGTGGGCCCATATATACCTCATGAGGTTCAACAAGGCCAAGTGCAAGGTCCTGCACCTGGGTTGGGACAGGCCCCAGTAACAAGACAGACTGAGAGATGAAGGGATTGAAAGCAACTCTGTTGAGAAGGACTTCAGGGTACTGGTAGACATAGAGTTGGACATGAGCTGACAGTGTGTACTTGCAGCCCAGAAGGCAAATCATATGCCAGGCTGCACCAAAAGAAGCGTGGCCAGCAGGTTGAGGGAGGCAATTCTGCCCCTGTACTCTGCTTTGATGAAACGCTAAATGGGGTACTGCATCCAGCTTTGGAGCTTCACTCCAGGAAAATCATGGACCTGTTGGAGTGAGTCCAAGACAGGACTACAAAAATGAACAGAGGCATGGAACACTTCTCCTATGAAAAAAGGCTGAGAGTGTTGGAGTTGTTCAGCCTGGAGAAGAGAAGGCTCCAGAAAGACCTTATCATGGCCTTTCGGTACTTAAAAGGGGCTTAGAAGAAAGATGGGGAAAAATTTTTAGCAGGGTCTGTTGCAATAAGGCAGGGGGTAATGATTTTAAACTAAAAAAGGGTAGATTTAAACTAGATGTAAGGAAGAAATTTTTTACAGTGAAGGTGGTGAAACACTGGAAAAGGTTGCTTAGAGATGTGGTGGATAACCCATCCCTAGAAACATTCAAGGTCAGGTTGGATGGGGCTCTGAGCAACTTGATCTAGTTGAAGATGTCCCTGCTCACTGCAGGGGGGGGTTGGACTAGCTGATCTTTAAGGGTCCCTTTCAACCCAAACTATTCTATGATTCTATCATTTCATGAGTTTTCCTACAGATTGCCTATTTAGCAACCAACAGATTAGATAACATTATGTGTACAGGTCAAAATCAATACTTAAACTCTCTGGTTACTGCTATGGTTCCCAGCATAGAGGAAAGCAGATCTCTAGACTCACAAAGCTTATTTTTGTCAGATATCTGTGAGCTTGGTTAGAATTGGGGGAGAAACAGCACTAATCCATGCATAAGATCACAGGGTGGGAGAAGAGATGGAAAGGCTGACTTTTCACTTATAAAACTATGTCTGTGGTTGCCTTGCACATGTACACTTGTTTGGTTTTTTTTTACTTTAAGAGGAAGAACAAGGATAAAGATAACACATACGAAAGTCTAAAGAAATACCACTCTCCACAATATCAAATAAAAATTTACCCCTGACAGACAGCAACCTGCTTCCCAATGTTTCTGATTGGAAGAAGCTCCAGAAGCTTTTTACTTATCTCAAAGAGGAAGAACACTCAATTAAGACTTAGCGTTACTAGCATCTACTACCACTCCATCTTTCCAATTCTAATCTAATCCATCCTATGAAATAGACTATAAAGCAACCATTTAGCTACTCAAATAAATACCATTTGCCGTCTCATCTGACTTTTTGCCTCAGATCAATACAAATATGCTGAATGGGGGAAAAAGAATAGAGTAACAGATCCCTGTCTCTGAAACATGCTTCCCTTTATATGCAATGTAAGCATCACTCTAACAGCAGCTTTTTGAAATAATTCAGATTCTAATATATTCAATTAGCCCTCCTTCTTGGACAAAGGCTATCACCGTATATTATCACTGAAAATGTAATTCAGTGTTTTAATTCTTCTGATCTTACACAGATTGAATGGATTATGTAGACTACTATTCTCTCATGATAAATCATGTCATGCTTTTCAAAGCTATGAAGAAGTAGTTCTGAAACCCAGTAACATCCCTTACTTATCTGTGATTTAACAAAAAGTCTAATCTGAACACTAGTAGCCCAGAAGGGGAGTTAACTGGCATCTTAACAGCCACAACAGAACCTATGGAGTAGATGCCAGGCAGGGACACAGCAAAGCATCTTTCTCTGGTATTCCCTTTTGGAAGGGGCTATCTGTCAGCAGTGTAGATGTCTCTGAGCCACCAAGGTGTATGAACACCTTAAATAGTCTTACAGCAGAGAAGAGAATTTAACTTTGAATGGGTTAAATGGCATAAGAGCTCTGCAGCACCTATATACAACATCAACACAATTTGGAAAAGAAGAGGATTTATGGGGAAAAGACAGCCTGTCCCTTCAGAGGGTAGCATAAAAAAGGCACTTCATTAGTAGCATGGACGTTGGGTTTTTACGGAGGGAAGTTGAAGAACCCTGTATTTGATTAAGAAAAAATAGGCATAAACAAGCCTAGGGAAGCTGCATGCTTTTCAGTGTAGCTACTTCAGTAATTCCTAGATAGCTGATTTGCATTATCATGAGAGATTATTCCAGTAGTAAGGTTTAATTTAATCTAATCTACTGCAACAGTACTGCCCGAGAGGGTTGCCAACAATCTGACCAGCAACACTTTCATTTTTTTCTCTGTCACAACTCATTGCTTACTTTCCAGCTACACCATGCTCATTTGGCACTAAATAGCTTAATTTATTTCTATAACTTCTATACTGTGACTTTTTTCTGGGACTTTTTTATCATAATAAATTTTGTTCTTTCAAAACTGGGTATCTTCTTTGCCTACATGCTAGCTTCTCTCTTATTCATCCACCTAAGTGAACACTAGATTGTTTATATTGAAAACATTCTTCCTTATGATCTTTTACTATGCATTTTTTTCCCTTTCTTCCACATCTAAGAAGAATGATATGCAGTTCTCAATTGGCATCAGCCAACAACTGAACAGAGCATTCCCTTCAAATGCAGATAGCAGTTACTGTTACAGACTCCCCATTTCAGAGATTTATATGGTGGTGACACGACTGGATTCCACTCCTACCATGAGATTTTACAAGTGTCACATGTAATAAGTCATTTTTTTCCTATATAATTCATACCTTATGGTATTATGGCTGAAAACCACAGTATAAAATTGCTCAAGCTGACTCCGTAAAAATATGCTTAAGATTTTGAATTACAATGGCACGTTGAAATTGCACTATTCTTACAATAATTGTGGTATTTTCTTTAAGCCTGTTTTTTGTTAAATCTACTGATTGATGTTTGAACACAAAAAGATAACATTATACCCCAAAGTAGGTGGTATTTCCTTAAGTGAGGAATAAGACTAATTACTGTAAAGGATTACTGTCAAATTTTATTGTCATCATTCAAATGCAAAAGACACTAATACCACATGTTTAAAGGACTGTGTAAATGTTAGATGAATTTTCTTTTCTTACTCAAACTATATTACAGCATGACGTATTGTCTTACCAGTCGAAAGTCTAAGTCAAGTATTCAGTTAATTCATCAATCAGTGGAATTTTTTCTATTCTTGAAGTTCTATAGCAGGTAAAGAAAGTAATTTGTATTTAACTGTATAATTAGCCAGCTGTATACAAAAGCCAGGAGAAACATTTATAACTTAACTTTCATTTGAGTAACAATGGAAGTTCTACAGCTATTCATTCCTTCATTTGTTGAACTCCGTTCATGTCTGAATATGAGATACTATACAGAGGGAGCTGCCCTCTTCTCCCAGGTGACAGGGGACAGGACAAGAGGGAATGGCCTCAAGGTCCGCCAGGGGAGGTTCAGGCTCGACATAAGGAAAAAATTCTTCACTGAAAGGGTCATTAGGCAATGGAACCGTCTGCCCAGGGAGGTGGTTGACTCGCCTTCCCTGGAGGTGTTTACGGTGCAGGTGGATGAGGTACTGAGGGACATGGTTTAGAAATTGGTGGGAATGGTTGGACCCGATGATCTGGTGGGTCTTTTCCAACCTGGTGATTCTACGATTCTATGATTCTCTGAGTGCAGTGCTTGAGCTCAGAAGCTCCTTACATTGTCGTATTTAATTCTATGGCCTTGAACAAAGATGTTAATGTTTTTTCTTTCCTCTGAAGGATGTGGCAATTCATACTTAAGGGCCTCTTGTATTAATTGCAGTTATTAATAGTTGTATTGATTAATAGTTAATGAATTCAAAGTATTTTTGTGGATAAAAATATTCTCGGTGCATAGAGGAAACTGGAATTTCAATTATATTAAAAAATGTGAATTGAAAATATACTAACATTCCAAACTGCAACAAATCCTAAAAATTCTAAAACAGCCTGAAAAACAAAGAATTCACACTCAATTTTGTTTCAAGACAATATTTCCCATTATAAAGTATAATGAAATCATGAACTAAATTGCAAAACGAAAAGTTATTTCCAAATGGAAAAAAATCCAACATCAGTTTTTTAATTTATATCCGCTTGTGAAAAATCGTGATCAACTCTAGTTTCTTATGTTGCAGTTAATCTTATACAGTGAATCACCTTAAAGAAGACAAAAATTATTTCACTGTCAATCTATCAAGAGCTAAGTGATGGGACAGTCCCAAAATTACCCAAAGGCAAATGAGCTTCAACACCCTATATACACAGCTTTTTGCTTCTTCAGCTCCAGGTCCTATGGCCCTTGCAAATCAATTCATCATCTCCATCGTGGCAATTACGGCATTCTTAAAAACAAATTGACTTGTCAATTTAGTTCCTCCATAGCATCCTCAGTGTCTTCTGTGACGTTTCTTTTAACAGAGAATGATAACAGGCAGAAAAAAAACAGTGAGCTTCCACTTGTCCCAGTCTCCCATCACTACAGGGACTTCAACAAAGCCCAAAATCTATTTTCTCCTGTTTAAAATCATATATGGAAAACACCAAGTCAGGAAAATAGCAATTCATATTCTTCATCTCATTCTATCACCATTGTTGACTTTGGGTACCATTTGATCTCCAGCAATTTTTTTTAAGAGTATTTACATTAGGACTAACAAAAATTCCTGCAGCAGCCACGGACACCTACTAACTTCAGTCTCACGGCTCCAGGAGAATTCCCATTAGCAAAATCAAAGTGACACACAGATAACAATTCCATTTGGCTACTTAGAACTTGAGCAATGCAGCCTCAAAGCTGACTTAATTCAACAGTGAAGTAACATGCTCTGTAATCCAGGGCAAGAGACAAGTAGTACTTAAACCAGCAAGTTTGAAAGATACAGAAGTTGACACACAAGGGAATGCTCTACACAACAGTGAAGAAGATGTAAGGCAAAGTCTTTCTACTTTCAAGACTCCTTAAATGTGGGTGAGGTGTCTGTGAGGGGGTGTGGTCCTTCTTTAATAAAAGGTTATCTTTCTCTCCACAGCCAGTTAATGAAACAGCAATCAGCATATACTGTCCTAGATCCTCATCTGATGTGCACTATATTGTTCTGCTGGCATTGCTGGCAAAGCCCCTCAGGTCCTATAAACTAGTCTATGAGCCCTTAATAGAAGTACAGCAATTTACACCAATGGAAACTCTGCTTTAATGATCCTGCAATGATTTATACCAGCTACATGTCAGAACCCACTAGAGGAAATAAGAGATGAACAGCCTTGAAAGGATCACATCAAGAAAAATGTTTTTTTTCCTTGGGCACAATAGCTGGAATAACTAAAACTAACACCGTTATACTGAATAAGGAGATTGTTGCAGAGCTGTAGGAAAAGTCAAGTACCAATTGGCTCCTCATTGTTACAAGGCAACGCTGAGACAGTGAACTCGGATAAATTCAAACTCACACAACAAGAATTTCTCTACAGAACTGCTGCCATGAGCCTGAGAATCCCTGTGCTCAGCACAAGAGTTGTCAAAGTCACTAGTACAGACATTTTCCTCAGGGATGCTCTGTAGGTCACATCACCAGTCTACACTTATGAAACGTTCCTTCAGCAAAATCATCAGCAGGTTGCTACTATCTGCAGTGGGTGAGAAAAGCCTCCTTCCTTTTATTTTCATCTCTTGTCTTTTTTTTTGTGAACTGTTTCAGTCTAAATGTCAGAAACAGACAGATGGCCATTCCTTCCATTGCTTTAGCAGTGCCACAACAAAGTAATATGTGAAAGTCTCACACTGTAATCTGCAGCCTGGGTCCTTTTTATGACAAACAAATATATAAGGACAGGTCTCACACGGCTATTTTGCTTCATCTCATTTGTGTTATTTCAGTCTGTAGCTCTATATAAAATGAAAACCTCTCTAGGGAATTAAGTATCAAACAGCATTATGTTTTTTTCCACTGCATCCAATAGTTTGCCTACTTGTCCTCAAAGTCATTGAGAAAAATACTTTAAATATCTTAAATTTCATAAAAACCTGGGTAGTATATTTTTACAGAAGTAAAGCAGTTTTATGTTTTTATGCAGATATTTCACTTGGAATTGTTTTCTTTTAATAGCTAGGTATTCCTTTATAACATGGGCATGTTTTAAAGGAACTCAGAAAAGTGAGGTTTTACAGGCTAAAAATTAAATACTAAGCACTGATGAAATGTTAATGTATTTTACAGGTCTAGCATATGTCACAGATAAATACTTATAATTAGTTGATGGTTCAGATTTTACAATATGTAATTAAAAAGTGGACAGCTGGAATCCTCTTTAAGATTTTATTAACAATTCATTAACTCTCTCAACTATTTAGGCATGGAACCTTAATACATTTATTTTAGGAATATTTTCTTGGCAACCTGATCCAGTACAAGAATTGGCAGTTAAAACAGGGTGGTATTGTGGCTTTAAGCGTTTGAACGTTAATTTATTTTGCTGGCTTGTAACCAGTTCCCAAAGAAATAAGCAAGCATTAAGGAGAGATATTCAGATTTCTTGCTATCCTTTCTTCTAATTATAGAATTACCAAAACAGCACCTTCAATTGCTTCATCTTCCTCTACAACAACTGCTGCCAAACAATGCCACATAGATCATCAGGTACAAATTTTCTGGTATTCTGAGATTCAGTGAATCACTGCCTGCCACTTGCTTTATTGTGTTAGAAGCAGCTGATAAAATTGTCTTATACTTTCCAATTGCTCATGTGAAGAATTTTTATCAGTGGACATAACCTGTTCTGTCAACAGTGAAAGCAAGAGAACCCTTCCCCAAGAAACTATCTTGACGCACCAGTTCAAGCTACTCATGGTAAGTCAGATGGAGCAGTTTTCCTCAATGCAGTACAGAGGTTCTGCTGTCTGCTTCTGCCTTTCCTCCTGAACTCTGAGGATGAAGAATGACAGAAAAAACCGTAAATTTCTGCCACCAAAAAAACTCAGCCTCTCCCAGTGGAGTTAAAGATGGATCCTTCTGGCTAGTACTCAAAAGCAAACTTCTATGTGCAGTGAGGGCAGCTACTAGAGACATATGTATGCTAATACAATATATTTAAAGTCATGCATTTCTTTCTTCCCTCCCTCCCTCCCTCACACCCCCCAACCATTAAGTAAAAATTAAGGAGTGGAAGTGTAAGTAGTATACTGACCTCATCAACGTTCTCAAATGCATTGATGACATCATACGGCAAGCATGAAAGCAGATCTATCACAAACCAGGTCTTCAAGTAATTCATGCGAATCAGCTTTGGGTCAGAGATCACCTCTCCTGCTGGTCCCACAAAGGTGGTATGGAAATTAAGCACAATATCTACCAAAAAAATTACATCTACAATGCTGTCAACTACTAGCCATGCCACATTGTTCTGTTTGGTTTTAAAGGAGACATTGTAAGGGACCAAAATAGCAGTGTAGAAGGTTAAAATCAAAATGATCCAGTCCCAGGTGGTCTTGAAAACACAATAATGCAAAATTATATGCGGCGGAGTCTTTGGTGCCTCTTGTTTGTACTGTGGGAGGATTTCAGAGCCCAGCTGCAATACCTGTGGTCACAGAGATTTCAGAAGAAAAAGAAAGCATGGTTAATTTTTTAACTTCATGTTTCACATTGTAGATTCTCAAGCTCATTACAACAGTTAAAAAAAACATACATCCTTTAACTCTTTTAATCACCACCAAATGGTAAGCAAGTCAGGATAAGTATTCTGTTAAATCGACCAGCATCTACCTAAGAACAGCTGTTGTTTCTTTTAATGCCATTAATTATTTTTTTGACACTAAGCTTAATACGCTGGGTCTCCAAGACATATAGAGAAGAGACAACTCCTTCAGCAGTCTAAATAGACAAGAGAGATAAATCATGGGCAGGAAATCAGTTGCAAATAGAAATCAATGGCAACACCAGGAACAATATCACAACTTCTGAGTTCAGTCCAGCACAGGGACCACTGGACCACATTGTTTTCCAATATAGTCTATTTAACTCTCCACTGTACTGTATCTGAAATAGTCTTATACTACAATCTATTAGGAATGCATGGGCTTTTGTTCTTCTCCTCTGGGCCATGCAGGACCAAAGCCCATAGATAACTATCATTAGGCTAAATAAACTCATTTTGCACTTTAACTTTTCACTGAGAGAAGATCAGCATCTTCACTATCCGATGGCGTACAGTCAAGTTATAATGCGGTTAGGTCTGAATTCAAAAAAGCACTATAGCCAAAGATGATCTGTCAGCATGTGTTTTAAACCCTGGACCTCAAGCTGAGTACATGCTTCAACTGTTGTACATTATTGCAATCTCAATCAATGCCTACTGTCTTTCCAGTTCTGCACACTAGTGCAAAAAGTGTACAATCGTATTCTTGGAAACTAAAGTTTCTTTCACATACCTATGAACAAGAATGCATTTCGTTACATCTATGGATATATGAGGAAGGGTCCATCTCCAAATAAAGACAAGTTAAATTTTAAAAATAAATTTTTACCCTGTATGCGTTATGGATGAGGAAGATGAAAGTTCACTTGAATGAGATGTGTTTTCTAGTGTCAGACTTGAAGAACTATTTAGGAGAATGCTTCCTTTTTCACATGATTTACACACAGTTCAGAGCAATAGGGAGCAGGAAATTAAACGGCCAGCTTCTCAGGGAAAAGATCAGATAACATAGCTATAATAGGAGGATGTCTTCCTTTCATGCTTCTTATCTCAGCTCTTTTAATGTCAATTATTTTTATCTGCAGGCTTTTCTGAGTGTTTTCTATTATTCTATTTTTTGTGAACTGGTGGGCTTTTTTTCCAACAGATTAAGCCAAAGGGGACAAAAGAAAACAATCAGTTACAAGAATCCTACTTGGACAAAACAGCCTCAGATCAAGTTCCCTGCTGCTTTGAACCTCACATAATCACTTACTCTTGGGCACAACAGGGGTGAAACACTGTCAGATCACAGTCCCTTGCACATGTGTAAATGACAACAGGAGTTGCAAGCCTGCTGACTTTGAGCCCAGTATGTTCTTCAGAAGAGAAGTAGCATGACCTGCTCAGAGAGACCTTCGTGTTAGCAGATTTAAAAAAAAAAAAGAGGATTTAGTATTTTTGTTTCACTGAGTTTCTGGAAGGGCAGCAAAGAGGGAAAAGGAGCCTTCCCCTAAGCAGAACCCTTGCAGACCAAACTAGAAGTCAGACACATCCACTGCAGTATTAAGTACTCTGCCACTCCTGACCCTGACTCATACAGGTTTCTCCATGCTACAAAACCAACCAAACTAAAAGTTTCCTTGTGATGAGAGAAGCTAGAAGCAGCGTAAGACAGAGGTAGTCTTTTTCTGCAGGAGGCACTGCCCACCCAAGTGTAGTCCCTAGAAGCCACTAGTAGGGACTGGAAGAGGCATAGGTTGTGCGCTGATCCAGTGTATGTTCCCTTAAGGACTTGTTTGCAGTCCAGTGACAAATGTTAGAGTGTCTTTTCTACACAAAAGCTTTAGCCCAAGATCAATATTGCAAACACCTCCTGCCCTCCCTTCTGAACATCACAGTTGTACCTGAACCAGTTGGAAAGCACTGAGCTACTACTGGCTTTTATAAGACTTCACATGAGCAGCAGCTCTAACATAAGATCCCAAGCCTGAAGTATGCTTCACCGGGCAAGAAGAATCCTCTGCAATATTCACTCACTGGAGTAACTGATCAGCAAAACCAAGCACTTTCTATCACATAGTGTAAGTTTTCAATCAGCTAACTGGATTTACATTCTAATGTTGACATCTTACTAGAGCGGAGAGAGTGTATCATCCCATAAATGCATAAACCCTTCTTTTGCAACCACGTCTCTTAGAGGTTGGGTTTTTTTGCCCTCTGATATTATATGACAAAGTCAATCATTTTTGTAACCATTCTGTAGCACTGGAAACACAGCTATGAAATACTGAAAAAAAAAATTTCGTTACTTCTTATCAGATAGATTCTTACACATATATACATAAGTTCTACACTAAGAATTGTATAATGCACTCCATTTTGGCCACCACCGGTCTCTTTGTAATACAAGAACTTGTGAAAATCTTGCTTCATCCAAACTAAATTACTGGATAAAGCAGAAATGTATTCCCATATACCTGAATAATAGGAACTAAGGCAAACCCAATCTATGCTTGGAAGTAAAGAAGAGGCTAAATTATGGTGTCCGGGTTTTTTGCTGAAGATAAAAAATAATGCAGTAAAGTCAGTGGAACTGCAGGGATGTAAAACTGAACTGAGTGCAGAGAAAAATAGACTTCTAACTTCAGCTGATTAAGAAAATAAACAACTTTGCTGTTTCAGTGTTCAGTGTTTTAAAATGTCATCAGCAAGTACAAAGCACTCTCCTCTAGCTTGTTTGAAATTCAAAGAGCTACAGCACAGGAAAATAAAAGGATTGAAGTCTCATCCTATTTTTATTTAGAAAGTAAACATACTCTAAACTATCTGAATGGCTAGGAACCTTACTAAGAAGACTCTTGAACTTCCACTACTACCCTGGAGTCTCTGGTTCAACTCTACCAATAGCTAGTTAAAATGACCAGGGGCTATGGCTTTAGCTCGTCTCCAGTCGAAGCATGTGCACCAGCAGCGTGGATGTGAATCTCAAAAGGAGAGGCAGGGACAGGGTAGGAGCTGGGCATCAAGGAATGGTATCAATCACTCACAAGGTGGGGAAAGCCACCTATGGCAAGTCTAGGGTGTCTTCAGGCTTTTAGTTGGGTGGAGTAGAGGCGATAAGTTCTATCCCTGGCTCCCCCTCACTACATCACTAATACACATCTTG
This sequence comes from Phaenicophaeus curvirostris, assembly GCF_032191515.1. Taxonomy (NCBI): domain Eukaryota; kingdom Metazoa; phylum Chordata; class Aves; order Cuculiformes; family Cuculidae; genus Phaenicophaeus; species Phaenicophaeus curvirostris. Next base: position 90,985,338 of record NC_091393.1, on the reverse strand, counting down.
TAAAACCACTCCAACATCATGCTGGCATTGCTAGAGATGAGCTGTCATTTCACAGCTTGAAATGGAAGAAAGTCACTGCCCCAGCTCAGCTATCTCTCCTGGGAAAGAAACTTGGCCTTACAGACTGGGAAAGGTCTTGCAGCCTGCAGGACTGCTGGCCAAGAGCTTTCAAAGGCACCAAATTCTTCTTTTCACTAAAAGAAGAGGAAAAAACCCTATAACAAAGCTTAATTATCTTGGAGAACCCGAGTTCTTTTAGCATTAGGTACAATAAGAGAGTTCAGTGCTGTGCAGAAATAATGGAAGCAGGTCCACAGAGCTTAATGCTAAAGCTCTAGGTTTTCTCAGCTTGCTGAAAATGGAAATTAGGAGAGCTCTTTTCTCCACTTTTCACACCAAAGGCTTTTCTCCACTTTTCACACCAAAGGCCACACACAATCTATTTCTTCACCATCCTTCCAGACACACGCACCACTCCAGTTCACCTGGAGATAGAAAGCTATAACCCGCACTCTCTCTGCATCATATAGCAAAGCCTGGTAGATGCAAAGAGAAGTACTTTCTGTCCTATTCCAAGGTGTTCTTGCTCCACTTCAGCCTCTAGGGAGAGTGGTGCCAACCTGAAACACAATATTTGCTGAAGCAATCAGGTGTTGTTACCCACCCACATGAACTAACTAGATTCAAACTGCTTGTAAAGGTACTTTTCTAGGAGAGAAAGAGACAACCCCAAGAGATGAATATAAAAGTAATTGTGAAGAAAATGTACACAACTATATAAACCAATATGCTCAGCTTCCACCCATGTCCACTGAACAAATATTTCATTACTTTTCTTCTAAATAACTGAAATAGCCTCAGTTTTGGAAGGTTCTTCTCTATCATGCAGCTTTACCATAGTAAAAGAAATACTTGCTTCAGAAAGTTATTAGTGAAAGCATTATTCCAATAATTTATGATTCATCAGCTACTACAGTTGCATTATCTGCATTTATTATTTGTGGTAATGATGCATGATGTTTTAATAGCTCTCTAAAGCTGGAGAATATTATTTCAAGAGCAGAAATGGTAAATTTCATCATGTATTTCACAAGGCTGCATTCATTTTTTTTAATGTAAAAAAAATAAAAAAAACTAGGATGATTTGTTAAAAAATGGTGAATATATCCCCTGTCAAAACTGGTAAAAGTGCATTAACAAGTGGTTACTATGATTTATTTTTAAGACTGCATTACCAAGGGAAAAAAACCCACACAAACCATCATTCACTTTTAGCTTAATCTCTATCTTTTCTGTTTTCAACTCCACATGTTTGCTTTCCCTCACTCTCCCTTGCTTTTGTTTTCATAAGCACTCAGACAAATTGCTATCAAACCAAGAGCTAGGTGCTAAGCCTCAACTTCAAACAGATTTCAATGACAGTTATAAGTATCTTGTAAACAGAGTTTACAAAATAAATGGCAAAAGTTCTTTTATTAAGCAGTGCTGCTAAGCACCATTATAATTTTTCTGCTTTTATTTCTCATAATTATCGTATTTTTTAAATTATGACACAATCTTTTTTACCAAGAACTCTCTGGTAAACATACATAATAGTTAACACCATAGGTGCAGAGGTCATATGCTATGCAGTGACCAGGAAGAATGATTCTTACAATCAGCTCGATCAGCTCCTTGTTGATAAATCCACCAAAATGTACCAATTACTTTATACTCTTTATACTCTCAGAGTTACCTAATTGCCTTGTATTAATTGCATAATCAATTTAAGCAGTTTTCATATGACTGCTATTAAAGATGTTGGGCTAACGAAATCTATACACGCTGACAAAAGTCAGAGGCTGAGGCTTAACAGACACTGCGTGTATTATCTGTGGCCTGTGAATAAAACAAATAAGTTTGTAACTTACACTTTTCTTAAACTAGTATTTCAAGAACAATAAAAGAAATCATAAGCTTTAGTGGCAGGCTCCTGTTTTGTATTTGTACAACACCTTGCCCCATTCAGGTTCTAGGACACAGTGGCTCCTCAGATATTCAACAATATAAGTGATAGAGAACTAAGAGCAACACAAATATTACAATAAATGAATAGCCTTCTCAAGCAAACAAGCTTGATGTGAAATGCCATAATGAGTAGGAAAAGGATTAATTTCAATTTGAACTTAAGATTTCAAATGGGCTATTGCAGACAGGAATGGAAAAGAAGATATTAAAATACAACAGGGAACAGTTAGAGATCCCACATTCAATATTATCAAGAGATCTTTCCAGAATAAGAAGCGTGGCACCCCATACATCTTGAAAGGAAGAAAGTGGGCTTATCTGTATGATTATCTGCACTCTACTTTTCACTTGACTTAAGATTTCTACAGCAGATATACAAAGTACCTAACATCACATCTGGGGCCAACATTCTTCTTAAAATAATGACTGCAATATTCAGTCAACAATTAAAGAAACTCATTTCAGACACGTTAACTACACACTTGCCTTTTATTATTTGTAATGAATCACCCAGCTGTGCCAGTTAAAATAACTGGCAAAGACCAGTTGAGCACATTGGCTTGCAAGAAATTTCAGTAATGCAGAGTCACTTAAGTCCAGACTGAGGTTCACTGAACCAAACAGACCTTTTGCCTTACATTTTACTGCCTACATCTTAGCATCAACTCGAAAGTAATGGTAAACATTTGAGGAGAAGGAAGGATTATTTGGTTCTAAACCTTGAGTAGGATTAGGAGGGAGACTACTCCATATTCCAGAACACATGGTATTCCTACAGTATAGTGTCTATGTGAATGTCTGGCCCTTTCCTGTGCTAGTGTGATCTATACTGTTTCTGTAATTTCAACAGAAATAGGTTTTCCCTCTTGAGTGCATCGTTATTAAATACTGAACAGGTTAGCATCTGCCTGTGGGAATTTCATTGTCACACATGGTAACAGTATAGGCCTTGGCAGGAGTTCTTTATTTTGTATAGAAACTAAGACCTATACAGAGCAAAAACAATAGAGTGCTGACTCCATGGAACCCATCAGTGGCTTATACCACTCCAGCTACACAGGAAGGTTAAGAATTACTGACAAGAGTCACAGCTGCTGCCATGGCATTAACAGCAAAAGGTGACACAGAAGTGCCATGTTATATTGGCCATGCTGTTATTAACACCATATCAAGATTTTCCCTAAACTATTTTTATGCCAGGGAGACCCTGATACTGGCTCAGGAGACAGCTACAGGAAACCTGGGATAGTCTCTCCCCCTCGTGGCAAAAGCCCTAAAACCATTAAGTACTTCAAGGAGACTTCACTGCCTGGAGCTTTTCTCAATAAGAGTCTTAAATCACAAGGTTTCATTTTCCTAATCTGTCTGCAATGTTGCTTGTAGCATCCTACAGCTGTTCCGTCTGCAAACCCAGTAACTTAAACATATGTTTTAACCAGTTTGTAAAGCAGATTTGGCATCCCACTGAAAAAAAAACTAGACATAAATGAATGCAGAGAACAACTGTGTCAAGGATTCTCCACAATTTCCTTCTGTACTAGCCTGGGTTTTTCTCACCTCAATTTCACACAAGTGAATAGTCCAAGAGCCTACTACCATTCAGATCCTCAGAAGAATGGAAACTAAGCAAGAAAGTATTACTTCAATAATAATGCCATTATAAGACTTCACTGAGATGTGGAACACAACACTGTAATTAGGTTATACGAAGTCTTTTGGACACTTATTTCCATTCCACTGTCATGGGACACATTTCACAGCACATGTGCTATGTTCTGAGCTCCCATACCTGCCACTAGGCTTCAGATTTCCAGGACAAGGGGAACAGACAGTGCTTGGCTAATGCAGAGGCAACATACCGGCAAAAAGGAAAAACATTTCTTTATGGTCTCTAAGGGAAAGAAAATATTACCTCAGCAAGTCTTGAATGCTTGTGAACGTTCTCTCCTTTCTGCACACTTGGAGCAAGCTGCTGCAGCACACCTCGGCTGCTTGTAAGGGCACGGGTTAAGCGAGCAAACTTCCCCCAACCTTGAGAAAACATGCAAGATTATAGACGTTACCAAATAAAGCTGCAAATGTACTACGTAAAGCCTGTCATAATTAAAAAAAAAAAAAGTTTAAACACAGCATTCTGCTTTAATACTGACCACAAGGGAGTATAATTCAACCGAATACCAGATAAATGCAAGTCAAAAAGAGGTGTCAGTGTGGTAAAGTAATAAAAAACATTATTGCAGTGACTTTGTATTCAATGGCTCTAGAGGAGTGCTGTTACATGAACTGCATCTTTTGTAACGAAAAACGTCTACTTTACAACAATCTTCTATTGAACCAAATGGCCAGATTTGGATCCCTCAGCACTGCAGAAGACACTCCAGATTGATCAAGACATAAGATTAGAATCACACATAACAAAAACTACAGTTGCCTGTAACAGAAGTGAATCTGGCCTCAAATGTATCAAGCAAAGATCTGGCATAAGCTAGGAAATATACATAAGAGAATAAAAATCAGAACAGACAAAACAAAACAAAATCATTAATTTTATCTTCTCTAAACAAAAGAGGGAAGTATACAAATAGATTTTCTCAAACTCTAATAAAACATTTAGCAGCTTCTGGCAGAGAAGTCATATGCTGAATTTTAATTCAAAATATTTTTTACAGTCATTTCAAATACTCCTCAAAACAGAAAACCTTGAATGACAGTCATAAGCGCTAGTTGTAACTATAACCTTTATGAGCAGTACTTCACCATAATAGAAACTCAGGCAGAGCATACATCTGGATATTTTTGGTTCTCTGAAAGGAAAGAAGCAGTGCATTTAGTCCCAGTCTTGAAAAATGCTAGCACCACCTGGGAACTGTTAAGCAGCCTCACCTCCTACTCCAACCACAGATGTTCAGCACTTTGCAGATTCAGTTCTTAATGAGAACCTGGTTCTGGAAAAAGTACCCTCCACATTATGGTTTTATTACCACAAGAAGTGATACTATTAGCAGTATCTGTTTTTAAACACCAGTCTGAATTTTAGCCTGCGTGTGATCCATGACAAGTACAGGGGTAAGGGTGGTTAAAATACTATCAGGTATTTTGAATGCATCCTTGCTTAACATCTCACTTTGATGGAGTCTGCAGGAACATATTTTGTAATTCGAGATGTGAGTACAGCAAATAAGGAAATTACATGGATCCAGTATCGAACAAGATCTTCCAGGGCAGACCTGAAAAGAAAGCTTAGCGTTTTCTCCTTTATGAATATGTAAAATTGTGCATTTATTAAAGGGAAGGATCAAATTCATCACGTCTCCAAAACCAAGAATAAAACTGAATATCTCCTCATGCCTTAAAGCACATTTTAAAGCAACTCTGTCACCAGTAATGTAATTTTAATAGTAGAATCAGCCATCGCTTGCAAGCAGTATTCAGCAAGAAGACTGAATGATTTCCATCCAGGAAGCCAGAACTTTCATCGTAAACCCATGTGAGATTAGCTACTATACTAAAGGACTATTTCTTAGAGAAACAAATCAACATGACAGAACTTCAAGCAAGGTCAAATAGTATCTCTTATAAACTCAACACAAAGCATTTCATTTCTCATAATACATTTTCATGGAAGGTGGTGGGCTTTGCTGGGTTTGGTGTTTTTTTTGTTTGGTCAGGTTTTTTTAAGGTACATTTATAAATGTGTATTCTTTCTCTACTGCACATGAAGAAATCCAACTACAATTGATAGGCTGAGGCTTGAAGGCCACACTACCTCCTGACTACTGAATCACAGAAGCATAGAATGTCCTGAGTTGGTATAGACTCATAAGGATCATTGGGCTCAACTCCTGTCCCTGCACAGGACAACCCCAAAACTCACACCATGTGTCTGAAGGAATTGCTCAAATGCTTCTTGAATAGTCAGACTTGTGCTATGACTATTTCCAAACAGATCAGGAAAAACCATTCATAATGGCTAATCTTAGAATCATAGAATCATAGAATATCTTGAATGGATATAAATCAGACTGGACTTTGTAAAGCCAACTCAGCTTCAGCAATTTATACCAACCAAAAATTTTGCTCTCACGGAATCACAGAATCATAGAATCATAGAATAACCAGGTTGGAAGAGACCCACTGGATCATCGAGTCCAACCACTCCTATCAAACACTAAACCATGCCCCTTAGCACCTCGTCCACCCATGCCTTAAACACCTCCAGGGAAGGTGAATCAACCACCTCCCTGGGCAGCCTGTTCCAGTTCCCAGTGACGCTTTCTGTGAAGAATTTTTTCCTAATGTCTAGCCTAAACCTCCCCTGGCGGAGCTTGAGGCCATTCCCTCTTGTCCTGTCCCCTGTCACTTGGGAGAAGAGGCCAGCTCCCTCCTCCCTACAACCTCCTTTCAGGTAGTTGTAGAGAGCAATGACGTCTCCCCTCAGCCTCCTCTTCTCCTAAACTAGTTTAGGCTGGAAGGGATCTTAAAGATCACTCAGTTCCAGCACCCCTGCCACAGGCAGGGACATGCCTCTAGATCAGGCTGCCCAAGGCCCCATCCAATCTGGCCCTGAACACGTCCAGGGATGGGGCAGCCACAGCTTCCCTGGGCAACCTATGCCAGTGCCTCACCACTCATGGTGAAGAAATCCTTCCCTATGTCTAGTCTAAATCTGCCCTTCTCCAGTTTATACCTATTGCCCCTTGTCCTATCACTACAAGCCTTTGTACACAGTTCCTCCCCAGCTTTCTTGTAGACCCTTCAGGTACTGGAAGGTCGCTATAAGATCTCCTTGGAGACTTCTCTTCTCCAGGCTGAACAACCCAAACTCTCTCAGCCTGTCCTCATATCAAAGGTGCTCCAGCCCTCTGATCTTCCTTGTAGCGCTCCTCTGGACCCGTTCCAACAGCTCCATCTCCTTCTTATGTTGAGAATTCCAGAACTGGACACAGTGCTCCAGATGAGGTCTCACAGGAGTGGAATAGAGGGGCAGAATCACCTCCTCAACCTGCCGGCTGAAGCAATCAGGTGTGCAAGTTGTGGTGCAACTTGCAAGCCAGCGCTACTACGTTTCCTTGCTGTTTGACAGGACCTCGGGGGAGGGCTATCAGCACCCGTCTATTTCCAGCAATGTAACCCCAGACTGAGGAGGAGCTGATGCTGTTCCAAGAGGACACACAGACACAACCGCCCCGTTTTCCAGCCCCTCGGCGCTGACCATGGTGCTGAAGCGTCTGCAGCCCAACGGGGTTCGTTCGCAAGCAGCAGCCCTGGCAACGCCCTGGAAAGATGACAAGAGTTCGAGCTTCACAAGGGAATTCGAAATCAGTCTGTCTTGCCAGACACATGATGTTTTTAAGGCCAGCTAACACAGACAGCTCCTTTTACCAACTCAAACTAGACTGACGGGTACGGCATTTTCCTGGAAGATTCCAAATTTTGTTCAAAATCTGAGAAAAAAAAAAACTTCAGAGTGTCTGTATTTTCTTCCTGCCATTAAGTTTCCTAAGAATTGGGCCATTCAGACACACCAGAGAGGGGAAGAAAAGAAAGCTCTTCACCTGAGCTTTCTTGCACAAAAGCACTGCCAGGCATCTCTGTGGCATTGTTTGTGGCTATAAATGCTGAGCACCTTTGGGTACCTTCTCTTCCCAAGAGTCATCTTTTGAAAGGTACATCTTTAACCCATTCCTGTCCTCAACATCCCCAAAAAGCACCTCTCCTGTCCTGCATGTTGCAAATGTCATTTCCGGGTGCATAAATCGTAAAATGAACTCTTTCCATGAACGTGATCTCTCTTAACACATACTCTATGTTCTGATCTAAAAACAATCTAACTATATAAGTAAGAGGTCATGTTAAGAGGCAGGGCTTTTTCCCTCGGCTTTTTGAACCTGTGCTGACCTGAAAATGACAGGTTGGAAGCAAACATCCTAACTCTCTCCATATACCGGATACAATACATGGAACTCAGTTTGGAATTACATATGCCATTACGAGATTAATGCCTAAAACCAGGCACTGAATCATTGTGCAAGTGTCCCAGGTATATGAATCTCAGCTTTAGGACAGAATACTTATCTTCTTGCATTGCCTCTTGGGGTATTTTGGGGGGAGGGAAGGAGGAGAGGGGTTTTGTTGTGGATTGGTTTTTTTTAGGGAGTGTTGTCTGGTTTTCTTTGTTTGGTTTGGTGGGTTTGTTTTAGTCCCTACAACAGGGACAAAAACTGTTCCCTGAGCTTTTTTTCATGAGGAAACATGACAATGAATTACAATGAATTACATCTTTGTGATGTGATGTTTACCTCATCAAGACTTCTCTTCTTTATGGGATGAAGTTTCATTTAACTATTTCCTTAAGTTGAAGAAATCATTTTTCTGTATTTTGAGGTGAGCATGATTGACTGGTATTCAGTCCACAACAATATTTATTATTTATTTGTAGGTGGTTATTTATTTCCTACCACTCTCTTCCATTTGATTATGATTACTCATAAATTTAGTCTTCAGTAACTGTGTCAGTTACAGAACCCTTGTTATTAAGTTGCTGATCCATGACCTACGCTATCCCTAGAGTTACAACAAGGAGCCTGCTAGAGAACAAGTTCATTTGTTCATACATCTATTGCTCACACAGAACTGCACCACTGAGAGTAAATGAGGATTCTAGCAGTTCTTGCCTCCACTCAAATCACCTTTGTTTTCTTACATATCAAAGATCACTGCTTACATCCATCATGCCTCTCTGCAGTCTTAATGCTCCTTCCCTTTGAAAGTTCATGACTAAAACTGTCTTATTTTTCCATCTGGACTGGAGAAGCATACCAAAGATTTTTAATATACTCACCACTTCCCCTTCATTTGCTTCCTTTTTTAAGAAAAACATTTCATCTAGACGAAAGTAGAGTATAACTTAATGGAAATATTTCAAACATTGGCTCTGCTCATATAAATACATGTTTAAAAACAGAACAAAAACAGCAACTGAAAAAAAAACCAGACACAAAAGGGAAAAATGGAAACATTTGGAGTTTTCCCTGAATTAAGATGGAGGCAGCAATTAAAATTTTACTTTTTGTGTAGACCTGCTTGTGTTGCAAAGGACAGCTTGGCTGCAAAACAAAACAGAGCTGCTTATGCAGAGGAGATGAGAACTGATGACTGCTACAAAGCACAGAAGGTTACAATAGCTAGAAGGCTAACAAACATTCTCCTACGTGATTCAGTGATGCTGAATTTGATCCCCTTTTTGTATAAAAACGAAAGTATCAAAACCTAAAATCAGGATTCAAAGCATCATTTCCAAACTTATAAAGCAGCATAGATGCATCTTCTGAATACATTCACATTGTATTCATACATGCAACACCTGTTCAGGCAAACTTCTTCCTAGCTACTCAGAGTGCAGGCACAGATTCTATTTGTTTTCATAAAGTGATGTATTCTACTTTATACTCTATTCTCAAACATCTCATACTTGGTGTGTTGAATCTCAAACCAAAAGAGACATACAGAAAAAATGTATGAAGTCCAAATATAGCATATACTCTAAGCATATACTTCAGCTAAGAAGGTGACCTATCACTTCACAAGCCAAATTTAGCTGTGCTATAGCTTGATTTTGCCTGCTTCTTCTATTCAAATAAACCTATTTTTTCCTGATATTTTTAAAGGGACAAGCATACAAGGAAGAGTGGAAACAGGCCACTTAAAAGTATTATATCAACATCACTCACACACTATTTTTAAGATGTTTTATTTAGAATGCACTATTTTTAAAGCTGCTGCATTTAAAAGCAAATTTAGTTAACTTCTATGTAAGTCATAAAATAAACATCTTCTAAATTATCTGACTGAATTAACAAAGAGACTGCAATTAGAAATCTAATTTTTACATGACCAGAAATATTTTTTGGTTTACCTCTTCTAATGTCTGATATTACTAACAAAAAAAATATGAAACAAAAATGGAACTAGGACCTTGATTTGTCTATTTCACCTTCAGATAAAAAGATGTAAAAGATGTCTATTCATTTTTGTGTACAAGTCAAACACTTGTCATTAGAGCACAACACTTCACCCCAGGAATCACTACTACATCATTTGCAGCTGAACAATCATGCTTGTAATTGCCAGCAGGTGACAGAAATCTAAGATATACCACAGCTAAGCAGGTGTAGTCTGACAGATTAGTTGCTCTTTAAATTGACCGTGTTCTCATTCTACAAAATATTTTTCTCTGGATAGATATATAGCATTGATTTTGAAAAACTCAAATATTTTATGCTATGCCACTACGCAAATAGCAAATATGGTAATAAAATACCTGCATTTGCAGGCAGCCTGTTGCATATTAAATGGTCACATGCACAGGAAATCAATTTCAAATATAAACACAGTAAAAGAAAAGTAGTTGATATGTTGAAGGTGAAAGATGGAAAAGTAATTCATTTAAAAATCACTTTCCAGTTCTTTCACTTAAACAATAACTATCTAAGTTCACAGTTTCAGGTTTTCAGATTGAGAGTTCATTTGGTTTTAGAAAATGAGAAACATTCCTGTGAAAACTGCTATCCTTCAAAAGCACACCACAAAATTCCCATGTAATGTTGTATACAGCGCAAAGAATACATGTCTTCAAAGCTCAGGTCTGTAAAAGCAATGATTCTCAGAAGAAGCTAACACAATTTTACCATTTTCAGATCTTCCAGAAATGTTTTTCCCCTCCATGAATCCTACAGCCTACTGGAGACAACTGTCTGACACTCCATACCTGCCTTTTTTCCTCCTCACAGTATAAAATAGAACAAATATTAAAAGACATGGTCATGCATATAAAATTCTTTACTTGCTTGGCAAAGCAGCTCTTCTTTTCCAAGAAACTACACATCTAGACATCAAGCGACTGATACAGTATCAACTCCCAAGATGTACACGAGGAAATTCCAAAGCTAGGCTATAGCAAGTAACTTGCAGAAGAAAGGCAGGTGTAGCGACTAAATTAAGGTTTAGAATAGAATGTGCAGTTTTATTGATATCATGTTTGATATGTGTATACAGCGACAGAGGACTCTTTACCAGCATGAAGCTGATGCTGCTTCATTCATTGTAGGAGATTCAGAAACAATATTTGGAAGACTCATTTAGTGCATGAGCTTTCATACGTAAAGCCACAGCACATGGAGTACAGAGCTGTCAGTGAGTGACCTCTAAATTAGCTCAGTTCTTCTGGTCATCCTACAGCTTTTGGTAGTCACTTAGCCAGTTTCCATGAGACAGATGAAGAAATTTTCTTTATCATCATAGCTACTTTACAAGTTGGTGTACTTATTTACTGCTTATATTGCTTTATAGAACTGCTAAGAATTACCATGATCATTGTAAAAATAGCATGATTTCAAGATGCAAAGATTTTCTTAAAAAGTTAGTGTTCTCTCCTCCAACATACTTGTCTTGAAAACAAAAAAGTTAGTTGAAAGTGAAGGACAAATTCTTTTCACAAGAGTGTCTATCACTACCACATTAAAGCCTTCTGTGAAAGCAAAGGGAAAAGACACAGCTACCACCCTTCTCTAGAAGTCCTGCTTATCAACTAAGTGAAGTAAAGTCCTTCCCTCCCAGCAAACAGATAAGAGCCAGCTTCACTGCATCATGGTCATTTATCTTTGCTGTCAGTCCTCAGCAGCATACAATGAAGACAGGTTAAAAATGGCATTAAAAAGAGAAAAAAATAACCACATAGCTTGGAAGAGGGTATGTTTTGTCAAGGTTGTATTTCGTTTTTCATGGTAACAGGTGTTTCCACTTTGAGAAACTACATTTTTAAAGAATAACATTTTAGGCATAAAAATAAATCAGTTCACCTTCACAGTAAGTTTCCTGTTTAATTTAATAGTACAAATATTATTAAATACTACAAAAACGCAAACAACAGAACATACGTGTTTTTTTACCCCACTAGAGATGCAAGTCTGTAATTCTCCATATGGGTACAAAAAGTCTGTTTCTGACAGGACCTGAACCTGAGTGCAAGTTTATGCTGCTGTCACAGCTAATTCTGCATCCAGGTTACACTCAGCAAAGGGTTAAGAGCAAAACACAGCAATGCTACTTCACTCACCAGGATAACTTAAATCTGATTCAAATTAAGATGATGGGATTCTCTTCACATATGTTAAAGGAAACTAGTCCAGAACTTTAATTTAGGAAATCCCATAACAATGGTAAATTACATCAAGACAGGGAGAAAGAAATTATTCAGATCTTTGCTAGACTTAGACAGGGTTAATTCCTCAGTTTTTGCATACAGTGTCAGGCATAATTTGTACAGGGCCCAAAATCCTTCAGTTACCTTTAACATTAAAGAGGCTGTTTAGCAACATTGAGGCTGTTTAGCAACACTGTGACTCCTTCAAGGCTACACTGCATTGTTGACTAACAATGAATCTAAAAGGAAGAGCAAGTACACTTTGCTTCTTGAAGCACTCGGGGGTTTCACTAGCAATACCAGTGCAGGCCAGAGCCAATTCCTTTAAGTAAATAGCGACCATTTCTTCCACCAACGCAGATCCTGGTGGCAAAGCTACAAGCTATTTTAACATCTGATTCTTTGGCTTTGGTATTTAAAGGACTTCAGCTCTTTTAAGACCAGGGCAAATAAACTGAAGAAGCATAAATATATAATTGTGAAAAAGACAAACCTTTACATGAATCATCCTCAATGGGCTGCTTGAAAGCCGTTATGTCATTGAAAGTGCAAAGAAATAAAACCACTTTATCCTGCTCATTTCGAATTGGAGCAATTTTCACAAAGAACCAGACAGGTGTTCCTGTAAACAAACATATCAAAAAGTTGGTCAGTGGTAGGCAGAACAGTAAATGTGCTAGTTTAGATGATTACACTTCAAAATCAGTCATTTGTAAATGTTACTTTAATGTTGGGGTTTTTGCAAACACCTATTAGAAAAAATGACAAAGTAGCTGACAAGACTGTTAGTTCAGTTCTCTACTCTGCTTCTGATTAGCTTTTTGATCTTCAGGAATCCCACGCTCTTTCTGGTCTTCATCTGCAAAGTGAATACTTCAACTTATTAAGTAATTTGTGATCCCCTGAAAAAAGGGCAAAGGGTAAAGGGTGCATGCAACAGAATCTCAGTAGTTCTGTGCAAGACTTGAGAACAGGCTAACGGTGCCTAGATCACGACCATGATACAGAGTCTCAACTCAAGAGCACATCCGGTTTGGTTGACCTTATATTTCTCAGCAAACAGGGAGGACCATCCCATACCCACAACATTAGCCTATGCTAAGTTTCAAGAGCCATGCTCTGTGACCTCTGGTCTAGCCTGCAAATTCTCCCACCCAAATTACCTTTTGGCTTGCCTTGTCCTAAGCCTGCTTGCAATCACTCTAGTGTGACGCAAGACTCCACTGAATTCAGGAGAGAACAAGCCATCAGGACCAAATCACGGGCAGTGGATGGGAGTAAGTTTCCCAACTAACTACTGCAGTAGACGAGCTACTAAGGAAAACTGCTTGAGAGATTAGAGCCTGCACATCATAGAAAAAGATCATCCCAGATAACGACCCTTCAGATGCTGCTGTCAATTTTCCTTGACATCTATCCACACAGATCACCTTGAGGAGGGAAGCTGTCAATCAACCCTGCCTTTCTAGATTTCTGTCAGTTCTGCTGGGGCTGCTGAAAAGACCCTAGTGACAGCAATGAAGTTACACGTAACAAGACTGTCTACCACTCTTGTTTCATAGGAGTCACCATGCTGATTTTAGCGATGTGTATAAGCTGACTGGAAGGCTCTGAAAAAAGCAACTGGGTCCCGTATGTCATAACAGGGCCTGCTTGATGGCACCATTTTTAAGTCTTCAGTCTTAACTTCAGACATAAAAAAAAATGACTACTAAAACTGTGAGGTACATAGCAATGAGGAGATTCCAGGGTCACCATGCCTGGGCCTGCAGGGAGCTTCATTTTTGTACATGAGTTTTCAGATTGTCCTTACATCCTCAATGACAATGAAAAAACTCACCACTTTGCAGGCATAAGTAGTAAGAGTCAAGGAGAGGATTCGGGCTTGCTTGCTTTAAAAAGCCAGACTAAACAGCACCACATGATTTTTGTCATGCATGTAGGAAAGCCTTATTTAGGAAGAGTGACCTTAGAAGACTATTTATTTCCTTTCTCAATCACAGGACCCTTCTATAGGCTAGAAATCAGATTCTCCTTCACTCAAATTGTTCAGTATTTCAATACAAGTACTATATGGTATATTTCATGTAATAGTTATAACAAGAGCCACTTGTGCTTCCTTACTGTCTAAGGGTCACAAGGAAACCTCAAGTAGTTCACAAATTACTGTTCAGCAAAGCAAACAAATGCAGCTTTTTTTACAACTAGGTTCATATAACAGATGTTGTTGCTACCAGTGTCTCACCTGACTGTTTCCTAGTTTCTGTGCTTAGCAATCTTTTCTGGCCACAGAAAGCCAGGATATCTCAAAGACCCATGGACAACTTCCATAAATGAAGTTCAACTCAGAAGGCTCCCACTGTGTCTGCATAGCACAGGCAGTTTCAAACCCTGGCTGAGATTCCACGCCATATGTACAGCCACCCCTATAAACAGCAGGGTATGCGATGCATGCAGGCCTCAGCTAAAAAGGAGAGAAATCCAGATGGAATCACTGATTACCATTACTCGAGCATCCTTGTATGGCAGAAGTATTCAGGGGTCAATATATATATATATATAAAATAAAGATTTAGCATTTCTGAACAATCATTTCCAATAAAGTATGAGCAAACAAAAATGCTAAATGCAAGAAAAGATTCAGTAAGGTGACTGTGCCAGTAAAATCATCACTAACTTGCTAATGAGCTTAGAAGATGCTGCCACAAAGCAGCCAACAGCAAGACAGTAACACTTTTCACACTACCCTTTCTCAGGAACCCCTAAAATTGCCTATCTCCATTTCTTCTTGACTGCTTGGTTTTCCCCATCTTCACATGTGAACTATTCCGAGGTTGATCAAATCTGTATCTTGCTTTTTACACAGACTCCTTGGTAACTAATTGAACTTTATTTCACCTACTTCAACACCCTTCACTAACAATGCAACTCCTTAATCACACAGGATCTCCAGCTACAGCCTTGCTTTTTGATCTCCATCTACATGCAACTACTTTTTTATCAGGGATTTTTTTCCCCTCCTCAAACTCACTTTGTATTGTTTTGCTATTTCAAGTTGCATTCATTCTGCTGTGGGCTGCTTATAACATTAACCCTCATAGCACTGAGGCTGCATTACACACACAGCTTTATCTCTGCCTCTCACAGCCATAAAAACTTATTACTCTGCTTTTGAAGATGCTGTACACATCACAGAAACAGAAATGATGCAGTTCACCTTCTCATTCTGGCTATTTATTAGACGCATGTTGTCATCATCTTTTTATGATTATGGTATGAAACATTGTTGCAAGATTTTTCTAACATGTTCTGGATGCAGCAAGAGGAAAGACTTTTCCTGATAACCTGTAGAAGGCTGCTGCTGCAGGACCAGGAGCTTATATCAGCAGGGTTCTTACTTTCTGACTCCCTTGACTTCCAATCCCCTGCTGCATTATTTATAGTAAAAAGGAAAACAAATCACTGTTTTACCTAGAACCAAGTGTAGAACCTAGTTATGTGCCCCACAGCAAATGAGAAGAGCCAGATATCCTTGATAGCTAAAAGTAGGTGGGTTTCATGACTGTCACTGTTTGGCACCCTTATAATTTCCAGAGAGTCAGTGTGCCACAAACTCAGTGTATTCCAGGGCAGAACAGAAAATCAAGGTGGCATAGGTGGTCTGCATAAATCACCTTTCCGTTTCGGTCCTACACAGTAACACAGCAACAGCAGAAATAAGTAGACAGAAAATTCTGTCAGGCCATGTATCTGCCTCCACAACATTATTCAGTATTTTTCCCTGCAGTGTTTTCCCCATCATCTTGTCAGTCTCTTTCATGAATAGTAGACAAGTGAATATAAAAATACAACCATGAGGTTAGTGCTCACAGTGCTGGGTTACATGGGCTTTCCACAGCGCTCTGTAACCAGGAGCTTATTCATAGCAGAACTAGGATCTAAGCTGTGGGAACACTCTGAAAGGCTCAGACAAGATGTGGCTGTGCTCAGCTTTTTTCCTGCATACTAGTTTAATTAACATTAGAATTTTACTTTTCAAACATTAAACAGTTTATTTAACTATTAAACAGGAAAGCTTAAAGTATAAACCACTTATAAATCAGGTCGGAAACTAGAGTTCCAACCTCCTACAGGCAGCCCTCATACTCTTGGTGTCAAAGCGGATGTCCTGGCTCAACTAGACAATCACTACTGGCAAAAGGCACAAATAAGACCATTCTAATGAAAAATGTCATTTAGATTCAGCCTATGGGTTATTCAGGCAGTGAAACTGCACCATGTTTCAGAGTTCTCACAGCAAAACAAGAGTAACTCTCCCATATGCCCCCAGTCTGCATTGATGTACAGCCATGCAGAAACTGTTTACCAGTGTTTCCAACAATACATCTACTTTCATTTACATTTTGTGTTCAGTCCTGGCAAACTCTCCCGCTGGTGAAATTCAATGATAATGCCAATGCACAAACAAAGAAGTAAACACTTGTGAGCCACGTTGGCTTCTGTTAGATTTGGAATCAACACTGGAGGAATCCAGAGTTTATCTAATGGCATAGGACCAATCCTGCTAGAAAAGGGAATGTCACTTCAAAGCTGGTAGAGAAGCAGCATGAAAAACAGAGAAGAAACTAAAATCTACCATGAACTTCTGACAGTAGCTGTAGGACGAGCCTATCTTGTGACACTAAAGTTATGTAGCTAATTCCAGAATTAACAGATGCAGCTATCAATAGTCTACACTGGCCTGAGCACAGAACTTACTGTGGCTTTAAAGGCAAGACAATTTTAAGAGCTGTGATTCAAATCCCAAGTCTTCTCCAGACTAACATACAGTAAATGTCTCCACACCTTGTAATTTCCCATCTGTAACACAAACACTATCTCTTTCCTGGTCTTGTGTGTTTCAACTGTGTTATGTTCAGCCCCTTGCTGAGCCGGAACACCTCTCCTTTAGTTTTCCCTCCTGTCAAACAGAAATAGGCTATAATGAAAATCAAAACCACCGTCTAAATATGCTCTTTCTGTATCCCTTGAAACATTTAACCAGTTCAGCTGTTTTTCAGACCTACAAAAAGGGCATTGTTTAAATAAAACTGCATTATGCACTTTTTATTTCCACAAAGTAAAATCAAATTTGTTTATAAATACGACAAAAAAAACACATTTTGACAATTTGGCTGACATCTTCACTGCCCTTAATGAATGGAGCAAGTCTCCTCAAAGCAACACAACCCCTGCATTGCTTGATAACGTCTCAAACCGTCATCAGACAGGTATTGCCCTGGAGGTAAAGAGTCAAGCAGTGTGGAAATGGAGTACGTACTGTGTCTCCACCAATTCCTACATACAGTGATGCAGACAGCAGGACTTCAGTTATATAAAGAGCAGAGCTGACCAGCAGAGCCACCCCTTTTGAGGTTTCACTTATGCCTAGGTACTTAGTATGACATTGTTTCTCTCTATCCCACACAGATCAAACAGTTTGTCCAGTATCAAATTAGCAAACCAGCTGATGATGTCTGATCAAGAAGGGTTGCGCAAGCCACTATACCCACACAGACTTTAACTAGCAGCACAGAGGAGCCCGAGACATTTGACCATGCAAGACAAAGAGCAAAATTTTTCCTACATACTCTACCTTCTAGCATACAGTGTGCACTGAATGAGAACAAACTAACTCAGTATGTGGCCCACCCCTCTGTGCCAATACCAATAGAGCTTAAAATACATTTCCAGCACTTTAAAAGCTGTTACCTGCACGTTTTCTCCATCTGGTGCTGCTATGCTCTGGCAGCTAATGCTTCTAAAGGTCAGATCTTTACATGCTAAGATAAGGAAAATCAATTTCAGTCCCCAAAGGTGGACTCACTACACACAAGGGTTATCCTACGACATTGAAACAACACAAAGGTTCAGCACACACTCTTGTACTGCAGCAGTGTTGATACGGTTTACCTGATTATGAGTTCTCTGAAGAACAGAAAGTGAATACAAGGAAGGGGAAGACACAGAGAAGCCTTGAAATCTTTCCATTTACCCCAGATAAAACATTTAAGGATTACTACTGGGTAGTCTTACTGTTCTGCGTATGCTTGAGGAGATGACAGCAGGTCTTGCTTAACCACACATTTGAAGATGACAAGATCAATAGGAATTATCAGTTTTGTGAATCCAAAATACTTAGATTTGACCTTGCTGGAAATCACTGAGCTCATGCAGATGGACTTCACAGAAGAGGAGATGCAGGCATGCATACCGCTTGATAAATATGGAGCTGGATTTCAATGGGAGGCTCAGGAGGATACAGGCGACTTTACTTCAACATTCTTACTCTCTCCTGCTTCTGGCTCTATGCAATAATATGGTATAGCAAAGGTTTCCAACGGGAGACAGCAGAGGCACAGTACACACAAAATATAAATGGCTTTAAAAGGTTTTATCCAGTAACAGTTATGAGAAACTCTCCCTAGTGATGGTCAATCACAGGTCCACCACCCTGAAGTGACTTTAGCTCTCTATAAAATACAATGGGGGTGTTTGTCTGTTTTTGACCTGTGTAGAAAGCACTGGTCCCCAAAGACAAGTGCAAGTAGAATTTGTCAAATCACTATTTTGAGCTTATTTGACATTCTTTAATATCTAAAGCCTTCTAATACACTGTGGGGATTAGTGCATGTGTTAAAAAAAAGTTAACAAACAAAAAAACTCCACACAGATATTCCTAATATAATTTTTTTTAAACAGACAATCACCCAGAAAACCAGAGAAGTGAATCCCAGAACAAACTGAAAATTAATTCCTGCCTTTGGGACTCTCACCATAATGTATGTACTCAGAGAAGAGTTTTCGTTTATCCACATCACTTTGCAGTGAGCAAAATAATTACGTACAGACAAACCTTTGGCTGCTGCCATTCCACTGGCCCCACCTGTAGAAACCTCTGAGGAAAATAAATACAAAAATAAATAAATGTGTCTTATCTCTCTCTGCGGAATATAAACAATGAGAATGTTTTTGCTCAGACAGGGGATGCTTGAACACTCAGTAACTCTTCATATATTTTAGTTTTGAAGAGTCTAGCCCACTTCAGATATTTTTTCCACTGAAGCAGATGAAGTACGGCATAGAAAAGTTGGTTAGATTTCAAAAGGACACCACCTCTTCAGAGGCAGACAGAAGCAAATAAATTTATATTCTTAAAAAAATTTACTTCAGTAATAAGGGAAGAAAGCACATCTAGAAGTCTGCTTTTGCACTGCTTGTAGCACAGACCTATGTTGTAGATGGAAAAGTAGGCAATGAAAATCCAAGTTTAATTTACTCAGCCATTTTAATTTATGAGGCTGACTATGAAGTATAAAAACCTAACAAATGGCTGTCAAAGTCTCATAAGAGGTTAGATGTTTAAGCTGCATCAGTTCAAATAAGCTAAGATATGACTAAGACTAGAGACAAAATATTTCCTAATACATTAGGCCATATCCTTCCATGGTGCAAGTTAACATAACTCCACTGATTTCAATAAGATTTAGCAATGTTTTGATTTTCCCATACAAAAATAAACAAGAATTCAAGCATGACTGTACACTCACATCTAATCAAACAATGGAGCTGAAGCTCTCGCATGAAATTACTGTCAACCTGTCTGTTGTCATTTTAACAGCCCAGATTAAAGAAAGCTTTCACTTAGTCTTCTCCCAGGTATGACCATAAATTCCCACTGAATGGAATAGGAAGGCATCAGAGCAACAATGACAAAGATCTGGTGGTCATGCACCTGCTTGCTCCAATTGTTTCCAACTAGACCAAAAGAGCTCTGCGTTTCTAAGCAGCAATATTTCCAGAGACTAACAATGATCGTCAACATATTTGCTAAGTAATCAAGGGCCTAAGCCAAAGGAATCATCAAATCTGTTTCACATCTTACCTTCAAGTTCTAAAAAACAGGGAGGATAGTCACTTTTGGGTGGGGGGAGGGCTGGACAGAGAAAGGGGAGGCTGGGGTATGGCCAGACAGAGAAAGGGGAGGCTAGGGTAGGGCCAGAAGCCATAAATACAAACATGATGAAGGCAGATTTTATTATTCTGAACCACAGCCAATGTTGTTTCTAGAGCTGATACTGTGAATTGCAATGAAGCTGGTGGATATACTGCACCTATCAACATCTGGATGGGGTATTCTTATCAGGCAACCAAGTAAATACTAGCACCCACCATGGAGAGTGCCATGTCAGAAAAAAAAGCATAATGCTTCTAGTAGCATTATTAAATGCCTCTATCTATTCTTGACATGTCTAATGCAAGATCAGGACATAACTGTTACTCAGAGAAAGAGGGATGACTTTTGCTCCTTAAGATACAAGACGTAGACTGATCTGCACTAGCAACAACGTAGCTAACTTGAAATTCCTGCCTTGTTTTCCTTTTTTATTTTTCCTGAAAGGACACAGGTTGTATTGTTAAAATAGCTAGAAGTACATTAAATGTGCAGACTGTGGAAAATGTACCGATTATTGAACAACACAAAAATGAAACAAAAATTTGCTATTTATCATGATTGTTAGTTTACTGGCAGGGAGTGGGCAGGTAAAGAGCAACAAAAAATATTTCCTAATTTCCTAATTCCTCAACTAGAGACATGGAAAAAAAAGAAACAAAGAGCAGAGAAAAAAAGATGCCTAACAAAATTCAGGGTCCCTTCCAAAACCCTCAGACTGAGAGTAGGTTGAAAAAAATCATGTTTATTGCCCAAGCAGGCAACTGCCACAGTTGCAGGCAGAGGTAGGGTGACCACAAAGGACAGACTACTTAACATTCTGGCTGCTAAGTAACTGGTAAACTAGACAGTGCTTTTCTATGATGTGGCTTATTCTGAGAAAAAGCTCCAGGACATCCTCTTTTTGGTATTTTTCAGCTACAACTCTCTATTATTTATTTATTTTAGTGTTATTAAACAGTCTTGGTAACAGTAATTAACGCACTTTTAAAGCTACAAATCTAACAAACCCAAGAGCACGGTGTTCTGTTAAACTTAAAAGCAAGCTCTGTGCTTTCCTTCTTCCCATGCCTGTGACCCTCACTGCACACAGCAGAACCATCACAGCTCTGCCTTTTGGCATGTCACACCACACAGCTTCTGCACAGCTGGACTTTGTTCTGGGCCGCCTCTCCTCAGGGAAGTGCACAGCAGGGCAGGAAACATTCCCCACTCCACAGTTACCTTGCTTTAATTCCGCGTAAAAGACAGAGGCCCCAGGCTCTACTACAGGCCATATGCTGCAGCAATGACAGAAGAGTTGCTGCATAGCCTTTTGGTGCCAAATCACTGTTAACTAAGAGAGAATTCCAGACCCTCCTGGATCCCATGACTGCAGCTTATTTACTTGGCTTTGGATGCATAGATGTGAGCTGCATATGGTCCCTATGGCCACTAACTGAGATAGGAACAGAAATCAGCTTTAAAAAATAGGTAGAAATAGGAGGCAGGTAACACTAGAAGAAAAGAAGCAAAAAGAAAGGCCATTCAGATAGCACATCCAGCTTTTCCAAGGAGCTGGACCAGCAAAGCTGTGCTCCAGAAGAGCCTTAAGCAATGGCACTGTGTCAGATGTCATGATGCTTTCAGCAAGCTAAAAAGACAAGAAAGATACTGGAAGAGAGACGAAGCAAAAAAATCTCTCAAGGATTTTGTTATTTTCTCTGAAAGACAACAAAAAACAATTCCATGTATTTTGGCACCACCACTTCTTAGAATGACAAATTAATTCAAACAGAAAACAAGCAGCTCCATACATCCACAGGTCAGTACTAGCTTTTAGCTTTTGTGAAATACCTGTGGTTCTCTTACCAAACTCCATCAGTACTAGCTAGTCATTTCAACAGAAACACCAATAGTTCACACATACAGATAGATTGGATAACCTTTCCCCAGAAAACTGGCCTTTCTAACAAGAAACAAAGCAGCAATGAGGTTAACTGTCAAAAATTAACATCACAGCAGTTTATGATATATTTTCTGGTTAAAGTCCCCCACGGCCTCTAACATAGAACTGATCAAATTGATCATCACAGCAGTAATGGGAAGGAGCTGCTAGCAGGGTTCTTCTGCATCCTGTACACAGACACTACCAGTTTCATGATTAGAAAGCAAAACTGTTAAGACCAAAATAAGTTACAGAATGTAGACTGTCAGCTTAACATTTAGCCAGGCTGAAGACCTCCATGTATTTACACTTCAGGTGACATTAAGTACATGAAAATAACTGTGCCATGTAGTGCACAGTAGATGGGGCAACGAGTTTTGGCCAAGCAGTTCATCTGCTGACAGGTGCAGTTACAGACAGACTAAAATTCCTAGGAAAAAAATCATATCTCAATTAAGGAATTTTTGTCCAAAATGAAAGACAGTTTCATCCAAAAACGTCAGAAGTAATTTAGCTTCTAAATCAAAAGATGGGTTCTTCTAATTCCAAAACTACAGTTAAATACTGGCTTTGCCATATCAAATCTTCAAAGATTGAAAAAGTATGCTTTCCATAATAGAAACCATTTGCACAAACCTAACATATATTATAATTTCTGATGGAATCTTGAGTGTTGTCTTAAAGCATCACACATAAATTGCTCTAAATGTCAGAACAAATTAGAAAGCTTCATCTCTCTCTCCCTGAGTGACTTTCATCCCTAATGTTCTCATTTCTCCCTTGTAGATGAACTGGTAGAACTGAGGCTTATTTAGCCCTAGATAAAGCATTGTCCTCCAGGCTGACAGACTTGCCTTACTCTATAATTTAAAACAACTTTACACACCTATATCAACTACTTACTGTTCTTCTTGTACATCAAGATTTCGAAGGAGTTCATCTCATAGTTCTCAAATGTTTGCCGGACCTTGTCAATTGTATCTTTGTCTGTCAGCTCGCCATACATAAAACTGCAAATAAAGTGAGAAATTAAAGTCAGATACTAGACAAAGACACAAAGCCATCTATTTACAGTGTGAAAAGGACCTATTTAGAAATAGCCCTCCTTGATTTTGTTTCACCTGGAAAGCATATTTGACAGATGCAGCCCTAGGAGAAAAAAGACAAAACTGGAATAAACAGATTACTTGTCTCCTCAAGCAACAAGCACAACACTACAAGCTATTTAACAGAAAATGAATCTGTTCTCAAATACCTGCAGGTGCTGCTTTTTTGCATAACTTCTGCTCTGTGATATCCTGATAGCTTGCAAAATCCATCGTTGCTGTAGACAATGGGCCAATCCACTATCTGGGCATTACCCAAGACAAAATTAGTATCTGTTTGAAAGAGGACATCAGTTAGACATTAGACAAGGCTATGGCTGTATTAAAGGAAATACTCATTTTAGGACCCAATCCCAACTGCTTCAGTGCCTGCACAGTTTTTCCCAAATACTATTTCCACTGCAGTCAACAGGATTATTCCTGGTTTTAATTTTAAGTAAATTCTTCCTTTAAAAAATAGGTTGATTTCTCATGCAAAGAATGTAGTTTATGCAAATAATGTTCAGGCAGGTAAAAATCATCTCATGACTAGCAGTAGATTCACCAAACTGTTTCCCTCTGTGCCACAAGCACTGATCCACCATGACACTCAGTATGAACGTGAAGCCTCCCACACACAGCCAAAACAGCACGAGTGATATTTCTCCTCTCTGAACGTAGACACAGTGGCTCCTCTTGACACTGTCTTCAAAGCTGACCACACAAGCTCAAATACTTCTTGTGTGATGTGTTCAGCACAGCACTCCAGACTAGACACCGGACAATTAGGGTTAGTACTCAGACCAGTAGAAAGAAATTTTTGTTTGCTGTACAAGCCAGGAGATTCTATTAGTAAGGAGAAAAAAAAATCCTGAGTGGGATTCACACCTCCATTCTTATCGGATCCATGCAAGCTACTCTTTTTTTATGATTGTGACCTCGTTCAAATGAGGAACATACTCAATGCTGGACCAAGACACTGCTTTATTCTGCTGCTTTGGCTCTTGTGCAGTCAACCAACTACACCTGGGTCAAGACAGACAGCAGTGCTGCTGCTTGGGCACTGGGAGACAGGAGAAGGCAGTGGCTCCTTTCACAGCTGCAAAGATCCCTGGCCTTTAAAAGACTAAGCAGCCATATGAGATTAAAAAACATACACACTTAAGGGGAGCTTTTAAGGGACTCCACTACGCTGTCTCCTTTTCAGGATTTACTCCCAGCTGCTCAGAGATACATAGCCGTCATTCACGGTTCCTGCAACCAAGAGATACAAACAAGATATTCTACCTATTAATTGCAAAGAGTTTTGTGTGTGTTAACTTCCCCTTTCAAAATCTTTTGTCCCGTTGCAAACTTCAAGTGGATTTAAATAAAACATTCCTGTAGCTATCTAAATCCACTGCCCAATCCCATGACCATGATCGAGTGTATCTTTATACACTCCTTAGAATGAAATACACCAGTAGTATAACTTCAGGACATTTTAACTGCTTTGTTTCACACAGCCTCTTTTAAATACCATGGGTTTTGCTTGGTCGAAGAACTTTGTTCCAAAAACAATACATGTCTTTTACCCCTTCCTATGAACAAGTGCGCCAAGTCATTTCTAATTGCTAAAGCAAGCGCTTTTGAGTGTCTGTTACAGACACTGCATTGCACTGTCTTAGGATGTTTTTAAATTTACATCAGGAAGTACAAAAAATGACCAAAAAAAAAAATGCAGATACAAATGTTAGGCCAGCTCCTGCTCTGATCTAAATGGGATTATTTCATGTACACATTCCTTCACCACCTCCCCTTCTCAAAAGATAACTTGCCCTTCTCTCCTCTTCCTCAAGAGCTCCTTAATGAACTTCTATCAACTTAAGCAGTGACCTTCCTTTCCCACTTAAACCTCAACATTGTCTTTGCACAAATAATCTCTTTTTTATTCAAAGCTATATAGGGCACTTTTCTGATGACCATTACTGTGCAAATCCTACTTTTTTCCAGCCTTACAATGCTTCTGTGAGGGAGGACAGCACTCCTATCCCCTTTTTACAGATAAAATCAAAGCACTAAATCCACAAGGGGATTTAAGCACCAAAAGGTGAGACTGCTACAGCTCAGCCCCTAGATGCCCAGCTCTCAAAAACTTGGAAGTTGGAAGCACCATGGGTAGTCTCGGCAAGTCAGAAACAAAAAATACTAGCACAGCAAATTGAAACCTGCCCAGGTTAAACTATAGAAAACAATGAAAAAAGTGGATATCTTAAGGTGTTTGTTTCCCCCCTTTCCTATATTACATATGGTACCAAATATTTTAACACAAACCCAGTTCCCATAGACAATACTCGAGAATCTTAGCCACTATTGCAGGAACTAAAGAATCACATTTACATTTGCCTGCCTTTTGGCTCAATGAGGCCTGATTTTTTTGGACTGGTAGTTTCCAAAGGACACTTAGAGAACATGCAAATATTTCCCTATCCCCTGACAG
The DNA here is from genome assembly GCF_032191515.1 of Phaenicophaeus curvirostris. Classification (NCBI taxonomy): domain Eukaryota; kingdom Metazoa; phylum Chordata; class Aves; order Cuculiformes; family Cuculidae; genus Phaenicophaeus; species Phaenicophaeus curvirostris. The sequence goes on along the minus strand of NC_091393.1, from coordinate 90,959,646 downwards.
TCTAGCACCTTGGATGTTCTTCTATGAGATGTGCGGCTACCTGAGGGCAGTGAAAGCTCAATCTTAATTTAAACTCCTAAATGACCATTCTAACCATCAAGCTGCCAAAGAGAACAGATGCCAACATCCTCGCCACGTGAGTTTTGAAATCAGTGTGACTTGGCTGTATTTTATGCATCCCTACTAGGTAGCCCTGTTTGCCTATATTGGTGGAGTCTCTCAGGGAGGCAGAGGTAGAATACTTCATCAAAGAAATCAGGTTGGGTTTAGATGTGAGTTACAACCAAGCTAAGAGATCTTCAGGCACACACAAAGCTTTAAAGGCAAAAACTTGGCCATCTATCAATTCAAATAGCAAGTCAGAGGTTTTGGTGAGCCCACTGTTTTATAAGTGTGTCTCATTTCTAGCTAGTCACCACTTTGTGCATCTTTACTCTTCTTTCATCCAGGCTACATAGCTTACAAAGACACACAAAGTGAATACTGAAGTTGGATTCATTCTCCGAAGTCGGACTCATTCTCCGAAGTCAACACCACACCCCTGATTCATCTTTGGGCTTGCTCCTCCAGCTCCACTGCCACACTTATTTAGTGCTTACCTTGGGTGATCCCTAGATCCAAAACCAATGCCCTGCATGGATCAGTTCTTGGGAACTCTCCATATAGCCAAAAGTCTGCAGAGAAGCCATTGGTCCTGGCGAACACAACAGATGAGAGAAACTGTAGTGCAGCACCATCCAAACTGCCAGGCCAGAAAAGAGGTTTCCAACCCACCACCTTCTGCCAGCTTTCCTTAGGAGGTTACCAGGCTCAGGGTGATCAGTTCCTTTGATCCTGATGTTGTTCCAAAGAGAGAGACAACCTGCATTGGTGGTTTCTAAACCTCCTGTATCCACCTATTTTATTTTTTTCCAAACCTGCTGTGCCCTAAGAGAGTGGTCACAGAGTGGGCTCTTTGCATCAGCAAAGAAAGAGGCTGGGAGAAAAACAGGAATTTCTTTCCAGTTACTCAGTGCTCTTCCCAGATCTATTTAAAGACAAAACGACAACACAAAAGCAGTTCTGTGCCTATGCAGAGAACACATCTGCATTTCTTCAGAAGGAGTGTCTCAGACAATGGTGTTTTGCCTGTGTGAACACTGGCAAGACACAGCATAAAATAAGGACTCCCACTACTAACTCCCCTGCATAGTTTATTCTGACAGATAACTGGGAGGTATAAGGGCTGTTCTCATTGCTATCATTTACATTCAATTGCATTGACGTCCTTGACAATGTGCTGCTTGGAGACAGCTCATAATCTGTTAAACAATTGTTCCTAGGATAACAAAATATTAAATAACATCCACCGCGGCAAATATTGCCTCTCCGTCTGCAGGGACATGGGGTCCCGGAGGCCAGAAAACAGCTGTGGCTTCGTTGCACAACAAGCACGAGGGATGCTCTAGCGTGCACTTTGAGCATCACAGGGCAAAGCCTCTCGGGGACTCTCAAGTTGGTCAACAAGGCCAGGAAAGGAGTTGGTCAGAGGAAGACCATGAAGAAATCCACTGTCAAATTCTCTCCAAAGACAGAAGGTAAAATGTACATGTGTTAGCTACAGTACTAAAACTATTTAGTGACTTGAGACACATCTTTGAAAGGACTCAAAGGACTCCTTTCCCTAACAGGAAATCAATTTCTATCACGGTCTCAATTGGGTTAGCAGTACTGTCTGGCCCAAGGAGAAGCTGTAAGCATTGCCTGCCCTTCTTACCCGCTCCAAGAAGAACTAAGCTAGAAACTGCACAGGGAAGACCTGGGGTTCTGGCTTGTGCTGCACAGAGCACATCATGCAGAAACACGTATAAGAACTGAGTAGCATCTCAAATGCAGCACAGTTACTTGCCTAAGTTGGGCAGGCTCCCATCAAAAGGGTCTGCAGTACTGGTGACTTTGTGAAGTGCCCCACTTCATATTTTCTAGCCTGTATTTCCCAAAAGTTCTGCTCACTGCAGTATATCCTCACATCAGTCTTTACACACTCAAATGTCAGACCCGTTTTGTATTATCACTTTAAACTAGACACAGCTGCTTTAAAGCAACAAGAAAAACATTTTAACTCCTTCCAAACCATAAGAATGGATTTTGCTCAGTCACTGAAACCAGTACATTCCTCCACTCACAAAATACACCATCAGAAAACATTTTTCTAAATAACAGTGATCATTTCACAACAGTGACAGTAAGTCTCTAGAACACTCAGCTTCACCAGAACTACCTTATCTACTGAATGTTGATGTTACATTTACTACTATGCCCAACCAAAGCTCAAACCTCCAAAAAATGTGAGGTCAAGAAGCACCTCACAGATACGTATATGGTCAGGACTAGCTGACTGAGGTGAGGTCACCTGCTAGAAAGAGTTTGGAGCAAATTACTGAAGAGCTTCCTCGCCACCATAGCACCCATAGCATCCCCAGCCTCTCCTCCAAGGTGGACCTTGTCAAACCAAGCCCCTCACCTCTTTCCAGAGGCCAGTACAAAAGTCCTGTGTTCCCTGCCTCTTCAGTGACACGTGGGCTCTGTTCCAGGACACACTGGTCAGAGACCAGCAGCCAAACATGCTCCCACGCATGTTCCTACACTGCTGCCTGCACAGAGGAAGCACACAGAGGAAGCTGACCAAGAGGAAAACTCTGATCAGTGAGTTGTAGCACAGGTCTTGGGAACAACAGAGGCTGGTGCTCACTGTGCTTTCAGATTTGTCTGTCAAAGCCCCCCACAAGTATGCTCAGGGTGGTGCAGTGCACAACTGTAATTTAAATATATTAATATATTTTCCCACAGTCACCACACAAACACAAAACTCAAGAGGTTTACTCCTATTTTATTCCCCTCTTAACAAAAGGGGAATTGGGCTCACTGTGGTGAGAAGACCTGTTGCTCACCAAACTTGCTCATTCTCCCATCAGTCTCCAACAGATCAGAAATTGCCTCCTCATTCCAGACCACAGCCTTCATCACGTTGGGTGAGGACACAACCGTGGTTATTGAGAATAGCATGTCTCTTTTTATCTTGTCTCAAACTCCTCCCATGGATCTTCAGTAGTGCAAAACTAGATCTCCAGTATTACAAAGTACAAACTACCATAGCAGAACTAAAAGAACTTCTTAGTAAACAGGCTTCTTACCCTACCTGTGGTCACTGGGGTTAGCAGTGGGGGATATTGTTCCATTAGCTGGGCATAAAGCAGCACAGGTGCTATGTCACCGCCAGCAAAAGAAGTGTGCATAGGCAAAAATCATGTGCAGCTGTCATGACTAAAGACAGTATCATACAGTCTGAGTAAAAGACACAGATGTGTTTCTAAAAAATTCAAGTATTTACAAACTTGTGACTTTGCATAATTTGGATATGGTTTCATTTTTGGTAAGGAACCAAACAGAACATTTTTTACAAGGAGCCTGTCAAAATTACTACAGTCAAACAGCTCATATCATGCTTTTGCTTTAACAGTCTGCATAGGATAGGTATGTATGAATTTTTGCTCATGTTTAGACTTAGCTTTGAAAAGAAGTAAAAGCATTTAGTCACACTGATTAATTCCATTGTTCAAATGTAACTTCTGAGATCAAAATATGGCCCTAAATCTGTACAAATAAGTCAAACTGAATTTCAAGCACCCATTCAATCCTTTCTTTGCATACACAGGATTCAAGGCTCGCACTTCAGGTAGGAAAGACGCAGGAACTAACCAAATTTTCATCTCAACAGAAGAGCTGTAACTGTATTCAAAGCAAGTACAGAACTGCTCAAAGAACTGAAAGACTATTCACATGGTAGAATAAAAGTATTAAGACAAAACTCTGCTCTTCCACCCACACCCTCCCATAGAAGTCCATGGTGCTACATAGATACACACATCTACTCAGTATTTCTTTATATTCATTTCTAGAGTGGGAGTCCATTAATTTTTAAATATCCCATTGAACAACTTGATCACTCTATAGAATAAAGATATAGCAGACTAAAAATTGTACATCCTTAATACCAAGACCAAATTATTTTAAGCCATAGGCTCACTCTAATACAAAGCAACATAAAACCTTATAGATAGGTTCATTTTGGCTTACATGTGTTATGAAAGTCTTATATAACTATTTATTTTACAGAAACAGAAATTGATTTAAAAGCTCCTTGGCTGCTACAGCATTAACACAATCCACTAAAAGCAGGCATTTCATGCTTTATTCAAACATGACTTACACTGTCATGTGTACTGCAGAGCACAGGCTGAAAAGAATTACTAAAAAATGTATTTCATCATACTTATCACAGATAACAAAAGAGACAATAAGTTAAAAAAAAACTTCAAGTGACTCAGTTTGAGTCATGACAGAAAATTAATGGCAATTTCAGCCAGCAATATAGATTAAAACTACTGGTTCCATCTTAACATTTGTTATTTTGCATTGTTACAGAAAACACTTCACAGTAAATCCCTACCATGAGAAAAGTTAAAATTCAAAACAAAATATCCTTCCAACACTAGTAGCTGTAAAATCTTCATAATTACCTGTATTGTTAAAAAATACAACAAATTAGTGCAGAACAATGGAACAAGAATGGCTGAAATTGAAAGTGCACAGAAGCTGTCATATGTATTTTATGCATACCATCCTTCTTCACCTGTCCCTGAAGCACTGTCCATACTGAGAAATTAAATTTTTTTCAAAAAGGCATTCAGACAAACGTCAGATAATTCTAGAAACTAGAAAGCTCGTCAGCTATAAAAGCCATATGCAAAACCACTGTTTAGCAGTGAGACTTCACCATTTAATTGGGCAGGGTTTTTTCCCACCCCATCTGATCTTAAAAGAAATCCAGGAAAAATCATATTTTAGTTGCACTGATTATATATGGGTCTTCCATCACTTTAAAGAAGCCATGATTTACTGATTACAGCTATAGCCATCAAAAGCCTTAAGAGCATTTGACAAGACCTAACGGCTCACTTTTTACTAAGAGTTACAAAAACGCATTAACAAATTCTCCAATGAAAGGTTTCGTTAAGATTTGTTTTATGATCTTGTTCTAGGATTTAATTCAGAAATGGACTGATACATTGAATTATCACAGTGGAACTTCTTGAGCTTTCAGAACATTAATTTTAAAATACATTATCTATCATAAGTGTTGTATGTCTTTTTCTTACTATCAATAAAAGCCATTTTAAGGAGATCAGGTTGTACATTAAGTGCATAAAGATGAACACACAAAACTAGAACCTTCTGGCCTAGCAAAGCCAGCAAAAAAAAAAAAATTATATTCAACGCAAAAAAAAACCTGTTAATAGTGAATAGATATTTTGATGTACTGACCAATGGTATGAAAAACACAGATCAAAATAAAAGCATCCCCACAGTTGTTAATTTAGAAAATAAGGAAGATTGTTTCATTCTCAGTTTAGGAACATGTCCTTAACGTGGAACCTACAAGTCGTCCCCTTGTGGTTTTGGAAACTCTGCAGCTTATGTGGCAAAATGCCTTGTTTTAATCAGTGCCAACAGACAGACCTATGCTCACGAACTTCACTCAGCCAAAAGTGATTTTACAGGAAATCTTGAACAAACTGGGTCTTGGCAGGATTAGACCCAAAAGGGTACAGACTCAAGTTCAACCACTGGATGCCAGATTTGTAGATCAGAACATTCACTTTGCCTTGCACAGGGCAAGCCATAGTGATGGGAAGAGAAAACCTTCTATACATACAGCACCATCCTATTACTAATTTAGCAGGTTTCCATGCACTTTTTGCAAGGTGTGGCTCTGGTTAAGAGCTTCCAATACAAAAGAAGAGACACATTCTTCAGACCAGAGCCCTCTATTCCATTACATTTGCTTATCTTATGCTGACATTAACCATTCCCCTCACCTCTGAAGTCCAGAAGGTGGACGAGCAGCATGGAGCAGAAATCCTCCTGCATATCTGCCACAGACTTCCAAGTCAGGCCATTTGGGATCTTTAAGAATTAGGACAGCTTAACCCAAACATTGCACCTCATGAGGAGTACCTCAATATTGCTCTTCCCTGTGCACAGTTAACTTTCTCCTTTTCATTACTTTCACATGTAAACCAGTCACTAAAATGCATTTCCCTAATCAACAGAAACTCACTAGATGGGACTAGGATGAGATTTACCTGTAGCACATGGCTTCTGAGATGGTCCTCTGCAAATAACAAATTTCACCCAGTTTTGCCTTAAGATTCATTAAAAACTATGGGAATTAATGAATCGTCAGGAAACTAAACGTATTCTATCAAAAGGAAATAGAAAAGCATACTCCACCCCAAAAATGTGCATGCTAATTTCAATGACAACAAGAAAATACTTTCTTGACGAGTGATGCTATTTACCAGAAGTGTTGCATTAGTACGAGGTACCTGAGTGGTGCCCAGGACCTGAATATCCTTGGCATATCACATATGGAAGAGTGACGCAGAGCTTGTCACGTTTATATATATATATACATATACATATATATATACACACATGTTCCCTACCAACATAACAACTCAGTAGTCTGAAAGTGATCGGAGCCTCGATACCCAAGTTCATAAGCCCTGCCTTTGGGGAAGCACATCTGTACTGCTTCTGGACTCAAATCGCTTTAGCCACAGCCACATCTGTCTCTCCGTACCATGCTGCTCACTGCTTTAGTTTTTAGAAGCAAGGCAGGCAGGGCCAGGCTGCAGCAGACACAGCACTGTCAGGTTAAGGATCCTTTACAAATATTTCCTTTAAATTAACATTTTATTCAAGTGCAAAAGCATGAAATAAAACTCACTTCAGTTCTTCATTCTCTGTTAGTTTCTTTTGCACTTCTCTCTGGCTGAACACAAAAGAAAGGTCCTTCAGTTTCAGAGCTGTTTATAATAAAGTTAATTTCTCTCCTAGGTCTCAGGCAATGGTACAAGGTTAGCATGCCCAGGTTGCAGAAAGTTTACTGTACAGCAATTTCACAGTCTCCAATGGAAGTAATGTCATAAATCATGGAAATGTCTTTTATTTTCAGGATTTGTGTCTGAAGGTGCTTTTTCTTTCCTTCTACGGGGAACTCACTGCATTCTCCATCAAAGGGTGCAGGTTTGCTTCCATACCTGATGTTGCCTTAGGATGTTCCCAGGGGTTTTAGTGGAAGCAAGACTAAATCCACACAACTCTTATGCCCTGTAACCTCCGCTTCTTCCAGCCTCCTTGTTTTGTCAATAAATCAGAAAAGCATCTATGACTTCCACTGTAAATCCAAAGCCCTGTAAACGCAGGGCTTGCTTTTTCTATCCTGACAGATGCACAATTATCACGTACCTCGGTGAGAATTTTGATCAAGGAAGGACTGCAGGATTTACCAAGCATTTACATAAATTGGAAAGTATTTTTGCCTCCAGTTACTGATAGAGCATTGGAAGATCACCAAGAATCAGTATTCTCTATAACGTACTGCACCATCAGAATTGGGTGCCTTGGCCATGACCCAAGTTTGCAACTGTTATTATTATAGCGCTTGTATACTGCGGGTGTATCACATTACCCGAGAAATACATTAATATCACATTAGCAGTAACCATCAGGGGCTAGTAATCCTTTACATACTGCTCTGTTTTTACAGCATGGGCTCATTTTCTGTCCCCACTGGGTGTTCTGGTCTTTAAATATTTCAACGCTTCAAACAAATTTTTGTCAACGAAGCACTACATGCAACATTTATTTTTCTAATTTTACATGGCTAGTATAGAAGGACAGCTTTCAAACACCAAATATAAGACAAGCAGGATTACAGTGCCCCTTATTTCAAAGAGGAAAGAACCTTCACTTTTCACTCTTCATCCAAAGGTGATCTTGTGAGAAGAAATCTCAGGTGACCAGATGAAGTCCACAGGTGTCAGCGGATGGATGACACTTAATATATTTTTTCCTCTGTGTGCTATCATCAGGCCATCCTATCCCAGGATGGGCTGAGAAATTCCCAATTCCTTCTTTACTCCAACGCGTAGGGAGGAAATACTGCACAGCTTCTAAGCCTAGTATAGCTCTTTTGGCTGGCATTTAGTGCATGAGAAGTTGTCTCAGCTTATCTGCAGCCTTAGAAGAAGCTCTCATCCCTATTAACTCTAACAGAGACAATTCAGACCAATGAAGTTGGAGGTGAGTCTTGCTGCAGATGGTGCAGTATTAACACAAAATACTAACCCTAACAGGAAAACCCTGAACTTTCATGCCTACATACCCTGCTATCACCTTCAGCCATCTCAGGTGCATCAGTTTACCAGTCACACATCTAATACGAAAGGCTGTCCAAAGAATTCCTAGTTAAACTACTGGTAAGCAAATGGTATAATTAGTGCTGTCCTTAGAGTAAGAGAGGCTGCATGAGCTCTTCCAAAAGAGGTTGCATGTCAATTACTTTGTTATTACCATGCCTTTTATACTGAGTTAACACTTCCTGCCCCAAAATGTAACAGACAGCAAAATCTGTTTTCCTCTGTTTACCTGCGACTGTCGATACACGTCCTATACAAGTATCTTGAAGTGAAGCACTTACTCAGTGTCTGTTTCTGTTCCATGACCAAAATCCTCTCCATTCAACGGGAACCCACCCCAAACTAAGAACATTCCTATGTCTGTATCAATTCAGTATCTGTTGGCACTACTTAACTTGCTTGCATGTGCCAGCAAAAACAGTTTGACAACAAGCCCAAGGCTTATTTGGCAAATCCCAAATGGCCTAGATAGTTTCATTGTGGGTCACATTACTACTCAACTGAATGAGACCAAGAAAGGGGAGCCAAACCTCAAGCTTTATGGGCCCATTTGAGCTCTCATCCTGTGGGTATCCCAAATCATCTCAAAGGCCAAGTACGAGCCAAGTCCAGGATGAGACAGGCAGCAAGGAACCAGCGTGTTTCCATACTGCCCGCACACTGGCCAGCACAGCTCTGCCAGACGAGAAGAAAAAGGAGACTGTCCTCATCTCTTGAATGAGATGGTAGTTAGAAAAGGCTGGTAGCCCCATGTTAAAACTGATCCATACAGTATTCGTATGTGACAGCGTCACATTTACAGCAAAGCTGGACTGGGTCCAGCAAAAACTAGAAAGCACATTACAGAAGAAACGGGCTGAGTCGCTTCCCCGAGCTCCTCCTAATACGCCTGAGCTGTACATCGCTTCCTACCAAGCTTATTCTAAAACCTTGTATTGATTACAGCCCTCAGGACTTGCTGAGCATTTGGAAACGGAGCACTGTCATTTTACCTGTGCTGGCTAGCACCACGCTCTGTTATGACACCTTCTTAATAATGGAGGAAGAGAGGCAGGAACAGAGCACAGCTTCTGCTGCACGACTCCCCTCGAGTCCAAACCTCAACTGATTTATTGCACTGAGGTTTTGGCACTGGAAGTCAGAAGAGAAAATTGGGTTTTCATGAAGAAAATAATCAACAAACTCAGGGCAGGTTTGAGAAAAGCTTGAGACAACCGGCGTTGGAAGATTAGAGAAGCAGCCCAAATGCGATGAAATGTAACATTTCATTTTTTTAAAAAAAGAGGGCACTATAAGAACGCTGAGGATTTTTTTTTTCAGGAATGCAGCTCCCAATCCCTTTCTTTCTATGAGAAAGTTGCAGAGAGAAACAACCTATAAAAAGAACCTCGCAATTTTATGTGAAAATATGGCCTTATCAAAGACTGTTAGTCCAATAATAGTGACTAATTGAAGAAAAGAAAATTGAAAACCATACTCTGAATAATTTGAGTTCTCAGCCGCTTATCAAGAGGGTCAATTGTCTTTCTCTTATCAGAACAGGCTGTATTTTTAATTAAGTCGTCTTGCCTTCACAAGGAGCTCGATCATGTGTGTTCTCCATCACGCTGGAAGTTCTTAATCCCTTAAGTAACCCGACTCAAGTCAATGGGAGCATCAGAAATGGCAGAGCTTGTGCTCCCAGCCCTGAAAAGATGCACATGCCCAGGTTTAAACAAATACACGACCGCTCGCAGGGTCTCAGGCTAACCGAGGGAGCGCGTTTCGCTAAGTCCCTAAGTGCCAAAAACCCCCAAAAATCTGGATAACGCTCACGCCTGCAGTTGTGAGATTCGAGGCATTTCCCACTCCACAGTTTTCCCAGAGAAAGACCCGCAACAAGAAGGAAAAGAAGCACCACGGACGCCTCCCCTCGGCCCCCAAAACGGCGAAGCGGCCTCGCCGGGGGGCAAATCTAGAAGTCGCAGCCCCAGCGAGCCCAGCCCGCAGCCCCCCGCGGGTCCCAGCCCCGCACCGGGCTCGGATCCAGCCCCGCAGCTCCGGCCCCTGGATGTCCCGAGGGAGCGGCGGGGAGCGCTTCCCCCCCCGCCCCAACCCCGTTGCCTCCCTTACCGTTCGACCTCCGCACGATGTTCTCGAGGAACGTGTTCTGGGGCGCCACCAGCCCTCGCCTCCCCCCGGCCATGGTGGCTCTGCCCGGGGGAGCGCGGCGCGGAGGCTCCGCTCTAGGTCTGCGCCCGCCCCGCGCGCTCCATGCCCCCGCCGGGACCGGTAACGGCGGTGCGGCTGCCGCCCGCCCGCCCGCCCGCTCGCCGCCTCCCGCGCACCGCGGACCCGACGACGACGACGACGAGGAGGACGACGGCGCCGCCGTCCCGCAGCGCCCCCTGCCGGCCGCCGCCGCGCCGCTCGACGCCCCCCGCCGCAACGCCGGGGCGGCAGCGCCACCGCCTGGGCGATGGCTGAGGGGGCGCCCCGCGCGCGCTCCGAACTCCGCGCGGGGCCGCCCCTCTAGAGCGTGTCCAGAGAAGAGGGTTGAGGCTGGCGAAGGGGCTGGAGAACAAGTCTTACGAGGAGCGGCTGAGGGAGCTGGGGTGGTTCAGCCTGGAGAAGAGGAGGCTGAGGGGAGACCTCATTGCTCTCTACAACTACCTGAAAGGAGGTTGTAGAGAGGAGGGAGCTGGGCTCTTCTCCCAAGTGACAGGGGACAGGACGAGAGGGAATGACCTCAAGCTCCACCAGGGGAGGTTTAGGCTGGACATTAGGAAAAAATTCTTCACAGAAAGGGTCATTGGGAACTGGAACAGGCTGCCCAGGGAGATGGTTGAGTCCCCTTCCCTGGAGGTGTTTAAGGGACGGGTGGACGAGGTGCTAAGGGGCATGGTTTAGTATTTGATAGGAATGGTTGGACTCGGTGATCCGGTGGGTCTCTTCCAACCTGGTTATTCTATGATTCTATAGAGTCCAACCATTCCTATCAAACACTAAACCATGCCCCTCAGCACCTCGTCCACCCGTCCCTTAAACACCTCCAGGGAAGGTGACCCAACCACCTCCCTGGGCAGCCTGTTCCAGTGCCCAATGACCTTTTCCATGAAAAATTTTTTCCTGATGTCCAGCCTGAACCTCCCTTGGCGGAGCTTGAGGCCATTCCCTCTTCTCCTGTCCCCTGTCACTTGAGAGAAGAGGCCAGCATCCTCCTCTCCACAACCTCCTTTCAGGTAGTTGTAGAGAGAGGTCTCCCCTCTGCCTCTCCAGTGCATTGGACTTGATGATCTCAAAGGTCTTTTTCACCCTAATGGTTCTATGATGTTGCCACCTAACATCAGAGGCTTTGCTCCTGGCCCCCATTTGAGAGCCTCAACACCGCCCCGTGACAATTGCTGCTTGGTATTGTGTGGTCAAACTGACCAACAGCTCAGTGGAAGCAGCGAGATGAACTATTTAAACATACCCTTTGGCAGGCGTTAAACTATTTATAATATTTAATATACAACAGTTTTTCATTCATGGATTATACAACTTTGTTCTTTCCCCCTTACTGATCTCACAGTAAATGGAAAATGCTCGGATCTCTCCCATCTAAAGGCAGTTTCTCGCTGGCAGGGGCATTTACTTGCTGTTAAGTGCAGCACCTTTGAGCTCCGTATCTCAGGGCTTATTCAAGACATGAGTGAATTTCCACATGATCACTTGTCTGGGGAAAAGCTATTTCTCACAAAGTGAGCAAACAAAGCATGGCAAAGACGATGGTCCGTGTCACTCAGGGTTTTTAAGTGCTAGCACTGCTCCCGCAGAATTTTGGCACTGCCTAGCTAGCTCTCTCCTGGGCAACGGTTGGGCCACCGCCAGGAACAGCAGCCAGCTCCAGCGCAGCTAGGCACACGGTCCGGTTCAGCTACGCAGCATGGCCCACGGTCGTGACCATACGCTGACTGTACCCACGCACAGCAGCAAGAGCCTGATCTTCCTGCCACTGACCTGCTGCCTCCCACAGCGCTGTTGACTGACCAGACACACACTATGTATTGTGGAGAGATAAAGGGTGGAGGCAGATAAACAACTTGGGGGCTACACGAATGATGGTGAGGGGCTCTTTATCAGGGAGTGCAGGGATAGGATGAGGGAGAATGGTTTTAAGCTGAAAGAGGTCACAATTGGATTGGATATTAGGAAGAAATTTTTTACTGTGAACGTGGTGAGGCACTGGAACGGGTTGGACAGAGAAGTCGTGGAGGCCCCATCCCTGGAGGTGTTCAAGGCTGAGTTGGATAGGGCTTTGAGCAGCCTAATCTGGTGGAAGGTGTCCCTGCCCATAACAGGAGGGTGGAACTGGGTGATCTTTAAGGTCAATTCCAACTGAAACCGTTCTATGACCTTCATTGCAGCAGAAGCTACAGGCTAAGTCCCAGAGCAGACTAGTGCCAGCAGCCCCTCACACAGCCAGAGCCCTGGGTGACTCCTAGAACCCTGGAATGGGACAGCCCTACTGTCGGGCACATGAAGGAGCTTTTAAACCGGTCGTGAACAATATACTGGCCATCCCTGAATTTGCTGCCAAACGTTAAGAGGGAAAAATCTAAGTGCCTGGACTTGCACAAAGACTACCAATTCTCTCCAAAATGTCAGATTTTGAAAAAATCCCATGGAAGCATTTATTTGCATCTTTACGCATCTAAATCTATCCTGAACAACTGTATGTAATGAAGACCCCAGGTTATTTAGTTCCTGCTAGCTTCAGCAGCACAGGCCAAACCCAAAGAGATCTTAAACTCTCGGTACTTACCCCAGAAAAATTGTAACTACAGCCTTTAACAATGAATTTACACAACTGCTAACAAACAAGGCTCTGAAAAACTGGAAGACTCTCATTATTTCTTAAAGCCACTATGCCAGAGGGCTGGGTAAGTGCCTGCTATCTTAGCTTCTGCCAGGCTCTGCAGGAATATCTATGACTTGGAGACATCTGGCAGCTGGCATACATTACAGAAACTTTGAGGCCTTTACAGAAAAAAAAAGATTTTAAACTGAATCAGCAAGTACACAGAAGTGAGCGAAAAGGGACACAAAGTAAGAAAGCAAAACTGTGATTTTTCTGGAACTCTCATAAAGCACAGGCTGGCTGCAGTGTATGTTATATTGCGTGGTCCAGTCCCTGACTATCTGGCTCCAATTACCTAATTTTTGAGAGCATCATACTTAATTCCACAAGTTCCATATCAAAGGTACCATTTTAGCTAGGTTGGGGGTTACATCTTCTTTGTAACATAGCAAATGAATAAACTCTTACAGCAAACTGAGTTTCTGCTTTAGAGTTTCTCCATACTGCAAAATACAATTCCTGATTGTGAAGGAAGTTTTTCCACCATGAGTGCAGAGGGACACTGTGTTAGCGTTCCACTGTGGTTTTTTTTAATTCTATACTCATTTTCTTGCCATTATTGGTAAATTTTGCAAATAATACAAAGTTGGAAGCAAAGCCCCACTTGAAGCACTGCACATACACTGTCCAACTTCATTATTACATGATTACTTCTCTCCAACTATCATTTTTTTGGAAAACTGAAAACTGGGATTGCTTAATTTGCTTGAGCCTATGGACAAAGCTTAATACCTGACACTTCACCTTAAGGCTAATATAAAAAGTCATTGTTTGCTACAGAGCACATTCAGCTGTATTTATTATGCTGCTTGTTCACCCTAATGATTTTTTCTCTGGAAAAGGCCCTAGGTCAGGACTTGTAGTACCCCAGTAAGTGACTGTCCCTTGGCTGCAGAGCCTTAAGCTACTGTTCCACAGTCACTTTGAGCAGCTGCTGCTGCAAAAAGGACAGATTTGCCTTCATCTAAGCTGTCCGTATTTTGTCACCCCACTTGAATTGAAAACCAGCCTGAAAAGAAACCCAGCACTGGTGGTGAATGAAGAAAGGCAGCTGAGGCGCCTCCCTTTTTGGCAGCAGTCTGTATTTATGCCAACCCATTGACTAACATGACCATAACTTCCAGTGTTGATACACACAAAAATGTTCAAAACTCTATCATCAATAAAAACATTAGTTCCAGGCAGTAATTTGCAGGAATGTCACCAACCCCTTGTGGCATCTACGAAATAAAAAGACTGGAAGAGGACAGAGCTCTCTTCTTTCATCTCATCACAAGGTTCACTCCTGAGAGGTACTGTTGTAACTTCCATTTAAAACTTCCCATTAGTCAGCCATACGGTGTTCCAACACCTAACAAATCTCATTCAGAATGTGTTCCTAAAACATTGCTATGTCACCTGGTCTTCAAAGCTAGTAGAAACACTTTCTTCTGCAGACACACAGGTCACCAATGCTTCTGCAAGTTTTCAAATGCATGGAAGGTTTCTATAATGCTCCTCTGTCTGCTCTTGCTGCCTTCACATCTGAACAAACTCAGTTCTTCCAAAGTTGCACAACACTTTTGCTGGTAAGATTCTGTTAGTTCTGTGGGATTTATAATTTCACTTTCACAGCATCACATTAGTGAAAAAACATAGTAGTCAGAGAAGTCTCACAATTTCAAAATTTAATTAATTTATATTGAAAAGCACTGTTTTTCTTCAAGGCCTTTTTGATTCCTACCCTGTTTTGCATACTACCTTCTTTGTTGAAGAAGTAAACTGAGAATAAACAGAATCATAACACCACAAAGTTATAACAAACTACCGCTAACCTTGAAAATAAAATGAACATGAAATCTTTAAACTGAGTTCTGTTTGTATACTACTATATGTTTTTTTGCTACTGCCAAAGTACAATACATCAATTGATAGGATAATAAATTACAGAAGCTAACACAGAATTTACTCTGCCATACAGACACTAAACAAAAAAAGGAAATTCTGAATTCAAACCAAGATGGTAAAACAGTGATAATTTTATTAGGGTTTTTTTAGAGCAAAATCAATAAAGCAGTTGTTATTCTACAAATTTTTACCCCCAAAAGTTTGCAGGCTTCCATCTAAATATACACTTGAATACTTAGTTGCTTGTGACTAATATTACGTGTTATCTTGTGGAAAAAGCAATGAGAAATGCAAGGTCTTAAAACTAAGGTAAGCCCATAGTACATACATGTCTAACAAAAGGAAAGGACTTGGGAAAACATTTGTGCATCTTACTGAAACTGTACTGTTTATTTCTACGACTCATTTTAACCAAAATGCTCCAGACATTGGCAAAGATCAGTCTGAGGTTCCTAAAGGTCCAATTATTTCTGTGATCTAAAACTAAATGAAACTTTTCACTCAAGGAAATATCCATCCGCATAGCAGATTGCAGACCTGTTTCCAACCAGCCATAACAGATTTGTCAAAAAATAAATATGGACACTTTTCCAGTTTGGGAATTACTGAATTTTCTCCAGACTTTTTATGGGTAACAAATACGGAAAAATAACTAAAAAATCCTATGTTCTGAGTGGAAGAAAAAAAATCTCAAAATAAATCTGATGAGAGTACACAGCCAGGCTTTTATTTATACATCTAATATCTGGGCTGTGGGCTAAGAGGGAAGAACTGTTCCTTCTCGGAACAGCTCAAAAGGGTACAGAAAAATTTTCTGCATTTGAACAGTGTGTCCATCTATTTCAACAGGAGGTTGCATGCTGTCCTCCCTGATTTAGGAAAGGGAAAAAAAAAAAAAAAAAATCAACACAAAAAACATCCCCACACACCCTGATTAGGACACCAGCTACTATCCTCATTCTCCTCACTGCAGGTGTCTCTACCCTGCCCTTTTGGCTCAACCCTGTCCCACCCTGCCCATAGTTTCTCCCAGTCTTGGAGCAGAGGCAAGTGACCCACTCAAGTGTTACTACTCAGAGGAGGAAAAGAATTCCTGTTTTGAAGTTATATGTTTCATAAAGTTGATCTCTTACCTCACAACTTTACTGACCATACCTGCTGCTTGTACAATTTCAATTGTAGAAGGTTCGTCAACAACAGAGAAACCAATCCCACTCTCCAAAAAGCCTCCTATGACAGGGAAGGTCAAAAAAAAAAAAAAAGCAAAACAAACTTTTCTCACTTCATTTTGAAGTTTTACTGAGCTTAACATTTCATGAAATATTTCCCACTGACTGATCTTCCTGTCAGTAGGCTGCATTACTTACAGTACTTGCTTGCAATTTTTGTTGCAGTCTTTGATAGTGGGAGGGATACACAAAAGTAGCCAAACAGGTCAGGAGCACAAATGTGGGGGGAAAAAAAAAGAGAGAGAGAGAAAAACAATGCAAACATTTTGTAACTAGCTTAGTATTGCCATTCTTTTAGATTTAAAATTTAAATATAGTGATTATAAATTTTCTCATTCTAATTAACCTTATTGTTATCTTCTGCAGTTGCACTGAGAAAAAATTCCTAATTTTTGGCACTTTATCATATCTTAAGAGCATTTTTTCCAGGGCCTTTATAAGCACTGGACTTATATTTCAACCTAGTGACTAATATCACATGACCCTAAAGTCAGATGGGCTATTGATTTTTGTAAACACCTGGATACCTGCTGAGGGGTTTTTATGCTTTTTTCGAATGTTAGTTATTTTTTTTAACAATATATTCACTTCAGGCACTGCCAGGTACAATGTTTGTAAAGAGTACACATTTTACAGATGTTCAGTCATGAATATAGATGCTCTATGAAATTCACAGTGTTTAAACAAATATAACAAGATTCCTTCTTGTGCTTACATTGACTGCTTTGAAGGAAAAACTGCTACCAGTTAATTGATATGAAAGCTTCCTTGTAAAGTCAGCTGGTACAGTGAAATATCAGGACATTCTTTAAAAAAGATGCACTGTAATATCCAAACCTACCTCCAGCAAGCTAATCAAAACACAGGGTATGGCAAAAAGGAAGATGAATTTTGGGAAGGACAGGCTGGGGGACACACACACACATTTATATGTGAAACATCAGCAGACGCATCATCTATCAAAGACGCCCTTGGCAATTCTGCAGTATCTGCAGGGACTGGATTTCTAGCAGTGGGCTCAAAGTGCACCTCTGAAACCTGGATCAACTGTTTTTTCAGTACACTAGATGTCTAACATAGATGGATCTCCTCACAGGCTCCCAGACCATAAAATATTTCTAGTTTTAATTAGGCAGACCCTTAAACAGAGGATAAAAGACACCTTCAGTAAAAGGGACTGAATTCAGATGAAAGATAATGAACAGTATATGAGCAAGTACAAACCTCACCTCCAGAATAAGAGTATCTAACAGATTGGTTGAGAGTGAATTTGAAGTCAGTATTTTTCTAAAAACTATGGTGGAAACCAGCATTTTCCCCCTAAAGTTATACAAGGATTAGTTTTTGGTTTTCCTCTTGGTTTAACAAACACACCAGCAGAAATATTGTGAACTGCTGAATCTTCCCAAGGAGAATTCTCCTAGTGTAGACTGACCCTTTATGTATTCATCCATACCCTCCAACACAAGATTGTGGTTTTCAATTTTATATTTATGCAGTTTTATCTGCCATAGACCAGAGAAGAGAGAATCATCATTCCTGAAAGCATTACATAATACAACTTCAAGAGCCAGACACAGCCGTATTGATTTGTTTGTTTGTTTTTAACAGAATAGACTTAAGAGAATCATTTGATTCCCAGAAAAAAAATAGTGAAAGGGTACAACAATTTCCATGTTGGAAAATAAATCTTATGCTTTTCAGAAAAAATAAATTAAAAATTAATTGACAATTATATTTTTATTGCTTGCAACCCATTCTTGCAGATATTCTCAAAATGGAACATCTTGCTGATCTTTCCTAAACTGCATACCTGGACTGTGGATCATTACATGAAACAAACAAGAGTTACAATAGGAAAAGATATGGTACCTGAATAGTAATAATGTTTTGGTATTGACTCAGTCCAGCCAAACTTAGTTGCAAAATTCAGCACAGCTCCACAGCACAGGGGTTTCTAAGAAATAGCTTATAATTTTCTATAGAAATCATAAGAAGGAAAACAAAGACAAAAACTCTTGTAGCACCACAGAAACCTTCCTTTTGTCATACACAGTCAGCGTTGTTAGATTGTTACTACAACACACTCTACACTTTCTTTTCGCATGCAAAAATAGATTATCTTCCTCAAATGAGATTCTTGAAAGAATGAAAGTTAGTAGTGTCACAAACCTCAAGATCACACCTACAATGACACTGTATCTTCAATGTATTGGCAGTACAGTAATTTTACCTGCTTCGTTCACATCAACACATTACTAATGTTTGCCTTATTCTCCCTTGATTTTCCTAATGTGGGTTTCACACACTGACTGGATCCTCATTAAACACTAAGCTCTTTGGGGCAAGATTCTCCCATTATCAGGATTAGGCATACAATATACTGACATACCAGAGCACAATTTTTTATTCTATGAGTTAAAGGCCATTCCTCTCGAGGAAGTCAGTGTGTGGCATTATTAACTGTAAAGAGAAAATCTTGCACAGTATGTTCCTTTTGTAATGTTACTTCACAGAAGAAAAAGGAAGAGAAAAAATAGCAGGGAGCATAAACATCATTAATTCACGGCCAATGGTCACCTCTTCAAGTACAACAGCAATGGACAACCTAACAAGAAAGAATAAAGCATAAGTTTATCACATATTTCATAGAATCATAGTATAGTTAGGGTTAGAAGGGACCTCAAAGATCATCTAGTTCCAACTCCCCTGACACAGGTAGGGACATCCCACTAGATCAGGTTGCCCAAGGCCACATCCAACCTGGCCTTAAAAACCTCCAGGGATGGGGCATCCACAACTTCCCTTGGCAACCTGTTCCAGTGTCTCACCACTCTCGTGGTGAAGAAGTTCTTCCTAATGTCTAGTCTAAATCTGCCCTTCTCTAGCTTATATCCATTTCCCCTCATCCTATCACTACAAGCTTTTATGAATAGTCCCTCTCCAGCTTTCTTGTAGGCTCCTTTCAGGTACTGGACGGTCACTGTAAGATCTCCTCAGAGCCTTCTCTTCTCCAGGCTGAACAAGCCCAACTCTCTCAGCCTGTCCTCATTGGGAAGGTGCTCCAGCCCTCTGATCATCTTTGTAGCCCTCCTCTCAACTTGTTCCAACACTTCCATATCCTTCTTGCACTGAGGATTCCAGAACTGGACACAATACTCCAGATGAGGTCTCACAAGAGAGGAACAGAGGGGCAGAATCGCTTCCCTCGACCTGGTGGCCACGCTTCTTTTGATGCAGCCCACGATGTGGTTGGCCTTCTGGGCTGCGAGTACACACTGCTTCTCATTGAACAGCACCCCCAAGTCCTTCTCTGTAGGGCATCTCTCAGTCACATCACCCCCCATCATGTACTGAAAATGGGGATTGCCCCAACCCAGGTGTAGGACCTTGCACTTAGCCTTGTTGAACCTCATGGGGTTCTCACAGACCCACTTCTCCAGCCTGTCCAGGTCCCTCTGGATGACATCCCGTCCTTCCGATGTGGCAACTGCACCACTCAGCTTGGTGTCGTCTGCAAACTTGCTGAGGGTGCACTCAATCTCGTTGTCAATAGCATTGATGAAGATATTAAAGAGCATCGACCCAAGTATGGACCCCTGAGGGACACCACTTGTCACGGATCTCCATCTGGACTTTGACCACTACTCTCTGAATACGACCATCTAACCAGTTTCTTATTCACCGTACCATCCACCCATCAACTCCACATCTCTCCAATTTAGAGAGGAGGATGTTGTGGGGGACCATGTCAGAGGCTTTACAGAAGTCTAGATAGATCACATCAGTTGGTTTACCCGTGTCCACTGCTCCAGCCACCCCATCATAGAAAGCCACTAAGTTGGTCATACAGGATTTGCCCCTGGTGAAGCCATGCTGGCTGCCATTAATCACCTCCATGTCTTCCACATGCTTTAGCAGAGCTTCTAGGAGGCTCTGTTCCATGATCTTCCCAGGCACAGAGGTGAGGCTGACAGGTCGATAGTTCCCAGGGTCGTCTTTTCTGCCCTTTTTAAAAATGGGCACAACGTTACCCTTCTTCCAGCCACCAGGGACTTCTCCTGACTGCCATGATTTTTCAAATAGCATGGAGAGTGGCTTGGCAACCACATCTGCCAATTCCCTCAGGACTCTGGGATGCATCTCATGAGGTCCCATAGACATAAATTTTCAGGTTCCTCAGGCGGTCACGAACCTGATCCTCCTCTACTGTGGAAGGGGGTTTATCCCCCTGGTCACCATCTTGCCGTCCCATGACCCAGAAGGGGTGAGAAGTTATCGGTGAAGACTGAGGCAAAAAAGTTGTTGAGTACATCAGCCTTCTCCTTGTCTGTTGATACAAGGTCACCATTCCCAACCATCAGTGGGAGTACGTTCTCTTTGACCTTCCTCTCCCTGTAGAAGCCCTTCTTGTTAGTCTCTACTTCCCTTGTCAAGTTCAGCTCCAGCTGTGCCTTGGCCTTCTTGACTTCCTCCCTACACATCTGGGCAGTGTCCCTATACAGAGCCCAGGTTACCCGCCCCTGCTTGCACTGCCTGTGCAGTTCCCTCTTCTTCTTCAGTTTAACCAGTAGGTCTCGACTCAACCATGCTGGTCTTTTCCCTGCCTGATTTTCTACATACAGGGACCGAGCGCTCTTGCACATTATGGAAAGTGACCTTGAATATTTTCCAGCTCTGTTCCGCTCCCTTGTCTCAGAGGACCATGTCCCAGGGGATCCTACTGAGTGAAGAGCTGGAAGTCTGCTTTCCTGAAATTTAGTGTCTTGACTATACTCCTGACCTGTCCCATATCCCTCTGGACCTTGAACTCCACCAGTGCGTGATCACTGAAGCCCAGGCTGCCTCCAATCCTAATACCACTGATGAGTTCGCTTGTATTGGTGATCATCAGGTCCAGTATTGCATCTCCTTGGGTGGGGGTCTCTATCAGTTACTCTCAATGCACTCCAGGAGTCTCCTGGATTGCCTACAGCTTGCTGTGCTGATTTTCCAGCATATGTTTGGGTGGTTGAAGTCCTCAAGTATTTCACTAAGTGCGTCAAATAAAAGCACTTGTTCTGCTTTGCATTAAATAAAACCACGAACAAACCAACAAAAACCAAACTAACAAGAAATACCCAAACAACAAAAATTTATAAGCCATGCAGGAAAAGTAAGATTACATTTTTTATTCAAGTCCAGCTGCTTCAAGTACCAATTAGGCAAGATCTGCTTTTCACTGAACAGTCCTATGAAAAGTAGTTCAGGTAACTGTGAGAGTTAAAACAGAATAAAGTAAAAGCAGACTCGCTTACAAAACAGCTACAATGTTTTGTTCGTTTGTTCATTTTTTCTGTGGGAAACAACTGGTTCTAAACTCAAATTATTTCTAAAGAGAGGCTGCCTTTTCAGCCACTTACTCAAGGTATTCAATCTGAAGACGGGGTATTTCCCAGATCCACGAGCCACCAACTCACACCCAGGACTTTTCCGACTTGCCCAGTCGAAAGACAAGAGGAATTCAGCATCAGGATATACTGGACAGGGGAAGAAAGATAGGGAGGAAAAGAGAACCAGGATAACATGCATGATTATACAAGGATCAGGATTAATATAACAATAGGTGAGTGAACCAGTACAAGTATAAATCTAGCAACCAAAAAATAACACTTTAAGTAGGGTTGAAACTACAGTTCTTATCCTTGGTTTTCTATTCCGTAGGTTACTAGCAATGGTAAATAAGCAACTCCAATCTTAACGCATAACCCACCAGCAATAATAATTTTGGGGCACTCAAAGAGGTGCCACTTATTTTCCCAAAAATTTTAAGTTTCAATTTTGTAACCAGAATTCCACTGGCTCAGATAAATTTAGGGGGCTTAAAACCAGAATATTGGGAAACTTGAGGCACGTATAAAACCCCATAATAATCTGGTTTCTCCAAAGGATGGAATTTTGTATCACAAGGGCAGAAGTCACAAAATTGTGCAATGGTGACATCCTCAAGAGTATCCTTCACCACCACTGGGCAGTCCAGCAGGTGGAGGTAGATGGCAGGGGAGGAGAAGGAAGCAGTGGAGGGGAGCAGTGCCCACCTCTGCATCACCTCCCCCTGTAGCAGCCAGCTCCAGACCTTGAGCTCAGCCAGACAAAGGAGGGTCATTGCTTACTCCTGCACCTCCCCTCCATTGAACCCAGCATCACAGGCGAGGCCCCCAGGCCAAATCCCAAACTCCGTCCTTGGGGAGGTCTGCTACAGCATCACCTCCACTATTCGTAGCTGGTGCCACAAAACAAACACACAAATGGCCAGCCTTCAGACAAATTGTTTCAGGCAAAGAAAGAAGCAAAGTCAGCTTTAATGTGTGTCATGATAATCAACTCAACACATAACCCTTTTTACTTTCTGTAAATCATAGAATCATAAAATACTTTGGGTTGGAAGGGACCTTAAAGATCATCCGGTTTCAACCCCCCTGCCATGAGCAAGGGAATGTCCCACTATGGCACAGCTTACGTGATACTTAGGTTAACTGTAGAGAAACGAAATAATGAGACTGAAAGGGCTGATCAGGAACATCTGACCCTCCTGTCAAGAAAACGACAACTTTTGGAAAATTTTACTTTTTCTTTTAAAAGGAAAAAAAAAATCCTCACACATTGCCAGTGGAACTCACTGCTATAGAAAGTCACTGAAATAAAAATCTACAAATACATACACGTGGAACATATTTTCATAAAGGAATTGGAGGAATCAAAGAGGAATTCCTTCAAAGAGGAATTGGAAGTTATAATTTCTTTTTTTTCAAAATATACTAAGCTCTACATTTCAGAGCTTCAACAACTCTTTAGAAGACTAAGAATAGGTTTCTTGGAGATTATGGCATCTGCCCCAAAATGAGCTCCTCTGTAGGCCCTGCTGCCTGTAACTGTCAGGATCAAAGTAGTGAACAAGATGGATGTTAGTACAGACCCATTACACTAATTCTTGGATAAGCCTTCCTGCAGTGCAACAAACTGTTTCAAAACACTACTTTTAACAGAGTGCCAAGTCCTAATGTTGCCAGGTTCATTCAACAGATCAACCAACAACACAGCTGAAGTCACAAATTTTGGCAAAGGTTTCAGAAGAGTATGATTTTGATCAGCTGGTGGCAGTATTTAAATACAGAAAAGTGTTTACAACTGCTGAAGTCCTTAGACTTCTCAAAGAAACTGTAACATGATTTTTTCCGTTTCCCAAGCATAAGTTCCTGACTGTCCTTATAGTGACTCTCTATGACGGTAACTAAATCGCAAAAGCAGCCCATCAAGATTCGGAAAGCAGAGAGCTCTTGACACCTGTAACTGGAAGACAGCACTACAAAAATAAAGCAAACAAAGAAAAAAAGTCTCAAATTGCAGTTAGGGGATATTAACAGCAGCAAGTCAGTTAGCAAATGTTTTATTGTTTACTTCGCTGACCAGTTATAGAACAATTTTTTACTGATTTCTGCCTTAATAAACCATTAATACTGAAATTCAGAAATACTAATAAGCACCCAGCTTGATACAGATGTCCTAATTTTCCAGAGCTGTAGAAAACCTGTGGCTTCCATCATCTTCCACCTGTTCCACTAAAAAAATGGAGTCTTCGGAAAATTCAAGTATGTTGCATGGAACAGAGCAACCACCATCATTCTGAAAGAACTAATAAATCTCACCCTGTCCACTCTAAGCCTCCCACTTACCACCCAGCAGGCTGAGCTGTGTTTAATATAAAAGAAACACAGTACTTGACAGATGACACCTATATATTTTCCAGCAGAGGAGCAAACAGACTCCAAGCAGTGTGATTTATCTGAAACTACCTTGATTCCAGGCATGCTTTTCTTAAAATGTTTATGAAGACAAAGAGCATACTTTACTTTATGGAACATTTATACCAAAGGAAATTATAAATCTTCACATTAGAGTACAAGTTTCCAGGCTGGATATTGCCAAAAGAGTTCACAGTCATCCTGTTTTCTCTGTGTTTCACACAACACATGCTACACATTTGTAATTTATCTGAAGAAGCAACATGAATTAATTCTCTGTTTATAACAAAACACAGATTCTAAATGGCATAAAGTGACGCTCCCAAGCCAGGAAACCGTTACAATGCAACTTCCAAAAAAAATCAAAACCAAAAACCCCAAAAAAACAGAATGTATAAAACTGTCACCATAAGATAAAAAGGTCAAGAATGTGATCTGCAGTACATTTCATGAGCTAGAAATTTCATAGGTGAGATGGACATAATATACAAGAAAGACATTGAGGTGCTGAGGCACGTCCAAAGATGCACAAAAAAGCCAGTTAAGGGTCTGGAGAACAAGCCCTGTGAGAAGCAGCTGAGGGAACTGGGGTTGTTTATTCTGGAGAAGAAGCAGCTGAGGCGAGACTTTCTTGCTCTCTACAGCTACCAGAGAGGAGGTTGTAGTGAGGCAGCTGTTAGTCTCTTCTCCCAAGTAACAAGCATTGGGACAAGAGGAAACAGCCTCGAGTTGTGCCAGGGAAGATTTAGACTGGGTATTGGGGAAAAATTCTTCACCAAAAGGGTCGTCAGGCTTTGGAACAGGCAGCACAGGGAAGTGGTTGAATCACCATCTTGGGAATTATTTAAAAGGTGTGTAGATGTGGTGCTTAGGGATATGGTTTACTTGTGGACTTGGTAGTGCTAGGTTAAGGGTTAGACTTGAAGATCTTAAAGGTCTTTGCAAACCTAAATGATTCTACAGCAAAAAGGGCATATGAAACCATCCAGAGTTTTAAGAAATTACTTTGTTTTGAATAAACAGTCTCTGCTCTCCCATAGTTCACTACTCAACAATTAACATCATCATCCCTCACTGCAAGGTCACAATAATGAATCTCAGGACTCCACACTCCAAGAGTCTGATTTTAAGCAATGAATGCCAAGAACCTGCTCTAACAAAGATGACTGCAAGAGGTCTCAGATCTGCGTGGAGCAATCTCAAAAGCCATGCGGGTTTGAAGCTCATCACAGACAGTGAAAGCTGTTTGCCTTTGAGCTTCTATTTCTATTAAAGCCTTTTACTAACTGTGAACGGGCAGAAGCAACTGCCTCATATTCCTTGTTTGCAACCTCTCTACTCCATAACTCCCATCCTCTTTGTTGCAGTCACCTCTGCAGTCCAACAATTCCTCCCCTTCTGCCCAAACACAACCTTTCCCCTCAAAACTATGACTGTGGGAAGTAAGTTTTAAGATGAAATCATAACCTCCAAGAAAGAAAATCTGGCAGGCTCATAAAAAGAATCTTTTGACTGGCTTGAGTCATACCTTCTGAAAGCATTGGTTACATTGCTGTCCCCTATGGCTTATGTTCAGAAAGAAAAATTAAGAGTAAGGATGTATATGGTACTATTAGTCTCAGTTAATTTCTTATATGTAACTTCTACAACAAACGCAGGACCAATTTGACAAACAACAGTCTAGTGTAGCATACAACAACTAATCCACAAGCACTCAGATACTGAATGTGACAGAGGAACTGGACAGGGGGCTGGGTTCCTTCAAAAGGAAGACTTCCATACAAGTGAAGGCATATTCCAAGGCAAGCTAATTTTAAAATCACAGAGGGTAAAGAAACCCACTACATGCATTTGCTAATATTTAAGCGCTTGACTTAGCAAACCTATGTTTTCTCAATGTAACCTCTGAAATGCAATTTTAATGGTAGCCATGCAAACAACAAAAATAAGAAGAGGCACGCTCTTAACACAATTCTCCTCCCGGCCATACTGTCAAGGAATCTTCCTTCCTTTTGGGTCGTTACCTGCTCAACACTTGAAACAACTTAGCATTTCTGAAAGCTGTACTAGCTTACTGAATTTTTCAGTGGCTTTAGCAGTTAAGAGACAAGATGACAGACCTATGCAGCCATAGGGCTGCACATATGCCCAAACCTCATATCCTTAGAAAATAAAGCTTAAAAGCCTCAAATATTCAGTTTTAGGAGCACTAAACTTAGAAAGCCCTATTTCCTGCAAGTTTTCTTATTGATTCTGCAGCTAAAAAGTGCAAATGTTGGTTGAAGATCCTCCTGTGGTTCTGGTTTTTGTGAATATTCTTACACGAAGTCGTTTGTGTGTATTAAAATGTGAGGTTGCTTACAGGTTTTATTTCCTCAATTGTCAAGGTACTTAGAGGTAGTCAATCACCTTCACTTCTACCATCTCCTTACTAGTCTTTCTTTCCAATTCTTGGAGAGGGAGAATAGCAAGCATACAGGAGTTGGAGCCTGTTTTCTCCCATTTTTGATGGTCAGCTGACAAAAGCTGTCACAAAAATAGTTCTTCAAAGACCATAATATACTCAGAGCAGGGAAGATTTTGATAACATTTCTCCACCACATCCTAAGAAGCACAGGTAAACCAGAGGTTTTTCAAAAGTCTAGAATTTGACCACACTGGGCTGATTTCAAGACAAGTATCAAATAATGGCACCCTGCAAGCATGGCAAACTACATCAGGCTACTACTGTAAAGCACTAGGGACACTTAGCAGTCAAAAGCAGGGACACAAGTAGTCATCATTCCTTAATCTCACTGTAAGTGAGCAGCTGTGACATTCCAGCTAGCACTCTTCAATCAATCAACCAACCGATCTGGGGCAGACAGCTGCCAGGACAAAGTTTGGAAAGAATGGCTGAAATATGACAAAGTATAATAGACTATGCCAGGCAGTCTTAGCTGGAACATGAGACGTGATGACAATATAAAGCAATCATAACTTTAACAGCCAAGCTTATACTCACTGCAACAAGACTATATTGCAGCTCAGCCTCAATCTGGAACCAGGCTCAGCCTTTTTTCCCTCGTAAACCCTGAATATTTTGATATGACCTGGGCACTCGGTAACACACCAAGAACACATGAAAGGCTGATTACAACATGCTGGTTGATGACAAGCTCGACATAAGCCAGCAACATCTACTCACAGCCTAGGCCAACCTTATCCTGGGCTGTGTCAAAAGAAGCACGGCCAGCACGTCAAGGGAGGTGATTCTGCCCCTCTACTCCTCTCTTGTAAGACCCCACCTGGAGTATTGTGTCCAGTTCTGGAATCCTCAACATAAAAAGGATGTGGAAGCATTGGAACAGGTCCAGAGGAAGGCTCCAAAGATGATCAGAGGGCTGGAGCACCTTCCCTATGAGGACAGGCTGAGAGAGTTGGGTTTGCTCAGCCTGGAGAAGGCTCCAAGACTTTATAGCAACTCTCCAGTACCAGAAGGGGCTACAAAAAAGCTAGGGAGGGACTGTTTACAAAAGGGTTGTAGCAGTAGTAGGACAAGAGGCAATGGCTATTAACTGGAGAGAGGCAGACTTAGACTAGAGTAATTTCTTCACTATGAGAATGGTGAAGCACTGGCACAGGTTGCCCAGGGAAGCTGCAGATGCCCAATCCCTGGAGGTGTTTAAGGCCAGTCTGGATGGGGCCTTGGGCAGCCTGATCTAGTGGCACGCCCCCACCTACAGCAGAGGGAGTAGAACTGAATAATCTTCATGGTCCCTTCCGACCCAAACTACTCTATGATCCTACGAAATAATCAATTATTTTATGCATTTGGACGAAAAAAAGCAGCAACACTGCTCCCGGCACCTCAAACCACTCGCCATGCTGCTTGCTGCCACCTCCCCCGTGTCCTTAATCCCCTCAGCCCGACTTGATCCTGAACCGAAACGCTTCCCGGAGGCCGCGGAGGTCGGCGACAGCCCGCTCGCCCGACGAGGCCGCTCCCGGCACGGCCCTTTCGCCGCCACCCCCGGGCCGGCCCCGCCACCTCCTGTTCCGGGCCGCAGCATCCCTCCCGTCTCCCTGCGCCGACACGGGAAATAGTCCCCTCACTTTCTGCCTCAGCACGTCGGGGAAACCCCGCGGCGGGGCCCTGTTACGGGCACGGTAGCGAGGCCCCGGAGGGCGGCTGCGCCCTCCCCTCCCGCCGCGCTCTGGGAGCTCCGCCGCGTAGCTTGCCGCCCACCACCACCACCCCCTTGCCATCCCGCCTCGGCTAGATCCGGCCGCGCCGGCGCGGAAGGATTCGCGGGGGTCTGCGCTGCGCCAGGGGGAGGGGGAGCGCGCGCGCGGCGGGAGGGGGGGAGGAGGTGCCGGCGCGGCGGCGGCGGCCCGAGGGGGGGGCGGGGAGGGGGCAACATGGCGGCTCCGTGTTAACTTCCACCCCCCCACGGCAGTCCGCGCTGCCGCTGCTCTCCTGCGCTCCCTCCTTCGCCCTCCCCCCCGCCAGGCCCTGACATGCCGGGCATGATGGAGAAGGGAGTGGAGCTCTTGGGGGGTAAGAGCCGGGCAGCCCCCAACGGCACCAAGAGCAGCAGCCCCTCCAACGGGCACTACTCGGAGCCGGAGAGCGGCGGCGGGGACAGTGGCGACGAGCACGGTGCGAGCCTGGGGACGGGCCCGGGCCGCCCCGCCGGCGCGGGAGGGAGGGGAGGAGGGAAGGAGGAAGGGAGGGAGAGGGCGGCGGCGAGCGGAGCCGAACCGGCCCGAGCGGAGCCGAGAGGGGCCGAAGTAGCCTGACCCGAGGGGAGCCGAACCCGCTCGGCCCCGAGCCGAGGGGAGCCGAACCCGCTCGGCCCCCGAGCCGAACCCCGGCCCGGGAGCCGGCGCGGCCGCTGCCTCCGCGCCTCTGTGTTGCGTGCGGGAGGCGCGGAGCCGGGCGGCGTGGGGGGGGTCGGAGGAGGATGCCGGGAGCGCGCGGCGCGGCCCCGCGGCTGCCGGGCGGCCCCGCGGTGCTTAACGATGGGGAGTGTCTCTCGGGAGCCGCCGCCGTCCCCATTGTTCCGCTGAAATAAAAAACTCCCCCCTCCCCTCCCTGGCGGTCGCCGGGGCTTTAATCCCGGGCGGGGGGGGCGGGGGCTCCCGGGCGGCGCGACCGGCGTCCCCTCCCGCCGCACGGCGGTGGCTGGGACGGCGCCCGGGGACACCGAAGCCGCTAATTCCTTCTTCCCACCCCCCTCCCTCCTTTCCTCCCTCCCTGCTTTTTACGTTGCAGATGTAGGAATGAGGGTCGGAGCGGAATACCAGGCGCGCATTCCCGACTTCGAGCCCGGTAAAATCGCTCTTTTTTTTTTTTTTTTTTTTTTTTGGTGTGTGTGTGAGTGTGTGGCTTTTCTTTTTTTTTTTAAATTTTTTTTTTTGTATTTATTTATTTATTTATTTCCCCTGCTGTAACCTGACATCTCCCGAGGAGGGAGGGATGGCTGGGTCCGGTGGCGGGGTGGGATCGATGCTGCTGGTGGAGCCTTTGTGTGGGCGATCCCGAGAGGCTGGCAGGGGCAGCATCTGCTCTCCCTGCTCCCGGGGAGAGGAGAGAGGGGGTTGGGGAGGGGACGATTGGGATTTTCACTTCGTTATCGGCCCTATTATGTGTATCATTCGGGAGAGAGGCAGGAAAAAAAAAAAGAAAAAGGTTGGATGCTCACACACACACACACACACACCCCCCCCCGCAATAATAGCTAAGAAAGGTGATTTTAAAACCTTTAGGCGAAGGGGTGATGGATGCGCTCAGGCGAGGGTGGGAAGGGATGCGCCCAAGGGCTGCTGCCTGCTGGAAGCGCCGGGTGGAAGGAAGATGCGCTTGGTGGGAAACTCCTGATGCCGGTTTTGTGTGCTGGAGGAGCCGCGCCAGCCCCGCTCTTCCAGGCTGAGCTGAGCTCCTCCGCCTTCCTTCCCCCGACCCCGGGGGACACTGGGTACGATCGCATCGCCTGGTACTCGGTTTTAGCAAGTTAATTGCCAGAACGCTGCCTTGCCTTTACTCCGCTGAGCGCCGAGACCCTAGGAGCGTTTATCAGTTTTGCTGGAGTGGTCAGATGAAGCCTATCTACTTTCCTGTTCTCCAAACAGGCTCCATTCGTGTCAGATGATTTCCTACCGGAAGAGGATTGGGCCAGAGCTTCTCACATAGTGCCTCCTAAAGCTGGAGAGAGCCCCTCTTGATGGGCGCAGGTCCCCACAGGCCAAAGAAAAGGCCGAGGGAAAGAAAGGGGGAGGGTGGGATTAAATGGATGCATGATCTTGGCATAAGGGAATGCCTTTCCTCTAGAAAGGAGCGCGTAGTCTAGGTCTCTTTGTTAATAAGACTAACCGCTTACACCCTTTCTTTTTACATTGCCTACGTAAAAATAAATAAAACCGATAATTTCTAACGTGCAGCCTGAGCTTGTTTTTCCTACAGGTCACTTAAATTAGAAAAACACGTAGTGTTTGTTTTTTTCTTTTGATGAAAAGAACTCTTTACCCCTTATAGGGCAGCTGAGGTTCTGTGGTTTCAATTTTGTAAACTATATATGTGATAGTATCATAGTGTTTGTAACTGCAGAACTAATTTTATGCTCTCTTATAACCAGACCCGTTAGAGCTCCTAAGTGTTCCTGGAGCGTGCAATTCAATTGATACTCCTTTCCCTAATAATTGGGATTAATATATACTCCTTTGCTTTTAATGATGGAAAGCTCTAATAAGCCTTGTGTAAGACACATAATGTATAATATTGTTCTTCTTACTGTGTGTAGTTTGATTATTAGGGCAAGAAGATAACAATATTTTTAATACCTAAGTCTTAGAAAAAATTTTTTAATAAAAGGTCCATAAAGTAAAAGCGCAATGCACACTTACTGTGGTAGCAGATCGGTTGTCTGAGGAGATCTCATGCTTTTTTTTTTTTTCCTTCTGATTAATCTTGAGGCATGATTAGAAACAGCCGTAATGCTGGGCCAAAAGCTGTGCTCTTATCATAGTTACACTTAGATTACTTTTTTTGGTAGCAAACGTTGCTCCATCTTATTTCTGGGTTTTTATATATGGACATAGGCCACTATCTCTAGTTGATTAACTTCAATGCTCTTTCTTCTTGGAATTGTTTTAATGCCTTTTTTTTTTAAGATACCTTAGAGTGTGTGTTTATTTACAGTACTTTGAGTGCTGTTTTGTTAACCCTCTTAGAACAAATGAGTGGGATAAGGGAATCAATGGCAGATGAAACTAGATAGGAGTAGAATAAATACCAGTCCTTTGGCCTCACTTAGGCTGGGTTTAAAAATATT
Organism: Phaenicophaeus curvirostris; assembly: GCF_032191515.1. NCBI lineage: Eukaryota > Metazoa > Chordata > Aves > Cuculiformes > Cuculidae > Phaenicophaeus > Phaenicophaeus curvirostris. Next base: position 90,928,248 of record NC_091393.1, on the reverse strand, counting down.
TGTCAACAACACATTGAGGAACAAAACATTAATGATTAAAATTCTGATGGTAATATATATGATCTAAGGTTAAAAAATTGTTTCAAATAAGAGATTGTTTAAAGAAAAAGTTAATCAACTGTTTGTCAGTGTCTCTTGGAAGAAATGGATTGTGGTTGGAAGCAACAATTTGGAGAAGTGAGTTTAAACATACTTTTTCTTATCCCTTCCTCACCATCTCCTCTTTACAAGCAAATATTCAATTAGAACTGTAAGAGAAATAGCATTTTTAATTGTCGCTGGGTACTACTACAATGAGACAAATTTTCTCATTGCAAAAAATGGTTTTAATAAAATCAAAATCCTGTATTTCCTTACCTAATTTACTGAGTTAATAAAGCATCTCCTGCATTCTAGATTTTTGTCTCTTCCTCCTGCTGGTTTTCCTACAGTACTTTATGTTCTTGAGGTGAAATTGTTTCTCCTTGTACCTTCTGGCCCACCTACAGATGTGGCAAGAACAAAGCTGGCCTGCCTATAGATGTGGCAGGACCAAGGCTGTTTGCATTATCTGGGAAAAAGTACTGGAGAATGCCATCAGTGGAGATGCACCATACCGGTGTCATCCACGTCTGAGGTTACTGCTAGAGAAGTTTTACTCTACTTGAATTCAGACTTGCCAAGATCTTTATTATATATTTTGCTTAATTCATGATGAAGTACTTGTTTCACATTTACCCTCTTCTCTGGGTGGGTGGAAGCATCAAGAAGAATGTTTCATACTATCTAAAGTCACTTATGAATTCCATTACTGTGTATATCCTAATAACTTATCTCTCTCTAGTTTTCCTGTGTGAAAGCAGACTTTCTTAAATTACTAAGTGGTGTGGTGTAGTGTATAAAATTTTCTATTTATTCCATGCCATCTGTCCTCACATTCCCTGACTTTTTATTTATTTGTTTATTTACTTACTTATTTTTAAGTTTTCCTGTCCTTTGTTTTAGAAATTTAGTTCCTCCTCCTGTTAAGTTTCTGTGGTTCTGTTCCTACATGCAAAGCTTAGCCTTAGCAGATGATCGGAGTACATATGCTGGAAAACAGTATTCTTTTAAATTGCCATGTTGTCCCAGAATACCCTTATTAAGTCTTGTATGCTTCCAGATTTTCATATTCTGAGTACTTAGACACGTACAGAATAGTGTCTTCTGCATGTAGTAACTTCTAATGCTAAGCTGAAATTTAGATAAAGTGTCAGTATACTGCTACTGTTTCTCTATTCTGGAAACAGTGGGGAGCGGAGTGCCTGTGGGTCTTCTTCAGAGTTTTTTTTTCTAAGTGGTATCAGCCGGGGAGCGCAGCAGCTGAAGTATGGCAACCTTTTCCTACGTGGCTTGAATGTGGCTTTTGGGAAGGGGAAAGCTTGTTATACTTGATGTAGCTCAGGGTCTTCCTCTTTCTTTGGCTTACAACTCTGCTTTTCTAACGTTCTTTGGTTAACACGTTTCCTGGAATGTCCAGCCACTGTCTGAAATAAGAATGAATCTTGCAGATGAAGATCAAGCTGCCCTTGAGATAAAGCAGAGCCTTTGAGGGGGCCAAGTCCTGCTGACTTGAATACTTTAAAGCACAAAGGGCAAGAAGCTGTTTTCATAAAGGGAGGTCATGGTCCTGCATATGGAGATGGAGGGATCCCTCTGCTGTAGCTATTGGCATCTTGTGTTGAGGACAAGATGACTTCCTTGAGTGCAGACCTACCTATAAGCATCCTAGCTTTCCTTTGTCATCCTTGCTTTCCTTTTGGCAGTGTGAAGTTGCCACCTGAAAGGAAACAGTCATCTGCTTCCTGCAGGAGAAACAGCACTGCTCCATAAAGGGGTGTTCTGGTGGGAGCTGCTCATTAGTCACGTGAATGTGGCTTCTCAGTAAGGGAGTGGTACCGCATCTGTGACCTCCTGCAGGATTTTTCTCTTTAATACTTGAATAGTCAATAGCTGACAATATTTGTGATACCCACTTGTCTGCAAGTGTCTGTTTTGTTTTAAGGAAGATCTGAGGGTATACTGATATTAAATTTAGATGTTTCTCGCTCACAGCCTGAAAATCTGATGCATTCTTTAGTGGTCGTGTTTCCCTTTCATCTTCTAGTTAAGGAGCAGAGTACAGGGTACCAGGCGTTTACCTGTGATAAAAGCTGAGTGGACAAGAGAAGTTGTGCCTGTAAGATGTTTGCATTATTCTTCATGGAATACTGTTTCTGATGGCTGAAAATGGCATGCTGCTTTTGTTCTAAAGTAGAATGTTACATTAAGGAATTTGTTCTTATATAAGAAAACCTTTACAGAGTTTAGTACTTCGGTGCTTTATGGATGTATGTACATTTTTAACTTGTTACAGAGTTTATGGTGCATTTAGATTATCTGTCTTGCACATCTCATCCTGGAAGACACTTGAGTTTTTCCAATTAACTGGTCTTCAAATCCACAATCGCAAGGGATCTAGAGATTGCAAAGATGATATCAAATACAAAACACTGCCAAACTAAAGGGAAACCCACCAAAACATAGTACATTATTAGAAAGCACTAAGTTGTTCTCTTCCAAAGCACTGATTTGTTTCCTTCAACAAGATATAGAACCTAAATATAAAGGGTGGAAGCTTAAAATAGAGTGAGAAGTTACTTGTTTCACTGAATAAAAAAAAACCCTATCCTTCTCCAAGAAGGATGCAAGGCAAGTTCCTCTGAGACTGATTCCTCAAGGAATTCATACCGACATTAGCGCAAATGCTCCAATTGTTGAGCAATATCTTAGCAAGATAAACTGTTGTAAACAAATGGATTGTAAGAAGTCTTTATGTAGTAGCATACACTTGTAAAATATTCATGAAATGTAACTATCTGTTAATACTTATCTAGTATTGTGAGTTTCCTTTTCTTTTACAGAGTATTTTTAAAAATAAGACTCTTACAATTTAGTGCTTTGTATGAAGCTGCATCAGTATTGCAAATATTGCTCTGTCCTCCTGGTTGGTTGGGTAGCTTGGTCTGCTTCCCTTGCTACCTTGTGGAGGTGAAGCACAAACAAAAAGCTCCCAGCCCCCATACCTCTCCCAAAAAACACCAACCAACCACATAAAGATGACTTTTACACCTAACTACTTTCTGCAGCTACACAATTTGGTTAGCTACGAATATAAAAATTACATGGCTGTGAAAATCAAAACTAGAGAGACAGATGATTAACAGGACTGTTTCTGGCATAGCTGTTAATATAGTTCCTTGCTGGAAGGATCAAGGTATTCTACTTGCTGTCTCATGGGTTTTTGGTTTTAAGGAAGCCTAAATTAATACACTAGATCCTCATAACTCCTATGATAATGGAAATGTTAGAGTACTAATAGATAATCATATCTTCTGGTGGATGATTCCAACAGAAGTACCTCTAAATTTTGCATCCATGCCAACTTCAGCAATGCATGTTAATGTACCAATTGTGGTAACCAGGATCTTGTCTAACATCCAGTTACGATTGAACCTCGTAAGAATGGTGTTCAAATTCAGTCTTTGAAGTCTTAAGGAAATAATGTGGAATTTGTGATTTTTTTTCTTTCATTCCCCTTAGTAGCTGGGATGGACTTCATGATATTGTTTAATTACTTATTCTTCCTTGAGTAGTTGTTCTCTAGATCATATTTATAAATACTAAGACTTAAATATTTTCTTGCAGGTGCCACGAAATATACTGATAAAGATAATGGAGGGATGCTTGTGTGGTCTCCATATCATAATATTCCAGATGCCAAGTGTAAGTCCTTCCCTGCTTAGGAATTTGAATGCTTAAGTATACCTAAATAGTTGTTTCTGGTGTGCCTGTTTGCTCTTTATTTTGCACACAGTGAAACTGCAAATTAGTAAATTAAACAGAAATCCTCTCTTATTATCTTATTTAGAGAACTCTAGGGAAAGGAAAGATTCCCTTTTCTTATTTTCTACTTAAGTTTGTGTTTCAGATTGCACTGACTGCATTGTATCATCATAACTTTCAGTTATTAATAAAAGAATAAAACATCTAAACATGAGGAACTTGCTGCTGCTTTAAATTTCAAGGAGAAGGCGCTGTAGTGATAAAATATAGAATCATTAGGGTTGAAAAAGACTTCTAAGATCATCAAGTCCGGCCATCAGCTCAACATCACCATGCCTACTAAACCATGTCCCAAGGTGCCACATCTACATGTTCTTTGAACACCTCCAGGGATCGTGACGCCACCACTCCCCTGGGGGTGTGTGTGTTGCAATTCTTCACTGCTCTTTCAGTAAAGAATTTTTCCTAATATCCAATCTAAACCTCCTGTGCTACAACTTGAGGCCATTTCCTCTCATCCTATCGCTTCTTACTTGGGAGAAGAGACTGGCATCAACCTCACTACTACCTCCTTTGACGTAGTTATAGAGAGCAATTAGGTCTCCCCTCAGCCTCCTCCAGGGTAAATTCAGAAAAGGTGTGTTGAGGCTGAGTTCTTGAGGAATGCTCAGGAAAAACTGAGCATTTTCTCCCTTCAAAAGTGACCTGACATGCAGGATTTATCTGACCAAATGTGATCAACCACCTGCTTAATCTAGTTTAAACCCGCCCCCTATGCTAGAATTTCAGATATGTAATAAAGCAGAGTAAAGTCTTGAGGATGTGGTCATGAGAACTTGTACCAGTATTTAGAGGTTTGTGTCCCTCTACATTTGAGGGAACATAGCTTCTACCACTGCAGAACAGATAAAAATAAAATACTGTACAACTGTGATTATTAAATGTTTTCTTCATTCCTTTAAAGTACAATTAACTTTGCTGCAGCAGTTCATGGAAGGACATCACTGGTCCATTTGAATAATGAGGATATTTCCTTTCTCAGTCATGCTTCCTTTCAACCACATTTAGTTGCCACTTTATTATGAGCTGTAGAAAGTGAATGGAAAGAGTTTGTTTCCTTAGAAATAAAAAAATGCCCATTGAAGATCAAAAGTAGCAGGTCTTAATCGCAAAATGATGGAAAGCATTCAACTCAAAGCTGACTCTTGTGTGGCCAAATATGATTTAAAGAATACTATTGGTGAATTTGATGACTTAATTATTGAATTTTCATATTCTTTATTGAAAACTGATTTCATACCATGGTTAAAATTAATGTTGGTCTTGGAAAACTATATTGATATTGAACTTTTGCATAGTCCTTGGTTTAGGAACTCTTTACATTAATTTTTAACATGTTTGGGAATATAAACATTAGAAGTAGTTCAATTTAAAACTGAACCAGGTGTCTGCACCTCCTCACCCCAGCATGTCTGTGTTCTTAGCAGTGGGCTCCAAGAAGACATAGCCTTTCAATAACTAGGTAGTCTCCAATTTAAATAAATAAGTTATTGAGCCCTGTGGCTTTGTTGTCATAAAAATGTGAAAGAAAACATCTTTTTCACTGATAATTAGCTTATGTAAGAAGTTTATAAAATTAAATGTGAGATTAGAATCAGTGAGTTTATTATTAATAAAGCTGTGAATATATTTAATGTTTTTGGGGACCTGAGCCTATGCAGTTTATTAAAGCACAGGATGACTGTTTTCCCATGTTAGATGGCTAATTCTGTTCACCTTATAACAGAACTACAAGTACTAAAGAATAATTCTGACATTGCTTTGTTACAGTGGATGAATATATAGCAATAGCAAAGGAAAAACATGGATACAATGTGGAACAGGTAAGTGCTATGAAATGAGAGCGCTTATGTAAAAGGATTTTTTAATATAAAAGTATAACACAACACTCCCTTGGTTACCATTAATTAACGCTGTTTCTCTTCAGGCACGGCAGCAAACACTGCAGTTAAATGGACCTGCATACAGTTGTGGTCTGGATTCTCTGCAAAAGATTGAGCTCTTTGTTTTCATGACATGCTCAGCTTGTAATGTGCACTTTTGAAAGGTTCGGTATGTTTCTTGATACACTGGGCATGTCATGCAATTGTGTGTGTATATTTAGCTAAAGAATTTCTTAGAAAAGCAGATTACAAATTTGATGTTTAATATTAGAATTAAAACATGGTACAGTTTTGAGCAGCTGATTACCATAGGGACAGCATTGGAAAGGTTTCTTGCATATGAAAAAAAAAAGAGGCAAACCAACTTTTGTTTTTTCAGAGGCAGGAAAAAGGAACGAAGGTCTAGGCTTGAGAGTAGCAAATGAGTTCATTATTTTAATAAACTTTAATCACCATCCTGTAAAAAAGTACAGGATAAATCGTTGCTGGTCTGCACTTAGTTCTATTGCAGTTTTCTTCATGAATTAACTGATTACCTCTTGCAAAAGAAATTTGGTGTACTAGTGGAAGTAAGTTGTATGGTCAAATTTTAGAGGATGGAAGCTCATAGTAATCTTGGTAGTCAACTGCTATCTAAAAAAGGAGGCTGCTAGTGTCATGATGTCCAGAATACCTGCAATTTGGTGAGGTTTGTTTATGGCGTGGCTTCTGTTAGGGAAGAGAAGGAACTGAGGGATCTCAAAATAAGTCTACGAAAAAAGACTAATTTTCTAAACAACTTCTGGTACAAAATATTTGTAGACTGTTCACAGCAAAACAGAAATTATCCTTGCAAGAAGTGTTTATTATTTGCCATTTTAACAAGTAAAGAGGTTTACTATGTCCAGGTTAATAGAAGATTTGAAATTGGAGGTTTGGAGAACTGATGAACAACTGGTGATTGTGTCTGGACTGTTTGGTTGAAACTGAGTGGATTACATTTCCCAATTCCCATGCCAGGCCTGGCATCGAATCTGTTGCGGATCCTTTGGCAGAAAGTCTAATCAGTGGAAAATGCTTTTAAGAATATGAAGAAATGAAATTATGTAAGAAAATGTACTTAAGTTTCAGTTCTTATTAGGTGCACTTGACATGGAAGTGGCTGTGCTGTTATGTGTGGTTTGGAGAGTTGTAGAAAGACCGCTCTTTGAACTTTCAGACTTTCATTTTGGATGATCCTCTGGTTGCTGAAAAATATTGTTTGGGTTTTTTTTTGAGTGGGCCTGAAGACCTGTAAGGAACTGTGTAGGAGATACGTGTTTGTAAAGAAAGAAAGCAGGTCAGATTTGAGCGTATCAGCCTAGTTCATGCTACTTCAGAATTAATGCTGCCATGCCAACCTTTAATTGTCTAGTTTTCATAGATTTAATAGAGTACAGATGTGCTCACTCTTCATATTGTTTCAAAAGAGGATTCTGTTACCTATAGCACATAGCCAATAAAATTGTAAATACAGTTTGAGAGGGGTAGTCAAGTTTTATTTTAAACAAATAAATGCATTTTCTTATTTGACTTAGTTCAACATTTTAGAAAGTTGACTAAATCCAAAAAGGGACTATTTCTTTTCAAAGGCTCTCGGCATGTTGTTTTGGCATAAACACAATATTGAGAAGTCACTTGCGGATCTCCCTAACTTCACTCCTTTCCCTGATGAATGGACAGTTGAAGATAAAGTTCTATTTGAACAAGCATTTAGCTTCCATGGAAAGAGCTTCCACAGGATCCAGCAAATGGTAAAGTAATATTTTCATCAGGAGTATTAAATAGTTCAGATGCTCTTAGAACAGAGGCTTCTGTTGGGCTAAAATTTCACATTGATTTTTGTGTAAAAGCTCGAGGAACAACTTTGAATATAAGATTTAAGTTAATCTCATTATGTCTCTTGGACCTATAGCTTTTTCACTCTAGTAAAAGAGCCTTTACCCACTCCCCATTTTTTAAAAAGTATATGAAATACATCCCTCCTTTCCATCTCATCCATGCCTTTAAGGTACTCAGATAAAGGTGATTGTAAATAGGCCAGAATTATACTCTTGAGTGGAATTTTAATTTTTAGAAGTATTAATATATTAATGAATTCTTCTAGCTTCCAGACAAGACTATTGCAAGCCTTGTAAAATATTACTATTCTTGGAAAAAAACTCGCTCTAGGACAAGTTTGATGGATCGGCAGGCACGTAAACTGGCTAATAGAAATAATCAAGGTGATAGGTAAGTTCTTTATTCTCAAGTAGCTAACCAGAGACTGAAGTAGTTCTAGGTAGAAATGCTAGAGTAATTTCCAGCCAACATGATTTCAGCATGAACTATGTTTGAAGGTTGAAGCGTCTCTGCTTTTAGTTAGGAGTTTGGTACCTGTGCTTTAAAGACTGTATCACTCCAGTCGGTGTGGGTTGTAATAACACGCTTGAGTGCTTTAATGCATAACTGCAAAAAAAAGGGTTTAAAAACCCTGAAATCTGGGGATGTGATTTAGAAATAATGCTTTAAGTCTAACCCTGTTTGAGTGGGTAGGTGGATTTTCTGGGCATGAGGGGGTTTTGTCTGCTTGGGTTATTTTGGACTAGAATGGAATAAAAACTGAAAGAGCGACCACTGGAAAGAGCTGTAGCAATTAGAATGCCCAACTACTGTTTTATAACAAAACTTTATATAAATATAAATCTTATTTTAGGAGACTCAGAACTGCTGTCAGTCAAAAAGAATTAGAGTTCAAAGTAGTTTAACAATGTCTTGTACAGAAGGGAATGATGTTTCCCCTAGTAACTATGAAATTAAAATTATATTGCACGTAGCATACTTGAGTGTTAACTTGTACTTTTTGTAAAAGTGATTTGGTATGTTGAATGTATTAGTAACATAGTCGTGGAAAAAATGATTTTACATCTACAGAAAGTTGCCTAGCAAAAGGATCTGTTTAATTATATGTTATTGAAAAGAACACATGAAATCTAAAATTCATGTGCTTACTCAGTGACCCTATAGCTTAAAAATTACAGAAGAAAATAAATTTGCTTCCAGTTCAGCATTTTGAATTTCTTTTTGTAATAACTAGATTTTTTTTATTGTTTGGGGGTTTTTTACATTCACTTGTTCAGAAATTGTGTGAATGACTGGATTTTACTGGGCTGAACTAGCTGTTACCTTTTCAACCTTTTCTCTTTGATGGTTCAGCAGATTTCATTCTTCCCTGCCCTCAGTAGCTAGATCTAGAGCACTTTGGTGAAAAAGCAATCCACTGTTTTCCCATCTTATACCGTCCCCTTTTGCTCCCTACAGAGTTCAGCACAGGTTTCTTCATATACCTGGTGCACGGGTTTGAGAATTGGTCTATTAAAGCTAACAAGGCAAATGAAAGCCTTGGTATAGTTGACAGTGTAAGTGTTCATGCTAGCGCAAGTGGTTGAAATTTTTTGGCAGCAGTACCAGCACTGCTTAAAGTAACTTTGAAACTACAGTTGACAATTTCTCGCTAAGCATAATACTTACTAGAATTTAATATAGGAAATATGTTTGCAATAGCTCTCATTTGAAAACTACAAATATCCTTGAGATGCCATGTACTTGGAGTAGAAATTTTGGAGTAGATAGTTTTGTCTTAATCCTGATACATATTTATATTTGAGGTTAAAAAAATAGATAAAATAACCAGCTTCTTATCATCTGTCCTCAGTGATGATGACGTAGAAGAAGCTCATCCAATGGATGGAAATGATAGTGATTATGATCCCAAAAAAGAAGCCAAAAAGGAGGTAACAGATAGCTTAACGGTGAATGTCAGTTTGTTTGTTTTCTGTGAATATGTTATTGTGAAGAATATAACTTGTAGTAAAGAGGTTTAGCTTGAACCTGCCGAATTCACAGGGTTTCAAAGTGATCAAGGTCGTGACATCTTCTGATTGAAACAGAATTTTGTCGTATATTTTTGCCATTCTATGGACATAAATGCATCCCTCATTGCCTTCGGTCTCTGCCAAGAGATCTTCAGGTTTTATGAGAACTATATGCTATCGCTACCTGGTAAATAAACATTCCTCCCACTTCTGTTTTGTTAATGTTTACAGTTTTACTAGTTGTGAATTTTTGGAAGCTAAATATTTTCTTTGCATTTTAAAATTAAACTACATTTTTCCAAGAACATCTCTTTTTGTTCTTTCACAGCCATAGTGAGGTTATGCATTTCAGCTATTATGTGGCTTTATTGAGGTGCTTTCTACTAATAAATGTGAAGAAAAATATTTTTGTCTCCTCTAATGAGCACTTACTGTTAACTTTACAGATGAGTGCTGTGTTTGAGGTGGGCTCGGGTTTTGTTTTTTTGGGAGGTTCTTTTGTTAAACTGAACAAAACTAGAAAAACACATTTAAGTGTGTAAACAGAATCACGGAATTGTTTAGGTTGGAAAAGACCTTTAAGGTGATTGAGTCCAGCTATATACCTAATGCTGCCAAGTCTACCACCAAACCATGTCCCTAAGCACCACTTTACATGAAAGGTGACTCAGCCACTTCCCCTGGCAGCCTGTTGCAGTGATTGACAGCCCTTACAGTGAAATAGTATTTCCTTATATCTAGCCTAAACCTCGCCTGGTGCAACATGAGGCCATTTCCTCTTGTGTATTGCTTGGTACTTGGTAGAAGAGACCAACACCCATCTCACTACAAGACTGGTTCCCTGATCAACTTGATACATTTGTGATTTTCCTGAAATGGTAGAATTCATGCTTTTTGAGAACAGGAGGGAGAGGTAGTGTAAAACTTCAACAGTCCCAGGAAGTGGTATCTAGGATTACTAACATAATTTTGTGATTACACCAAAAATTATGCTAAGAGACTGATAGATTTAGATTCCATTCTCAGCTTTGCAGTGACCTTCAATGTATTGCTTTATCTAACTGCCTTAGGAAATAGAATAAAGAAACCAAAACCCAAACCAGGACAATTACAATTACCCCTTTCTATAAAAGAGTTTGAGATTTTTATTTTTTTTAACATGCCAGGGTATGTTTTCTAGAACTTGAAATGGCACAAGGTCTAATGATTAACATCTTTACTTTTTATTCTGCTGTTGTAAATGGTCACGCAAGCTGTTCATTTGAGTTGCTGCCTAAGCTACTTCTAAATAAGGGCTGTTTTGTTCAGTTTACGCCATTACTGTTTGAATCATTACACACAGTGCAGAATGAAAGTAGTGTGTTTGTAGACTTCTCGGAACAGGTCAAATAGGTTTGCAGTTTCTGATGAGCTAGTGGGATCTACGTAACATAATTTTGTGATCTAATATTTCTGATGGGATTTGCATTCTTTGACTTCCTAAGCAAAATATAAACTGAATAGGCTACCTGAACACAGAGCAATGAAAACTTTCTCTTACCAGAGAAAACTAAAATAAGTCAAACTCTAGCTTGGCAAGACAAAAGCTGGAGAGAATATTTTTAACTTTAAATCCAGATTGAACAGACAGGAACTGTGATTTCCTAGGAAAAGAGCAATGCAAAGCCAAAAACCAAATAGTATAAGTGGGCCAGAAATAAACTTAACCTTCAGATTTTTAGGTGTCAAAGTAGTAAGGCTCTATATCTACTTCCCAAGGTAAAGCAAATATCTTTGTGCTTTTAAGCGCTTAAAATCTTAAATGCTTTTAAGCTTGCCTCTATGAAGTCTGTGTACTGGACTAAGATGTTACATTAACCAGAAAGAGGGTGTGACAGAAGATTAAGCATAGTAGAGCAAAATATTGCTTGCTAATCTGTACTAGTGCTACAGAACATAATAATAATGGCTGCTGCAATTTCTTTGCTCTTCACTGTGATCAGATGACCACATCCTCTTAACCTGCATAGGTGCCAGCAGGGAGGAGTAGTAGGGAGCTCCTTGAAGTAGCAAAAAGCCTGAATCTCGTCTCTGTTCTTATATTTAACGTTGCTTTGAATTTGAAGACCCTTGCAGGAAAAGTAGTTTTTGTTTCTCTGCTCCTGATCTGTAGGGAACCTACCTGGTTGCTTTATGGGAGTCACATACATGCAGACTAGCTGTTGTGCAGCACTGTCCATTTCAGACAAAGCTGAACTTTTTAGGTGTCCAAACACATCAGAACAACAGTTACAAAGATTGCATCTCCTCTTTGCTATCCTATTCCGCTTCAAAACAGCAAACACCAAAGGCTTAAGTTTGCTAAATCACATGGATTTTTATAATAACTAGAAAAGTGAATCCATCCTATCTTCCAAATCTTGAATGCCCTCCCAAAACAAATAGCCCCTTCACTTTCCAAGTTAAGAGTGCTTGCAGCAGGGAAAAGTGGCACCTTGCATTCTTGCCCCCCATGGTTGACTTCCACTCGTTCTTCTCTCCTGATCTTTACCTGAACATGTCATATCTGACCAAAAATAAATGTGTGAATTCACTGATTGCTTGATTTAAACATGTAAAATATACATATATTCTTTACTCTCTTCTTATGTAAGAGGTTCTCGACTTTTGCCCTCTTTCACAGTATTCAAACTGTGATTTCTATACCATTTATTGTATTTTCAGCCGTATTGAGAACAAAAAAAACAGGCGTTGAAAACTGGCTTTTAAGACCAATGCAGGCTTATCCAGCAAATGACTTGTATGTGCCATCAGCTCATCTGCAAGAGTTAGTTTGAATACTTCATGCAGAGAGGATGTATGACATTACAATGTTATGTGATACTTTAATAAAGTTGCATACAAGATACTGTTATTCTTTAATGATTTATTTCTTGTAAATTAAAGGGCAATAATGAGCAGCCTGTTCAGACCAGCAAAATAGGTCTGGGTAGAAGAGAGTATCAGAGCTTGCAGCATCGCCACCATTCTCAGCGTTCCAAATGCCGTCCACCAAAAGGCATGTACCTGACCCAGGAAGATGTGATAGCTGTTTCCTGTAGTCCCAATGCAGCCAACACAATTCTTAGACAGCTGGATATGGAACTAATCTCGTTAAAGCGACAGGTACCATGGGTTATTGGTTTTGTTTTGTTTTCATCTCAGATTGTTCTGATTGTAATGCTTTTGAAGATTATCTGTGAAGATTCTGAAACTTCTTTGATGTGAGTCTTCCTAATTTTGTTCCACAGTTATCAGAAATGCTGGACACTAGCTGACTAGCTGTTCTTTGGTTTTGTTTTTTATGTTCATCTACTCTTGTGGATAACATGAAACAAGATAACTTCCTTTAAAAAAAGGGAGGGGGGGAGTATGGCATGAAAACAGTATTACAGATTTGGGACAGGACAAAAGACAAAGTCACACTTTAGTAAAATTTTTATTTTTTACTTTTGTTGAAAATATTTGTGTGACAAGTGAGAATAAGAACAATGAAGCAGAGAAAGTTGCATTTGTTATGCTTGCTTAAAATTGTAGCTGTTTTTCAGGATGTCCTTCCCCACACATCATGAAAGTATAGCTGGGGGGAAATCGTGGGCCTAGTTATTTCTCTGTTTGAATTGATGAGCTTTCTAATTCTTACTAAATTTAGAAAAGCTTTGTAGTCTTCACCTTTAAGAGGACAATTGCCTGCGTCCTTTGCATGAAGAAGTTACTTTTTGGCACTTAATGTTGAAACACAGAATCCATTCAGCTTCTAAGGGTGTGCAGAAGTATATGCATGCTTGCTTTCTAGGAGACATGGCGCTACAAAGTCAAGGCTTATCTCCTGGAAATTCTGCCTGCTTATAGACTGCTAAGAGCTGCCATGTTGCGAAATTATGGAGTGGAAAAGGAGTTTCATGGGGTTTTTGCTCCCTTATATTCTTTTACAGGAGAAATATACTTCTTTCTGTCACAGCAGGACTCTGGGGCTAAATAGCATAGGTGGGTTTCACTCTTAGGCTAAGTGTAGGTGAGTTACAGCCTTGAGGTTCTGTTTCTCCTTTTTTTCTTGCAGTGATCTCAGAGATGCAGCCTTTGGAGTCTCCCACTGAGTTGTCTACTTTTGTGTCCATACTTAAGAACACTTGTAATAGCTGTTCACCATAGTATGCAAAACTGTTTTCTTACCTATGTTACCTTATGTGCATCACTGTCAGGTTTAAAGGGTTAATATATATGTATATGTACAATTTGGAAGCTCTCTCCTTTTCATAGACTTAAGATATTTTATCTGAACATTTTAAGTCGCTTCAAGAGGCACCCTTAAAGGAGGATGATCTAAGGTCAATAAAAAACAGTCTGTCAAAAGGAACTACCTGGAAACAACTCATAATTTTTTTTTTTTCCAAAGTGCTTTTTGGAGAAGGAAGAAGTTAATGTATGCAGTACCTCTCACTTAGATTTCTAAGAACCAAGTTTTGTGTCTAGAATATTCTGCATTCTTCTTCAAGAGCGCATGCATCATCATCATCATCATGTCTTGCTTTTTATGTCCTACTTTTAATTTTCCTGCAGACGAACTGTTCTTTTGAAAGTCTGGCTTAAATATCTTTCTTTCCATAGTAAACTGTGCTGTACTTTTAATTTTTTTTAAAACAGTTAAAAGTAGTGAAGCCTTAAATCTTAATATTTCTCTTTCTAACTTAGGAGGTACACTTGTGGCAATCCTAGTGAAGATATATGTGTAAAGTGACCAACTTTCTTTGTGGAGCTGATTAACTTTGTTGTTTTTGACCAAGGTTCAAAATGCTAAGCAAGTAAACAGTGCACTTAAACAGAAAATGGAAGGCGGGATTGAAGAATTCAAACCTCCTGAGGTAAATCAGAATAAATATTAGAACTCGTGGCTTTGCAGTTGCATTAATGGGAAACTACAGAAATGTATTTTGCTGCAGCATAGTGTTTGCGTTTCAGCAGCAGCGTAAACAGGATCCAGGGTGAGTCTGGCTTCTTTACAAGAAATTAGTGGTAGGCTTTTTTTATGGCAACTGGCTGAATAAAGGAGCAGAAAAAAACCTGAAATGTCATGTTTGATCATGACAGTAGGGAGCTGAAGTTGAGCCCTGTTGTATGGGGCTTTTTCTGATTAAAAGTAGATTTGTGGATTGCTAGCAGTGAGTTCTATGTTCTGTGTGGAAACATTTGGGCATCTGAAGTGAATAATTTACTAATACTGAAGTTACCTTTTTGCTTGTTTTAAAGGCTGGAATATGAAACGTAATGTGAATGCAAAACACTCCAGAAACCAAGTCCCCGTAGTTCAGATAAATGTAACTGTGAACTCAAATTCTGCCTGCGTAAACATAATTAGCTTGTGCATAAGTTATGATATAGGTGATATTAAGCACCTCGATAAAACAGAGGAAAAATTATTAATGTAGTTTTAAACGCAAATCTTAAATGCTACTTCTTCCTGAAAGCAATCTTAAACTACAGATTTATGGCTTATAAGTGAGACATTTTTACCTGTGTCATGAAATATAGTGCAAGTGAAACATTCTGAAGCTCAGATATTTTGCAGCTGTTGAAACATTTTTATGATCTTTGTGCTATTTTTCTAATTTTAATAGTCTAATCAGAAAATCAATGCCCGTTGGACCACAGAAGAGCAGCTTCTTGCAGTACAAGGTATGTTAATGGTAGAAGCAACTTGAAATCTGATGCAAAGGATTTGAAGAGGTACTCTGACTTTTGTTTGTATTCCTCTCTAATGAAAAGCTAAACTTTAGCTGGACTTACAGGAAAGACACTGGGAAAACAACGAAATTAGTGAGAGTATTAAGGGCATTCATGCAAGGAACATGACACTAGTCTTTCAGGTATCCATATTAAATCATGGAATCATAGAATGGTTTGGGTTGGAAGGGGCCTTAAAGATCATCTAGTTCCAATCTGGGTTTAACAACGGTAGTAGTACCAAAAAGTCCTGTCAGTCATCTTTTAAATCATCTTACATGGATTTCCCTGAAGTGGAAGACTGAAGTAATAAAACTTGAAGCGAACACTTAAGACATCTCTCCATATTATTAAACAGGAAAAAGCAGAAGTTAAACTGCTCTACAGTTACGTTTCTCTGCTCATGAGGGAGTAAAAGAGCGGATATCTACCCAGTGGAGGCTTTTTAAGAGTCTGGATAGCTGGATGTGGATACTTGACAGTCTTATTGGAGAAACACCATTTCCTAGCAGGCTATTGATACAGCTGATATGCAGTTAATTCATTTATATGAAGAAAAAGCGGCTCTTGTCTTGCTTTAGTATGCACTACCTAGTCAAGGAACATGCAAGGGAAATATCTGGAGAGCCTAATGCTGTCTTGAAGGCAGTGTATACTGACTCATTTCTATGGATCACCTTTTTTAAGATAACATAATCATTTCAGTTGTACACACTGCTTTATTTCTCTGTATTCTTCACCTTCAAAACAAGTCTGAATATTTGTATAAAGCCTTCAGTTGGATCACTATAAAGTTGTCAGGTGTGCCATTCCTAGCAGTTATTAGCTGGGTGACTGGAACTAAAGTTAAATTTATTTGGATGGATGGATGGAAACGCTGACGAGCATGGTGTGTCTGAAGTCATGCCTCTCACCTTACATGCCTCAGACTGGGATTTGCGTTTCCAAATTACTTTCTGTCGTAAGTTCATTCTCAGTCTTTCTAACGTGCTCGCTTTTTTTATTTTGTTCCCAAATGCAACTGAAGGAGATGCCTGTCTTTGATATGATAGTCTAGTAAGTAGAATGCTTGCTGAAGAAGTGGGGAAAATCCAGGTTTATTGTGCCTCCCTTAGCATGAAAGGGTTCAAACCATCTTGCATTTTTGTAGTTCAGTTATCGGAGCTTTCACTAACTATCAGTTTGGGAAGCAACAAGAATGCATTTAGCTTTTGTTAAGGTATGGAACTATGTGGCTGACAAGGTAAATAATAAAACTGGAGCATGGGCAAAAGAGAATGAGGGTTGGTGATGACTCCTTGGAGAAGAGTTCTAGTCTTCTGGGCTCTTCTCCAAGGAATGTTTTGAGGTAGTCAGCCTCATTACTTAAGCGTGGGGTGGGAAATCGGGCCTTCTGGAAGAAAACTGTTTTCATTGAATTTATATTTACTTCTTATTTGTATTATTTCCCTTTTAGTCCCCTTCCTGTATAAAATGGAGATGGGAGAGAGCCCTAACACCAGGAACAAAGTATTCTTATTATCCCTTCCTTACCTATTGCCCAGTAGTAGAGTCTCCCTCCTGGAAAGAGTGCTGTAGGTATTAACATCTCATCTCTCAGGCTAAGGACCCTGTTCTCTTGCTTCAAGATAATTGCTTGAGCAAGTAGACTAATGCTTGAAGGAGCCATGCTGTCTTTTGCCCTGTTTTTAGAAGAAAATATCCATGGTTCCTATACTAAAAGCTGCCATAATGCACGATAGGGTTGAACTTGGAAGTTGATTTGAGCATGGAGACATTTAGTTTGTACATCTAAGCGAGATTTAATTCATCAAATATATTGATACGTTTTGGCATGTACTTTTAATAATTTTACAGAAATCATAAGCATTGAGCAGGTAGGTGGCACTTCAGTGATTTGTTCACTTGAATTTAGACATTAAATCAAACCATGGCAATCGTAAAAATAATCTGCAGTAATATGATTTTGGTACTGTTTTGCCTAAACATGAAAAAAACCTTGTCATCTGTGGGCTAACCTCAAGAGATTGGCAATAACTCAAAAGAAGATGATAAAAAACCCACGCTTTAAAGCAGACATTTTTAAAGCAGTGTGGCTGCCTGCAGTTGGGGTTGTGGACTCAAACTCATGATCTCTAAGACAATTTTTTACAGTATAATTTATCAGGTTGCCATTCAACTTTGTCTGAATAGTTTTTTAACGTAATGAGCTAGTTCATCACTTGAGCTATTCTTAAGTTACAGACTTTATGTATAGAAATGTATAAGCATGATCATCTTTTCAAACAAAGATTTCAGCCATATCAAAATCACAATTACAAAAATGCTTTGAGACATTTTCAAGACAACAAAATTTGAATTGAAAAGGAGCACATTACTTTCATAGTGTTGCAGTGGAAAATGGTTGGGACAACCAGGATCTAACCCTGCGTAGAGTAGCTGCCAGGGGCACTGTAATCCCATCACAGCGATACTGCAGCTCTTGTAAGCCAGAGGTTGCCATTAACTATTTCTGCCTCGTTGTAGTGCTGGTATTGTATTACTTTGGATCCAAATTAATGTTTTGTGTGCCTCTCAGTGTTTGCTGTGCCACGCAACTTAAGCAGTGTAGGCAGCATCAAACTTGGATTTACGAATTTCTCTGAGTTAGACGTTCAAGGTAAAATATTTTAATAGTGAGCATGCACATGTTCAAGTGTATCTTTGCAAATGGTCAAGGAGTTTGAAGGATTCCCCCAATTAGGACTACTTTCAAATGAGCTGTGAGAAAGATATTCATACATGTGAAGTTATGCACTCATCTTTTTTGAGCTTCACTTTCAGCAACCTAATGAAAGTATTCTTATTGAATAACAGATTAAACACTTCAGAAATAATTTGGGTGATGTTTAGCACAGAATTTGTGTAAGGATGTGTAAGTGATGTGCACCAATTTGAAAGGGGTGATCGTTTGGCATCAACTCTTACAGATATGCCAGCACCTTATGCATAAAACTGTCATAAACATGTATTGAACTTCCACTATTTCTGATACAGCTTGAAAGGTTTTACTACATCATTGCATAGAAGTCATTGTGGTGATGCTAGAAAACACTAAGAAAAGAATCCAAAAGGAGTAGTACTGTGTGTAGCTAACTGAGGAAATGTTGGGCTTTTTAGAAGTGTCTTATAGTTGGGCTCTTGGTGAAAGCAAGATATGCTGCTTTCAAGCTGTCTGCATGGAAACAGGCTTTAAGACCTTGTTTTTGACAACTTTAGTTGAATTTAGTGAACAGACTCAGTTGTTGTGCTGATTAAGGGGAAGAAAGAAGTATAGACAGCATAGTAACAGAAAAGGCTGCAGTCACTGGAAGCCTGAATTAGTTTTCGAACAAAAATGTGCTTTGTTCTGCTGGGCACTTTTTCCACTTGATTAATTATACAGGATGTTAGATACGTTGCAGTGGACGTTTAATGATCATTACAAATTAGTAAGAGTAGTAATGATAGAGCAATCAAAGGAGGGAGTGTTCTGTGGGTGCAGACAGCTTTTAAGGAGTGTAGCTGATAGCTTGTACAACTGATAAAGTGCAGAGCCAAATCCCTGTCTTGTCTTTGCCTAGATACATGCCCTCCCACGTGGCTCTGCTAGATCCCTTCGTTTTCTTTTCAAGGTTCTTGCAGACAGAATGGTTGGATTCTTTTGTATGCCCAGAAAAGATCTTAAATAATGTAGCTAGGCTCTTGACAGTTGAAACATCAGCTTCAGCTACAGTAATTGTTACTATCCCGGAGCTGAACTTTTCTCTTAAATTGCAGTGAGCATACATTACCACATCAGAAGTGCCTATTAACGAAGAAAATAGAAGAGAGCAGAACAAGCTGAAGGTCATACTCTTCACAATTAAGTTGAAAAGGAACATGGCTCTCAGATTGGAAACAACTCTCACTTTCTGAATCCTTTGCCTCACTTTCTGAAGTGAGGCATGAAATCAGGCATATATTTCTTTTCCTGTAATGAGACAGAGTGTCTGTCCTCTAAGCACTGTAATATGTTCCGAATGAGTACAGTTATCAGGAGCTTCACAGAAGTCGTCAAATTGTGATCCACTCATGCGTAGCTGAGAGCAAAAAATTAGTCTTCTGTTTACTCAGTCTGGAATAAAGCTCTCATTTCTTTTAATCTCCAAACTTTTGGATACTTGTGATTAAAAGCATACTTTGTGCAGCTAAAAGTTGTATTCTAGGATGCTGGATAGTTTGTGGCTTTTTTTTCTTAAGCAGGAGAGAGGGGGAACTAGATACATGACCCAAAGTTTATTGATTTTCTCTTAGTTATATTTAGGGTATAATTCCAATTCTAGGTTAAAAATTATGAAATGTACTCAAGGGATTTTTTTTTGTGTTATATGCAAATGTAGTTTTAGAACTTTAAAGTACATGTTGGGATTTTCTTGTGAAGCGCTTGTGAACAAAAGTAACCTACTAATGTCAGTGTGAAAATGAATGAAAAGAATGCTGCAAAGATCTTCTGTTGTGCTGTTTCTTGCTGGACAATTTGATCCTGGAGGTTTGTGCTGGGCTGTCTTATAAACAGTAGCTTCTGTTTATTTACATTCCCTAAGGTGCTTGTCTCAAACCCCCAGATAGTTCTACCCGTCTGAAATGGTGAATGAAAGCTTTAAAAGACTTTGTTGGGTAAATGCTTGCCATTTGCTCTTTGTAGCCTCAGTAGAGCATGTCACAAGTGCAGGAATGAGCAGTATATCATGACTTCATGTAACTGTGCCCTTCTGCCCTGTGCTTGGTTCAGTAGCTACTGCCCTCTAGCACACGTTGGGGGCAAAGAAGCATCTGCGTGCAGCTGGCACTGAGGGGACCTGTAGAAGCTGTCAGTGTTTGTCACTTGACGTTTCTAGTGTTGTACCCTGTTTACAGCTGTGCATACATGCTCGGTCACCCTCCCTGTCCCATCTTGAACTTGTCTTGGACTTCTGCCCTTGCTGCAAGCACACTGAAGGATTAACTTTATTTGTCAGAGGCCAGATCTCTGCGGTTTTAGGTTGGAGGCTTGGTGAACAAGCCAGGATTTTAAGAAAAGTGGGTAATGACCTTTTAATAAAGTTCTTGAATTGTATGTTGATAGCTGTGCAATTAAAAAATATTTTGTTTTAATGGAAATTGAGGCCTTCTCCTAATTGAGAAGTCCTCCTAATTAGCAACTCCTTGGTTTGCAGGTCCCATAGGTTCTCTCTATAAATACATCAAACGTAGCTGTGTCTGACTGATTCTTCACAGCTATGTTATTTACTTTGCCTTCCAGGTGTCCGAAAATATGGTAAAGATTTTCAAGCTATTGCAGATGTAATTGGCAACAAGACTGTTGGCCAAGTGAAGAACTTCTTTGTAAACTACAGGCGTCGGTTTAACTTAGAGGAGGTATTGCAGGAATGGGAAGCGGAACAAGGAACCCTGGCTTCTAATGGTGATGCTTCTGCTTTAGGGGAGGACACAAAAAATACTTCTAATGTGCCATCAGGAAAGAGCACTGATGAAGAAGATGAGGTGTGTTTTGTGTACCAGAAATAAGTAAGCATGGGTTGAGGAACAGCATTTTATTTAGTGATATAATGTAAGGTTAACTGGTGTGGAGTGGCAACCACATTCTAAAGAATGATGATGAGCTTGCATAGAACTTCAGCCAATGTCGTTAACCAGCTGGGAGCAGGACTGCACCTTTCATAGTGACGATCACGTTACTGTTTTATTGTTAAAATACAGTTCTTGTTCTAGAAGAAGACTCTTGCTTCATAAGTATTTTTAGTTCTGCTGTCTATAATATTTTGGTTGGTCATTTCTTTTCAGTAACTTCTCAGTTTTTTGGTTTTATTTTTTAAATGCTGTTTCCTGTGTAGTGGACAGTGGCAGCCCAACTGCATCGTGTTGTGGCTGGGATGGCTGTTCATGCGGTCTTGTCTTTGTCCTTTGTGCAGGCACAAAGCACTCCGGCCACTCAGTGTTTAGGCCCTTCACCTCCAGCACAGGCATCTGCTCCAGCACCTACTGCTCCCATGGCAACTTTAAATCAGCCACCCCCGTTACTTCGTCCAGCGCTTCCTGCTGCTCCTGCTCTCCATCGTCAGCCTCCGCCACTTCAACAGCAGGCGCGATTTATTCAGCCAAGGCCGACTCTAAATCAGCCTCCCCCACCACTCATCCGCCCAGCTAATTCCATGCCTCCTCGTCTAAACCCGAGGCCAGCGTTAACCACGGTTAGCGGCCAGCAGCCACCCTCGCTTATTGGAATTCAGACAGAATCTCAATCCAGTCTGCACTGAAGAAATAAAGCAGAATCATGCTAACTCCTACATCTGAAAAATTGTATCAATGTACTTTTTTTTTTTTCCCAAATAATGAAGTGGAGACAAGAGCAAGCCTTCACAGGTATCAGACCAGTTTCACAGAGGAGCAAGCTAATAACTAGAAACGGAACCACGTGAATAACCACCTGTATAAAAATATTTTTATGTTGAAGACTTGTACAGCAGAACAATGCCTACAATACAGCCCTCCTCTATTTGACTAACTGTTGAAGGAAGCTAACTTCTTAAATGAATAAATGTTCAGCACACCAAGATTTTGTTTAACTGATTTTTACTCTATTTATTTTATTACAGTTCTTTGTAGTCAAGCATCTAACTACAGGAAAGTAGTCTGGCAAATCTAGGAATAGATAATATTGTAGGAGACTTAAATGTAGCGTTGGGTTTTCTTGTGTGTGTGAATTATGTTTTTTTACTTTTTAGTGCAAAAAAAAATAATGGCCTTAGGTTCAGAATTTTTCGGCCCTGTTTAGATAACAGTAGAAGCATTTCACGCACTTGTAAAATGTGTTTCTTCTCTTCATGTTTTTCTCTGAGCAATTTTTGTTGTTTAAAAAGGTACTGTCTTACTAAATACTCCTGAAAGAGTATTCTGAAGACTCAATGAGCTGTTGTACCAAAATTACAAAATCTCACATGTGTTCGACTCGTAGAAGTTAATTGAAAGCAGGAGCCCAGTTTCCTGCTGCAATATCTTTTGGGCTGGGGTGGAGAGAGAGGCAGCAACTTCACTACCCAGGGGCATGACAGGAGAGGAGCCATACAGCAAGAACCATTAATATAATTTGCTATTCCACTAATTCTTCCAACTTAAGTACCCACTAATTCTTCTAACTTAAGTACAGTAGAATTTCATTCCTCTGAAAATGGCTGTCTGCAGTTTGTCTATGTTAGATCATGGGTATCTTGCCTGAGAATTCATGAGGGAAATATAGACGCTGGTGGTCGTAGTAGAATATTGTGGCAGTAAAGATTCCCGCTGCCAGCCCAGTCTTACTGTTGACTGATTCTCTCTGATTGCTGCTATTTCTGCTGGAGGCGATTAGCTGGGTTGAGGCTATTTGGGTTTTTTTGTTCTGTTTTATTGACTTAAGTAAAATCTGTATTTGGGTATAAATTATTGATTCCAAATTTTAGGACATTGAAACGTTTTCTTTCCACTGCATTCTTGTCTGAAGCCATGATTTATGGCCAGCAGTATTTTGGGGCGGGGTTTTTTTTGGGGGGGGGGGAGGGGTAGGTGGATTGGTGGTTTGTTTTGTTTTTTTAAAGTAGATGCCTCCACCTGCCAAGTAAACCAGGCTGCAAATTTCAGTAGCACTGTTTGAAACTGTGTGATCTGAATCAAGCTATTGAAAAATAACTGCATTCTTGTCTATGTAATAATGTTCCTGTTGACTGCCATATTTAGAAAATTAGTTTTGCTGATAGCTGAAATGTTGTTTTTAAATCCTTTTAAATCTATTCTGTTATTAACTAGATTTGTCCTCGACTAAAATGAAACTTAATTTGAAAATGAAATGTGCTCTCCTTAGGCTTTTTCACAGATAAATTGGATGGTCTAACGATCAGTTTAGCAGCCGGCTAAAATATTTTTTCATGTGCAAAGGGAAGTTCTTGTAGCATCAGATCCTATTTCATTTGTAAGTCTGGTATTAAAGTTCAATAGCAGTGGCCTGACTTGCAGTTAAGGTGTTGACCCTTATGGTTTGGTTCTTCATTTACAAATATTTTCAGATCAAACTTGAGACTTTTTTTTTTCTTTCTGAACAGCTTTCTCTGGTGTGCTGAGTCTTGTGCAAAATCATTCTTACAGTTTTTCTGTTGCATCAGAGTAGATGCCTAGCCACTGCCTGAGAATCAGATGACCTCTTGTCTAAGAAAAGCAGCATTGTAAAACAAGCACCAGGGAATTTGTAGTCACTGAAACTTGTGTTCTGGCCATTATAAATGTCCCCTCACCAGCTACACACAAATCTGGCTGCTCTCCAGTCTTTAAAAACTGATATGAAATCAATCTGGTACATTTTGACGTCATAAGTATCTCAGTTTAATTGTTAACAGTGATAAGATACATCTTCAGGATTTCTTTTTCTCTTTTCTTTTCGTTTTATTTTAGCATTGAGTCTCCCAGGTGTGTGTATTGTACCTTTGCTAATTTTTGTCTCGTCTCTTGTCGATAGACTTCAGTATGCAGAATGTTGGGTGTTGCAGTACAGTTGGCCACCACCAACTGCTATAAAACTGTTCAGTACCTTGTAATTCCGTTGAATCTTGTTTAAATAGTCTATAACTGGGCAAAGGTGCTGTATTTGAAGGGGGGAGGGAGGGCCAGAGATAGGTAGTATTTCTTAATTTACATACACTGTAGCACACAGTAGGGAACTCCTAGCATTTGTAGTACGAAATAAGTATGTACATAGCAAAATGTCTTTATTGTGTGCTTTGCAGAATATGTGCATACAGTTTGCACGTCCTGTTCTGGGGGGTAGGGTTTGTTTTAAGCAGTGTTTGCCTGGAGAGTGATATGCTTGCTGCTTAATCAAAGGATTAAAGTTTCAAAGAAATCTGTGTCTTCTATTTTTATGTACCTTGTAATAGTCTAATATGTTAGGGCCCTTATACTGTGATTCTCTTCTAAATTCATTTATATTTTTTTAAGAATTAGAAATAAAATTATACAATGGTGTTGATTTCAGTGGGGAATTTCTTTTGCCGTATCTGGTCTCCTGTTTTGTGATGTGGTCATGAACACTGACTTCAAGGTTGGCTTAATTTTGTCACTTTAAAAAATGTAAAATATTTGCACACTAAAGTTTGGCAGAGAACATTGTTCATTCTACATTGTTCAAAGCTAATGTAACTCTACAGCTTTTTGTACAGTTTATTTTAGTTAATAAAGCAAAATGGTACTAAAAAATGACAGATTCTACAAATGCAGGGCATAATCTGAACAACATGTCATCTAGGAACAACACTTGCAAAATATGGATGTACAAGAACTATCAGATTTAATTGTTGCACTTTAAATCAGAATGGGTATGAAGTTAAGCAGGTATTTCTGCTTTAATAAAACAATCACTAAACATTGCACATCATAGTAAAGTAGTTTAATTTGTCTTGCAGTTGCTCATGAGCAAAAGGAGTTATAGTTGCCTCTGTCCTTAGGTTTTTGTTCATCTTTTTGTTGTTGGGATTTTTTCTTAAATCCAAACGTTCTTTATTCTGGAAACTGGACAGTTCATAGAACACAGAACACAAACCACTAGCTTATGTATGTGAGAGCTCGTGTTTGAATAGGGCAGAATAGCAGAGTTTAGGATGAAGGTTACCGGAACTATGTTGTACCTCTTGCTAGCAAAAGAAAGGAATAGATGGAAGTTACAGCTGGTGCTAAGCAGAAATGAGGTTGCTAGGCGAAAGCAAAGCCAAGGCAAAGACAAACATCTTGAATTTGTTTGCTGAGAGGTGCATTTTCAAAATGCAAAGGAAGCTGCAGAGGAGTTAGTAGCTGTCACAGCTCCAGTGCAAAATGGTGCACTGTAAGCTGCGCCAAATACAACTTGGTAGCTTTAATACGTGTTGTCAACCTCCAGCTTTTCCTGAGGTTGAAATAGGTGAACCTCAGAGTCTGCCTTTTCTCTGAGTGAGTTAAAAGCAGGCACTGTGGTGAAAGGCATCTGCTTGAAGATCACAGGAAGTTGTAGGTGAGATATAAAAGGCAAACAAGTTCCTTCACACCTTTTGGGCTGTTACTGATGAATTTGGCATCAAAAATCTATGGTCAGGCACAGAGGAGAGACAACATAGGCAGCAGTATGTGTATAGTATTAATAATAAACGTTCAAGTGGCCCTTTTCTTATAACAGACATTCTTAAAATTGATTAAAGTACCACTTTACAGAAAAAAAGTTTGCTTCATTTTCACCACTGGTGACAACTGCTACTTTGCCGTTGCATCAATTGTTCTTCAGTCTTAAAAGCTCTTTTTCAGCTTAGTTCTGTACACTGAAATTATAACAGCAAAATGAATCCTCATTTTTGTTACTGACTTAGAAGTTGTCCCTTGGACTGGAACAAAAGAAAGCACTGAGATTCAGGGATTGTGATCTCTACGGCTGCCTCAAGGATATGGTTCTGTCTTAATGCAAACCAGGCCTCCTGTTATGCTCACTGAATCCTAAGAGTTGGGATTTTAGAAGTAACGCCTGCACCCTGGTATTTGATGATCCTTTTGATGGATCTTTGTCACCACAAAGTTCCGTTCTGCAGACTTATCCTGTTCTGCAGTTGGCGTATAATGAGTACGAAAATATCCATCTTGGGAAGCTGATCCCATCTCAAAATAAACTGTTGTTTTACATTTATAAATATTTACCTACAGAAACATAATGCCTGTTGTTCTAGCAGATGTTCCTGTGAACTTCCAGACAAGTAGTACCCAGACTAATCAGGGCATTCTTAAAAGCTAAGAAAAAAAAAATAGTCCTCAATTTTTGCCAGAAGGGAGTGTTTTAAAAGGTCTCTGTTGTAGTAACGGCCCTTCCACCTTTGCTGAACTCTCAGAATCAGTGCAGTGTGGACTAACACCCTTGGGAGTGGTAAACCCGAGTCGTTTTAGCAAAGCGAGAATCTTTCTGAAACCATTTTATTACTATTATTTTTAGAGTTCATCTGAAGACAATCCGATAACATAGCCCAGTTGTTCAGCCTTAGTGCTTTTGTGCGTGTGCTGGCTTGGTATTTTCCTTAGAGACGGGTTTTCCTAGAAGTAGTTTAATGTGAAAGACAAGACAAAGCACAGCAGCAGGAGATGGGGAGCAGGCGGAGAAATAATTGCATCAGTGCTGCTGTCCTGAAGATGACTCTGTCGTCTGCGTGTGTAAAAAAACCTTTGGTGTGTCCTGGGTAAACAGCAAATAATACTGGCATGTGGTCATTGCTAATGTCTATGTTCTTGGCATGTTTTGCGTGGGGTTTGTTTTGCTATTTTGGCACTGCAGATGTAAATAATAAAGAAGAATAAATGTATGGGAGAAGAGAAGGCTCCAGGGAGACCTTACAGTTGCCTTCCAGTACCTGAAGGGACTGCAGGAAAGCTGGGGAGGGACTTTTTACAAGGACATGTAGTGACAGGGTGAGGGGGAATGGCTTTAAATGGGAGAGGAGATGGTTTAGTTTAGACTTCAGGAAGAAATTATTCTTGATGAGCCTGGTGAGGCACTGGCACGGGTTGCCCAAGGAAGTCGTGGATGCCTGGAAGCGTTCAAGGATAGAATCATTGAATAGTTCGGATTGGAAGGGACCTTAAAGATCATCTGGTTGCACAGATAGGTTGGATGGGACTTGAGCAGCCTGGACTGGTGGCAGGGGGGTTGGAACGGGATGGGCTTTGGGGTCCTTTCCAACCCGAACCGTTCCATGATTCTGTGCTTCTATGATTCCACGATTCTATTCCAGGCAGGCAGACACGCGAGAGGCTGTATCGCCCCGAGGAGCGGATAGAACCCGCTCCTCCTCACCGACACCTCGCCACGGCCTCCCCCTTCCTGGAAAAGGCGCTCGGCAGCCCGTGCGCGGCTCCCCCCCGGCCTTGCCCATCCCCGGGGCGCCGGGGCGGCTGCCGGGGCCGCAGCCCGCTCCCCGCCGGCCCCGCGGAGCCGCCCCCGGCCGCTGCGGGCGGGGTCTCCCCGCTCGGGGGTTGCCGTGGAACCGGCCGCGCCTCCCGCCCCGAGGCACCGGCGCCTCCTCGCCGCTTCCCCCGCCGCCCCGGGGCCAGCGCAGGTGCGGGGGCGCGGGGGGAGCGGGCTGGGGGCGCGGGGATGCGCGGGGATGCGGGGCTGAGGATGCGCGGGGGCGCGGTGCTCCCGCTGGCGGCGGGCGGGAGGCCCCGGGAGGGGGGAGCGACAGCGACCGGGAGAGGCTTCCGCGCTGCCCCCGCCGCCCCGGCGAGTCCCGAGAGGGAAACCTGAACTTGGTGCCCCGGGGAGCTGCGCGCCGGCGTGGGAAAGCCCCTCTCCCGCCGCGCCGGGAGGCTCCATTCGGGATGCGGGAGAGCCCCGCGGCGCCGGGAGGCTCCATTCGGGATGCAGAGCTTCCCCCAGCCCCAGCCCGGCGCGGTCGGAGCCCTCCCACCTTCTCCCTCCCCGAGAGATGCTCCGGGGCCGCCTCCCCCGGGATGCTGCGGGGGCGGGGAAGGCTGAGGAGGAAACAAAGAAGCGGGGGCTGCTCTGCCGAACGCCCTCGGCGGCGGCTCCGAGCCTTTGAACCGCGGGGAAGCGGGAGAAGGATCCCCGCTGGTGCCGATTGCGTCGGGGAGGGAATCCCTGTCGGCGGGGTGAGGGGCAGCCCTCGATATTCCCTGATTTAAGAGGCTCCGGGAGCGCGCCGAGCCGGCAGGCTTTGGCCAAAGACTTTCGACGCTCTTAAGATTTAGAAGGAAAAAAAAATATAAAGATAAAAATGGAGGGCTCGTGTTGCTGCGCTTCTTGAATCGCTCTCCCTATTGTTAGTCGACCGTGCCTTCCCGGTGCCAGCCAAGAACAACTTTCCTCATAACTTCCTTTTGGTAAATATGGGAATGCAGAAAGGAGAGCAGCACGGGCTGAAAATAGCCGGGTGGATTCAGGTCAGGCACGTCTCCAGCCCGGCAGCAGCAGCAGCGTCGGGTTATTAAACTGGCCCCGGTGATCCCAGCCCGAGCACGCGGGTTTAAGGATGAAGGTAAAGCTGAGGTGCTGCGGGATGCTCCCGCCAGCCGGGCTTGTGTTGCACTTCATCTTATGGGATCTGAACAGGCTGGACCGCTGGGCTGAGTCCAATGGGATGAGGTTTAACAAAGCCAAATGCCGGGTCCTGCACTTGGGGCACAACAACCCTATGCAGTGCTACAGACTAGGAGAAGTCTGGCTAGAAAGCTGCCTGGAGGAGAGGGACCTGGGGGTGTTGGTTGACAACTGACTGAACATGAGCCAGCAGTGTGTCCAGGTGGCCAAGAAGGCCAATGGCATCTTGGCTTGGATCAGAAACGTCGTGACCAGCAGGTCCAGGGAGGTTATTCGCCCTCTGTACTGAGCACTGGTGAGACCGCTCCTTGAATCCTGTGTTCAGTTCTGGGCCTCTCACCACAAGAAGGATGTTGAGGCTCTGGAGAGAGTCCAGAGAAGAGCAACGAAGCTGGTGAAGAGGATGGAGAACAGGCCTTATGAGGAGCAGCTGAGGGAGCTGATGTTGTTTAGCCTGGAGAAGAGGAGGCTGAGGGGAGACCTCATTGCTCTCTACAACTACCTGAAAGGAGGTTGTGGAGAGGCGGGTGCTGTCCTCTTCTCCCAAGTGACAGGGGACAGGACAAGAGGGAATGGCCTCAAGCTCTGCCAGGGGAGGTTCAGGCTTGACATCAGGAAAAAACATTTCAAGGAAGGGGTCATTGGGCACTGGAACAGGCTGCCCAGGGAGGTGGTTGAGTCACCATCCCTGGAGGTGTTTAAGGCCCGGGTTGATGAGATGCTGAGAGACATGGTTTAGTGATTGATAGGAATGGTTGGACTTGATGATCCGGTGGGTCTTTTCCAACCTAGTGATTCTATGATTCTATGATTCTTATTTTGTCTGAGGGATGCATTGCATTGTTGCTTTTAATCTTAGCGTGAGCCATGGTGATCATGTGTTACACTTGGCCTGAAACCACCTAGAGCAACTCCCTTTGCTGTTATAGCCTGGATTAACTTTTTTGATTTCTGTCACGTGGAGAAGTGTTTGCTGAGGGCGACGGCCCCAGTGTGCCAGGAGCACCACCAGCAGAGGGGAAAACTACAGCCCTTGTGTGGAAGGGGATTTGTAATTCAAGTGGGAGGGACGCACCGGCCTGCAAGGGCAATAGGAGACGGTGCAACCCTCCAGACCACTGTGATAGTCAGAAGCTCAAGCTCCACCAGGGGAGGTTCAGGATGGACATCAGGAAAAAATATTTAATGGAAAGGGTCATTGGGCACTGGAACAGGCTGCCCAGGGGGGTGGTTGAGTCACCTTCCCTGCAGGTGTTTAAAAGATGTGTGGATGAGGTGCTGAGGGGCATGGTTTAGTGATTGATAGGAATGGTTGGACCCGATGATCCAGAGGGTGTTTTCCAACCTAGTGATTCTGTGGTTCTGTAAAACCAATTGTTCCCACATGCCTGGCAAAGGAGATTTTATGGGAGAGGTTTGAAGCAGAACGGCCTGATAATACCCCTCAGAAAAACCTGCCCTCCCAATACGCACTCGCTCAAATACATAACAAGGAGACAGTGAGGTCTGGTATCGTCATTTGTTCACTGAGTAAAACAGCCCTTTTAAACTGTCAATGGTGAAGCAACCTTCTAATACCTGAAGGGGACCTACAGGAAAGCTGGGGGACTTTTTACAAAGGCTTGTAGTGATAGGGCTAAAGGCAATCGGTACAAACTGGAGAGGGGCATATTTAGACTAGACATAAGGAAGGATTTCTTCACAATGAGGGTGATAAGGCACTGGCAGAGGTTGCCCGGGGAAGCTGTGGCTGCCCCATCCCTGAAGGTGTTCAAGGCCAGGTTGGATGGGGCCTTGGGCAGCCTGGTCTGGTGGGAGGTTTCTCTGCCTGTGGCAGGGAGGGTGGAACCAGGTGATCTTTAAGGTCCTTTCCAACCCAAATTATTCTATGATTCTATGTGGGTTCAAGTGATGACAGACTAGAACAGGCTTTGAAAGTCGAGGTTTTGGTGCAGTGGGGAAGTAGAGGGGCGTACAGAGAGGTGATGTGGCTATACCTGTGGCTTACAAAAATGATCCATGAGGGAGCACCTTGGGTATATAAATATGGAAGAGATTGCATTTAAAGAGAAATGAGCTTTTGGAAAACCAGAGGGTGACAATGATGGACAAGCGTTTTATTTATGTATGTGGACAATACTGTATAATATAAAGAGATAAAACAGGAGAAATTGGTGAGACGCTGTGAAGATCTAACTCTTGAGGCCTGAGAGAGAGATGAAGGTTATGAACCTAAGTGGAATATGGGCTGGCTGTGTCAAGTTTGGATGCTGAGGGGCTCTGCAGAAGATGACTTGTTGGGGAAAGCTGGGGGGCAGTGGGCTAGCTCCAGGCTGGTAGTCATCCACAGCCCAGAGACCATGGGAGGGGCTGAGAGTTCAGCCTATGCAGGAAAAGGGTCTGCGGCAAGAGGCCGTATCTCTGAGTAGTTGGCAGGAAACTTTGGGTGAGGAGGTGTAAGCTGATGAAAGACATGATTCAGAGTAATGTTGGGAAGGAAGAAAGAAAAGCTTGTGGCACTCATAGAAAGCATGGAAGGCACAGAAGGAGTAATTGCAGAGTTTAGAGAGGATAAGGAATGACATCCAGGAGGGGAAAAGATACTGGAGACTTTAACAAATTTCGAGTGAGTGCAAAAAGCAGGAACTAGACAGTTCTTTATTTCACCCTTTAGGATCCCTAATCAGTCTCACTAAGACAGGAGCACAGTTGTTTTTGCGTAGCCATCAAAGCACAGAGCTGTGGTCCAGGTCAGGAGCTCT
Source organism: Phaenicophaeus curvirostris (assembly GCF_032191515.1). NCBI lineage: Eukaryota > Metazoa > Chordata > Aves > Cuculiformes > Cuculidae > Phaenicophaeus > Phaenicophaeus curvirostris. The sequence goes on along the minus strand of NC_091393.1, from coordinate 90,896,942 downwards.
TTGTTCTGTGCCATGTATTGTTTGAGTCACTTCACCAAATCTCTTCTGTGGGTAGCTACAGGCTTGCAGTGTCCTTGATCTCATGTGCTTTATTTGTGTCCCATCTTTAACCTAACTTTCAGCCTTCTGTCTTCTTTATTTTTTTTGTTTGACCCTTTCATAGAATCGTAGAATCATAGAATAACCAGGTTGGAAGAGACCCACCGGATCATCGAGTAAATAGACGTTATTTATCATCAAGAAATAGCTGACTATGGAGAGGCATTCCTCTCTCTAGCCCTCCAGGGAGTCTGTATGAGTTGTAACATTTCTTAGGCTCCTGATCTTCTTGAGACAGTTGGTGGCTGCAGTGATACAGGTAGTTCTTTCATCTCAGGCTGAGAGAGTTGGAGTTGTTCAGCCTTGAGAAGGTAAGGCTCTGAGGAGACCTTATAGCGACCTTCCAGTACCAGAAGGGGCTACGAGAAAGCTTGGGAGGGGCTGTTTACAGAGGCTTGTTTGTAGTGATAGGACTAGGGACAGTGGATATAAACTGGAGAGGGACAGATTTAGACTAGACATAAGGAGGAATTTCTTCCCCATGAGAGTGCTGAGGCACTGGCACAGGTTGCCCAGGGAAGTTGTGGCTGCCCCATCCCTGGAGATGTTCAAGGCCAGGTTGGATGGGGCCTTGGGTAGCCTGATCTAGTGGGAGGTGTCCCTGCCCACGGCAGGGGGGTTGGAACTGGATGATCTTTAAGGACCCTTCCAACGCAAACCATGCTATGATTCTATGATCACACAGATATCCCATCCTCAGCAGCGGTCAGCAGCCTGCCCGTAGCAGCAAGACAACCTGAGGGTGTTGCTGCAGGACCCTGGCCATCTGGCTGGGACACCTTACGGACAGTGCACTCTTGGGTCGGGCCCCGAGTTGTGGCAAGAATTTCAGAATATCTTTCTTTTGCTTCCTGGTCCTTTTCTGTCCAAGCTTCTTGGTGAATGTGTGTGAAGAATTAATATTCACGCTGTTAGTCATCAGTCCCTTATCTGTACCAGTCTGGGCTGCAACGTACAGTTGTTCCACCTTCTTTCCTCAGCTCAGGGAAGAAGCAAACCACTTTACCCTGGTGTGTGGCTGGGCTTGGGAAGGTGAGAAAGCTTGAGTCATGGATATCGTTAATAAAAATGTTGCAAAAATTTCCATAGTCTCCCCCAGCTTTATCTAGCTACAAACAGAGTGTGTGAGAAACCGTCTGCACCCTAAACCACAGTGGTTTTAATACGGGACTGCCCGGAGAGCTCTATAGTTAAGCTTGTTTGTCTCTGGAGGGCGGGCTGATAAAGCAAGTTTTTGTATGTAATATGCTGACTTTTGCATACAGAGGTTCTCTAAGGGTAAATGTGTTGCTGTGTGCTTGTTTTGCAAAAGATAATATTGAAATGTAAAAGGTTTTTTTTATTATTATTATTACACAAATCCACATAGTGACTAACCAAACCTCCATGAGAGGAACAATCTGCAGAGCAGTTTTTTCTGTAGCAGTCACTGAGAGACATGCAATGATCAGACCTGTGCTGAGCCATATGGTTTTTAGTCTCATTCACTATATCACTTTAGGGATCTGAACAGGCTGGACCGCTGGGCTGAGACCAATGGCATGAGGTTTAACAAGACCAAATGCCGGGTCCTGCACTTGGGGCACAACAACCCTGTGCAGTGCTACAGACTAGGAGAAGTCTGTCTAGAAAGCTGCCTGGGGGAGAGGGACCTGGGGGTGTTGGTTGACAGCGACTGAACATGAGCCAGCAGTGTGCCCAGGTGGCCAAGAAGGCCAATGGCATCTTGGCTTGGATCAGAAACAGCATGACCAGCAGGTCCAGGGAGGTTATTCTCCCTCTGTACTAGGCACTGGTGAGACCGCTCCTCGAATAATGTGTTCAGTTCTGGGTGCCTCGCCACAAGAAGGATGTTGAGGCTCTGGAGCGTGTCTAGAGAAGAGCACTGAAGCTGGTGAAGAGGATGGAGAACAGGCCTTATGAGGAGTGGCTGAGAGAGCTGGGGTTGTTTAGCCTTGAGAAGAGGAGGCTGAGGGGAGACCTCATTGCTCTTCACAACTACCTGAAAGGAGGTTGTGGAGAGGAGGGAGCTGGCCTCTTCTCCCAAGTGACAGGGGACAGGACAAGAGGGAATGGCCTCAGGCTCCACCAGGGGAGGTTCAGGCTGGACATCAGGAAAAAATTTTCCACAGAAAGGGTCATTGGGCATTGGAACAGGCTGCCCAGGGAGGTGGTTGATTCACCTTCCCTGGAGGTGTTTAAGGGACGGGTGGACAAGATGCTGAGGGGCATGGTTTAGTGATTGATAAGAATGGTTGGACTCGATGGTCCTGTCGGTCTTTTCTAACCTGGTGATTCTATGATTCTATGATCTGTGCACTTGAAACTGGAATGTGGCCATTACTAACCATGAAAGAAACAAATGTCAAGGGTACAATTTCTTAATATTGCCTTAGAGAGAGCAGGTACAGTTGCCAGATCACATATTCAGTGAAAGATATAATGGAAGGCTACTGGTCACTATCTATAAAGAAAAAAAACTTGCCTATTTGTCTGTCTTACTGTCATCAACATTAAACCTTGTGTCATGGCAGTTTTTTACTGAGGAATTACAAATGTGGATCTTGATGATGCTGGAGATGCGTCTTCAGGTCACTAAATGAGTGACATTGCTCACTGCTGGGAGCAATAAAGTCAGAACTGGTGCCATGAGCGAGAGCAGGGTTGAACGCTGCCCATGGCATGTTTAGCATCCTTCTTACATGACAACTCACCTGATACCAAAAGGGTCAGTTCTGCCTTTCACCCCTCATGGCAGGTTCTTGTGTCTTGCTCCTGGAACTAATCCAGGCTTGTGGCGGTTGGCAGGTCTTGCTGTGCCACAGCACAGCTTTCAACTGCAGATCGCATTCAGAGAAGGTGGCCATGTGAAGCCACCATTCCCAATTCATACCTCTGTGAATCTCCAGCCTGTCCTGTTTGATTTCATGGGAAGGACTTCTTAAGAACACATCCTTTCCCCTGTTTGTTGGGGTTTTTTTTTAGGAAAAGAAAATGGTCACAATCTTTGCTATCATTTTTTTTCCAACAGCAGGCTAATGAGGTCCCCGATAGCATTTGAGTTTTGACATTAGCAGTTAACCGTTTTGGTGAGAGCTGTGGCTAAAAAAAATGTGTCTGTATGTTGTCAAATGCATGTGTGTGTTAGAGCAAAATCCACTGAACTCATGAATTCAAGAGGCTGCAGCGGGGAGAATCCTTTACCTCTGGAACAAGGAAACACGTCAGAGGAAGATAGTGGCCAGACTTAGTGAAATTTGAGTTTGTCCTAGTCTAGAAACATGGAATGGTATGGGTTGTAAGGAATGTTAAAGATCATCCAGTTCTAACACCCCTGCCATGGGCAGGGACACCTTCCACTGCATCAGGTGACTCAAAGACCCATCCAGCCTGGCCCTGAACACTTCCAGTGATGGGGCTTCCATGACTTCCCTGGGCAACCTCTGCCAGTGCCTCACCACCTTCACAGTAAAAAATGTCACCCTAATCTCTAATATAAATTTCCCCTCTTTCAGCTTAAACCCATTACTCCTCATCCTATCCCTGTAGTCCCTGAGAAAGAGCCCCTCCCCATCTTTCCTGTGGATCCCTTTAAGTACTGGAAGGTTGCTATAAGGTCTCCCTGGGGCCTTCTCTTCTCTAGGCTAATAATAATTTGGATGAATAACTATTGAGTTGATTCATAGGTTTCTGTATACATGCTGATTAAATTCTTCCTTAAGACTAAGTCAAAGAGTCAGGATCATGGAAACTAAAACCGAATCTTTTATACCTTGAGTGGCATAAGTGGCATTCATGGCCAAACTGACTGAATGGTCAAAGCAACTGGAGTCCTGGATAGCGTGTCCCCTTGGGGCTCAGAAGGAGATATGAACTTAAAAGCCTGAAAGACCTAGTTCTGCAACATGTGTAAAGGCCTATTATTTGTTAGGAAAAGTGAGGACTTTTTGGCTCCGACACACAGAAATTAAAACAAATAAACTGCCTTAGTTATCTTGCTCTCCATCCCTGATTGTTACCTCTTTTCAATAACTTGTTTCTTTCTTGTTATGCTTGTGTCTCTCTTTCTTTTCTTTCATTCTGTTTCTTAAATGCTGTTGCTGTCTGCCTTTTCACTCACCTTTATCCCATTGAGCCTGCTTGAAACTTGGTCCAGCTTTCAGCACTGCTGAAAGTTGGTGCTGGAGGAGACCAAGGGCTGCCCACGAACAATAACATCAGCATATTGCTCTCTACTCATCTGCAGAGTGAAATTGTTTAAAATTAAGATCCTGCTCCTACTCAACTTCTCCATTTGGGGTTTTCCCCAAAGCTTCCCAGAAGCAGATGGTGCTTCCTGGAGCTGTGCTCACAGAGCATTACGCTGTCTGCAGCATTGCCTCCTCCCGATGAAACCGATTGGATCCATCCTTCCTCCAGAGCGGCCAGGCTCAAGGAATGTTTGCATATTGAGCTGTTTTGTTGTTCTGATGTCAGCCTGTGCAAAGGTTGTGTAGAGTCAGCAGTTTGACTAGGATGTATCCCGAGGACATGAGTTCGTGGCAAGGACAAAAGGATATCTTCTGGTTTAAAAAGCTTGACGGTAGAAGTGAACTTAGGCTGTGTTTAGGTATACAACTCGCATCAATTTAATTGATCCCATAAAGAAGCAGCATGCCTTCAAATTGATGTCTTTCCTTTTGCCAAAGACTTCAGCAATGACTTGTTTATTCCAGAGCTTGAAGGAAGATTTAGGAAAACATGCAATAGGTTGACATGCCTCCTGGGAGGGGAAATGGAAATTTAAATAGGTTAGAAATGATCTGGGAGCAAGCTCAGTTAAAAGGAAAAGGCTAAAGAGGGTATGTGTTGCATTTGCTACAAGACAGAATAGCTTTCTTTGGAAAACTAGTACTTTAAATAACAGGTGATTTGAAAATTATTGCTTTTATAGAAGATAAGATATGTTATTTTAGGAAAGGGGAGGGAGGGAGAGGCTAGAAAGCCAGGGGAAGGGGTGATGGAGAATAAGGAAAGAATGGGATTAGAGATGGAGCCTGTGGCACTGCCATGAGGGCAGCACGTTTTAAGCTGGGGAAGGAAGGTGACAGAGCCGGTGGAGATGAAGACTGCTAGGAATCCACTGCACACAATTAAGTTCAGGCTATAAAATCATTAGTGTTTATGGCCGCTTAAATTATTCCAACCCCCAAAATAAACATTTATTTTCTTAAAATGGGTTTTATCTCAGTTGGCCAGTTCTGGTTTAAGTGTGAAATGCCTGTCAGCCTGTAGCGTGAGCTGATGTAGTTGCTCTGTGACCAAGCTGGTGCCGTTTCCTCTGCAAGCCAACCCTTTGCTTCCTGCGACAAGCAGCTCCACCCGGGCTTGGCAGGGCTACCGTGCAGGGATTCACAGGGTTGGACCTGGGTTTTCCTTACATCCCTATGTTTCCTGCTGCCCATGGACTTTTTCAGTCACCATTTCTTGTGAAAGGTGAAAACTTCTCTGCATTTTAGACAAAAACTAGGAGAAAAGTTCTTGGTAAACTTTTGTTGCTCCAGCTGGTAAAATCTGCAGTCCATATATCAACACAGTAAGGGAAAATACTTAAGGGCTTGCTTTTTGAAACATTTTTAGACATCATCTTTTCAAAGCTACGCTGGGGGATTTCCACCCCCTTGCTGTTTTAAAATGCTCGTACTGTAGTTTTAACCACAAAGCTTACGCTGGCGCTCTCTCTCTCTCTCTCTCTCTCATTTTCTCCTCATTGAGGACCAGCTACAGTTTTCAGGTGTGGCTTTACCAAAACGCGTCTTGTTAATCCTGCCAGGAGACTAAAGTTGCCAGAATTATCTCTCATTTCTGAAGGGCTCTTCATGCGTGAGCTGTGGCACGGAGAGGGTGTGAGGGAAAGGGTGTGTTGGGGAAAGGCTGCAGACCCCAAAACATCTCAGGAACTGGGTTCACCTCTTAAATCGGCAAAGTGGTGCTGGGCTGTTCCAGGGGTGAGTGTTGCTGCTGCCTTACTGAAATTCCTGTTGGTGCTCAGGTAGGTGGTAATACATCCAGGTATTGGTACAGAAGTGATGGGAACAATTTTTTTTTCCAGCTGTGAATGAGATTATTTTAAGAAAAAAAAGAATCTGTATTACTGTTATAATGTTGTTGATTAGATGCAGAGAGATTTCCTGAATACAAAATCGATGAATGAATGATTAAGAGATCCAGGGCAAATAGCAGATGTAGCAAATAAGTAAGTTGTCTATAAAATCAAAGCTACTACACACTTTGTTAGTTGCAAGAGTGTATTTTTTGTATATATGTCTATTATAAACTATGCCTTAAAAAAAGATGAACTCTAGTCTTATGAGGATTTATTGTAATGCTTGACTAACTGTATGCAAAGGAAACCTTAACATTTTACTCTGTTTAGTGACTATTTGCCTACGGAGCTTAGCAAATCAATGCTTGCTTAGTAAGGTTTTAACTGTGCTTTGAGAATAAGGTGATACCGGAATCTGAATTGGATAATATTGTCTACATAGAAAATAAAAACAAATTTGTTCTGCTGGCCTCTACAGCAGCCTTCCCTGTGAGGTCTCAGGTACAAATCTAATAGGAAAATACTGCTGTTAGAAATATTCTTTCCTGGGTACAAGCTGATTGCTGCACTGTGTTTTTTAAGTAATTGGGACAACAGCAGAACAGCTCCTGAGGATGAGTTGCTGCCAGGTGAAGTAGGAGCAAGCCCTGGGTGCCAGTGGTGGGTCTGTGTTGGTGCAATAGGGGATCTTTTCCCCTGCAACCACTGAGCTGGGGGCCTACAAATGATGCAGCTGAGGTCCTTCTCCCCCATGGGAACTCTGTAAATGCGGAATCATAGAATCATAGAATAACCAGGTTGGAGGAGACCCACTGGATCATCGAGTCCAACCATTCCTATCAAACATTAAACCATGCCCCTTAGCACCTCGTCCACCCATGCCTTAAACACCTCCAGGGAAGGTGAATCAACCACCTCCCTGGGCAGCCTGTTCCAGTGCTCAATGACCCTTTCTGTGAAAAATCTTTTCCTAATGTCCAGCCTAAATCTCCCCTGGAGGAGCTTGAGGCCATTCCCTCTTGTTCTGTCCCCTGTCACTTGGGAGAAGAGGCCAGCTCCCTCCTCTCCACAACCTCCTTTCAGGTAGTTGTAGAGAGCAATGAGGTCTCCCCTCAGCCTCCTCTTCTCCAGGCTAAACAACCCCAGCTCCCTCAGCCATTCCTCATAAGGCCTGTTCTCCAGCCCCCTCACCAGCTTCGTTGCTCTTCTCTGGACTCGCTCCAGAGCCTCAACATCCTTCTTGTGGTGAGGGGCCCAGAACTGAACACAGGATTCGAGGAGCGGTCTCACCAGTGCCGAGTACAGAGGGAGAATAACCTCCCTGGACCTGCTGGCCACACCGTTTCTGATACAAGCCAAGATGCCATTGGCCTTCTTGGCCACCTGGGCACACTGCTGGCTCATGTTCAGTTGCTGTCAACCAACACCCCCAGGTCCCTCCATGTGTTTCATTGTCTGCAGTCTAAATATTTTAACCCTTTCTGGGTTAGAAGGGACTAGGATGATACCACAGTGATGTCAGGTGCCATCATCTGCTGTTTTCACATGACTCCATATAATCTATTATATCTTAAATGGTTTTTTAAAGTGTGTAGGTATTTAAAGTCATTCTTTAGCAGATTTTGTTACCCATTCCACTTGTATATTTAAAGTTAGGGCATGCATTTCTTGTGCTTTTATGAAAGACCTTATTTTAGTGCTGCATTATATAATGTCGCTATTTTAATTAAAGATACTAGAGGCAGCTAATCTACCTGGTTTGTAAGGCAGCTTGGAGAGGTTCATTTTAATGCAAGATATGTTTATCTCCATCATATTTCTGCCTGTCAGCTCCCAATGAAGTGATCTTAGACCTCTGAAGTACATTGAATTTGATGAAACTTTTCCCACGGTGACTAAGGAAGGCTTCCAGTTCTGACATGCCATAAAAGGTAGATAATTTTCAGAGGGAGAGGTAGGACATCTTTTAAGACTTATCCTTACCAAGTCCCTTAGTGCAAAGGAATGGAGCTGAAGTAGAACTAGGATTAGAGGAATTAGGTATATTTTTTGCATGCCCTGTTATATGTATTTCATGGAAGCATGATGTGTAAGGAAGCAATCACAGTGCTTTTTACTGATCAATCCCCCAGTTCTGGAGGGGAGACAAGTATTATCCTCCCCTCACGTGGTAAACCTGGCAGAAGCCGTGCTCTCAGCCCCTGTTTGTTGGGCAGTAGAACGAAGGATCCCATCTTCTTGACCCTGTGTGACAACCAAATCTGTGATAACGATTCACATATTTGTCAGTCTAAAAGATGTGATGCCGTTCAGTGCCTGTGGCTCGGGTCTGCCATCCTGGAGGTTGTGGCAGTGCAGCCTGCTGTAGTGGCCATTGCAGTGGTCGCTGGGGGGGTGGGGGGCTTAGCTTTGCAAAAGAAAACAGGAAAAACATACTAGTTTAAAAAGGAACAACTACATTACAGGGTTGGTTTTGTATGTTTTTATGGCCAAAAAAAAGTTACCCTGTCCACAGGTGTTCAATGTGATATTGGTGTTGGACACTGCTTCTCTCCATTCTAACTGGTTTAGTAGCTAGCGGCACTGCTGGAGAAGAACTTTCTGAACATAACTTTAGAAATGTTTGTGTAATGGCTGTATTATAGTAAGGCCATGATGTTTTCTCTCCTTACTATCATGTTCTGCTCACCTCTTACTCAGTTTGTAAACAGCAAGATAGATGTGTAGAGCATTTTAATAGAAGACATTTGGGCTCAGTTTGGTGTAGTTGTACTTAAAACAGGATAGCCCATGTTTAAAAAAGTTTATTTTTTTAAATGAAAATTATCCCCCTTGGATTATTTCTAGTGAGGTTAAAGCATCTGTATACAACACGTAGAAAGAGTTGTTCGAGAAGCATTTTGCATGTGCTGCTGTTGGTGTAGGCGGGGCTGGGATGCTGAAACAGCAGGATGATACAGCTGGGAGTTCTTTGTACTGTGCTGCCTTTGAGATCCTACTCTTTGATAGCTGTTTATAGGGCTCAGGCCTATCATCTAATGATTCAAACTATTTTTTTTTTCGTGCAGTCAGAATGATTCTATTTATTTCAACATATGAAAATCCTTTTCTTTTATGACATGCAGATTTTCAGTGTCTATAGAGTCGGGGGGGTGTTGTCTATGTGCTGTTGCAGTAGTGTTGCAGTGAAAATCCCATTGCTTTGTGTGTTGTTTACAAGAGCATCACTATGTAGCACGAGTCCACTGCCCTCTGATATTTTAAAAGATCATTACAGTTCACACGCGTGCTGAAAAATCACAGTGTATGCAAGGAAAGGATGCCTTCCCACTGCTCTTAGCTGTGGACAGGCAGAAGTGAAAGCACACCTCTTCTTCTAGAGCCAAGCATTAGCATAAGCAGGAAATTGGTTCAGTTAACCGTTGGCGTTCTCTCCCTGACACAAAAAAAAGCGCACTTTTTCCCCTGGCAGTTTCCCTTTGGTTTCAGTTTGGAGAGGAGTGGGTGCTGGAAGCCAGAAGTGGAAGTCGAGGTTCTGCAAAGTGCCCTGAGTCACCAGTGGGCACTGGGATGGGAATGACGCACCGCCTGCAATGGTTTGGATCGCTTCCTCCAAGCGCTGGCCGGCGGTATGTCTGGCACAGAACTGCTGTTTCTCAGATGCCTTCTGCCTGTCTTCTCAGCTGGTTCACGCAGGCGTATCTCCAGCTTGGGCGAAGCATTGCCATCCATAGGCCTTCTCCTGCGACAGCTGGTTTCTCCAGTACAAGAGCTGCAAACCCCACAGCAAACCCCATCGCAGGGCTGGCAGTGGTAGCAAACATCCCGAGTCTTGTGGGAACCTAAAGATTTCTGCTCTGCCCTCTGAGCAGGTGGGTTTGTCTGTCACCTGCACTTCTCTTTGCTGTGCCCTGAGGTGCCCTGAACTGTACAACCCACTCCTGAGTGAGGCTGAGGAGGCAGAGGCGTTTTCATGGAGATGCCAAGAGTCTTCTCTTTTAGGAATAGGATCTGGGTTGAGGCTATCTGAACAGGCTGGACCGCTGAGCTGAGACCAATGGCGTGAGGTTTAACAAGGCCAAATGCCGGGTCCTGCACTTGGGGCACCACAACCCTGTGCAGTGCTACAGACTAGAAGTCTGGCTGGAAAGCTGCCTGGAGGAGAAAGACCTGGGGGTGTTGGTTGACAGCGACTGAATATGAGCCAGCAGTGTGCCCAGGTGGCCAAGAAGGCCAATGGCATCTTGGCTTGGATCAGAAATGGTGTGACCAGCAGGTCCAAGGGAGGTTATTCTCCCTCTGTACTCGGCACTGGTGAGACTGCTCCTCGAATCCTGTGTTCAGTTCTGGGCCCCTCATCACAAGAAGGATGTTGAGGCTCTGGAGCGAGTCCAGAGAAGAGCAACGAAGCTGGTGAAGGGTCTGGAGAACAGGCCTTATGAGGAGCGGCTGAGAGAGCTGGGGTTGTTTAGCCTTGAGAAGAGGAGGCTGAGGGGAGACCTCATTGCTCTCTACAACTACCTGAAAGGAGGTTGTGGAGAGGAGGGTGCTGGCGTCTTCTCCCAAGTGACAGGGGACAGGATGAGGGGGAATGGCCTCAAGCTCCGCCAGGGGAGGTTCAGGCTGGACATTAGGAAAAAACATTTCAAGGAAGGGGTCATTGGGCACTGGAACAGGCTGCCCAGGGAGGTGGTTGATTTGCCTTCCCTGGCGGTGTTTAAGGGATGGGTGGATGAGGTGCTGAGGGGCATGGTTTAGTGATTGATGAGAATGGTTGGACTCAATGATCCAGAGGGTCCTTTCCAACCTGGTGATTCTATGATTCTAAAGCATACCATCAGGTAATATAAGTACTGACATGTAAAAAGACTCAGGAAATCAGGTACTATGTAAATGGGAGAGAGCACTAGTAAAAGAGGAAGGAAATGTATTTTGGGCTTCTCACTGACCAATGACAGAATAAGTTCTTAGGAAATTCATCCTGTAGATCTTCTGTGCTGTGGCAGTTAATGGTGGCAGATTCCCATCTGCTTTTGAAGCAGCAGGCACACTACTGGCATCTGCTGCTGAGGCAGCTCAGGCATGAGGCTGGAAATCCTTAAGGCTGCACTTAGGCATCTCTGGTTTGTGTGAGGAAAATAGAACTGCTCCTTATTAAGTGCGAGGGAACCAGGAACCCCCTTTTGAGTGGAGAAAAGCTCAGCTGTTTAAAAATGAAAGGAGAAGCATGGACAGCCATCTCTGTTTTGAAGCACAAGGCTGTTCATTTGGAGGGACTGCGCAGGATGATGTGCAAACTCCAGTTGGAAGAGTAAGTCTTTATGCATGAAACATGATTACAGCTTGTATTTCTGTGGGTTACTGGTGTTAGATGATCAGCTGTGCTGGAGTGAGTCTGACATTGAGCCTGGATGGAGGGCGGGGGGGCTTTTGCAAGCTGGGCAGGTAAATACCAGGTACAACCATGAGCAAGGGTGCTGAGTTACAGAAGCACACAAATGTTTGTTGTGAAATGCACTTTCACTGGTTAAGTGCTTTGGCTTGATTTTAAATCCAGTCCTTTATCTGTTGGCAGGATTTCTTTGCCCAGGATGGGATTTTAAAGTAGCAAGGAAAATGTATGTTGCTTTCTGAAGGCCAGGAGATCTTTGGCAGTGCTTGAGCTCTGCGTAGCACAGTACTTATTAATCACTGCTTTCACAGACCAGGAATCCACGACAGCTGGGAGGTAGGGCAGTATATCAATACTTGGCATACTGTTTAATGCCAGCTGTAAGGTTATTAAAGGTGAATTGTTGGCCCTGCTTCCACACGAAAGCAGCAGATACCCTTGGTGACCTTAGAGGAGCTGAGTCAGAGCTCTCAGAAAGGTGCTGAGGCCAGTAAGAGTGACTCGAGTGACTGACAGGGTGGGTAATCCACACAGAAGAGAAACTGTCTCACAGCACAGCTATAAAATCAAGCACTTCCCCCATGAAACAAACTGAGAACTGAGGTGCATAGTGCTTTTGTACACATCCTGTAAGGAAAAGATGTCTTCTGAATGCAAAGCCGCAAGAAATGAAAACCAGAGCAGCTCTGGGCCTTGGGCTATTTGCCAAAAAGTATTGCAAGACTGAGAGACCTGAGATAAACCTCAAGGCTTATGACTGTCAGGGCTGGAAATAAATGTTGCTCTTTTTTCCTATCAAAAAATTCACGTTACATTCTGTGCTGTGTTTGCGCTTTGATAGGTTGAGAGAAAACTTGTCACGCTTGTGATTGCAATCTCACTGATTTTCTTTTTTTTTTTTAATTTTTTCACCACTTCTCTCAGGCAGCACTAATATAACCAAGAACTTGAACATAATTAAATAAAAATGCAAAAATAGGATGAGTTTACTGCTATGTATAAGTGATCAACTGGGAAAAGAAAGATGTCAAGTTAAGAGGCTTTGACTCCTGTAACACCTAAACTGAAGGTAAAATCCCTTTGCTGCCCTTTTTTTTTTTTTTATGTCCATTGCTGTGTACCACAAAGCTATTTCCTACTTGAATCACTGGAGTGAACTCATAAAGTCATGTGAGTGGGCTCTACGTTACATGTAGACTTTCCTGGTGGACATTAGGTCTTTTTCCAACCATGTCTGTGACTCTTGTAATTTTTTTGAGAGTAAGAGCTGCTGTGAGAAAATTAAAAACCATAAAAATCTTTTTTTTCTGGGGAATAATTAAAGATTGTGAAACTCTTTCCAAAGAAGTGTGGTTTGATGCTTGTCATTTAACCATCATTTTTGAGCATTTTGTTGTTCTTCCACAGTGGGCACTGCATTTCCCTCCAAAATCCATCGCATCCTGCTGCAAATGAAAGTCCTCCCACGAGCAGTAACCTGCTGCAAGGGGTAGCTGAGGCAGCGTGACTCTCGGGAAATATTTGAAGAGGTTCTCCCTGTGTCTGGTTCCCAGTGGAGCTCCCATGGCCTGTGATGAACCTGCAGGTCTCTCAGGCATCTTCATGCGCCAGAACTCTGCCAGCGCCATCTCTCTGGACTTCGAACCTGATGCTGACTACAAGTTTGTTGAAACCTTAGAAGACAGGTACAAGTGCACCTACTGCCACCTTGTCCTTCGCAATCCCCACCAGACGGGATGTGGGCACCGGTTTTGCCAGCAGTGCATTCTTTCTTTGAGGTCAGTGCAAATTCCTTCTGCATTTGCCAGCTCTCAGTCATCCCCTTTCTAAACCGAAGTCGATGCCTTCTACAAATCAGCAGCGAGTGCCATAATAATGCTACCGATCTGTTAAAATGCTGAAGGAGTCAATGGAGAGACTCTGTTGAACTCAAGGACTGTGAGCTCAGTGTTTCAGAGTTGTCTTTAAAGACCTTCCCTGGTGCTGGCAGGAGGAATAGTTTGGTAACTGCAGGGAAGTCAGCATAAAGAAGTTGTTGATATAAGCGTAAGAACTACTGCATGAGGTACTGTTTTGGTCAGTCTGTCTAGCGTTGTGTTGGTTGGATGAATTTGTTGCATTGATATCTCACAGAACAGGTACTGCTGGTTAGATTAAGGTGTTTTCACTTGCTTCTGTAGAATTTTATGATTTTACTGGAGTTATAAAACTGTTGTTGCTGTTATCCAATACCACAGTCAGATCACAAGGCTGCTGGCATCCATCTGCTTGGGATTTATCTGCAGGTAAAAATGAGTTTACCCTGCGGACCTGTCTGGAAGTACCTGAGTACACCTGTCTGGTGCACCCAAGGGCAGGATTTGGCCTGGGAAGGCTGCACAGGAGCCTCATTATGCGGATGGATGTTGCCATTCACCTTTTATGAATTTTAGATGCTTCATATTTGCTGCTTTCTCTCTCTGGGTTGCCTCCCTTTTGCACTGCCTCAATAAATGTTTTATTGCCCTTTATCATAGAACTTCTGGAAGCCTTTTAAAAGAGGAGCCATTAGATCTTCCTTTACTGGCACAGCAAGGAGTGCACTGCTTGTGCTAGGCAAAAGCTGGGTTTAATGCACGCGATGGGATTTTTTCAGATGTGACATTTGTGAGCAGCAGATGGCCAGAGAGTGACAAAGTCCCCTTAATCAAACCCCATCTTATTAACACACACAGGACAAACTCTGCTTTCTGTTACATATTCGCTGTCACAGCTTAATACCTTCTTAGAGCTATGGGCAGAATTTGCCTGTGTAGTTGCCAGATGAAAGTTTTTTCAAAGCACTTTGTTGGTTTTTATGGTATCTAGTACTTCTACCAGAGTCAGATCCTAGCATAGCCCAGTTTCACCAAATTAAATTTTCTTTGGTTTAATATGGCTCTTCTTTCAATCTAGAGAGTTGAATGCTGTACCCACCTGTCCTGTCGACAAAGAAACAATAAAAATGCATGAGGTAAGTGGCTGTAGTTTTGCTTCAGCAGTCAACGTCTACTTGGAAAAGGCAAGACAGCTGAGAATAAGTTGGCTCTTAGTGAGTTAGTCCTAAGGGGTAGAGCACTTTTTGTCTCTGAAATGATGCTGAGGGAAACAGCATATTCAGTGGTGCTCTCCCAGAAAGGAAGTATGGATATATAGCTAAAGCTTATTTTATATCCTGTGTTCTGAGCTTATTTCATTTTAGACCTCTGTATTTCCAGTGAAATGTTGAAGAGTTTCACAAAGTTTTAAATATTCCCTAGCCATCAGATGTCGCTTATAGTAGATTGACTTGCCTTTTAAATGCACCATCTTGCTGAGGGAACTTGTTTATTTGGTTGTCTTTGTTTTCATTGAATTATTTTAAACAAAAAGACAAGTTCGTGCATTCTTATTTTGCAAGCTACTCACTTTTTGGTAATGGATTCGTTTGTCCTTATTTTTATGACAAAGCTTGAAAGTGTCTTACATTCCTGTCAGAACAAATCTTCCAGTGAAATCGAATATCTCCTTCCTCTCTTCCTCCTGCTCCCAATAGGAAATTGTAATTAGACTTTCCACATGATTTTTGGTTTTCGCCGTCTTCTACTTAGTTTGATCTCAGTAGTGCAATAGTGAACAGCTTTTTAGTGCTCATTATAGGAAGATGTCTAAATAAGGCTGAAAGTTTGCTCTGGGGTCTTAATTTGCTTCTGCATACACAACTGGGAACAGTGCTGTTTCTCAGAGTCTGTAGAAGGGATGTCTCAGCATTGCCTCCATCCCAAAGGCATGCTGCACACTGCAGTATCGGAGCTGCATGCACAGAGCTGGTCTGGCCTTTGGGGCCCATTTGCTCCAGCTGCCTTCTTCTAGGTACAGACAGGCTCTGGCAGCAGTTTTGTAGCTCCTGAGCTATTAATCCTGCTGTCTGTGGGATGGATCAGCATCTGTGGAATAACTATAAAGGGGAAAACCCCTGTGCTCATTAGAAAATTCATGTATGTTTTAATTTATATTTCTAGTATAC
Source organism: Phaenicophaeus curvirostris (assembly GCF_032191515.1). NCBI lineage: Eukaryota > Metazoa > Chordata > Aves > Cuculiformes > Cuculidae > Phaenicophaeus > Phaenicophaeus curvirostris. Next base: position 90,881,342 of record NC_091393.1, on the reverse strand, counting down.
ATTTTCACTGTGAATTATCAAAAACCATACTCCGGTTGGAGGGCAGTCTACACTTTTGTGCTCAAAAGATTTACGTGATGCTTTGCTTTTTTATATTCTTTATAACATCTTATGTGACTGCATAAGAAGGCTGGTTTGCTTTCTTTACAGGTATTCAAAGACAACTGCTGTAAAAGAGAAGTTCTCAATTTGCATGTGTTCTGCAAAAACATTCCTGACTGCAATTCAAAAATAATTCTGGGACGATATCAGGTTAGTTTGCTTGATCAAATTTTGAAGCCTTTGAGTTTCATGCACACTCTGTGTACTTAGTATAAGCTAAATTCCGGTGATTATCTTCTTCAGAGTTATTGTAGCAATGCAGTTTAAGTACAAAGATTATGACTGAGCTATACACTGTAAGTAACAAATGTTAAGCTTAGAGTGTTATGGCTGTAAGCTTGTTCCAGCTTTGCCTTAGGTTATTTGTTCCATAAGAACTGTTTGCTTTATGTATATCCATAGTATCTACACATGCTTTCTGTATGCGTAGGCAAAACATGATGGTTGATTCAAGAAAACTTGCCGGGACACACTGGCCATTTTGCCCTTTTTTGGTGTATCACTTGAAGGAAAAGTGAAAGATATACAAGGGGCTCACTAAATGTCTATGTTCACTTCAGTTTTGAGGTTGGAAAAGTAAAAAGTTTATGGAGGAAAGCATATGTGGAGTTTTGTTTGTTACCAAACTGCTGAATGTTTCTGTTAGCCTGCTGGGCAACTGTGCAATGAAATACTTTAGGGTTTAATTTGCTGTTGCAGGAGCATCTTCAGCAGTGTTCGTTTGAAAATGTACAATGCACTAATGATGGATGTTGTGATCAAATTCTTCGGAAAGACTTGAAAGAGCATTTGAGCCAGCACTGTAAATTTCGAGAAGAAATGTGTCAGTACTGTTGTAAATATGTGTTGTTAATTAACATAAAGGTAAGATTATAGAGCATTCCTTGGAAATCCATAGCATGTGTTTCTTCTTAATGTTGTTGAGTGAAAAGTTTCCAACGTTGCAATGGGGCTTAACAACTCCTGAAAAAAAATATTTGGCTGAGTAGCTGAAGGAGAAATATAATAAATGTGCTTTAAATAATACCAGTTACTGTTGCTCTGTTATGAACAACAATGTGATATGGGGCTTGCATGTGTATGTTTGGGATTACTTTTTGCATGCCAGAATTAATAGCTTCATCTATGTATACTACTCTACAAAAGTGAAAACTATTGTCTTTCTTTTGTTTCTTTCCCAGAATCATGAGGAAAATGACTGTCCCGACTATCCTGTGCCTTGTCTTCAAAACTGTTCACAAATAATTCTGAAAAAGGAGGTACTACTATGTTTTTCATATACTTTGGTTCATCAGATCACACACGATTATGAAAATTGAAAGTTACATCGCTGACCACATTGACCCATGCCAATAAAACCTCATTGATCGAAGTATTTTCTTCCTGTGGTCCTAAAAGGGATGTATGTCCCATCTTACAAGTGAGGTATTTGGTCACTGCAAACCATTGACATCGTGTAGAATGGAAAAATATCAGGCTTGTCTGTTGAGTCTGAATGTTCATTTTCCTGTTTACGTGATTGGTGGTGTCATGACATTGGCCTTTATCCGCCCTTTATGTACCTTCTATGCAGGCATTCAGATTTTATCAGCGTGGCAAGTTACTTTATATTTATTTCATTACAAGATTCTTTTTTAATACATGCAGATCGAAAAGCACCAGGCTGTGTGTCCTGAAGCAGAAGTGGACTGCCCGTATAAGCAGTATGGCTGTCTTGTAAAGGTACTGTTTTATAGATCTTGTTTGTACTAGGACTGGAATTTGTCTCCCAAACCTATTGGAGTAATTAATCAAAATAACCAATCACTGTTCTTTCACAGCCGTTTCCAGTATTGGCTAAGATGTTGTACTAGGGAACCAGGACTGCCATTCATTCACTTTCAGAGCACAGAAAAGAATTTTAAGTGCTTGCATCAATAATTTTTTTTACTAACAGCTTCAAAAATATGCATATCTTATTATCTTATTCTTTCACTTTCCCCTCTGCCTTACTAAGGTGAAAAGAGGGAAGCTTGCTGAACATGAAAACAGTGCCCTGAGGGAACACATGCTGCAGATTTTAGACAAGAACTCCCAGCTAGAAGAACAGGTAAATTGTATTTAATGAGTACTCTTCAGCGGGGCTTGGCTGACTGGAGCACTTGGAGGATGATATGAGATTCTGCATTTGCTGCCTGATTTAACTCAGCTGCATTTTTAGAGACTGTTTTTCTTGCCTTTGCACACCTTGGAAGTCAGAATAAGCTCTTCTAGTGAAGTCAGTCAATTAGATGGAAGACTCTGTGTGCTCAGGCACATATATTCTCCACCAGGCATGGTGGGAGGCTCCTTGCCATCATGCACCTCATTTGCTTTTGGTCTCTGCTTACAGTGGCTATGAAGTTTGGAGACAGAGCATTTTAAAGTTTTGGTAGCCAGTCATGTTGCTCTGAAAAGGAGTCATTAGATGCCCAAGAGACACCCTCTGTAGAGGCAGCAGGGAGCAGTGCAGAGCCAGTTGCAAGCACCTTTCCAGTCATGATCACTTTTGTGGCTCCCAGCAGGTGACACTGTGTATGCCCAATTCTGCTAAGGTGAATGCATCCAAACTGGTGGTTCGCATACTCTTCTGCTTGTTTATGCTAAAAATTGACGCAAGAAAATATGGGACAACATGCAGTGATCAATATGATCCAAGTGAAGCCATTTAATCGAAGTTCACAACACATTTTATACCTTACTTGCTGAAGCAAGCCATTGTTTTGCAAGCTGATTTGACAATTCTCCATTAGCAACAAGTAATCATTGGTTACAATACACTATTATATTTTCTCATGAGAAATAGCTATGTGAGCATTTCAGTCTACAAATTGATAGACTACAAAGTAACAAGTCAAGGACTACTGAGGAAAGCTTCCCGTGAGAAATGAGAGGAGTATAAGGTAGAACAACTCTCTGTTGTTGAAAAGAGAAACCTTGAAGACAGTGTGTCAGTTACAGCAGCTGCTTCTTCTGCAAAGTTAGCTTTAATTCTGGTGCAAAAGCTGTGAGGCCTTATGCTAAGGTGCCTTTATTTCATTTAGCATAAGCTGCTAAGTGCTTGGGGTGCTCATGAAATGTCCTCTGGTTTGTAACCACCCATCAAAAAATAAGTGCCCCCAAATGCTACAACCTGGGGTTGGAGTTAGCACTACTCACTGACTCATCTCTTTTACAGGTTACACCCTCATTCAGGGAGGGGGAAAAAAGTAAATACATACATAATGAAACATGCATGCGATGTGTAGTTGTAAGCATGCGTTATCTCCCTACAGAGTGGAATGGATCATCATAATGGGGATGAGAGATATGAATCTCTTTGCACTTGTTGCCATGCATATCTATTAAAAATATGACTACTTTATGATATTCAGTATTTGCTGTGTTTATCTACATGTTGTCAATTAAGTAGTGCTATATCTAACTAAGTTAGAGGCTTTGCATTGTAAACTCAGTCACATATGTTTTAATTCGTTTGTTCTTTATTTCATCATACCATAGAGTTTTTACTCTGTTTTCTTCCATATGTAGATATCTGAGCTGTATAAGAGCCTGGAATGTAAAGAGATTAAAATCCAGCAGCTAGCAGAGGCCATTAAAAAGTGTGAGAAAGAATTCAGGCAGTTTACACAACTGTTTGGTAAAAGTAGCAACTTGATGGTAAGCACACAGGTGAGACATTAATTTTATCCTTTTTGGCCAATTGTTTTCTTGCATCCTGAAACATTTTTATCCAATAAGAGTTGTCATTAATAGCAGGGCAATAACAAATCTCCCAGACACTTCACAAGCCTTTCTTGTTTTTTTACAGTACAATACTATCTTTTCATTTTAATGAATAAAGAAGTTTGGATATCTGATCTGGACAAAAAGCACTGTATGGCTAGATCCCCATGGCAAACATACAGGTGTAAATTTGAATAATCAGTTGAATGAAGTGATGCAGTGTGACTGAGTAAGAGGTGGCTTCTCAGTCACTAAATGCCAAACTAATTGTGAAGGAGCATTTGGATACATTTCTAAGCCAGAAAAGTACTTTTGAATGCACCATATAGTTGACATGCTAAAGGCTTCCTTATCTTCTTTCAAAAGAAATGGCTGATTTTGTGAATGTCTCTTGTCTCTGCTTCCACCCTTTTCCAATGGCATGAACTGTTAAGGCTCTGGCCAGCCACCTGGATAAGTCTGCACGCCTGGAATCGCAAGTGAAGCAATTGATACAGATGGCAAACCAGCAACAAAGCAAATTAGACTTGCGACCCCTGTTTGATACAATTGAAAACGTAAAACAGAAGATTGCCCTGATGGAGACATACGATCAGCGCTTGGGTGTGTTGGGATTTTCAGTTCTTTTCTGCATGAGTGTGAGGTTTTTGCTGAGTTACTGCTGGCTAAGTAGAGACTCTGGTGCTACAGTCAGTCAATTGCAGCTCTTCATCAGAAAGGGCTTTCTTCTTGCTTTCTAAGACCAAGCTGCGGTGGTGTGTGCTCCATCCTTTCCCCTACTTTACAATGTCTCCTGAATTATTGTGGTGATGCAGGGCTAGAAAGCTGGCCTTGGTCAGGCTAGTGCACTCTGATGGAGGCAGTGGTACTGTCCATAGTAAGGCATGAAATCTGGTTTGTAGTTACCAATTTTCCTTATTCAACTGCAACTGCAATTACAGTAAGAAAATGTTAACAGGTGTAGTAACACTAGTTAACAGCCTATACTAAAGCTTGAGTAGTTCAGTATTGTCACCTTGAGTCTGGTTGCTGTTTGTATCTAGTGCTTTGACAGTTTTATTTTACCAAATGTTTCTCTCTCTTTTCTTCTTCCCTCATCCCTTCCCCTCCAAGTTGTTTTGGAAGGCCAGTTCAACAAACATGATCTCCAGATCAATATTCACAAAGCACAACTCAATAAGAATGAAGAACGATTTAAGCTTTTGGAAGGCACGTGCTACAATGGGAAATTAATCTGGAAAATCACGGACTATAAGATGAAGAAAAAAGAAGCAGTGGAAGGCCGCGTCCTCTCCATATTCAGCCAGCCCTTTTACACCAGCCGCTGCGGGTACAGGTTATGTGCAAGAGCCTACCTGAACGGGGATGGCTCAGGAAAGGGAACGCACATCTCTTTCTACTTCGTGGTGATGAGAGGGGAATTTGACTCACTGCTACTGTGGCCCTTCAAGCAAAAAGTTACACTTATGCTTTTGGACCAAAGTGGGAAAAAAAATCACATCGTGGAAGTCTTTAGAGCCGATCCCAATAGCAGCAGTTTCAAAAGGCCAGATGGAGAAATGAATATTGCTTCTGGATGTCCACGCTTTGTACCACACACAGTCCTGGAGAATACAAAGAACACCTACATCAGAGATGACACTCTGTTTTTGAAAGTGGTTGTGGATTTAACTGATCTGGAGGAATTGTGAAAAGTGTTGCCTGATCAATGTCACTGTTTTTACCATTAAGAAATGCTTTCTTGGTGACTACCAGCCATGCAATAGTGAATTGCCATTAATCAAGCCACTGATAACATTTCAAGGCTTTTGGACTGCATAACAGATAAAGAATTGCCAAAGCATCAGCCTTCCCTTTTTTAATGGTTTTTTCAAGACTGCATTTTTAAGGCAGCTAGAAGTCTAGTGTGATGCGAACATGCATTCAATCCAGATTTGGCTCAGTCTAGGCTGGAGGAATGCTTGGCTCCCATCACCAGACTGGTGTTTACAGATGAAACTCCTTCAGCAAGCCCCCTGGAGCCCAAGCAGGCCTGTGGGCTCCCATCTCTCACACAGAAATGAAGCCATGCCTGAGTGTGCAGGTGCACTTCACCCGTCTGAAATGGAAATGTTTCAACATTAGCACATTTGAATCAATGCACCTCGATCTTGCCATCTCCTGGATTTGTGAAGCAGAGAGAATGGCTTCATTCGGGCAGGGAAAACATTTATCTGGGATCTTGCATCCTCTTTTTGGTTTAATTGCTTTTTCCAGAAAGCAATTTTTTTGCAGAGGAGGAAGATGCCAATGCCTCTTAATTTTCTAGCTTAATAATTCAGTTGTACAGAGTATGCCCAGGTCACAATAGCTTTGTTATGTCCTATCCTGCCTAGTGCCTTGGGACTGATCTCCATTGGTGGTAAACATCCACAGTCCCCATCTGAAGTCAAAAGAGGTCACAGGCACTTTTCACCTCTCAGGACGTGGCCAGAAGCTCTTGGCTTCACTGCTGGAAGAAGTGGGGCAAAACTCCTATACTTTTGCTACATCTGCACTTAAGAGATGCTTTCTGGCCTACCAGCTCTACAGGAGGCAGGAAGAGCTTTGGATATCTGCTTGGGAACAAGCCCACATAGCATGCACTGCTCCCCTATGCCAGAAATGTGAACGTTTGGGAAAGGAAGGGGAAATTATTTAGGGAGTGAGGTTGCTGTAAGAACCCAATTCTCCCAGTTAGTGCAGCTCCAGTGTTTGATAAAGAGCAAAACAGCCACTGGATAACAACTGTTGAATATGAAGTATGTCTCAAGATCTTAATTTTTATTCCAAATTCCTTCCAGACTGGAAGGGAATGTGCACATTATGCAGGATTTTTTGGAGACTCACCAAAACCATCAAGATCAGACACTGAGGAGCGAAGAATATACGTGCCTTTTAAAAGCCTTTTGGGTGCCTGTAAGAGGGATGTAATTTTGAACACTTAGTCATTTTATTATTACAAATGACAAAATTCTGTCTCTGATCTCTCACAGATGAGGTAGTGAACCACCACGTCATTATCCATTGCTCCTGCACTCCACTGACAGAGCAACCCTGGAGCTTGTCATGAGGCACCAAGAAATCAAGCTAGGTTTACAGTAGAGTAAACTAGGCAGGATAAAAATCAAAATGGGGCACAGACTGCAAGGTATAAGGTAGAAAATTCAAGAGGGCAAATGTGGCAAAATCAAAATTGGCTCTTCTTTGCAGGATTTTGATATCAACTGAAACAATATGGTTTGGGGATTGATGCTATGACAAAGGCAAATACCGTATTTTATAGCTGCAATCTCATTGCTAGGCATTTTTAGTCCCACGTGGTTTCTAGGACATAAATCATACACAAATATTTTCAAATTCAGAGGCAGGAGGGAAGAGACCTTAGTTATCTGTACCTTATGGTGAGTTAGCGCATCTGAAATGTTTGTTTTGATCTTGACGCCCTTTTTGTTGTACAATTTCAGGACGTACTGGGCCACTGTAGGGGCTTTCTGTGTTCCTAGGGACAGATGGTGAGGGCCAGATTTTATTCTTATGTATGACCACAACTGACTTTAAAAGTCCTTTTGGGCGTACAACAGAGAGAATCAGGCCTCATGTCCCTAACACTTCATCACAGAAAGACCAAGCTTGGTTTGAAAATGGTGTGGCATTCTACGACATCAATCACGAGTCTTGGACATGGACTTTATATTGATTATTACTTTAATATTTGTCATGTATCTTTCAGAGCGGCACAGCTTGCATAATGACAACTGATGGAATCGTACCATCCGTGTTTCCTGGGACTTTCCAGTATGCTGAGTGTAAAATGCATAAAGTAATAAAGGACTTCGAGAATCAAGGGAGGCAAGAGGGAAAGGGTGCAGTCTATATCCCCGCACATTCCCAGACACCTCCACCTCCACCACCCCAAGCATAAAATAGGGATAATGACACTTGCAGAAGTGTTAGAACTATTTAAATGTTTGTGAAGAATTTTGAGCATGAAAAGAGCTAAGTATTATTAAAACTGCATTTCTAATTCTTAGAGTAGGTGATGGCATAGTGATGTGGATTAAGTGTTTAGTGTGTTTCTGGACAGATTTTGAAAGCATGTTCAGTTTTAGCCAGTCTGTACTACAATCTTTCCTCTACCTACCAGATGGGTTTACGATTTTGCCACGAATATTCCTTTTAAAATTTTGAAGCACAATTGATTCATCCTGGGTGATGGAAACATCCCTTTTGAAATACTGCCTGTTTTATAAGAAATTAGTTGAGAAAATTATTTTTTTTAAAGATGGCCTTCTTTAAATCGGTTCTTTTTATTACAATAGCTGAGATATTTATGTTAAAATTTTCAGTGATTTTTACTACTTATAAACAGGATTTTAAATTTAATTCCATGCTTAATTAAGAAAAAATATTGCATAGCATGAATTGTAAGGAATAATTTTGATGTTGCATGAAAAACACCAAAAATCTTTTCAATGATATTGTACTGGGTAAGTAACCAAAAGAGTGTAGGGTATTTCTACATCAGCATACAGTATGTTTTTAATGTATTTATTGACAGTTTGTAGTTGTTTGAATATTTCTTAATACGTTACAGGCATTTTTTTCTAGCCCAATGCCATAACTGTAAACGTAAACTGCTGGAAGAATAAATAATTTTACCAACTTTATGGAGTGAGTGTGGCGTATATTCCTTTTGGCTGGATTTAAGCACACTTTTTAGAAGGATGTGAAGTACTGGATATTTGTTTACAATCCAAAATTAGAATGAATAATAATAATAAGTGCACTTCACAGATATTTTGGTTTATACTTGAATATTGTAAAGGACCTGCACATAGAATTTCAGTAAATTCTAAGCTCAGCTAGATCAGATGAAGATCCGTGAGATTTGGGGATCCTTCGGAATCAAAACAGGCCATTATTTCTGTTTGGAGCAGGTTTAGGTTCAGCTGAGGTTAAATTTGTTTCAGTTCAGACCAGTGACAGGAGGTGTTTCAGTACCCCATGATTACTTCATGCCTGATAACATGGAATTTTAAATATAGGAATGGAAAGCTTGGTGAGGTTACACTCAAAATGTTGGAAAGCAGCTGACTTCCATTCCTCTGTGAGAGTTCGAACACTCACTCAGTGCCATGGAGTATCCCAGCCCCATAAATACAGCAGGTAGTGTGGAGGCAATGGACAGCCTTAGCAATATCATCGAATCATAGAATCATAGAACAACCAGGTTGGAAGAGACCCACCGGATCATCGAGTCCAACCATTCCTATCAAACACTAAACCATGTCCCTCAGCACCTCATCCACCCGTGCCTTAAACACCTCCAGGGAAGGTGAATCAACCACCTCCCTGGGCAGCCTGTTCCAGTGCCCAATGACCCTTTCTATGAAAAATTTTTTCCTAATGTCCAGCCTAAATCTCCCCTGGTGGAGCTTGAGGCCGTTCCCTCTTGTCCTGTCCCCTGTCACTTGGGAGAAGAGACCAGCTCCCTCCTCTCCACAGCCTCCTTTCAGGTAGTTATAGGGAGCAATGAGGTCTCCCCTCAGCCTCCTCTTCTCCAGGCTAAACAACGCCAGCTCTCTCAGCCGTTCCTCATAAGACCTGCAAATGCTGCAAAAAATATGCTGCTGCGGGCAGCATTCACATTGCGAAAAGGAAACCAGGTCCTTGAGCAGGACACAAACTCCCTTAGTTGGTTTACATGACTCATGTCTGTATGTGTGGAGATAAAGATACGCAGAATAGCTGTGTCCACGTACCAGTGCACAAAAACATGCTGGCAAGAGAACCATGGGCTGGGGGTGTGGGCTAAGCTCACCCTGAGATGTTCCTTGGGAGCTGTAGGAAGATCATTACAGGCTGTTAGGACTAATTGGAGAGCTGAAGAGCAGGGCAGCATCAAGAAAAGGTAATGGCCCTTGCTGGCCAGGCCAAGTGGGACACGTGGTGGGAATACAGGGAGGATGTCCTCTGGATCCTGGGGAGCACAAGCAACCTTTGTTTGGCACAGACTCCTGTGGCAGGAACCATTAATCTATTGAATCAGAATAGTTTAGGTTGGAAGGGTCCTTAAAGATCATCCAGTTCCAACACCCCTGGTGTGGGCAGGGACAACACCAGGCTGCTCACAGCCCCATACAACTCGGCCTTGAACACCTCCAGGGATGGGGCATCCACAGCTTCCCTGGGCAACCTGTGCCAGTGCCTCGCCACTCATTGTGAAGAAATTCCTCCTTATGTCTAGTCTAAATCTGCCCCTTTCCAGGTTAGACCTACCTCCCCCCAGCCCTATCACTACAAGCATTTGTAAACAGCCCCTCCCAAGCTTTCTTGCAGCCCCTTCAGCTACTAGAAGGTCGCTACAAGGTCCCCTCGAACCTTCCTCTTCCCCAGGCTGACCAACCCCAGCCACCCCCGCAGCGCCCCCGCGAGAGACCCCGCCCCCTTCCCCCCCACCCCCACTTCCCCCTCGCCCCCCGTCCCGCTCCGCGCGCTGCGGCCCCGCCCCCGACGGCGCGCGCACCACTTCCGGGTCGTGGTGGTGGCGGCGGCGCTCGCCGGGGCGCGGGGAGCGGGGCCGGGTGTGGGGAGCGGCCCGGACAGCGCGGGGGCGGCTCGGCTCGGCTCGGCTCGGCTCGGGCTCAGGTTCGGGTCAGCTCCGCTCAGGCTTCATTTGGATCGGGCTCGGGTTCGGTTCGAGCTCGGCTCGGCTCCAGTTCAGGCTCGGCTAGGGTTCGGTTCAGCTCGGGTTCAGTCTGGGCTCGGCTCAGTTCGTCTAGGGCTCGGGTCCTGCTGGGTTCAGCTTGGGTTCGGTTCAGTTCGTCTAGGGCTCGGCCTGGGCCCCATTAGACTGAACTTCGTCTCAGCTCGGGCTCTGTTTGGCTCAGGCTCGAGTTCAACTTGGGCTCGGGCTCAGTTTGGTTTGGCTGGGTTCGTGGTCGGTTCTGCCAGTCTGGAGCAGGTGGGTGAGTGCCAGCACAGTGTGGAGCGAGTCTTTTTCCCTCAGGAGTCCCCATGGGCTCCCTGCTTGGTAGGGTCGGAAATCCAATAGGTGCCTACAGTGTGGTTCACTGTGGAAGAATTGCCTTTTGCCTCCGTGCCAATGCGTTCTTTGAGTGTCATGGGACTTCCCATTCCCATTTTTCACTTCCCATTCCTGGTGCAAAAGGATGAGCATCTTAGCTCATGATTTGCCGTCCACGATATAGTTTGATAGGAGTGGCGGTGGGGCTGTCCCTAGGAGAACTCCTTGGTTCCCTCCATCAATGATGCACTGCCCTTCTCCCCACCCCCCAAAGTCTTTCTGAGCTGATGATGTCGGATGCGTTTTTGATTCTCACTAGGTATGGATAACGGGAAGGATGACAAAAGCAGGATGCTGTGTGCAGCTTCACAAGGAGAGCTGAAAGTCCGAGGTAGGCATGGCCAACCTGTCTCAGTGCGATGGCATCCTGTGTCTGATGCCAGTTACCATGTTTGACCCAGATGTTGAGCATTGTCACCTCCTAATGGTAGCAGACCATGGTGCACTGGAAGAGGGGGAAAGAAACCCCACCAGCTCCTCAGAATAGGGGTTCTTTGTGCTTAAGTTTTGTCAAGAGTCATTTTTGTAGACCATGTTTACTAGCATGCTTGTCACTGTTGCCTTGTGTAATCCTAAGGAAAAGAAAAAAGGAAACGCAAACGCAGTAGAAGCAGATCATCATCCATTTCATCCACATCGTCTTCTAGCACTACATCCACTTCTTCCTCCTCCTCCTCACGCTCATCATCAAGGTCGTCTTCTTCAAGTAGCAGAGGTAAGCTGTCTCCCTGCGTGCACATGATGTTTACCAGTTTTGATAGCACTCCTGGAAACATTTAAATTTTCAATGTGGCTAAAGCATCACACATTGACAGTGTAGAATACAAATCCCCCATACACAGAGTGGTTCCCTCAGTCCTTTCCTGTTGCTGCATTAAGGTACTTCTTTGCACACAGTATGCAATGTTCTTGTGCTAATTTAAATAACACAGAGTGAAATTTATTGATACCAATGACCAAGAAGAATGGTATCAATATGCAAGCATTGCAGGATTAAGACTTTCCATGCTAACCTGCTGTTTGCTTGGAGGACTTGGAGTAGATACTGTTTAGTATCTGCAACAGGAGGGAGTTGAGTTAGATCTAGTAAAAATACAGTCTAGCAACAGGACACTGGACTAACTTGGGTAACCTGCAGTTAAAGACGTTGAATGACAAAGGTTGTCCCAGTTTCGTGTGTCAGTTGTAGCAGGAGTGTTCCTTGGGACTACAAAATGAACGTTCTTTTGGCGTTTTTTTCTATCCATGTTTCTCCTTTCTTATTTAGCGACTGCAGCTATAACTCTGGCTGTCAGACACTGGGCAGTGGCTGGGAAAACTGAGAGGAGAGTGGGGGAAATGGTCTCTTGTTCTCTTGGGCTGTATGCCTCAACTGCCTTCTCCAGCAGATTAAATGAAAAATGAAGCTAACTTTGCTGTGGAAAAAGAGACATTGAGGAATGCAACTTTTAGGTGGAGTATGGAGGGGGGTTCCCCTCAGACAGGAGGCAAGTAGGCAAATCAGTGCTAGAACTAGGAAGGTAGGGTGGCTGAGTGTGGAAACGGGTTGAGCCTGTGAGGAGGCTGGATGATGAGAGATGGCAACTCAGAAGGAGTGAACAGGAGGAAAAGATGACCTGGCTTAGCCTAGGAAGTCAACAGTTCAGTGCAGAAGTTCAGTGAACAGTTCATATGTCTAGAGAAGTTCTTCTAGTGTTTGTGGTCATGAGAACTGTTGAGAGGATGGTGAGGAATAAAAACTGAGTCTGAAGGAATGTGGGCAAAGGGATAAAACTGGGCAAGTGTCTCTTCACTGTTGGTTACCGGTTTTCAGAGTCCGGAAGGAAACTCAGTGTTGTTTAATGTACCCGTTTCCCCGATTCTGACAAACATTTGTAAAAGCCCTCTGGCCAGATACCGTGTGGTCCAGTCTGTTGTTACCAGGAGTTTGAACATGGTGGTAGAATTACCATTTTCATTGTTTCTTCTGACGTTCCTGTACTGCGTTTGTCATTAGGAGGGCAAAAGAAGATTGCTTGGGCAGCTTTACCTTCACCTTTTCTAACTTTTGTGTCTATTTGTGCTTTGTTATATTCCTATAATGCTATCTTTTGCTTGGAATTTATTGTAAAGAAACTGCAGAGCTGATAGCTTGAAGGTAGCCTGTTGGAAGATTAGTAAGCAGTTCAGAGTCTGCCTAGGTTTACAGTCCCATTGTCAGAGCTGGTGCTTCAGAATCTAGTTTCTTGCATACCAGTCACGGTCTAATCTTTAAAATCTTTGATTGGCTTATAGAATTTGTGAGTTTCTGTTTACACGTTTTTTAACATGAAGTTGGAAGGTGAGTTGAGTAAGTAAGGAAAAGTTTTTCATTTGCCTTAAACAGTGATGATATATTCTGTGGTTTGTCAGCCCCAGCTGTGCTATTTGTTGTCTTCTTTGTGAGTCAGGATCCCTGGCTATAAAACAGATATTTGCAATCTGTTGAGCACAGCTGCAGAAAGAGGAGAGAAATACTGTCTCTATTCATATAATGCATTGGTGTGAGTAAACATTGAGTAAATCAGATACTTTCAGTTTCCACGTTACACCAGTAAGTGGCAGTAAGTTAATGCTTTTCCCAGGATTAGTTCCACCCAACGTTAGTATATATAGCTCTGTTAAAGCATTTTCTTCTTACATTTTGTGTTTCTGTATGCCTTACCTGTAACACCAAGTGCCCTTTTCAGAATGATAAACCTAGAGTGTTTTTGTTTTGTTTTAGATTCTCCTAAATCTAAATCAAAGAAAAAGAAAAAAGAAAAACACAACAAAAAGGTAAGCATTTACTAGGAGAAATACATAGTTAACAGGTAGAAAACAGTTCTTTGTATTTCACTAATCTTCAGTGTCACGTAGGTTGTAATGCTTTTGTCTGTGGCTATGTAAATCTGAATCACTCTTTTAGAGTTACAGCAAGGTGAGCTGACAGATTGTCGTATACTTGACTTTATACTAAAGGAGAAATAGTTTAACGGTTCCTTTTGCCAGTTGTTGCTGGTCCAGATAAATTTAGAGTAGTTTCTGAAGAGAATGGGAAATTGTGATAACTATAGAATTTCTGTTAGTAGAAACTGTAGTCAGTGAGAGAAAGAGGAGTAGTTTCTTGCTGTTGTAATATTTTGTTTTATTAGTACTGTCTGGTCGGTAATTTCTATATTTTGGGATTACATTAAAAGAAAGAATTGGAGATCAGACTGTTTCTGCTTCTCAGCATCTGAAGGGTTGCCAGCCCTGCTGCATTACTTTGTGTGCTTCAGACAGTACCTGTTCAGCAGTAGGAAGGGCAAGCAGTAGTGGCTGTCTTGACTAGCCAGGTTGTTAGAGCTACTTTTGAATTTGCTTTTTTACCCTTGTGAATCTGTAAGCATAAGAGTACACATCTTATACTTGTAGAAAAGGAAAAAAGAGAACAAAATGAAGAAAAAGAAAGAAAAGAAGAAAAAGAGAGAGAAAACAGGACCTGTCCAGCTTTCCAAGGTATGCTTGTGAGAGTCTGAAGTCCCATTATAGTTCTCATCTAAACACTCAATCTGTCCTGTCATAAAAATGTTCATACCGCCACCAGTTTTGTCATCAGCTAATAGAAACCTATCTCTATTGTTTTGGACAATTAGGAAGTATAAAAGATTATTGTCTGTAATTATATTTAAGATTTGTAACAGTAAAAATAAAGCAAAGCTTATGTCTTTCTAATACATGATCTCATTTTAGTTCTTGAAAAACAAGAAGAAAAATGAAAACTACAGCATGATAACTGGAAAGAAAATCAAGATGAAAATAAAGAAGACTAAGCAGGATAAAGAGGTAACAGTTAAATTAGTCTACATATCCTTAAGGGAAAATACCGTATCTTTTAATATTTTTCCAATAGTAGTCTTTTGTAGAAGAGTAAATCTTACAGTTAGGACATTGAGTTGTACAGTTGTACATTGATTGTAGCTTTTAATGTGGATAGATGCCATCTGAGAAATTTTAATTCATTCTTTTGGCAAGCTTTGTGTTATGAGTGGGCATGGAATACTCAGGCATGAGTAGATAAATCCAGAAATACTTGAGCAGATTCTTAGAATTTCATTCTGTAATGTTTAGCTTGCTCATGGCTTGCTCTGTTGATTTAATTTGTGCTGTTTTTAAGTGTCTTCATTTTCTTCCAGTCTCTTGTGATCGGTTGTGGTAATTGCTGCTTTAGTGTATTTTACTAACACGTGTGAGACTAGCCATTATTTAGAGAGGGATTAAGAAAGGACGATAGTAGCATTAGGACCATGTTCCCAATTGTTCTCTCAAAGCAGTCAAATGCTTTGATTGAGATACCCAGGGAAATAGACTCGATGAATAGCGTTTTGTGCTATTGCAATGGATGTTTGGACTTGGCACTTAAATAATATGTTGAGTCTTTTCAGCAGTTCCCATAGCTTAGAGTGATTTGCAGAGAGCTTCTGGTAGGAGTTACTATGTGTTAGAAGTGTTACTTTGCTGAGATATCTAGCTTGGTGAAGTCTGATTCAGCCATAACAGTTCATTCCATAGTTACCAAAGCAAACCTGAGCATTCCAAGTTAAATTTGATCAAAAATATGTTATTGTCTTTCAGTGGCACTGAAGTTTGTGTTAAATTGTTCTGAGTGCTTGCTAGCCTTATCCCAGTAACCTGCGTGTTAGAATAACTGGTGTCAAGTATTTCACGTTGGTCCTTTTTTGATTTATGTCCATGGTCACGAACATGTTGAATTGAACAAATTCCATTCTCCACAATATTTTTAAGATTCAGTGGTTGTTTTATAAATTGTGATTTTAAAAACATTGGAGGCAAGTGTTTTGACTGTTTAGGCTGTCTCTTATATGAAGAAAGAAGCCAAATTCATGCTTCCTGTTCTGTTATGCTGCAAGCTGCTGATTATGCATAGAAAACAATACTGCTTCCCAGAGCAAAGACTTGCTGTGTGTACAGTGAAATTTGCCTCAGACACCAGAGAACTGCATGGTTTTGCCTGCGAGTTCCCTCCTGAGCAGGCTGTGAGCAACATGATGACAACCCAGTGGAGCCTCCATGGGGAGCCACTTAGAAAATGTATCATGAAATAGTGACAGTGACAGCTTGTCTCCTCTAGCATCTCTCCTGAGTCCCCATTGTCTTGCACTTTCTCCAGGCACTCACAGCTAACTCGCAGCTAGTCATATCCAGCTGTGTGAATGTGATAGTGTTTGTTGTGTGGCATGCTGAGGTGTGAAAGCCCCACAGAAAGCAGGGTTATGCAGCTTGGGTCCGCTGAGTGCAAGTCTGTTGAACTGCTGCCTCTGCTTCTCTGCTCTACAGAGAGACCGGAACCGTGCAGAACTCCTTGAATTTCTGAACTCTGCCTTATAATGGAAAGAGTGTTGACCAAGGACTTGTACATGTACATATACCAAGCCAACAATCATCAGGCCTAGCAAAACACTAAAAGGAAACTCAGGGAAAAGGATGCCAAGTTTGACAAGACCAGACTCTCCTGCTGTGAAGACAAATGGGATGTCCCTTTTTACTGGCAAAATGAAGAGTAACTGATAACTTATTAATGAAGATCTGTGTCCTTCTTTTGAGATCCTAAGGTAATAGCCAGGCTGTGGTGTTTTAGAAGAGCCTGAGAGTGTGTTTATGACAATGATAAGAAATGACACACTGAAGTCCAGTAATGTAATTTCTATCCTAACTGCATGCAGAACGAACTCTTAGTTTCAAATGTCTTAGTGCTTCAAGTAGTTTAAACAAAGCAGAGTATTTGTAAATGCCTATTTGAAAGATGAAGTGTTTCTATATGAGTATTTTTTCCAGTAGTGGTTTTACTTGTCCTGAAGAACAAGTTGACCTTTGTAAATAGAATGTGCTTTTACATAAATGATTTTTTGACAGTTCATTAATTAATATATTATTTTCTTTCAGAGCCTGAGATATGATCTTTCTCTGTACAGTTTATTACTGTCTCTCACTAGAAGGTGTGATGGTAAAATACTCTAGAGCAATAATGGTAGCTGAGTGATTTTTATCACAAAGTAGAAGTAGGGAACATTTCTGGTTTTGTTTGTTTATCCAGATGAGTTGTTGAGAGGCAGCTCACTATACATAGTTTACCCCGCCGCACCCTTCTGGAGTTGTCATTCGTAAACCTAAAAACTCTGGAGTTGTCACCTGCCTTCCCGATCCCATGAGCTGTGTGTAAAGTCTTCCTTTGTCTGAAGTGCCTCAAGGCACATACCACGTATCTTGTCTAATTTAAAGAGAAAGCCATAGGAATGATGCAGAGGCAGACAGTGATGTTCCAGGTGTGTTGACAGTCCACTGTGAGATAAGGCAGATCTGGACGTACAGTTGACCCTAGTGTTAACTTGAGCATGTCTGTCTGTAGTTTGCTCAGTGCTAACTTGCTTCCTTCCAGAGCCTTGACTTTGGATTACCCAGCAGGCTTCTGTGTACGTAACCCTCATGTGGGAATTCCACTTGAATCCCTTGTGTAGCAAGTGCTTCTTGGGAACCCCAGCTTAAGAATGCTCAAAAAAAGGAGTTAAGTAGTTGACTGACAAGAGTATTGGGTGTACAGCGGTCAGAGGGTGGTGAGCTCATTAAAGAGCAAACACGGAAAACTCTTTGCGTCTGTGTAAGTAAATCTGAAGATTTCTACCATTGCTCAAGGGATAATTTTAAAGCTATTTTGACTTGTGAAACTTTCTGAAGATGCTTGAATCCTCTATTTTCCCTAGGTTGTTTTGGGTTTTTGTTTTGGTTTTTTTTGTGAAACATTTTGCCGTTGTTGCAGAGATGCAACTCTTCAGAGACTATTACATCCTTATGAACATAAGACATGAAAACATGTAGGTAAGAACAGGAGTTTCCTTGACTTTGAACATGGTGGTGGAAGTTTTTTTTTTGGGGGGGAACACTGTTCTGAATTGTCAGTAGGGTTAAAAACAAACAAACAAGTGTCTCCTCCTTTGTTTCACAGTGATTGTGCTTTCATTTATGCTACTTTGGTATCTTCCAGCTAGAGTTGCCAAAGCCCCTTGCCCAGATAAGCAACTTTTAACTCTGAAGTTCTCTTAATGAGGTGAATCCCAAACACAGTCTTAGACAGCACTAACATGCTTGCCATTACCTAGGTTATATTTTATGTAAAGATAGTATTATTTCTTGAAAATTCAGAGGAGGGGGAAGTAAAAGTAGAAATTTGGAAGATAGAAAGCAAATAGGAATGGGCAACAGGGAGATTGCACTCATAAAGAACTGTATTGGTTGGAGTGTTCGGATTTAATTGAAATAATCTGCTTTTTCCTGCCTTATTTAAGATTGCTGATGATTGTAAAAACACCTTCAGTGTTCAATGCTAATGTGGAAAATGCTAAGGACCTTTAGTAATATGATGTATCCTGTTCTGCTTCTCAGGGTTTTGGTAGTCACCAAACTTTTTTTTGCTTTTTCAGGACGGAGGAATTTTTCCTGTTCAGTTTTGACATGATGAATATTCTTTGGTGATGCTTTGAAGTACTTCTATGCCAGCACTTGTAAGCTATCATTTCTGCTGCTTAAGTTTTGCAGCAGTGATTCAGTTTTATTCTCTCCTGCCTGGTCCATTTGAGTGCTGTCCAAAACTTCTCTGTAGGCTCTAGAGCATGTCCAGAGAAGAGTGACAAAGCTGGTGAAGGGGCTGGAGAACAAGTCTTACAAGGAGCGACTGAGGGAGCTGGGGTTGTTTAGCCTAGAGAAGAGGAGGCTGAGGGGAGACTTTATTGCTCTCTACAACTACCTGAAGGGAGGTTGTGGAGAGGAGGGAGCTGGCCTCTTCTCCCAAGTGACAGGGGACAGGACAAGAGGGAATGGCCTCAAGCTCCGCCAGGGGAGGTTCAGGCTGGACATAAGGAAAAAATTCTTCACTGAAAGGGTCATTAGGCAATGGAACGGTTTACCCAGGGAGGTGGTTGACTCACCTTCCCTGGAGGTGTTTAAGGTGCGGGTGGATGAGGTACTGAGGGGCATGGTTTAGAGATTGGTGGGAATGGTTGGACTCAATGATCCGGTGGGTCTCTTCCAACCTGGTGATTCTATGATTCTCAGCAGTAGCAGCTTTTAGAAGCCTCCTTTCTTTCCTCCCATCTCCATGCTGATTCTTGCATTTCTAAAGAAGTTTGAGTTCATGTTGAATCCTTTCCTCCCCACTCTTTCCCCACAAGCACTGAGATCATGTGTAATTTCTTGGGACTGAGTATCTTTGAGACTGCTATTTGGAGCTGGCCAACAGATTCCAGTCTCCCTAGTGTGCTCAGGCCCATACAGTTGGAATAATTGTCCATGCTTTGCTGTCTCAGGAAAGAGATTAATTTTGTTGGCCTTTTCACTGAAGTGTAGCTTCTTAGTGTAGCTTCTTAATACTGCTTCAGATTACTTTTGTTGCAGCTGAACCAACGACTGATCAAGATGTCAAGGTTGTGATAGTGAGGTAAGAGACATAGAGGCATGTAATGAAATACAGATTGAAAAATTTGAGGGAGGGAACTGTGAAGCGGCATGAGATGTTGGCCTTCTATGCGAAGTGCTGATAGGGAGCCTTGCTACCAGGTTGCAAAAAAGTGCATATAATGGAGGAAGATGAAGGCTGGAATAATAGAACAATAGAAAAGTCTGAGGTAGGGATGGAGGGAGCCTGCAGCTGTCAGAAGTCGTGGGCAGAGGTTAGGTGATAAGGAAGGGGCTGCAGAAGCTTACCTGACTGGACAAGTTTAGATTCCTGCTAAAATGCTGAATAATACAAGTCTTTCAGATGGGAAACCAGCTTTTTTGTGTGTTTGGTCAGTCTTCCTTATCACTCCCACTTTCTGTGTCCCTGCACCGTTTTCCATTCTGGGAATCATGCAGAAATCAACTGTTTTTTAACAACAGAAATTCCAGAAACAGAAGTCACTGGGGCAGGAAGGAGGGCAAGGATATATTCTCTGAGCTGCTGCTGCCATGCCCATCCTCCTTGGCACCATTCCTTCTAAGTATTGTATAAATTTATAAGAAGTTGTGCCACAAGCAGCAGAACTGATAAGACTTGGTCCCTTGGGATTTGTGCCTGTTGCTCTTTAAGCCCTTGCTACCTCCTGCTTGTATGCTGTAGTTAGGCAGGAAGGTAAATGGCTGTGTGATTTTCATTGGTCCCATAGGGGAGGATGTTCATTTGGACCTCCTGGATTTAGTGAGTAATTGTCCTGAAGCAGGAAAGGAACAAGGTGTTTCTGAAGATCTCTCCACAGTTGATATAAGCGGTTGCAGTCTCAAAAGCTATGGGAAGGGGATGGAGCACAGTTACATAAATATATTTTCTCACGCAGGGAAAACAGGCAAAAAAAACAACCATGAAAGAGTGGTTGATGTAAGCAGTGAAGTGATTCAGCCAGTTCTCCTAGGCAATGCAATTCTTTGTTACTTGTTTCCTTTATGATTTGCCTGAACTTGACTCCTTTACCTGTGCAAGAATGTACAAGAGATCAAGATGAGAAAATACCAATGAATACCACTTTATCTTGGAAGTATTTGGCTCTGTTGGACTAGGTGTATCACCCTGCAGTGCTGAGCAGGGCCTGCAATTTTGGTACCTGTTCAATATTTAGTGTGGTTAAACTTAGGCAAGTTGTGCTGCTTTGATATACTTGGATGTTTCATGCTGTAGGAACATATGAGCTTCTCAGTCAACTTTTGCAGCAGTAAAAACTGAGTGAACTCCATATGCAGAGGAAAAACAGAGGTCAGAGAGGCTGAAGTAACTTGCCCTGGGTTTGCCTGCTGAGCTTTGCCCTTGTGAGGTGTGGATGAGGGCCTTGACCACTGGATGGAGCTCTGATGTGCTTTGTCGTAGCTTAAGCGTGCTCCTCTTGGTCCTTGCTGTACATGATGAAAAACAAGTTTCCAAAGTTCCTACTCAACTCTGAAGGCTGCGAGCTCCATTCTTACTTGAGCACTCCATGAAATGGCTGGATTTTAAGTAGTAGTGGGTCCTCCTGAAGGACGTGAGGTAGTGGGCACATCAGAAAATGCTCCAGTCTGCTGTTTGTTATGTATGAAGCTGTTGAGGAGCTCCTGCTTAAAATTATTGGAAAACACTCAGCCTTCTTTTTCCCTCTCTGGACAAAATGAATCATCAAAATTACTGTCCAGTGTATAGATCACTGTTTATTTGTCTGTTAACAAACAAGTGTTTTTTCCTGGCTGTTCAGTTTTGGTCTTAAGTGGTGATTCACAAAAAGTGTGAAACATCCAGTGTTTTCTGAGGGAGGGGCAGGACGTGGTGCTGAGGGATCTAAGGAAGCATATTTTGAGTCTTTTCAAGCAGTGTGAAGAACATCATTTACATCCAGTTTGATAAGTGTAAATGAGTCGCAGAGGCACAATGTTTAAGATGACAACTGTTCTGGTAGTAGCATGCTGACCACTGGTGCTGTTGCCCAATAAGGTGCGAAACACTACAGTTAACATTAATTGTGTTCATTTTGCTCTCCATTCATCAGGTGCTTTCTGGGTTACAGCAGTCCAAGAGAAAGGTAGCACCAGGGTGGGGAATCTGTATTTGTCAGGAGAGGCCTGGTTAGAAAACTGCAGCCTCGCTTCTCGTCAGTCAGTGCTGTGAAATCTGCCAGCAGGTGGCATTGCTGTCCAGCTGGACTGTCCTGGAAATATAATTATTTTTTTCCTTACCTTTGGACATTGGCTTTGCACTTTCTTGTTCTGAAACCCTATAATTAGCCTGCAAAGACCTATGTGTTGTTTATGGGGAATGTTTTTTACTGCTGTTCTACGAATTTAATCCAGGTGTTGTTCAATTCTTGCTCTTGGCTGTGTTGTGGACAGACAATAGTTTCTCTTGCTGGTGCTTGTATGCCAAAGGCAGAAGGAAGCCTTTAACTTCTAAGCAGTTGAATGCAACAGGAACAACTTACTGAGAGCCAGTAGGAACCTGGAAGGACCAGGTGTTCTTGCATCATCCCCACCCGGGGCTGCCGACTTCTTCAGAAACTGCTCTTCTCCATCTTTTAAGTAATTTCGGACCTCTGGTGCAAGAATATAGGAAAAATATACCCAACGAGCATTTTACTGTCACTGCTTTGTACCACATCTGGTTATTTAAATAGTCACCAGACTAAATCAGGTGCAACTGTTGCTTTAGGCAAACTGACAGTGCAAACAATAAGGTTTGAAAAGGTATTGCGCATGGACTGTGACCTGGCAGAGGCCCCTGAGAATATGACATTTTGATCACTAAACAGGTGTAAGAGTAATTAGATTCTGAGAGTTGCTGTTCTGATGTAGAAAACACACATGCTTTTTCTTACACTTAAGCATCTGCTGCTCGGTCAGATTAGATTTATTTGGTAGAAGCAAAATGTAATTGTGACTAAAGTATGGAGGTGAGATGCTGTCTGGTTATCTAGCCAAGACCCTAGGAATTTATAATTTTATGAAATGTACAGTATACACAGATGACCATAAATTACCACATAATTCACTGTGCTGCTTGTAGCCATTTTCCTTGCCTTTCTGTCGTATTTAATAACATCTCATCCTGCAAAGACTGTCCCTTAGTTTGACAATGTCTTTGTACAGCAACTGCGCAGAAAATACATGGCAGTCTTTGAGAGACCTGGGCCCAAGACCCAGCTCTCAGGGTCAGCGTAGCATCTTTCTGATGTAAGCCAGCTTGCAGCTTGAAACATGGCTTGTCTCATCAACGGGAACAAGAGGTCCCTTGTGCTGACAGCCCACAGCATGGATTGCAGTACCAGGGAGCGTCAGGAGCCGAGATTACAATGTCTCTGCCCAGCACAGGTGGGTGGAACTGAGAATGGCTTAACAGCCCTTCCCCTATTGCAGGGCACCGCCACAAAGGCTTTGACTCATGCAGTCCAGTGCTTCTCAGGATGCTTTTGGGACAAAAATACAGTGTGATGCTCTTTATCAGGGAGGTGCAGCAGAACACAGGAGAATAACCAGCCATCTGTAGTCTTCCTCTTGGGAGAGGACTGTAGCAATGTTTTGGGGAACTAGTGTAAGCAACAACACAGAGAGATTTGTTTATCCACAGCTTCTGGCAAGGAGTGGCTTAAGCCCTGTGCTGTAGACTGCATCCTGACAACTATGGTTTAGTAATCCTCTGAACTCACGTAGTCTGGTTTTGGAACCAGTCATCTGTCTGATCTCTAGAAGGTGCTGAGCAATGTAATCCATACTTTAGTAATACTTTGTGTGGGGAAAAAATTACTTCCTTTTGTTTACAATATGCATGCTTTGCATGTGTGATGCTTAGGAGAGGGAGCCCTGAGCCAACCATCTGAGGCCATCTGCTAATATTAAGGTGTTTGAGCACCCAGGATGATGTACAGAATCAATAGCAGTGACTTAAAAGTATCTGGAGACAAAACATCCATTTTGTCGCTTACATCTCCTTTGCGGTGCTACTGGTTAATGTAAGACGTGCTTGGAAGCACGTTGAAGAAGACTTCGCGGTTGTATCTGTAAAACACTTAGCTTTGGAGTATCCTGGTTAGTTATCACCTTAAATCTTGGCATCTGTTTGTAGAGGTAGCAAGAAGGCAGGTGTTTGTGTTGTAGCCCGTAGAGAGAGGATGAGGTTTTTGTTTAGATCAAGTGCCTTTGTGATTCTTGCCTTCCTCCTTTGATACATACACAGTGCACAGTAGGGCAGAGGAACAGCTCTTGTATTTGGCTAGATGTGGACAAATTATATTTCAGGAGATCTTTAATTAAAGACAAGTACAAAAAAATGTTTTATATTTCACAGCTTTGCTTTAATTCTCTGCGGTTCCATGATGAAATGTATAAAACAGTGCAATCTAAGCAGACAAGTATTTCCTGCGAAGCTTACTCCAGTTCCCCATGGCATGATAGCTGTCTAAGCTCTATGGTGATATGGGTGTGATATGGGTGAGGAACCTTGCCTCCTGCACACCTTTGCCGGCTGCCACAGGCTGTGAGCCAGGTTTGTCTGAAGAAGCCATAGAAGCAGTGCTGTGTAGTGCCTCTTCAGTGAGTAGTGAGTGAGGAGTGTTAGCCCCTTGAAGCTGAGCAGTGCTGCTACAGAGGTGTTGCCATTGCTTGTTAGTCTAGGGCTGCCTTTTCCCGAGTTTAACAGTGTCCTTTGGGCAGTGTAACATTGCCAGTAATGGAGCAACAGCAATGCTCTGGGCTGATATCAAAATCTTGCTTAGTTTTGAGAGAGTGATTGAGGATTTAGAATGATTCTTGGTCAGTTCACTTGTTTGTTAATAATGATGACCTGCTATTTCACTTTTAATTCTTCTTAAAGAATTAAAGCACAGGATTAGCTCTCAGGAGGGACTAAGAACAGATTGGAGTCTCTCACCAAGGCTCTCATGTGGGGATTGTTTTCTACACTAGCAAGCAGCGCAGCCCAGAAGGACCAGAGCCAGGGAGTCAGTTATTGGTGAGGACCTGGTGTACATACCATACAAGTTTCATGAGGCTTTACTTCAGACCAATGTTGGTCCAGCTTTTTATGGTCTATGAGCCAGCTCCAATGGATTATTCGGGTTAGCTTCATCCAAAAGCAATCTAGTTTGCCCACTGTGCCTGCCCACTGTGCTTGCCCTGTTGTAGGGCAGTAGCTGGGGAGAATCGGGAGCTGCATGCCCCTGCATTTAACTAAATTTAAACTAATTTAGCCACACAAAATGTGGAATTGGGACAAGGCAAACATGGGTTTGTTGCTGCATGCTATGACCAAAGCATCATATATGGTTCAGTCTACAGCATTCCTAAGAAGAAAGAGCACCACAAACGCAGTTCAGCAGTTGTGCATGCTAACCACCTCCCCAGCTCTGCTTCAGTGCCTGCTGTGCAGGTCACAGGTCCATCTCCAAGCAGCTGGCTACAGGCAAACATGGTACTACTTCCATACCTTTAAGAGTACTAGACGGCATGTAGTAAGAGTAGAAACTTCATCATTTGGTATCCTAATATCCCTTTGTCATCAGATGCTACTGTGAGCCCAGTGTAACTTGCAGAAAAGGTACAGGGAGAATGATACTGTTAAAAAAGTTTGGATTCCATTTTATTGTGGAAATAGAAATGATAGGTAAGTTGAAGCACAACAGCTGTTCGCAGGCGCTGCCACAGGCTGGCATCCATAACATGCATGGCTTTGGCCAAAGGTCAGGCTCATCTACCTTTGCTGGCTGTTAAACAACAATCGTATCTACTAGCTGGAGGTTGTTAATGAAGGACACGGTATGATCACAGGCTGCTGTGATAGTGTAAACACCCTTCAGGTGATTTCCTTGGCTTTGTACGTTGGGGTAGGGAAGCTAGTTACTCCCGATTCTCCTGAAGAAAGAGCGAGTGCGTTACAGACACTGCGCTGTAATAAAGAGCTTTATGTCAGTGTGTCAGAATGTCCCATCTCTCCCACCAGTCCATCAAATATTGCATCAGTACAGTCAATACTGGAGGTGTCAGAATAGAAGGTGAGTGCAAATAAAATCACTACAGAGCTGTAGCACAAAATTCATTAATTCATCTTGGCCTTTGGTACAATACAGTGGCTTGCAAATATATATAAAAAAATGGTTAGCTTTTTTCCAAATGAGTTTTCTTGCAAATGGTGGCAATTTAATACTAGGGATCCCACATCTCATAGAGAGCTAAGGCTATGCTAAGTATGTCAAGCCTTTGTTTTTACATCATAAACACAATCACATCACTTCACAAGGACATACAGCTGAGAAACACCAAGCCGATTGTCAGAAGGCTTTAAACTCTCTCTTATTGACCTAGAGTTCAAACAGCCCATCCCAAACTGTAATTGGGAGCCCTGAGTTTTTGATTAAAAGTGAGCTCTGCTTTCTGTCCTTAGGAGGGTTGGTGACAGCAGTGTTTACCAAGGGACTAGAAACTACAGCTTGTTGCTAGTAAGAAGGCCTTGTGTTCAGCCTTTAGTAGCCCAGAGGGCAGAGGGGAAGAGCCAGAATCCCACAGTCTCAGAGAGTTCTTAAGGGGTTTGATCTTGATCCGTTTTGTGCTGCCCTCCCCCATCTCTGGAAGAAACTGCACATTTCTACTGTAAGATAGATTTCATGTGCTGGAATTCTTCCCAGAGCTGGCACAGCTTCAGAGGGTTTTATCTTGGCTGCAGTGCCCACATGCTGCTGCAAAGGCCCCCAGGGAAGAGAGTCAGAAATGGGCAAAAGAACAACAAAGCTCCAGGGTCCTCCAGGAGGCTGTACCACTGGGATGGTTCCCCGAAAGCCAGTCATACAGGGAAATCCTTTGCCTTCCCCATCTCCTGCTGGTCACCACAAAGCATCCTAGCCCTCGGCTTTCTACAGGACTCATGAATTTCACAGCATGCCATTCTCTTTCCTTTGCTGGTGAGAGCTTTCCCTACACATGCTGAGTTGCGGTCCAAGTAGCCTTTTGGCAGCTGTCTTTTCCTGTGTCTTCAAGGTCTCGGTAGAACCATGCTGGTCTACAGGCTACCTAGATTGCATTAAAGATTGTTATGTAATAGTATCAGCATACTGTCCTGCAGCCTGTGATACTGGAAAGCTTCCTTTTGAGCACTCATGAAAGAAGACTGAGGGAACAAACCTTCATCTACCAGAGCCCTTCAGTCACTCACAGCAACAGCTTGTTAAAATGATCTCGGCTATTCCAGCTGTACGAAGAGCTGTGCAAATTCATGCTGAGGCCCTTCGCTCTTCCTCTGCACGTTGACAAGAAAGTCATAAGTGTTATTTCCAGCCCAGTGACTTACTGCTGGATATGGAGTGGAACCCTTACCTCAGCAACGCAAAACACTGAGGACCAAGAACAGTGTTTGAAGCAGCAGTGATGTATCCACACAGCAGGTTGTTACATTTCTATCTAACCTGCAGGTGCAAGATTCAGGGGGTTCTACCTGCACAAAAGAGAGAATGCCCCAGAAACCTGAGCGTGCATAAACTAGTTGCTGTGGAATAATATCGGTTATTCATATCAAAAAGTTTCGGTCTGTTTCTACTCAGGAGGGTTCAGCAAAAAGCTGATCAAGAGCAGTGTTGAGGTTACCTGTAGCACTGCGGAAGGTTATTAGCTGAAAAAGGAAGTTCTGTTCCAAATTGGATACTAGCTTTAATTCACAGGCCTGTTCCTGCAAGCCTTGCTCATGTTAAGTGGCTATCTTGCTTTCAGCAAGATGGGTCCAGCCAGCAGCTCTCACTAGCTTGGGCCAAAAACTTTTACAGATAACTACATCCAGGCTGGGGGGAAAGGAGAAGACAGACATCACAAAACTAATTCATTTTCCACAAGAAAGCAGTAATAAAAATAAGATAGTAAGTGAGCCTTGCCCTTAAGGTTACTGAATAGCTACTAAATTAAAGGAAAGGCTAGCGTGTTTGGTAATAAATTGTATCACACACCGCAGGCATCAATAGCAGTTACTATGGACACAGCTTCCAAGAGAGAGACAGGCAGGAAGAGAGAGTTGGAACAAACGAGGAACAGTAGAGCTAAAAAAGGGTTAACTGGGACTTTGAAAGATTGCTGTCTAAAAGCCTTGTTCGGTATAGAGTCAGTAATCCTTGGCATTCCGAAATTCTGGCATGCTCCAAATCCTTCTGGTGGGCTGGGTGCCCCTTTCCACATCCTCAGAGATGGTCTTGATGTCACTGATGAATGGGGAAATTCTCGACCGAGATTTAAATGTTGTTAAGGAGAGGCTGGTTTTGTTCTTTGTGTTCCATTGCCTGGCAAGCTTCTTGGCTTCTTCTTCCTCTTTGATCTTCTCAGCAGCTTCCTGGAGGACCGAGCGGAAAAGCCGGGATACTTCCTGTACTTCTGGTTCATATTCAGTGATGAGTTGCCGGAATCTGAAAGCACAGTCAAGGCAGAGCTTTGATTAAAAACATCAAATTAGGGATTGCTGCCAAGTCACTTTGCTGGGCTTGGAACTTGCGCTGTCCTGCAAAATGGGACTCCCTGGACTGAAGGGAACAGCAGCAGGGAGGGGCCATAAAGATCTGCTCAAGGTCTCTAAAATCAAAAGCAAGCTAGAGAATGTAAGGAAGCAGTGAATCATCATTTCTCATAAGCACAAGAAATAATAGGGAGCACCAAACAAAGCTAGAAGGTGATAAGTATGAAGCAGAAGGAAGTGCTGTTTTCACATGCCACCTGTTAAATCCAAACTCAGTGCTATCAATAGCTTAAGAAATAAAATCATAGATGAGTTTGTGGAAAATGTCCCTATCAGTGCTGATTAAACATGATTGTCCAAATGTAAAATCCTTGCTCACGTAGTCCTTGAACTGCTGCTTAGCAGAAGCTAAGGATAAACCAGGGAAAGGCCCACTAGACTTCCCCTGTTTCCACTTCACATTCCCCATAGAATTACCCACTAGCCAAACAAAAATTCTGTTCATCTCTTCATTGTTTTGTTTGATAGTATCTCAATATTTGAATTTCCATGAAGTTGTATTTCATCTTCTTCTGGATTGCTGTGAGAAAATGGACTTGCTCAGCTGATTGTGCCTTGATTGGCAGCAGGATGCTGTATCTAATTAGACAACTGTGAATTACTCCAGTGCCTTCTCAGCAAAGAGCTCAAAATGTTGGGTTTTTTTTTTATTTGATATTTATTAAGTTAGCTTAATACCAAGCAAGTGAAGAATTTTCACTGCTTATTTTGCAGGTGAGGAAGAAGAGATGCAGAGCAGGATAGTTTTCTTGAAACTGCCTGGGTCTAGAAGAGAACCTACTATTCCTGACACCTTTTTGGGGTGATTTGGTCCCCAGCCTGGAAAGTGTGGGATTCACTCCCAAGGCTCACACACTCATCACATAGACACTCTAGTTGCTCTGTAATGGTACACATTTATGACAGATGGTCATATGGCTGCTCTTCTAATAGAATAGAATCAGAGAACAGTTTGGGTTGGAAGCGACCTTAAAGATCATCTAATTCTAACCTCTCTGCCATGGGCAGGGACATGTCCCACTAGATCAGGCTACTCAAAGCCTCATCCAACCTGGCCTTGAACACCTCCAGGGATGGAGCATCCACACCTTCCCTGGGCAACCTGTGCCAGTGCCTCACCACTGTCATGGTGAAAAAATTCCTCCTTATGTCTAGTCTAAATCTGCCCCTCTCCAATTTATACCCATTGCCCCTGGTCCTATCACTACAAGACTTTTCACGAAGTCCCTCCCCAGTTCTTAATATAAAAACTATATCTACAAGCTGACACAGAGCTTAATTGGTACTTCACTAAATTCCAGATCATTATACTTAATGGAAGCTAAAGTGTATAAGGTCTATAACTGATCTGATATTTTTCTCCAACAGAATTGAGCAATGATGGAAAACAGAAGGATTGCATTTAAATAAGCCTAATACAGCAGAAGGCGATAGAATAAGCTCTTTTTTTTTTTTTATAAGCCTGAGGAATGTAATGAGTTTGGTGCATTTTGGTATTGCACTGCTTAATGGTGTACCAAAGGGTAGCCAAGATAACAGGGGCAGAAAGAAACCCAGAGATAATCAGAAAGGACTCTTTGTACATAGATGCCTTTTGACTTTTACTGTGGAGGGCTGGTATTGGACGTACATCTTAACATCGTGCTGTATCCCAGATAGTTCAGTGTGCTTCTCTCACAGCAAGTATTGGCGGCTATGTGGATTTGAGCAGGTCCAAGAAACAAAGCGAAAGTAATCCTGCCAGTCACCCAAAGAAAATCCACTCTCATTCAGATGGGGAAAGAAAAATACGCCCTTTCCTCTCTCCCAATAGGATGATCTAACTTTGTCCCCTTAGTAATGCCCACCAAACTTCAGTACCGATACGCTTGTGTAAGGGACAGACATGTATGAAGTCCAAATGGTGTGCATGCCACAAATATTTTTCAGCAGAAAGGATGGACAGGTTATCAGGGGCTGAGGTCTAGCCAAACCAGTCTGTGTATCAGAGAAGAGATGATGTTTGAAGCAGCCACCTACGCGTAATTGAAACCATCTTCTACAGCTACCTGTGAAAGCTGGTTGATGTGCTGGGTCACCCAGCAGTCTGCTTTCTGCACAAAACAAGCAACATATGAAAACCAGTAAAACCACTGGAATCAAGGAATATGGACTTGTATGTTGGGAGATAAACCCCTCACAAAGTTGCTCAGTGGAATTAAGCATATAAAATCGCCCAAGGCTCACTTATCTTCCAGCACACGTTAATGCCCTTACACTTTTGCATGGAAAACTAGGTGTCAAACTAGGCACCTACACAACCCTATCTAGATATCCCTCAACAGAGCTTCCTTACTCATCAGAGAAGTATACCTATCTATCTTATTTGTGAAACAAGTTATCAGGCTACTGGTAGCTAACCTGTAATATGTTACGCAAGTCACACAGTCGTAGACGTGACTGTCAACAAAACTCACCTTAAGGCAGCACAGAAGCCCAGGAAGCGTGTGTATGCACACGTAGGGACAAGCACATTCCCCAGTCCAGGCTGTGCTTTAATCAGAGTTCAAACAAATTTTGTTCTTTAAATTGTGACCCTATGCAGACATTAGATCTGAAGAATCTGGCAACGCTTGGCTCATACTGGCACTGATTTTTTTAAAGTGCTGTCACCTGCCTATGTTATTCTGTAGGTCCCCAGTTCAGTAGGTTTCCTAAGTACAGCCTGAACTTTTAAATCCCTGTTAAATCCAGTGGAAGTCTGTGTACTTAAACAATATGCTTATAGTTCAGTGTATTCTTGAGTGCCTGTCTGAACTGGGAGCTTTAAGTAGATTTAGTCATTTGAAGAAAACGTGGGGTGCTTAGTGCTAATAATTAGCTGCTGACACCCAAATCTATATTTTGAGCAGGAATTCAGTTTATATTGTAAAGCTATGAACAGCTTTGCTAGAGAAGGCTACTTGACTCCCAGAGGCTTATGGCATTCACACTAACTGCAACACGTGTCACATCACCTCAAACTTCAACCCATAATTGTAAATAAATCCATTTCTGATTTTAGTCATTCAACTTACATTCAAGCATACTAGGAAGTCCACTTCAGCTACATACAATCCGTAGAAAATTACAGTCCTCAGCCTGTGGTACTAACAGTATCTCAGATCACCAAAATGTAGGTTTACATTTCCATATTTGGGGTTTTTTGTTTGTTTCTCTCTGGGCAGAGAAGGATAGAAACTGACTGTTTCACTTTTGCTGAAACTGAAAGTAATTAAATAAGACCATAACTAGTTCTGATTAGAGCTAAATGTCTGAATAAAAATGGCAAAAGTACAGCATTTTCTACAAGCAAGATACTAGTCATATTTTACTTATGCTGGTTAGGTACTAATGGCCTCACCAAAATCACTGGCTCCAGGATTTAATTTTAAACATAGTCAGCAATCTCCAGTGCAGTAACCTGAAGCTAAGTTACACCTGAGTGCAGTAGCTTTATTTGCATGAGGTGAATCAGAGTCTCCAGGTATCTGATGGCATTTGTAGTGTATTTGAATCCAGAACTTCAAGAGACTGAAAGAACAGTTTCTATTGTCCCAAAATACACAACAGGCAAACTGGATCCGAAAGAAAAACCTCTCCCATTTAATAAGTGCTCCTTTCCAGCCTCCTCCACATCTAAAGAAACAAATTTCAAGAAACTGCCTCTCAGTAGATGTGACTGTAGCCACAAAAAAGGACAATTTGGATAATCATTTAGACCTCCGGAGAATAAAATGGCATCTCTGACAACTCCTAGAAAAAGTTTTCTTCTGGGTTTGGCTCTGCGCTCAGGATCTCACCAAGAAGGAGACCTTGCATGACACAAACAAAACAAACTCTGCAGTCTTACAAGATTAATATCCCAGAAAGAACAAAGGGCTTCAATAAGGTACTTGCTCTGCATTTGAATTTCTAAATGTAGATTTTTTTTTTTGTAGAAGATTTTTCTGGAAGTTGCTGCGTATTATAAAGTCACAGAGTATTCAAGAGGAAGCAGCACTGCAGTGATCTTGTGATTAAAGTACTTCACTGGGAATGTGAAGATTTCAATTGAATTCTTATTATACTAATTTTGTGCAATTTTGGGGAAGTTTCCATGTTATCTCACTTTCTGAGAGAAGAATTGATCAAATTTTGGCTGTCTTTTAGTTAGGTTGCATTCTCCTCATTTCTCCTGTAAATTTTCAGCTCCTAACATAGCAAGCCCCATTCTTTTTCACTGTTTCCATGTCAGCAATGCAGATGTCTGAACCACAGGGTTCTTAGTTAGAAGGTAGAAAAGGAGTCAGCAGTTCACATTTCCAACACAAGGAGAAAGGATTATCCAATAAAACTAGTAGATGTTAGTTTGAGACAAGCAAAATACAGTTTTCTACAGCAGAGTTCATAGAATCATAGAATGGTTTGAGTTGGAAAAGACCTTAAAGATCATCTAATTCTAACCCCCCCCGCCACGGGCAGGGACACCTCCCACCAGACCAGGCTGCCCAAGGTCCCATCCAACCTGGCCTCAATCGTTTCCAGGGATTGAGCATCCATGACTTCCCTGGGCAACCTGTGCCAGTGCCTCACCACCCTCATTGTGAAGAAATTCCTCCTTACATTCTAGTCTAAATCTGCCCCTCTCCAATTTATACCCATTCCCCCTCGTCCTATCGCTACATGCCTTTATAAAAAGTCCCTCCCAAGCTCTCCTGTAGGCCCCCTTCAGGTATTTCAGTTGTAGTTCAGATGTGGAACTCTGTCATATGAGATACCACAAATGCTAAAAGTTTATGTGAGTTCAAAAATGAAAAGCAAAACCCAGCAACCTTAGCAAACTGCTGAAAGAAAAAGCCACGTAGGGCAATTACGGACAGAAGGACTACTTATGGCTCCAAAAGTCTCCCAAGTTAGAAGGCACAGGAAGTTGGAGTCTATATACAATGTGTTGTAATTGTACTGTTGTATTTGCTTGCCTTGTTCTTATCTCTTTGCCTTACACTGATGTTACTGACCACTATTTCACATACAGATTGCACACCAGATCAAACAGACCTTTGACCCAGTCCAGTTCTGCCATGTTTGTGGCTGTGACGTTCCCTTCTCAGTTATGGAATTGAACCAACAGACGTTACACAAGCCTCATTTTCTTAATGCGGCGCTGCTAACCATGAAAACTCCATAGTATGGAACAAACAAAAAACATGCCACTTGTTGAATCATACTGCAATACAATTTATGATAGCCTGTAACAGCAATTTATAAGAGGATTTTTAAGAGGATGGTGTTATCCTTTTTCAGTTA
Source organism: Phaenicophaeus curvirostris (assembly GCF_032191515.1). Lineage (NCBI taxonomy): Eukaryota > Metazoa > Chordata > Aves > Cuculiformes > Cuculidae > Phaenicophaeus > Phaenicophaeus curvirostris. The sequence continues at coordinate 90,848,064 of NC_091393.1, read as the reverse complement.
TGCCCACATAGAGCCCTCCAGTATTGCTATGTTTTATCTACTGTCAGCAGTATTCTTAATCCTGAACAACAGTGAGCAACCACTACAAGCTGCACTGAAAACACATATCTTGCATGATCCCATGTTTAAAAAAAAGTCTCAGTTTGAAAAAACCCCAACCAAAACAACAAGCAGAGCAGCAGCAAGCTGTATATAGCTCAGCTTAATACTCTTTTTCTGAAGGAGATGATGAACCTTGGTGCCTCCCAACTCCAGCAACTCTAGCCTGCTGTCATGGAAATAACCTGTTTGGCAGACAGACCTTGCTCAGTGGCCCTGGGGACAGCGAAAATAACTCTTAACCCTAAGGGGTTTGTAGTAGCTTGTTTACAGCATAGCTTGGAGTTACACAAATACCAGGCAGGTGCTGTTTCCAGCAGACTTTCACTGGAGAAAATCTGGCCACTGAATAATTCTCAGTCTCCGATTCTGCCACCATGGCAACCTTTGCAAGAGCCAAAGCCTTCTTGTTTCCAAGGTCTTGTTTCCAGGTCTTGTTCAGACCTGGGGAAGATGGGGGTTCGACAGGTAGCTTTGGCATCCTTTCCAGTCCACCCCCACTGTAAGACAGAGGACCAGCTGTTTTCAGCCTTCTTATGGTTGTAGTTCAGGAGCAGTAGATTAATTTGTTCAAGGGAAAACAGCTGCTAATATATGCAGTGAGGGACTGCAGGGTGCTGAGCAACATGTTGGAACAGGGGAAGTGGATTTCACAAGTTTGCTTTGGCTAAGGTGGACTTCACAGTCACTACTCCTCTCTTGCACTGTGCTAAGTGAGAGGGTTTAACTTAGAACAGCACCTCCCTAAAAGGGAGTCACCTCCTTCTCTTCCAGCTTGGATGCTACAGCAGGCTTATATCTCTTTCTGAAGACCTTCTCACAGAAGGTTACTCAGCTAGCAAGCAGCAATCCTGTCTAGCACTCGAAAGGATCAACAACAAGTTCAAGAGGCTGAGTCTACATCTGTACCACAAAAGGCAGAAGTACCACCTAGTTGTTCAAGCCAACTGCATGTTCCAGCTGCATCCTACTCCATCTCAAGGCCGTCAGGGGGAGGACAGGGCGGGGGGAAGAAGCATGCAATCCCTTCTTTCTCTAGGAATACCCGGCTCACAGGCTGAAAAACACAATAGCACCTTTTGGCTAATGTAGACACTTGGGACAAGTCTCTCGATAGATCTGCTACACAGCTTAAATCAAGGACGGAATTCTCCAATGAGAGTGGATGAACTTCAAAGCAGGTGGTTCAGAGCCTGTGCAGTCTCCACCCTTGGAGGTATTCAGCAATGGATAAGAGAAGGCCCTGAGCAACCTGATCTAACTTCTAAGTTGGCCCTACTCTGAGTAGCAGGTTGAAGCACATACCTTCAGGTTTCTCTTTTAATCTCGATTCTAAGATTCTAAAGCCTGAAGCAAAAGCCATCACAAAACTGAAACAGTAACTTCATCAGGCAAGAGAGAGCTGCTCTGGCTGCTCAGGAACATAAAGCACTCAAGCCAGTTTCAAGAGGGAAATGACATTCAGAACGTTTTTGGAGGAAATGATACCATGTTAAACTGACTTAAAATGTTAGATTTCCCAACATGACCCATGATACAGCATGCCAGATTTTTGTTCTGTCAATCCTAACAACTCTGATTCCTTCCTGACATACCAGAGGGAGAGGGAAAGGAAAGGTCTGCATCATCACGTCTTTTACTGTACCTGAGTATGACGGGCCCACAGTAGGAAGGATGTATTTTGGAACACATATCCTCCAGCTGCAGCCGTTCTCCTGGGCTGATATCATAACTCTGCTTTGGATAGCTGACCAGCCAGCCGTAGTCCACCCCAGTCTTGATCTTGCGATACTCATTCTCCCGCTCTCGCTGCTGCTTCTCTGCCTGCTTGGTCTGCCAGCTCAGCTCCATCATTAGCGTCTCGACCACCATTTCTGTGGGGCTCCTCTGGGAAATGCGGTTTGGGGGCTCATTCCACCTGAACCAGGATGCCAGTGACATAGTGCTCTGTGTGTCTTCATTAGGAGTGGGTTTAGGGGTTGAGGGAGGGAGAGAAAAAGAACAGTGCTACCATCAACACACCTCGGCTTAGAACATTCTCCCACACACATCCCTTGAGTCTGTTGTTCACCTAAAAGTGTTATTGGATTAGCCACTTAGAACTAATTGGTGCTGAGCACCTTGAGAAATCTCACCCATAGCAGCTGACTTGTGCAGAGGGTGAGACAAAGTGTGAAGAAGCACCTTTTCCCTCAAACTTCCAGTCACTATGTAATTAAAATGACAGTCACAGTTCTTACATCTGAAGTCAAGTTATAAGAATACCTTGCTCCCCCTCTGGGTTAGGCTAGGGAAGCCTTCTCCTGTCCACATGGAAGAGCTGGGGCTAAGGCTTGCCCATCTAAACCCTCACGGCAGGGCATGACCTTGCAGCACCCTATACGCAAAGACTCCACACGTGGAGTCAGGCTGTTCCTGGGAGCCACGTGCTAGACAGCAGGGATCCTCAGGGGAAAGGGCAGGAGAGGTTGCCTGGGTAGATGTGCTGCTGATGAAGATGAGGTAGAACTCATCTGTAGTTAGGTAGTACTGGAAGGAGCAACAGGTGCATTAACTATAAGGCCAAGCAGAGCTTTAATCATTATTTAGTAAAAGCATTATCGCACGCAGAAGGAGAAGCTACACCATCTGCTGAGGAGTTACCCAGCACAACAAACTGCACCAATCAGCTCAGCGAGAGATGGAATTAATTTCTCACCAATCCAATCTCTTCATGTAATCACTTCAAGAAGACAATGCGTGGAACAAAGTTATTAACTATTGTATTTGTATTTAAACACAATGGAATCCAAAGCAGGCACCAGGGACCTGAACAGGAGCAAAACAGCATCTGTTTCTTCACACAGCACGTTTACGTGCCTTGTTGCTCCTTTCCATTAGCCCTGAGGGAGAAGGGGTGGTACAAATAATGTTTGCAGCTGGGATTACTAAAAGGCTACTTCTGGCAGTAGCCCAATTAAGACATGGTGTCAGAAGTTAACATGAGGGCAATGGATTAAAGAGCTCCATTCTGTAGGGCCTGAGCAAATCCTCACTATTGAGAGACACAGACATGAAGACAGACATAAAAGGGAGAAAAACACACTCTTAATTTAAGGCGCTATACTGGGCCCCCTAGAGCCCTTAGTGACAATGCAAATCACCAGAATCTTCTAACTACTCAGTACTCCCACTAGCACTGAGAGCCAGGAGCTTACAGACTCCCTAGAAGAGCAGCGGTAGATAGGCTTCTGCCTTCAGGGCCTGGAAAACCATCAGTGTCTGCAGGTGAGAAGGATCCTTCAGTTCCTTTCATGCCTGCATGACTTACCATAAATTAGCCTTGTTCTCTTTCAAAAACATCCATATTATGTAAATATGCCACACTATTAAAGGAAAATGCTCCAAAACCCTGGATAGTCTGTGTAGTGTCTCAGGCTTGAAATGATTTCAGAGTCTAATGCTTGGGGTCTTCTGGAATCGGGAAGTTTGCCAAACTGTATCAAAGGACTAGTTTCCCTGGTCCAATATCCTGCCTCTCCCAGCAAGCAAGTTTCTTCAGAAGGAAGACATAAAAGGGCTGAAAACTTCCACAGGACACAGATCTATCTACCTAGGCACGTAAGGCCACAGGTACTCCTCTGAGACTGTATAAACTTTAGCACTGTTGCTAGTTTATACTGTGCTTATACATGAGGGATCACTGTAGCGACTGTTTTCACCCAGGAGTGTCATCTCTGATTATGATAGCAGCTGTAGGCAGCAGCTGCTGGAAGTCATCCTGTCCCTGTCTCATTTCTGCACTCTATAGGAGGAGGAGCAGTGGGTCTTTCATTTGCTTTACACCAGGATGGCTTCAGCTAACAGCTCTCTAATCACGTCACTGTCCTCTGGCTGCCTGCCACTGATTTACTTGCCTAAGACTTGGGGATGAACTCAGGCTGGAATTGGTGTGCTGACAGCTCCAACTCTGTAATCCCACCATCCTAACACATATCTAGATCTTGCTATATGGTGGCCTGCACTCACCTTATGCATTATGAAAGATGAAGACACTTAAGACCTTTTCCTCTGTCTTATCACCCCTTATGTATTGCATAGGTGAGCCTGGCTAGCAAAAAAATGAGCAGCAGGACACACCATAAGCTGTTGTAAATTATTTAAAAGTCTTCTGTTTCATTTTAGCTTACCTGGTGACAACAGTTTTTCATAGGCTTTTATAGGTACCTGACTAATTAAGGTATGATTATTACTATTTCCATTTGCAACTTCATCTGATGAAGGTGAGCATGTCCTTTCATATTTTATGAGCAAAGGGTTAGCTTACTTTGCGCTTATTCTGGCTATGACCTGGTCAGATGTTGGTTTAACTCTGCTGACTTCAGTGGCATTAAGGGTAAATCAGCATAAAGCAGTGTAATTGTAAAGCTGAGGAATGTCCTTCCAGCTAGTCCTAGCTCACCAGCTGTTTTATTATGAGGAGCAAGAGGGGAATTTAGTAGTCAGAACTGGGAAACAGAGCAAGGAGACCTGGGCTCTAATCTGACCGCCCTTGGTTTTCACATGGTCCTGGGCTGGTTTTACTGCCTTTACGTTTTTATCTCACATATCTCCCTCAAAGCGACTAGTTCTGCATGAGAAGAACCATTTTACCTAGCACTAGTACTGCAGGGGAGAATCAGTCAGAAAAATATTTTGGCTACCTTGTCTAAGCAAAGCCTCCTGCACCTGAGCCTTCCCTATCCCAGGGCTTTTTCATAAAGCACTGGTAACAGGCACATTTGCTTTTAATATGGGAACATGGATACCACTGACTCTAAACAGCTTCCACTTGTCTGGCACATGTTACTTGGAAAATAAACTTCCACATGAGAAGAGTATCAAGTAAGGAGGGCACCTCACCTGCAGTTGAAATGGCCTGTTCTCAAATGAAGGAAAACCCCATGCGAGCATTTCATGCACGCTGGCAGCTTGTGCTGGCTGTTCCTAAGGGATCAGCCTTGTTTGTATGAGATTGTTTCCTTCCCCATCTTTCATCCATCGTCCCCTCCTTTTGTGAGATGGAAACTGGCCATCTCTATTTAGCAGGCTTGACAAGTCACCACTCTTCCTACTACTGGTCTTTGCAGCCTGCAGAAGACGCTGTGGGCTCCATTAATTTGAGTTGCTGTTTTTAATTTAAAGTTCACATGCAGGCTAATCATTAAACGACTCAGAATGGCTTTCCTCTTAGTAAAGACTCAAAAGACTGTCTGCAGGATGTTGGCAACTAAAGGAAGGCAAAAGTTTCAGTCTGACCTCTTCCTATTGGGGAAAAAGACAAATTTACACTTCGCAAGTGTGCATGTTAAAATTATTAAAATCAAGAGATGCTGTCCCATTTGAATACATATCTATGTTGTACAATTAGTCCATTTACTAATTTCTTGTAAGAGGCTATCCTGGAAGCCAACATAATCCAGCTAATTAACTACTCTGGTGCTATTCAAGCAAAATTTCAGAGTGGTTTATGTAAGTTCTACTCCAGAAACAGATCTGAGTTTCAAGACTTTTTGCCTCATTGACCCTAGATCTTTGTTCAGAAGACAAACCTTCTCCTCATACTGTTGACAGCAAGTCTGAGCAACCACCTCACCAAGTTTTAAGCATACATTTGTCTTAGCCATATTAATTCTGGAATACCTCACTTTCTCTCATACAGTCTCTGAGGGGTTTCTTAAAATTTTAGTGATTGTTAGCAAGTTTCTCTGAGACTTTTTCATGTAAAAGTTTCCTGAAGCTTTTTGCCTCTCCCCAAATCTCATTTTTGTTCTCCATATTGTCAGCAATTCCTGCATTTTTCTCCTTCTCATGTACTTTACAGCTTTCTCCATTCTTTCTTCATGGCACGTTAGTTATAACTTCACCTTATCTCCTACTTTCTCCCGTATTTCCCCATGTGATTTCATCTTCTTTCTCCAGAGAATGCACCAAAGCATCATCAGAAGTATCAAAGTCCACATGCCTTATTTGTTTTTTTCACCTTCCTGAAACAGGATTTTAGCCTTTTCTTTTACTAATGAAGGGAATATGTTCCCATTACTTGCTCTCTGGCTGCATTTTGGCTAGCTGGAAGCAGTTCATACAACTCAACAAACATCAGTCTGCTTCAGGCTCTCGCAGGCTAAGATCACCACTTGCTCAGACTTGTTACAACAGGACTCTTCTCTGGTAAATCATAAGTCAGTTAGCAGGGCCTGTTTGCCTTGCTGAAGATAACTTCTGAGAATAAAGAAATTCCCTTTTCCTGGTTCCCAGTTCCAAGCCCTCCAGGACAGGAAAGGAGTAGGCAGAGGGTGGGAAACGTGCATTGGGGAGGAGGGGAAAGAGTACAGTTGGACCCTCTATAAAGGTATGTTCTAAGTTTCACAAGTTTCCTGTGGTTTGCCTTCGCCTTCACAGTCTGTCAGTACAGGAGTATTACTGACAATCCTTAATGACTCTCAGTAATTGTAGGGGAATGGTAGTTGTGTCAGAACAGAAGGAGGAAAGTTTTAAGCAGTTGGATGAGTAGGAACCTAATCCAAAGTCCAATGATGTCAACGGAAATGCTGTCGCTCAGCTGACAATAGATAGAGCCCCAGGAAACCCACAGCACATTGACAAACTGGGCTGAGGAGCTGGGAAATGCCCTCCCTCTCTTCTTGTGAGTGGCAGTTCCTTACTTCTAATGCCAGACACAGGAGAGACAGAATTTGTTCATGCAAGATGCCCACTCAACCTTTTTCCACACATGCCTGATCAGAGAGAAACAGCAAGGAAAATTAAAAGAAGTGGGACAAGGTTTATCCCCAAATTGTGCTCATAGTCATACTCTTAAATTTAAAAGACATGCAGTCACAGGGAAAACGGAAGATGTGAAACTGCAGAGCATATTAAAATATGTTTTTAATATTTGCTTCCTTAGTAAAGTTTGGATTACATTAGCCAGAGAAGTCCAGTGTCCTTCAGATAGCAAAGGGTATCTAAATATCTCTCTGGACTGAAACTCGTAAGTAAATTAAAGCTGGTTTGGCTACACCCATCTCTTACTGATGCAACATTCAACCAGTATCTCAGACAGAATTTGTGATCATGGCTATGCAGCTAGTTACATCTGCATGAAGTTGCATAAGTAGAAACAGCATCATATGTGAACCCCAAATTCTATTTCTCCTGTGATAAATATATTTTAATTTTGTTCTAAACAAAAAATCTTAGCAAGTTATAATTAAGGAGCTGCTGCCAACACCTTCTCAATTTTATTTACATAGTCCTCCATAGCTTGATAAAATAAACCCTGTTCTCTACTGCTTCTGTGCAGAGTTGCTTGCCATTATCCTCTCCATACAGAGACTTTTACCTTACCAGGGGCCAAAGAACACTACTTCCTTTCTGTCTGGAATCTTATTTCTTGTTCAGTGGCAGGGAAGGCTGTGGTGTTTACAGCTACTTGCTGTGCCATTGTAATCTCAGAGGAAATTATTATAACCTTATCCTGAGAACCCACATCTATCTCCCTAAGTTGCTACAAGGCAATTAATGCTGAAAAAAAGCTTTTCAATCAAGAAACTTAAAAGCCATGTAAATATCGTGGTATTAATACAGCAGCATTCATCATTCTGACCTGCAGAAAGAATAGAGAACTCTTGGGAACACTCAGAGTCTACCTATAGACCATAGCAGAGAACCTTTGTTTCCCTTTATAAGCACACCAATTCCCTTGTTGTGATGGACACAAGCTATTTCTAGATCCAAAAAAAAATTCAAAGCGGTTAATATATTCTAGGGACATGACCCTGTTAAAAGTAGCCAGCAGTTTTGAATAACAGAAGTATAGGGGATCAAGCCAACACTTAAATGAAACATTATTTATTGTCAAGTCTTCATGGCTGCAGGTGTTTAAGGACAGCAAAAGGAGCCTTATATCTATGTCTAAGAGTGAGCTAACTGTGATAGGTCACTGTGGCACCCAACAGGCTTTTGCATGCCAGGTAATGCCTGTCTTCTTTTAGTGGGACAGAGCTCATGGTCTGACCAGCCTGATGCAGGCTGACAGCTCCTGCTGCTGCCCGAGTCTGCTTCTGAATGACAAGTGCTCTCTAAAATTTGAGAAGCGTGCTGCCATTTGGCATACAGTCTAATTCCTGTATTAGTTTTTCTTCAGCAGGCTGTGCATTCTCAGCATTACAGACATGGGCTTTGTCTGGTGTCATTTAGAAGAGGAATGTCTATGAGCTTTGGAAGAGGAGACAGGCGTCTTGGGTGAACTACAGAGAGGAAGTGAGATTGTGCAGAGAAGAAATCAGGAGAACTAAGGCCCAACTAGAAATCAGATTGGCTAAGTCTGTGAAAGGTAACCAAAGATCTTTCTATAAGTATATTAACAAAAAAAGGAGGACCAGGGACAATATCCAGTCTTTACTGGATGCAACGGGAACAACTGTGACAAAGGGTGAGGACAAGGCTGAGGTACTTAATGCTTTCTTTGCCTTAGTCTTTAATAGTAAGGAAAGTTGTTCCCTCTGTGTACGCACCCAGAAGTTAGAGGAGCAGAACGAGGCTCCCATGATCCAAGAGGAGGCGGTTAGAGACTTGCTTGGCCAGCTAGACACCCACAAGTCTATGGGGCCGGATGGGATCCATCTAAGAGTATTGAGAGAGCTGGCGGATGTGCTTGCCAAACCCCTTTCCATCATCTTCCAGCAGTCCTGGAAGACTGGGGAAGTTCCACTGGAGTGGACACTGGCTGATGACGTGCCCATCTACAAGGGTAGCAGGGAGGATCCAGGGAACTACAGGCCTGTCAGTCTGACCTCAGTGTTGGGGAAAGTCATGGAACAGGTGATCTGGAGTGCTATCATGAAGCACATGCAAGAGAACCGGGTGATCAGGCCCAGTCAACACAGGTTCATAAAAGGCAGGTCTTGCCAAACTACCCTGATCACCTTCTATGACAAAGTGACTCGCCTACTGGATGAGGGAAAGGCTGTGGATGTATATTCCTGGACTCCAGTAAAGCCTTTGATACACTTTCTCACAGCATTCTGCTTGGGAAACTGTCAGCCCCTGGCCTGGACAGGCGCACACTCTCCTGGGTGGAAAACTGGTTGGATGGCCGGGCCCAGAGAGTGGTGGTAAATGGTGTGAAATCCAGCTGGAGGCCAGTGACAAGTGGGGTTCCCCAGGGCTCAGTGCTGGGTCCAGCCCTGTTCAATGTCTTTATCAATGACCTGGATGAAGGCATTGAGTGCACCCTTAGCAATTTTCATAGAATCATAGAATAACCAGGTTGGAAGAGACCCACCGGATCATCGAGTCCAACCATTCCTATCAAACACTAAATCATGCCCCTTAGCACCTCGTCCACCCGTGCCTTAAACATCTCCAGGGAAGGTGGCTCAACCACCTCCCTGGGCAGCCTGTTCCAGTTCCCAATGACCCTTTCTGTGAAGAATGTTTTCCTAATGTCCAGCCTAAACCTCCCCTGGCGGAGCTTGAGGCCATTCCCTCTTGTCCTGTCTCCCGTCACTTTGGAGAAGAGGCTAAGCTGGGAGGAAATGTGGATCTGCTGGAGGGTAGGGAGGCTCTGCAAAGGGATTTGAACAGGCTGGACCGCTGGGCTGAGTCCAGTGGCATGAGGTTTAACAAGGCCAAATGCCGGGTCCTGCACTTGGGGCACAACAACCCTGTGCAGTGCTACAGACTAGGGGAAGAATGGCTAGAAAGCTGCCTGGAGGAGAAGCGACTGAACATGAGCCAGCAGTGTATCCGGGTGGCCAAGAAGGCCAATGGCATCTTGGCTTGGATCAGAAACGGCGTGACCAGCAGGTCCACGGAGGTTATTCTCCCTCTGGACTCGGCACTGGTGAGACCGCTCCTTGAATCCTGTGTTCAGTTCTGGGCCCCTCACCACAAGAAGGATGTTGAGGCTCTGGAGCGAGTCCAGAGAAGAGCAACGAAGCTGGTGAAGGGGCTGGAGAACAGGCCTTATGAGGAGTGGCTGAGAGAGCTGGGGTTGTTTAGCCTGGAGAAGAGGAGGCTGAGGGGAGACCTCATTGCCCTCTATAACTACCGGAAAGGAGGTTGTGGAGAGGAGGGAGCTGGTCTCTTCTCCCAAGTGTCAGGAGACAGGACAAGGGGGAATGGCCTCAAGCTCCGCCAGGGGAGGTTCAGGCTTGACATCAGAAAAAAAAATTTCACGGAAAGGGTCATTGGGCACTGGCACAGGCTGCCCAGGGAGGTGGTTGATTCACCTTCCCTGGAGGTGTTTAAAAGATGGGTGGATGAGGTGCTGAGGGGCATGGTTTAGTGATAGATGGGAATGGTTGGACTCGATGATCCTGTGAGTCTTTTCCGACCTAGTGATTCTGTGATTGCCAAAGAGACTTACATGTCACTTAAGCTATTTGTGAATGTGCATGACTAAAAATCACCGCTAGGTAGCATAACAAAAAGACAGTCAGAGCATACCACAAGATGCTGCAAGAGAAAAGAGAAAAAAACGGGGTACCATTTCTACCAAAGGGAAGTTTGAGTAGCCACCTGAAATACCACAACAGTTATAGTACACATATGCATGTCACTTTTTGTACAGAAAGTAGCCCTCAAAATTTTTTTTGTAATGAAACCCTTTAAAACTGAGAACACATGAAGAATATTGCTCCCAGCTCCCCAGCATTTGTGTAGTTTGTAATATATGCTTAGAGCTTCAGTCTTTCAGAAAACAAGTCTATCATCTGGTGCATTTGTACATCTGCACTTTGATTGCAAGAGGGGTAAAGAAACATGAATTGAGCACGAACTAGGCTGGAAGCTCGGGTATGAATGCAAAAGGCATTTTTCAGTCACTAGGTAAGGTGGAAAGGTAGCTGACCTAACTGATACAGCTTCATGATCTTCAACAGAGCTGCACTAATCTAAAAGAGATTTGCCTCACTGAGATAAATAAAAGGTCTATTTTGATTAATGCCAGATGAAAATCCACTGTACAGATTTTAAAGAAAAAATGAAGGAAGGGTTGGGTAGCCTAGAGCTCTCATAATGGCTGGGACTCTCTACAGAAGATAATCTTTGTGTTATCTGCAGAAGAAAAAAGGGTGGGTGTTGCTCAAATCTGCTTATGAAGCAGAGTAGCATTTTACAGTTTGTCTACTTATCAGAGCAAATGAGTCCCATCTGCTGAGAAACAGGACTATTTTCATGCCAAATTCCCACTCATGCTTTAAACAATGTTTTCTAATAGCAACCATAAAAACACTCAATCATATACAACTTATGCCGAACTGTTACCTAAATCTACCCAAGCCAGGAAGTTAAAACACACTGATTTTCTCTCTTTGCCTAACTTGTTATTAAAAGTCCTATATTTTGCTCAGATACGGTTATCTTGTTGTGGTGCATCAAACACACCTTCAGTTCTGTAACTTGCTTTGATCTCTGCAGACTACAAAGTCAGGTTTCCAGTCAGGACAGAGTAAAATATTCTTCACCATTTATTCAGCCAGGTAAATGAGAATTCAGAAGACAAAACAGACAGAATAGCTTTCCTGCTATTAAAACTACTCAAACCACAAAAAAAGTAATGCTGCAATAAAGCAGCAATAGCATCTGATTCAAGGATCCTACACAAAAGGCTTTCAAAAGTAAAACTCAGAGAGATCTCCAGCTCATCTTTCTCTATTCTACTGCCCCTGTAAACACACAATGTTATTGAAGGGGCAGTAGTGTCACAAATTGGACTTTCTAATACTATCATTCACAGTCGTGCTTTCATCTATAGATTTACATAAAGTAAGAGCTTGAAACTCTGAACCAAAAGTATATTTCACCTGTTGTCAGGTCCACTGAAGGTTATTTTTCTTAATACATACGTTGTGGTATAGACCGGATTAAGTGCTGTGAGAATGAATGGGTGAGATGTGTATTCTCCATCCAGATCGAGGACTGATTCTGCTGTGAAAGCAGGAGTAACTCTTTGCATCATAAGGTAAGAATGCTTTTTAACTGATGCCTGTACATATCTGTTCAGTATTGAACCTTGGTAACAGTATCTGTAAGAAAGAATGTTTACTGGAGATGCCCAGATTCTCACTCTGTCTCAATTCACTGCAGAACTATTAACCTGTGTGGGAGTTTTTCCTGTACTGGAAAATCCTAGGTAGGACCAGAATTAAAGTTTGTAATAGGAGTCACTTAAAAATACACATTGCTTTAACATTAGCACCCAAAAGAAGAATGCTAAGTTTATGGCTTGAAAACTTAAGCCTCTCTTTGTGGAGATCACACACAGCATAGGGAGCAACTAGCAGAGCTCTGGGAAAGCTCCCGCTTCTCTTCCTGCAATAGATGTCTGACCCACCTACAGCCCATCCACAGAGAGCAGACATAAAAGCAGCAAAGAGCGCTGTCGTGATGCAGATTTTAATTAATCAGCATTAAGAGATGTACAGCGTAGTCTGTTCTCAGTGACACTGCCTTAAGTCCCAAGCTGTCTGACTGACGCTGGTGGTACTGGACTCCTGTGCACTTCGCGGGTGTCAGTCTGAGAGACCTTAAGCAGGAGGGGCATAAGCATAAACCACGCTTCTGTCCTTGTCTGCCTGCCCTTTAGATAACCAGTTTCCCAGTGCTAACCCCTGCCCAGCCTCGGAGAGCTGTCACAGCCCCCCATCCCCTTCCCCCGCCTGCCCACCCTGTCTCACCTTTGGCTCCTGCTGCTTGTGCGGACAGACGGACCTCGGAGCGAGCCAAGAGGGGAGCAGAGAGAGGACGTGCGGCTCAACTCAAGCCCTCCGAGCTGGCATCGCAAGCTTAAAGCCTCACCGCGCTACGGATTAGCCCTGCTGACGAGGGATAACAGCTGGGCTTACAGCCCTGCTTTGGGGATGTCAGGGCTGGGTCCATCATCCCTGCCAGGCACAGCTCCCGCTCAGAGGGCCGGCACCCCCCGGGACCTGCTTCAACATCCCTCCAAACCCCGAGAACTTTGCGGGAATTTCCCCAAAAGCTGCTACACGGAAGGAACGAGCGCAACCCCCCGAACCGGCACTTTCCGAAGCCGTCGGAGCCGGGACGGCGTTTGCTCCCCGCCTCCCAGCGCATCCCTGCCCCGCGCATCCCTGCCCCGCGCATCCCGGCTCCGCGCATCCCGGCTCCGTCCTTAGCGGCGGGGACCGGGAAAGGGGCGCCCCGTGCCCCCGTCCCCCCGTCAGCGCCCCCTCCTCCTTACCGGGCTCCCCGCTGCCGCCCCGCCGCCGGGCAGCGCCGCCCCTTCCCCCGAGCCGGGCGGCGCCCGCCGCGCCCCCGCCGCCGTTGCCATAGCGACCGCGCCAAACCCAGCTGGACCAGGGGAGGCCCAACACCCCCCAGCCCCTTCCGAGGGATGGAGATCGTGGAATCGCGGAAGCGTTAAGGCTGGAGAGGACCTCTAAGGTCACCCAGTCCAACTGTCAGCCCAACGCCACCGTGCCCGCCGGGGAGTCCTCAAGGGCCACGGCCAACAGCTCCAGGGATGGAGACCCCAACACCGCCCTGGGCTGCCTGTGCCAACACTTCTAGTAAAGAATGTTTTGTTTTCTGTTAATGCCTTTTTTATTTTTTATTTTTTACTTTTTTTATTTTTTATTTTTTATTTTTTATTTTTATTTTTATTTTTTATTTTTATTTTATATTTTTATTTTTTATTCTTATTCTTATTGTTTTATTTTTACTATTTAATTTATATTTTTTTTAGTTTTTATTTTTCATTTTTAAATTTATTTTTAACATTAATTTCTACTGTCTGTTTAATCGCTGCCTATCTTCACCACTCTTTTAGCAAAGAAATTTCGTGGAATCACCAGGTTGGAAAAGACCTCTTAGATCGTCAAGTCCAACCATTCCTATCTGCCACTAAACTATGTCCCTGAGCAACTCATCTACTCATCTTTTAAACACCTCCAGGGATGGTGACTCAACCACCTCCCTGGGCAGCCTGTTCCAGTGCCCAATGACCCTTTCTGTGAAAATTTTTTTCCTGATATCCAGTCTGAACCTCCCCTGACACGGCTTGAGGCCATTCCCTCTCATCCTATCACTTGTTACTTGGAAGAAGAGGCCAGCATCCACCTTGCTACAAGCTCCTTTCAGGTAGTTGTAGAGAGTGATAAGATCTCCTCTCAGCTTCCTCATCTCCACACTAAAACAACCCAGGTCCTCTCAGCCACAACTTACCTCTATGGATTAAGTTTGCACTGATAAATCACAGCACAGTAAATGGATCTATTCAATTTATTTACCACCAGGGTCTTCAGTGGCAGTTACAGCTGTCTCAGGGTCTTCAGTGGCAGAAGTGACTTTTGGTACTTAAAAGGGGCTTATAAGAAAGATGGGGGAAAACATTTTAGCAGGGCCCATAGCAATAGGACAAGGGGTAATCGTATTAAACTAAAAGAGGAGACATTTAAACTAGATATTAGAAAGAAATTATTCATGCCAAGGGTGGAGAAGTACTGGAACTGATTATCCAGTGAGATTGTAGATGCCCCATCCCTGAAAACTTTCAAGGTCATTTTGGATGGGGCTTTGAGCAACCTGATCTAGTTGAAGACACCCCTGCTCTCTCCAGAGGGTTTGGAACTAGATGACTTTCGTGGTCCCTTCCAGCCCGAATGAATTGATGATTCTATGATACTGTCACACAGGTTTCAGTGGGTTTCGAGGGACAGAGAAGAACAAGGGGTTGGTATGGGAGCTGGGAGGTAAAGAGGATGAGGATGAGGAGGGAGAGCTGTGTTGTTAGGAAGGTGAAGGACAGGCAATGTCAGAGGGGAGCGCTGCATCTGGGAAATCAGACAGCGTCTGGGCGCTAGGAGCTGAGAGGGATGTGTGGATCTTGGAAATCCTGAGAAGTGATTGCATTTAGTAAGATACCAGAGAGATGAAAAGGAGTGAAATCCGGCCTGGAGACTGCTTGGGAGATGGGGTGATTACAGGGGCCCATGGCAGTGAGGGAGCAGGACCGAGCACCTTGTGTAGGATGGGGCTGCATTGGTTGGCCCAGCCAGGTGAAGTGGGAGTGACCTCTGCCCATAGCTCCTCACCCTGCCTTTGTCCCCATCACAGAATTGAATGGGGACACCCCCAGTGTTGCTGGCCAAACCCCCACCAAATTCAAGGCAAGTTGAGCTGCACCAGAGAGTCACAGCTCTACAGGAAGGCACACAGACTGGTGACACCACTCAAGCACATGTGGAACCTAAGTATGTGTGTGTCAAGTCTACTGAGTCCCTGCTGAAAAGCTTTCATGCATTAGGGCCCACGCTCTGACACCCTGGTGTCTGCGCAGTACTCATCCAGCCAGAGGACAGTGACGTTTCAGACCATGTAAATCCGTACAGCAGATGCATAAATCAAAGCAGAGAGAAGGAGGAACCTACATTTCAAAACAGATCAGCTAAACAATTACAGGTTAAAAGATGCCCAGTGCAGTCTAAATTAAAATGAATGAGGAAGGCTTTTTTTAAATGTCTATTTATAATTAGATCAAATAACACAACCAGACTAACAAAGAGATTAGAAGCATTTTCTGTTCTAATTATTTGCCTGTCCAGTTCCAGCCCAGCAAACTACACAGTTTGCAGAGGTTTATAACATTATGGGTATGTTCTGCTCAACATGGGATTGACCTTTTGAATTAAAAGTTATCTTACATGGCTAAAGACCTTTATATTTTCATCCCTTACAACTTATTTCAAAAGTCACCAACTCAAATCATAGAATCATAGAATCATAGAATAACCAAGTTGGAAGAGACTCACCGGATCATCGAGTCCAACCATTCCTATCAAACACTAAACCATTCCCCTTAGCACCACGTCCACCCGTGCCTTAAACACCTCCAGGGACGGTGGCTCAACCACCTCCCTGGGCAGCCTGTTCCAGTTCCCAATGAGCCTTTTTGTGAAGAATTTTTTCCTAATGTCCAGCCTAAATCTCCCCTGGCAGAGCTTGAGGCCATTCCCTCTTGTCCTGTCCCCTGTCACTTGGGAGAAGAGGCCAGCACCCTCCTCTCCACAACCTCCTTTCAGGTAGTTGTAGAGAGCAATGAGGTCTCCCCTCAGCCTCCTCTTCTCCAGGCTAAACAACCCCAGCTCTCTGTCTCTGCGGTTGAGCACTCCCAAAGCTGAGATCGCCCCTCATTTGTCTGCCTGGGATGTGCAAGAAGTGCACTGAAGTGAATTCCTGGGAAATTCCTGCCATGAATCAGAGACACTGATGACTGGGGAATATCTTCAGGAGCATTTCTTTACGCATATGTGTGCCTCGCAGTGGAAAAATCATTCATTTTCCCTATTCCTTATTTAACATTTGAAACCAAAGATTCTTACACCCTTGTGCTGATATGACTTACCTGATCAGTCAGCACTCAAATCATCAGTTGCTTGGTAGCAGCACTTTGTTAACACAGACGGAGCGAAGCTTTATTCGGCAGTACATTTTCTAGGACAGACCATGACAATCAGGTTTCACCATATTGTAATTTGTAGTGCTGTCCCTTTGGGACTGCTCTTTTTCTTGATTTATCTGAGGCTGTCTGACTCACCTGAGCACATTACTAACACCGCAGCTGCAACCCCTGTGATGTTAGCTGCAGAACCTTCATATTTCAACGTCAAAGTAATAGACCTCTGACACTGGCACTGAAGGTGGACTTGGACTTCTTTGATCAGCAGCAATCACACTGCTGCTGTCTCCTGCATGGGAGCAACCACAAGCAAATAATCTCACTGACAAAAATGAAATATACTGTGGGAGGGTTATATTGGGCCTGCTGTTTTTTGGCTAATTCAGTGAAGTGTGTCAATGAATATAATGGGGCTCACAGAGGGGATGTTGCCTTTTTCACAGGCTTAAAACCTTGCTTAGAAAAGTGCCACTTTCAGAGCTATTTGTCATATTTCTGTAGTGCTTGTTTTCCCTCAGCAAAGCAGTTTTTCATTCACTGGGAAGATCTTCTTCCTGCTGTTTACTTCAAATCCAGTCAGCTCACCCACACAGAAGTTCACTGTGAGCAAAAAAGAGAAAGTTCTTTTAGTCTGTAGCAGCAGTCCCCAGCTTTTTCGTAGCTGAAGCTCATTTGAGAAAAACTGGCGATGTTACCATGTCTTTTCCAGGTAGTAGCTTTCTCTCCTCTTTCACTGTGAGGCTACCCCTTTCTTCCTTCACATGCTGTTGCTGGGTCACAGGCACGGGGCTGCGCCCAGGAAGGCTTAAATTATTGGATATATACCTCAGCAGCTGCGGGATGTGACCTCACACAAGGGGTATGCTATCAGGGACTGATCCAGAAAGTTAAGAAAAATCAACTCAAAAAAATGGTATCCTGGGTAAGTAAAAGAGGCAGGTGCTTGGATGTTGTGTTCCAGGGCACAGCTGGATGAAGAACACAGTATTACAGGCCCTTCTCAGGAAAACCTATTAGATAGGGTTGTTGTAGAGAGAACTGTACTTCACTGAGGACTTTTGTCTTGGATAAACATAACTAAATGTTATTGCAAGGATAGCTCTTGCTGAAGTGAACAACCTTTCTCCTGTCACTTCATACAAGCTCCTGAGTGACAAGCTTGTTACTGCATCTGAGTAGGATCTGATGTTGCTTTTTCTGTTCCCCTTCCCTCTTTCAGGAAAAGATGATAGTTACTATGGTTTACTAAAATCATAGATCCTGAAGCCATAAAAGACAGAGTTGTGGGGTGCTGCATGCCTGGAGTAGAAAAAGATTGCTTAAAATGTATATTAACTGGTGCGGAGAGGAGAGGAGAGGAGAGGAGAGGAGAGGAGAGGAGAGGAGAGGAGAGGAGAGGAGAGGAGAGGAGAGGAGAGGAGAGGAGAGGAGAGGAGAGGAGAGGAGAGGAGAGGAGAGGAGAGGAGAGGAGAGGAGAAATTAGCCAGAAGCAGTGACTTCACACAGAAGATTTGTACTGTGGACAAATATTTATTGTGGATGAGCCTGTCAGGCTAAACATTTCAAAGGACTCCGGGAAAGCAATAGAAAATGTTTACTTCACCGTAGGGAGGTGGAATGAGTTATCTACTAGGGGGTACCACACCCTTAACTTTGATGGTACTATGAAATCAAAACGTACGACTGTTTCTTCTTTGCTACACACATTGCCCACTCAGTGCAGTCAGATTTAACGGCTTCTTTCTTCTGATACACTGTAATCAGTGCAGAGAGGCTGGATGTACACTGATCCTTGTGTACTTCAGAGCATCCTTAACCCTGATGCAGAGGGGTATATATATATATATAGCTAGGTATGGTCCTCAAAACTACTTATAATTGTGGAGTATGTCCACTGACAATAACCAAATAATCTTCCAGCCATTGCATAGCCCCTTCTCTCTTAAACATCCTGTAAGCTGGGGACTTGGAGCATGCACTGCAGCAGCTGACAGAACCACTGATGATTTTACTTCTGTGCATCAGAGGTAAGCAGCACCAGAAAATCTGATATGCCATTTTAAAAACTTGTTGCTTCCTTCTTGCCTTCCTGTTCTCCATTATAGTCATGTAACAGAAGTGTAGTGTGGTCTGTTTAATTGCTGATTATCTTAACCCAGCAACTTAACTGAGCAAATATTAGTTCCATATTTTTAGCGCCATGAGTGAAAATGATGAAGTGTCATGAAATATTCAGCAAAAAAACAGATGTGGAAAGGCAAGCTGAGCAGCAGAAATTACTACACAGATGGTCATGATAAATTAATTGAAGACACTGGGCTGCAGGGGGGGAGATGCAAAAAAAAAATTGCCACGGAGACTAAAAGTAGACAGATGTCAAAAATATCTGTGATTATGTGCTTAATTGCAGTCTCTATGATTGCTTGATTCCTAATGTATACTATTAACAAACAATAATCTCCAAAGGACATTATCAAGGTTGTTGGGTTTTAAAATGACCACATATCAATAAGTTGAAAGTCCATAACGTCACCTTTACAGGGGTAATACTTTTTAAACATTGATTTTTGTTATGTGATGAAAATTCCCCTAATACTAGAAACACCACTGCTTTCAAACCATATTTGGGGGGGGGGGGGAGGGGGGGGCTCGCCTGTCCTATCCAAATACACGCTATTTTCTCTTACATTGTTTGATGTAAATCTGACAGCAATTGACAGATTTTCATTAGTCCCAGTGGGCTTTGAATTGCTTGTTCTCTTTCATCCAAAAGTGAATTTTGTGCTATTCAAAATTCAGTACAGCAGGAATTTTGCCATTAAATTCAACAGAACAAAGACTGTGTCCATGCTTGGAGTTTGTTCTGGAGTCTATGGAAATCAATGGAGGGATTGGAGCTAATTTGGAAAAGAATTAGAAAAAAAAAAGGGGGGGCGGGGGACGACTTGTGGCACAAGGAGGAAGATGATAATACTGTAGTCACTTTTCTTATAAATACAGGGAATCTAACTGTTGCTCCATACAGTGTCAGCGTGAAACTTTATGGGATGTATTGTGTAGGAAATACTAACTTTATCAGATATATCCCCTTCAGGAGTCCCCAGTAGGAAGAAAGAAGACAAGGTTACCTATGAAACTGCTTTGGGGATTTGAAGCTGGAGGATGCAACAGCAGGATGATCCTCTGGAGGCAGGAACTGAAAACGCAAGCAAGTCCTAGTGGGATCACACTGTTTGTGTAGTGCTTCCCAAAGTAAGTTGTGCCAACTCTTCCCACTCCAAGGCAGACAGATCTCTGGTGGATGCCCATAGTGGGTCTAACAGATGCTTCTTTTAAACACTTAAGAAAAGATGCAGGGTATGAAATCTCCCTGCCACTACACCCTAAGAGCTTAAAGCCTACATCCCACAGTTTGGGAAATAGGATCAGCCTTTTCCCATCGCCAGCTTACGCATGCAGGCTTCTGAAATCATGGTGTTCCAGAAGGGAGCACCCTGTGGCCATTTGAATTAAGCCAAAATTCCCTGGGATATTACTTATATCCACAGACTCTCTCCCAGATCACCCACACAGTGTGTGGAAAGCACAGATATCTAAGTACGTTTCAACTCAACATTTCGGGTGCTCCTTGCACTGCTCTACCAACCTGCTGAGCACTCAAACACTGGTCATGAGCACCAAATGCCTTTTGGCACAGCTGGAAACAAAAGCTGGCATACTGCAACCCTCACACTGTCTTGCCTTTCAGGGAAACTGCTTCCCGTTTTCCCCATACTTTCTCCACTTGGATCTGCAGCCAGAGTGGCTCTGCTGCTGCAGAAGCTACGAGAGCCACTCCGGCTCAGCTGGGCTGGGAAAACTGGGAGACAATCAGAACAATTGACCCATTCCTGCACACCAGATTTTGGACAGGCTGAGTGAGTGTGTTGCCTCTACTGCATCCCGAGTGTGTATTTAAAGCCTGGAGAGATAGAGGGTTGCAGGGGCGAGGGGAGTTTTTAGTTACTGTGTGTAGGTCACTAAAAAGCCATTAAATTAGAACTGCAAGGTGAGGATGGAGAACTGGGGGACCCCAGCACGAGTTTGTTTTTTCAGATCATGTCAAACTTGTTCTCTTTAAAATGTGAGTTCTTAAGGTGGAACTTAAGATAAATGCCTTGAACATAATTCCTTTACTTAAACGCCCATTCTCCATAAGACATGTAGCATTACCCACCCACAGACCTGTATTTCTTTCAGCGTGGGAAGTCAACATTTGAAACTCTAATCCCACAAATGCTGAGATTTAGTCTAAATATAGAGCCTGTGATTTTTTTTTTAAATTTTAAATTTTTAAAATTTTTTTTTATATTTCATTTCAATTCATCCTATGAATTGCTCTTTCCTTACGGCCAGCCCCAGGCCACTGGTTCATCCATTACCCAGCATTACACTGAGACTATCAGCAGCCAAAGACAGTACACGCCGCAGGGGAGCTTCACTGGGAAAGGTGTTAAATGCAGCGATTTAGCAATGGCACATATTTTCAGTCTCTTAAGCAGACAGTGATCTATGGAAGCAGATGCATTTAGCAAATTGTATTCACAACATGTAGAGAGACACTTCAATCAGTCCTGAGCCTCTGTGCTCACGATAGAGTTGTAGTATCTCACTTTGACATGGTTGTGCACACCACTGGAAGGTAAAACCCCATACCTGTGGCATGAGGCAGCAAATGCAACAGAACATGCATAGGCTGTTGGGCTGCAGCTATCAAGATGTATCTGAAATAATTCAGGCTCAACCTAGATGAGATCTTCTAATTTCATGCTTATCTACTATTTCTGAATGACAGAAATCCTTTTGGGCCCACCAGTTAAATATTCTGCTTCATAACTCAAAATACTAATTACTTTACAAGCCAGTGCTCATTTTCTTATCATTGCAACCATCAGCTTTCTGTTGTGATTCTAAATAGTTAAGCAAGCTGCGTACTAGGAGGAGTAATCTGCTGTAATACGTTGCGGTCTGATGCACGCTCCTAGATTGGAGTGTTACTTAAGCTTTAATCCTCAAGAAATCAGTGATTACCCACAGGAGACAAATGGAGGGCTGTTTATAGTATAGTTGCTAGACAACAGTTCACCATTTTAAGTATATTTTTCCAACTGCGTTTCAGAGGCTAACAACTTTTTCCAACAACCTGTTTATGAAAAACGAAGTTATTACTTGTTATTACTAGTTATTACTTGGCATTCGCAATGACACAGGGAAACAGCAAGTGTGGTGTGGAATGTAGAGGAATAGGCTCCTAGGGTTTAGTCTGCAGAGAAGAAATGAAGAAACAGCACAGTGGGGACTATGCACAGGTCCCTGCCACCTCTCTGTGCATGCAATGTATGCATTTCCCCAGCATTTATATAGTAGTGCCAGGCAGCTGCTTTGAAGCCTTTTTTTTCACTGGCTCCCTCAGAGGCTAGAACTAAAAATAGTAAAAAAAAGGCAGGAATCGTACCATTAAATCCATCTCTTTTTCCCCCTTTTCTTCTCCAGTGATCTGGAACTACCTTTGTTCCTTATGGAAAATGGGGGGTACGTAAACGTGCAAAGAAGGGCTGCATTTATCAAAATCTATTTGGATCTATACTCAAACACAAACTGTATTGCTAATGTCTAACTGAATTGTTTTTTTCCTTTTTAACTGCAATGCTGTCACATTTGGTTTAGCATCTTCTTATAGGTTTTTTTGTTGTCTCTACGACCACATTGTTTGTTCCTTCTTCCCAATACAGAAAACGAAGCAGGGAAGGAACATGGAGAAGCAGAAGAGAGGTCCTGTGTGTCGCAGGGGCAAAGGGACAAAAAAACCTAACAGAGGCTCAGAAAAGAAAGATTTTCCTGATCCGACTTTCAGATCCCGTTTTCATTTTTTAAGAAGCAAGTGCCTGGATCATATAGTCTTTGCAATATATGGCCTCTGTGTTGCTTGGCAACTTTCTGAAATAATCTTGGGTTTTACCAGAGAAGGGGCTGTTCACACTATGTCAAAATCCAACCCTCTCAAATTATTTTCTCAAAGCCTGGTCAGTGCTCTTTTACCTCTTCTTAACATATAGCAACAAGACAGCCTCTTCTCCTTTTCTTTTTACAAAGTCCACATAAGACCTTACAGGCACATGGTGGCTGAAACAGCCTCTCATGACTTCTTCTACATGGAGAAATTCAGCAAGTTTGAGCAATTAGCCCACAATAAATAAAAATCATGTCCCTCCAGGCCTTGTTCCTGCTGGCCACTGACATTAGAGGACTCCTGCTGTGGTGAAAGTGTCTTCCCTCAAATAAGGATATAAGGATAAAGCCCACTTTGCTGCCAAAATAAGGCGGGACCAGCTCCAAGCCTAGCAGCGTGACAGGAAGGTGGGACCAGCAAAATGGTGCTGACTTGCCCATCCTCATGCTGTGGAAGCTCAGGTGTAGAAGGTGGCCACTGCTGGCGGCAAAGCCTCCTCTCAGCAGCAGCAGCTGGGGTCAGTGGCACCCCTAGATCTCACAGCAAGAAGCATGAGCAGTGTCACCTCCCCAACGTGCCCGCTTCACAGCTCTGGATCATCGGCTGGCCCGAGCACAGGGGAGGACTCCGCCAGAGAAGCTGCAAGGCAGATACAACTGATGTTGGACAGCTTTGAACATGCACAGGGCTGCAAGTTTTGGGGAGGTCACCTCAGCCACTGCTGGCTCTGGGGCAGCGTGAAGCGCACAGCGGCAGCCCTGACAGGTCCTCATCTATTCTTAAACCCATGATGGCAGGGATCCTGTGGCCTCCCTTGGCTACTAGCAGTGCTTCACAAGTTTCACAGTTACAACATTTCTGTTCATATCTAGCATAAATTCTCCTTCACACAAATTAACATGATTTGTCCTCATCTTATACCAAGCTGATGGGGAGAAAACCGCCACAGTAGAATATCTGTGACCTGTATTTACATCATGACTTGCTGTGACTCCTGGTTCTTATTTTGCAGTACCTCTGCTGCTTGTGTAATTGTACATTCTTAAACATCATTTCATCTTCATCATTACTGAATTTCATTCTTGACTGTTTCCCCTGCTAGTCCCTATCATTTTTAACTCAGGCCCTCACTCCAGGTGCTTTCAGTCCTTTCTGGCAAGAAGGTCATTGCAAAATTATATGCATATATTCTCTAGTCAGTCCCACTGGACACTAATAAAAATATCCAGCAGAGCCAGGCTTATAGCACATCCCTGTGAGACCTCACTTGAAATTACCTCCTACGCTGAGAATGAGAGGGCTGTGAAGAGTGGTTTTTCATCCAGCACTTCTTTGTTATGGAGCTTCATCTACACCACAGTGTCCCTAGTGCATCATTAACTCCTAAATTGTTGCACAGAAGTCTGTGCAGCTGAGAGCAGGATTTGGCCTGTGTATTACCAAGATTTGCTGTTCTGGTCCATGCTGTTTCAACAGCCATCGAGAAGAAGACTACCTATTCCTAACTTGAGGAATAGAATAATGCACAGTGTTGCAAGAAAAGCAGAGAAATACGTGCCCCAGAGCACTGCTTTTTTGTGAGACAAAGGCAGTCAGGGCCAATCCTAAGTCCCAGGCCACCCATTTAGACACATACACACAAAGCCTCTGAAGTACATGATGGACATCCTCCCAAGCTAAAGCTATAACCTGTTTGCAAATCCAGAGGAAGATTGGATCCTGAGTTATCTGTGTGAACTTGAAGGGACAAATGGGAACTGATATGGACTTCATAAAAATTTCCTACCTGCAGATGAACCAGGAAAATCGCAGCCACTGTACCAGAGCATTTTGTTTATTTTCTGTGATTAGTGTCTCAGGAAGAAAACTCAGAACATGCAGGCTCTGGTTTTGCAAGATACTGAGCTCTCTGTCCCCCTTATCTATCAGTAAATCCCAGAAAGTGAAGGATTTTGTTACCTTATGGCCTATGTGGTAAACACCAGTTGAGTAGGTGAGATCATTGGTTGAAATAAAGGGAATAGAGCTGCTGAAAAGATGAGGACTGGGTGATCAGGCAGCTCTGCAAGAGCAGAGGCACTCTTGAGAAAATGTAGAAGCAAGAAGTTCTTTTCATATGCAAAAGCTGTCCACCCCCTTACATCAAGAAAAGACAAGCCCTTCGCTCTTAGAAGTTACAAAAAAACACTGAACATCTCTGTTCAACACTACATTCAAGTAATTCTGTGTAGAAAGACAGTCTCTGTCCCACCATACTCACTCAGCCTCTCCATGGACTCAGAGGAAAAAGAAGTTTGGAATGCAGCAGTGGGTACCATTCCCAGTGCAGTATCTGAGAGGGTTGCTCTCTGCTCCCTCCAGTGCTTGTGTTATGGAGGGGAAAGCCACATGCGGAGCTGGACATGGAGACTGTACCATGCTCCTGGGCTGGGGCCCTGACACTGGGAGGGGATGGATGTCCTTCGCGGTAGTGGGCACACAAACCTGCACTGCTTCTCCCACAGCTCTGCCTGTGGGAAGGTGGATGCCACAGCTCTGCTTGTCAAGGGTTGGCTGTCTCCAGTGGTGCTGGCACCAAATTCACACACTTCCTCAAATTATGGCTGACCTGGAGATGAATGGTTTGAAAATGAAAGCTCCTTTCTTTCCTGGATATTGATATTACTGTGAAATGGTAGCCTGCTCAAAATCTGCCTGCCAGGAGGAAGACACTGTCTCTTTTGAGAACAGCTACTGCAAGAACACTCTTATTCTGTTGTAAGACTGCATTTTCTCCAATTCTTTCAAATAATATATTCCATAACATTCAATGCTGTCTTATTTTTATCATGTAGACAAGCCTCAAGTGCCAGCAAAAGATGAAACAGAAACTTGAATAACCAGGCTACTCTGTTGTAGAGGAAAGACTAAATGCTGCTGCCTCTGAGGATCTGTTTTAGCAGCAGGTAGTAGAACTAGAGAGATTCCCCTGGAAAATTACTGACCAAAAGTGAAATGCAAAACAAATAACCCATTCCACTTCCAGCTGCTTATTGGTAAAGTGAAATCATCTGTCAGCAAGGAGGGCATAAACACAGAGTATGTTGTCCATGCCTGACAGGTCCTATCATCTTCGTTTCGCAAACAGAGCCCAGCACATCTTCCTGCGGGCAGTGGCCGGCTTTCTTTGACAGTGCCAGCGCTTTTAAAAAGGAAATGCACACACAGACATAATGTTGAGGGGAAATGTAGCTTCTAGAGCGAGATTTTAGTGGCAAACAAGCTACAACATCCAAAGCAGAGGGGTTTGAATGCCACCTTCACTTTCCCTCCAGTTGCAGTTAGTTGGTACCAGGAAGCAAACTCTGCCGGTGGTGGTCTCCAAAGGAACCACAGGAATGTGGGGGATGCTGGCTCTGAGGAGTGGGCTATGTTTCAGCCGTGGCAGATCATGTCTTTGGTCTTTTTTTTTTGGTGCCCTGCAGCTGGCAGCCTGCCTCTTTGTAAAGTGGTTACGTCTTCCTCACTGCCCCTGAACGTGTACACCTTTACAGCTTGTGGCACTGGCCTCCCTCTTCTGCCCAGGGGAGAGAGCACATCTCTCTGCCCAGGGTCCCAGTTGATTCCTGCGTGTATCAGGATGGCTCAGCCAGAGAAATAACCCTTGGCACTGCCTAGATTGCCTTCATTTTCTGATGTGCTTATCCCCATCAAAGTAATGGTCTTGATGTATAGGAAATACTAGCTCTGATCTCTCCAACACCACTCTGTCTTGGTCTTTCATAACCTAAGACACACTAAAGGCCTCCCAGTAACCTGGAGATAGACCAGGGTGACCTTGGGATCTGTGCTGAGTTGAGATATGGATGGCTGTTCCCTCCTCAGAGCTCAGCCCTACCTCTTCACATGAAACATGGTGTGAAGAGGCTTAGGGCTGGACCTTGGTGCCATGCTGACTATCCACCGTGTAGGAATAATGGGTCTTGCATGGCTGTGAAGCCACAGAGCAGGTGGGAAAATGGTTGTCTTAACATCTTGTTGTTTATCTAGCGAATGTGGAGGAGCAGATAGTCTAAAATAAACAGTGCAGCAGCAGTTACGACTTTATCATGAAAAAGAGACTCTGTGTGTGTGTGAGAGAGAGAGACAATGAGTCTCACTCAAGAAGATTGAACAGTGGACCTGGTGACTTAATGTCTCAGGTTTTTTTTTCTATTCAATGAGGTACATTTATGATGACTGCAGTTCAGTAGCTTTTACCCTAAAGGATTTGATTGTCAGCTTATGGTCAACCACCACAGTTGTGTTGACTACGTTCTGTTCACACCAGCATAGGATATAACCCATATGGACATCCAAGCAGTATCTGGCTTGAGTGTCCTTTGCCTTCTCTTTACTCTCATTCCAGACCTGCTCAGAGCAAATCGTTGGTAACTGTCATATGCTCAAGCTTTACACTAGAGATGACCTCAAAGCAGAAGGTCAGATTTTAACCCAACTCAGTCACAGAGTGCTGAGGTCTCTTTTTGTTGTAAATATTTATCCAGCCCATTCCTGATGCTCTGTGAGATAATGATAGAAGATTAAAATGATTATCATCTCTGCAAGGAGTGGCTTGCCATGATTCATGAAACACAGATCAGCCAGAATGAACCTAGCCCTGTACCAGTAGCTGAAATGCAAGGAAACTGGAAGGGAGAAATGCTGATGTGTTTTCAGCAATGGGTGTACAGGAGGATTAATTCTGTGATGTCCGATTCCAGCATTGCAGAAACAGCCTGGCCTCTGCAGAATAATTCATTAATTCTACTGAAAGGCTTTGCTATGGATTTGAGAAGGGCCACAGAGAGCAGCCAAAAAAATCACACTGACTCATGAGGCCTGATCCTTGGCATTGAAATGTTCATTGTATGCTAGTAAGAGAAAGCTGGAAGGTGGAGGTGGGCACCCACGGGCACCAAGACACTTTAAAAAGTAGCAAGGCCATCACTCAAAAGTGGCTGAGGCAGCAGTACAAGCGAAAGAAGAAAGATTGAGTGGTAAGCTGAAGTCCTCACTGAGCTTGTAACAGCGTTTCTTTTTTTCTCCCTGTCATGCCACACTAGTGCTTGGCAAAGACAGATAATTACACTTTTGAGTTATGATACCAACAGTAAAGAAATCATAACACCAGCAAGAACTGCTGTTTTCAGCAGAAACATATCGGTCAACTCTCACAAGGGTTTCACCATCCTGATTCAGATGGCTCTGTGACAGGATTTACCTGCACATTTATTCTTTACGGTGTTTCCTGGCTATTGGAGCTATTATTCAGCTCAGTGGGTAGTTTATTTATCCTTTATGGAAACTGTAACTGTCCTGAGAACCAGTCTTCTTTTCAGTGACCAAACAGGTACCATACGGAGAGCTTCTTGGCTGCCATCTGCTCCAACCCAGCTGGGACCAACTGCAGAGGCAGCAATAATTCAGTTTCCACTGACACTTAGTCCTTGAGGTCTCTGCTGATCGCTCGTAGCAGTCCAATAAGTCTTACTTGTGATGTGCACAACTACCCAGTAAGACTGAGACCATCTGTCTCGTTAATGGCCCATGTTCCTAAATGGTGATTAGGCACTGCAAATGCAGGTAGCTCCCCTGAGGTTAGCACAACCCTAACAATTTGCGGCAGCCAAGGATCTCGCCACATCTCTGAGCCTGCACTTAACAGATGCTACGCTATGGTCTTCTGCTTGGCTGAGGGCACTGGCACCCCTTACACAGCCAAATGTGGTATGACTGCTGGGAAAATATTTTGGCAGAGGTCAACCAATGCATAGCAAGTGACGTGTGACATGAGGGATGACTGTGTGCAGCTGGCACCTGGCATGTTGCTTACCTCGTCCCTGAGAAATGTGGAGTCCTGGAATCTGTAATGAGCAATTCTTCTGTAACAGGATGAATGTGTGTGTGTGCGCACTCTTAGCGTATTTGGAGATTCCTTAATGATGGGCATGTATAGGGAAGGGGGAATATGCATAAACATTCCACACACAATTTTGGGAGCTGTTTACATACATTAAGCTGTCCTCTCAGTTAAACTTTGGGCTGAAGAACAAGACATCATGTCACTGATTAAACTGTATTTCAGGCAGTACACGAGTCAGGAGTTGTGCTGCAGGAACTGAATGGAAGCAAGGCACAGAGGCAGGGGTTATTTAGGTCAGAAAAAAAAAAAAAAGAAAGAAATTACAAAGATAAAGTGCAGTTTCATAGCTGCAGATTGCTCTGCATGGCTGTGGAGCACCTTGTTTGTTTCAGAGGTATCTGAAAGCAATAGGAATAGCAGGAAATCAAGAGCTCCCACTGTCCTCTATTACCAGCTCTCACTCCCACTTGCCTTGTGATGCACAAACCTGCAGGTACACACCTGGGGTTTTTAAACATGTATATAGCAGCCATCTGGAGGGGGCAAAGTAGAAGGGTCATGAAGTCTAGTTTTAATAAGTGTGCAATGAGGAAAGTTAAAAAGAGGAAGCTAATGACTCTGAAGTTGCTCAACTATAAGATAGTCCATCATAGAATCATAGAATCACAGAATCATAGAATAGTTTGGGTTGGAAGACACCTCAAAGATCATCCAGTTCCAACCCCCTTGCCGTGGGCAGGGACACCTCCCACCAGACCAGGCTGCCCAGGCCCCATCCAACCTGGCCTTAAACACCCCCAGGGAGGGGGCATCCACACCTTCCCTGGGCAACCTGTGCCAGTGCCTCACCACTGTCATGGTGAAGAAATTCCTCCTTATGTCTAGTCTAAATCTGCCCCTCTCCAGTTTATACCCAATGCCCTTGGTCCTATCACTACATGACTTTGTAAAAAGTCTCTTCCTAGCTGTCTTTAAAGTTAAAAAATCTGTGCTCCTGTTGTTTTACTAGCAGCTTTCAAATAAGACATCTGCTCAGGTATTGCCCCAAGTGAGTGTGTGGGCCACTTCAGAAAAATGCATGTGAAAGGTCAAGCCCTTCTTTCACTCTGCACACTGGCTGCATGGAAGTTACACCAGGTGCTGGTCCTGAGAGGGGACCTTGACTCTGCTGGAGATAGATGAAACTCCGCTGAAGCCAGTGCCACTGCCCTGCTTCACCATGCTCAGCATGGTCTAATGAAACCATCTCTGTGGAAAGCAGTTCCTGTGCTGTCTGCTCACTGGAGGACAGGACAGCCCAGCAGCAGGTCACCAGGGTCTGTGATGGGACCACTGACACACTGGGAG
This sequence comes from Phaenicophaeus curvirostris, assembly GCF_032191515.1. Lineage (NCBI taxonomy): Eukaryota > Metazoa > Chordata > Aves > Cuculiformes > Cuculidae > Phaenicophaeus > Phaenicophaeus curvirostris. The sequence goes on along the minus strand of NC_091393.1, from coordinate 90,818,301 downwards.
TCACCTGTATCCTTCCTGCAAGGACTCCCATTGGAACAAGCTGGCAGGTGACTTCTAGTCTCTCTGGTGTGTGAGCTAACACAAAGCTGTCCTCTATCTCCCTGGCATTAGGGAGGGAGCTGTCACCTGGAAGTCATGATCACAGTCCCAGGGAAAAGCAAAGGAAATGTTCTTCCTCCAGCATCTCAATCTCTCTGGGTTCTGCAAACACAAACTCTCCCCTCCCAAATGTTTTTCTGGGGAAGGTGGTCACATACTACCCCAGATCCTGGTGCTGCAGAGTAACAGGATGCAGAACAGGCTGGCCAAAGAGGGGCTCAGCAATCTGCAAGCTACAGGGGTTCCAGTTCCAGCTCCTCCTGTATCAAACCACAACAGCTGGAAAAAAAAATCCACTCCATTTCTTTCCTCATAATATTTCTGACAGCACATCAAAACAGTTCCACATAACTTGAGGAAATACTGATGCCATTCACCACCAGCAGGACCATCCAGAGCTTTTTGAGGCATTGGTAATGTTGCATTCAATGAGTAAACAAACTGTTATTTTCACTGGAGTGCAACTCTAAAAACCACAGGCAGATGTGTGGAGGTGTAAAAAGCAGAATGAGGGGGATGAGTCACTGCTCAACCCAAAGACTTGGATTGGGCTGGCCCAGGCATGACGGCTCTGAGAACAGACAAGCTTCAGCAGTGGATGAGGTACGTTTCATTCATTCCTAGCATCACTGTTTTTGCTACCAGTGACTCTAGCAGAAGTTTCAAGACTCTCTGAGAAAGCTAAGAACTATATTTTCAAGGATAAGGCTTACCGTAGAAACCAATGCCTTTCAGCTCCAGTCACTTTGAAAGGAAAATAGCTATCAAACCAAAGATGAGCTGAGCTCCATGTACTTTAAGGGATTTTGGGATCAAGCGTGGGATGGTCTCTGCAAACAGAGGTGAGCTGCCAGGAGCACTGACAACTCTTCCTAGGTAGGAACCAGGCGGGGCTCAGAATGAGTAGCTTTTCCTGATGTAACACAGATTAGAGTTGATAATAAACAAACCAGTCCCAAATCTTGATGATCTCTCCCTATTAGTAGCATACGTCCTCTGTGTTGCTTGATGTGATTGATGGCTGAAAAAAACCCGCCACCAAATATTGCAGGTCAAAACTGAGATACTGCATAGAGCTGGAGGAAGGATTTGACCCTGGCCAGCACTCCCTGTCAGTAGCATCATTGGCACACAAGAGCTTTTAAATGAACAGGAATACAGATCATGTTATTAGAAGCATGACAGTTTTACTGCAAGATCATGCACCTCTCTGCACCGCAGGCAGGCTTTTAGTTGTTTTAAAATGTCTATTGCTCATTCCAAATGTGGCAGGTGTTAAGCACCAAGACATCCCTTCCTCCCACAGCCTGCTTCCCCCACCTGCAAAAACCCTGGTTCACAGGTACCTTTGAGCCTGCAACAAGCTGTTTAACTTGAACTTCTACAGACAACTTTGCTCAGATTTCATCACCAGGCACCACCTATGCCTGAACATGTCTATACCAGGTTACTAATGCCATGCCCTCAAGCACTGCTCTGGAAGGAGCTGATGTGTTGACAAATCCTGGTTAGATGTACTCTAGGTCTGTCCTTAGGAATGGTCACAGCTATTAATGCTGGACGATGCCTGCTTTGCCCTGGCACGAAAACTTGTACACAAGAACTGCCTAGAGACTTCAGTGTAGCTAAACCTGGTTTCAATTGGCACAATTTTTTGGGCTCTAGTGGTGTGATGTATAGACATTTCAACTTGGGGAAAAAGCAAGGCCCAGCTAGGTCTAGAAACCAGTGGTGAAATCCTAAAATGAGCATTTAAGCAGAGGGACTGTCTGAAAAATCAGCGTGGTGCCCAGTGGATGGAAGAAATAACATTGAGAGACTGAGAATCTGCATCAAGTGGAGTGCATTGGCTGGCACCAGTCAACACACACAGAGCATCCTCCAGACAAAACTAGCAACAAATTCACTCCTAGACTTTTCTCAGGCTTTTAAAAATTCTCTGATTGATCTTGACAGCCCAAAGATAAAACTGAGAAGCTCAGGACAAGATAACCACCAAAGGAGCAGAATCTCAGAGAGATTTTTATTCAGTTTGCCTGTCTGATTGATCAAAGACACTCACTGTTTGAATAGATGGGAGTAGTGTGGGCCTTTTCACGATCCACTAGAGAAAAAATATTTTCCAGCATCAAAATAGCCAAACCAAATGAGAATGTGTATTACTACCCAAATAACACTGCCTTCCATCCATTAGATAAAGCGCACTCATAACCTATCCTGTGCTGCAAAAACTGACAGAAGTCTGTCTGAGGCAGAAATCCCAGCACTGTGTCTCCAGAGGGACTCTTACTGGTGGGGTTACCTTAGAGCTGATCTGCATCTCTTGCTTTTGCCAGAGTAAGATGGTTCCTTATGCCACGTGTCAGGACCGTCAGCCCACTTGCCTTTCACATTCTGGCCCTCTCATGCAGATACTCGGGCTCTCTCCAGAGCTGGGTTTTGTGCCACCTGAGCCAAGTCCAGCTTCATCCCAGCACCAGAGGCTTGCCATGAAGGAGAAGAGATTGCTTTTGCTCAAATCTGGACTCCTCCACTGGCTCACTTCTGAGAGTCATGGCAGATTTCTGCTGGCCTCACAAAGCTCCAGCAAAACCCCATTTCCCAATACCAGCACGCAACAGCACAGCGCTGCACCCACATCAGCTCTCAACACAATGTGGGGGGCTGTGCTGGAGCAGGCTGCCAGCACCACTCGGCCACGCCAGAGCCATGGAATAATCATGAGCATCCCTGGCACAGCAGGACACCCCATGGAGCACAGTTTGGGCATGCAGGTAGGAGAGCGGGGCTGTGCTCCTGGCTGGATTTGTTGCAAGAGTGTCTTTGCAGAGAGGAGAGGCAAAATTTCCCTCTGAGTGAGCAGTGAGGAGGACAGCCCCAGCCAGGGAGGGCATGCTTGAAGGAAATGGGGGCTGGAACAGTTTGGAGTCAATCACTGCTGCTGCTGCTGAAGTTCCACACACCTGCTGCAAGAAAACTTAATGGAAATCAAAATCATCACAGCGGACAGATTGAATCTCAAGTGAGCGGCACAAAAATGACAGGCTAATTTTATGTTTCATTTTTAGCATCATTATTCTGAAGTGTAGGATAATGGTTAACTAATTTAACCAGGTTCTTACTTCAGGTAAGAAAGGCAGAACAAAGAGAACTACTATTTTTTTAAAAAAAATTTTTGCAGTTCGTCATTACAATCAAGTAGCAACGTTGATGTTTTTAGTTAGATTTCCATACATAAACTTTTAATTGTCAATGACTGTGATTATAGGAATAGCTTTGGTTAAAAACAATATATAGCACAATAACCGGTCATTTAGCTATGTTTGTGTAGTAACAAATAATTTTACTTTTAAACTCTGTGCAATTTCAGTCGCCCTCCAACTGGCTGATACCGGTGTGCAGTCTCTTGGGATGCCCAAAACCATACAGAAACCAAGCCAAGGAGGGAGCAGCTCTCCCTGGCCAGGTGGCCCCAAACACAACACCCAGGGATGGATTTCCAAATCACGCAGGCTGTGCCAGGGAGTGGGTCCAGCTTGAGGGACACAGGTGCACTCCCACTTCCTTTGGTATCATGACCAGAAGGCTCAGGTGCCAGTATCAGAGGTAAACAAACCTCTCTTCTGTGGGCCCGGTCTCCCTCCTTACAGAGAACGGCATTTTTAGGATCTCGTTCAATAACACTTATTCTTTCACAGTGGCAAGGTCCTTGTTAGCGAGCCATTGGGTAATGATTATTACCCAGCCAAAAGGATGCATGTTTGTATTTCTTTTCCTTTCTGATCACCTACCCTGTGTGCTAATCCAAACCAGACTTTTCTTAGCAACATGAGCAAACCAATGTTTTATAGGCAAAACTGGGCAGGAATATAATCTACTCAATTACATGAGGCGAGGAAAGTCAGACTCTCACCTGAGCAATGACAGGGATAAACCCTCTACATTCAAATTCTCCCAGAGTTCAAGAGATTCCAGAGTCTGACGCACATCTCTGAGGTGTATGGTACAGTCAGGAAACAGGTGCTTTAGCCAGTCCTCCCCAGCTGCTGTCCTTCCTTATCCATCTTTTCTGTTTGGTCTGAGACACATCCTTGGTGGCAAATGCTCTGTTGTGTACCATTTCTGCTCCAAAACGGCACCGTCATTTCCAAGTGCCTCTGGAGCATAAGCAGTATTAGCATGGATGTGGAAGAAAGGAAACCTCCAGGGTGCATCTACTGTTCAACCAACTTCCAAGCAGCTCCTTCCCTCTTTTTCTGAGCTTTGCCTTTAAAGTTTTCCCTCAAGTCTGCAGAACACCTTCAGCTGTTGCCGTGAGGTCCTTATGTATCCCAACTACTTAGTCCTTGGTAGCTCTGGTACAGCCTCACAAGGCAAAACTGGTACCAAAATCCACACAAGCAGAGAGAAACAGTGATCTTGCAACAGACCCTTGTTAAACTATTTTTAGACTATTTAAACTCTTTTTTATAAAGCTGAGCCTGCATTTGATCTCCAAAGATCAAGGTCTTTTTGGGTAAAGGACACTGCCAGGGAACATGTCTTTACTGAGCTCCCTTATGGCAAAAGACTAAAAACCCTCTCTCCTCACTGCTATGTCATGCAGGGCATGAGAAATAGGAAGGAAAACCAGCGTTCCTCAATCCTCTGATCTCTTGTAATCTGGCCCGCTGGCCTTCTGCAGCAATTTTCTCTGCAACCCACCATGCAGAGCGTGGCCTCATTGCCCTGGGCCTGCTTAACCCAGCTCTACCTTAATTTGCACTAGCAGCAGCATTATATAAATTACTTACTCACTAATGATGTCTCTGTTAAGTAAGCAAATGGGATGACATCACCCACCAGCAAAATACCAGCTGCTCGGGGAAGGAGGGAGGGAAGGGGTGAGAGCGTGTGTGTGTGGGTGTGCACACAGAGACCGTTTGAGCCGCGGCTGCACGGCAAAGCCCAATCCTTCCAGGAACAGAGACAGGATCAAGGATAATTCAGGCTGTGAAGAACCTCAGGAGGTCTCAGCCTAACCTGCTCACAGCAGCAGGGTCAGCGATGAGGCCAGGCCAGGTTGTTCAGGTGCTTTATACAGCTAAAGCTTGAAAAATTCTAAGGATGTAGTCTGTATAGCCTCTCTGGGCAACCCACTCCAGTGTTCAACTGTCTGCACAGGGAAAAAAAACTCCTTGTATTAAGTCTGACTTTTTTTTTTTTTGACCTAAGGCATTTTTGCCAATTATAAAGCTGGTTTAAAATACCCCATATACAAAATTATCATGTAGATGCATTCAAATCAATCCACATCTCTGCCCACACCTTTGTTCATAGCAGCCCAAGCCTTCTCCAGCCTTTAATAATCTTGTTATATAATATTTGTTGTACACAGTATCATTTAATTTATCTGTGGGAGTGCAGAAATTTGTTCATGTCTTAAATACCTCAAGCAAGCAGGACCATACGCATTAACACAGCTAAAATGACTGCGTAGCTTATGTTTTGTCCAGATGCTGCATTACTCCCTTTATGCCACAGCAACCTACCATTCACAAATTGCTCACTGCCTCCCTCCAGGCAGGAGGAGCCCTGCCAGGTGCTTGTTTCCAGAAAGTTTCTTCCTGCCCAGCTCAGCCTTCCCCTTAGGATCAGACAGTCCCATGCCTGGGGCAGTGCTGCTTGGGCCCAAGCTGGTTGGTAACAGAGACATCACCCTTGCCAGAGGCCACATGAAGGCTCCTGAGTGCTGGGGGTCTGACACTGCCCTCAAGCATCCATAAGCTGCGGTCTGGGAACCAGATCCTCAATCCCCTCAAAATTATTGCTGCTCTGCAGGACTCTACCTGGGAGTGCCCAATTCTGCAGCTCCTGAGAGGGTGGTAAGTGAGATCTGATGTGAGCTGCTGTGATGGTCAGGAAAGAAAATGGCATTCACCTGCCACATTCAGAAATCATCTAGTAAACTGACAGCTGGTGAAGAGGAGGGAGAGAAGCAAGGCAACAGAAAGCATGAAAACAAGCGATGCTTGTTAATACCCACCCATGGGAAGGGAACATTGCGTGAGGTGGTTTGGTGGCAAAATTTATAATCAGGATAGTGCCAGCTTGCACCTCTGGGCCCAGAAACTAATTCAGATGAGAACAGTCCTGCCAAGTCTCAGCAACCATCCTTTGCTCTATAGTTTTATGCATAGGCTAGTTCTGTGTTAGACACAGAAGCAAATACTTCCACCTGCCAGGAGATAGTTATTTTGAACTCCAAAATCAAGGAGTGAATAAAAATCCACTCATTCTCCACCCCTGCACATAAAATGTGCTTTCAAAATTTCCAGCTTTAACATAAAATCAGATGCAAGGTATTTTAATTTCTCTTCTGATTTTCAGCCTCTTGGGTGTGCTCCAGTTATGTTGTGAAGCTTCTGTTTAGAAAGATGAGTGCTAGAATTATTATTTTTTTTTTTATAATCCAGAAGAAGGACTGTCACAGAATTCCATAATTCCATGGTGGCATTCGTGGAGAGCAATAAACTACAAGACCTTACACAGAAGCAATGAGCACAGCCCATATTGCTGCAGCTTGTATTACTCACACTGAGGCATACCTATATCTGGGGTGGGACCCTTTCAGACTGAGGAACACCTCTAAAAGGTGAAAGATCAGTGAAAGGAAACCCCTAGGAAGCTGAAGAATGGAAGGAAGGAGGTTTAGGGCTCTTGTGTTTTACTCCCTGCCTTGCCTGAGGAATGTTGGCTACACCAGCACCCAAAGCAAACATCAGATGCAGGTTGATTACCCACCACCCCCAGCCCAGCAAAGATGGTGATCTACTGCTTGCAAAGTGCTTGGAACACATATGTCAAAATTCTTATTCACAGAAATACAAACATTACAGGGGTGCTGGAGATTAAGTACGCCAAGGAAATACTGGGCTTTTCCTCTGAAAGCTACCCTGAGTGACCGAGTTGTATCAGAGGACAGGAGTCTGCTGAGACACTGTTGTTTGGTACATGAAATTCTTGCCTGTTATCTCATATTACATCTGGTAACTTGTTCCAATGGGAGAACAAAATGGATTTCCGCAGGAAAGTTCAGGAATCTTAAAGAAACACATGAAATCTCTGGCTCTTTAACTATCAAAGCAAATTCTGAAGCCGTAGGAAGCAGAGAAAGCTATTAAAATCTGTTCAGAGGAGAACTAAGATTGCTTAAAAATGTGGCATTGTTAAATGCTGCCCTTTGTGCACTGTGAGAGCAAGGTGCACGAGTCTGTCAGGAGAAGGACTCATCTACAGCAACCTTGCTGAGTAAGAAGGGGAAAGGTGGCTCTCCTTCATGAAAGGGTTAATACCATGCTCATGGAGATTGCCAGGGGATTGAGAGACTTCCCTTCTCCCTGTAGTGAGATTCCCAAACAGAGCTTACCACATTTACAGCCTCCTGAAGACTGTTCTTGAAAGTAAAATAGAGTGGAAAGTGTGTTCAGCCTGGGGGCTGCAGAATTCAGCTTCTCCTTGCCCAAAGAAGAGGATCCAACACACGCCAAAATAGCACTAAGTGCCCTGGAGTCCTTTCTGGTAGTGCAAAAAGACCCATCTATAACCAGAAAGTTGTGATGTCCAGTGTAAATAAGAACCAGCAGGAAACTCAAGGAACACCGGGATGCGTCCTCACCAGAAAAACCTGAGGCTAGAGCTTTCTGGTGCCTGCTGCATTGGAGAGGTATGGGAGACAGGTGAGGCGGCTGAGCTGTAGGTGCCTTTGTAGCAGCTGGATGCCAGCCAGTTGGAAGCTGCTCAAAAGCCTGTGCTTAGACAGAACTGGAAATCAATAACAATACTAGTAAGCCAAAGAGCAATGATTTGCACCCAGCCCAGCTTTGCCCCAAGCTTAGATTAGTCACTTCTGCCGGCTCTCTTTGGGCTGTGCAGCCAGTGGAGCTGCTTGGACCTTACACCAAGCAGTATTGGTGCGAGATTCTCTTGTTAGCCCCCAGCAGGGGCAAGGGATTGTTCCCAGATTTGCTCATCAATTTGGCTCACCCCAACCCAGCAGGGTAGCATGAGAATCATAGAATGCTAGAATCATAGAATGATTTGAGAGCCTTAAAGATCATAAAATCATGGAATAGTTTGGGTCTGAAGGGATCTTAAAGATCATCCAGTTCCAACCTCCCTGCTGTGGGCAGGGACACCTCCCAGTAGATCAGGCTGCTCAAGGCCCCGACCAACCTGGCCTTGAACATCTCCAGGGATGGGGCAGCCACAGCTTCCCCGGGAAGCCTGCTCCAGTATCTCACCACCCTCATCGTGAAGAAATTCCTCCTCATGTCCAGTCTAAATCTGCCCCTCTCCAGTTTATGGCCATTGTCGACCATCCACCGAACGGTCCACCCGTCAAATCTTTATTTCTCCAATTTAGAAAGAAGGATTGGGGGTGGGGGTGGGGTGGTCTTATCACCTCCCACCAGGTCAGACTGCTCGAAGTCCCATCCAACCTGGCCTTGAACACCTCCAGGGATGGGGCAGCCACAGCTTCCCTGGGCAACCTGTGCCAGCGCCTCACCACCCTCACAGCAAAAAAAAAAAAAAAAAAAATCTTCCTAGTATCTGATCTAAATCTCCCTTCTTTCGGCTTAAAACGTTGCTCCTCGGCCTGTGGCTGCTCTCCCTGAGGCAGAGCCCCTTCTCGGGCCCTTCCCCCCCCCCCCCCAGCCCCGCTCCGCTCGGGCGGCAGCGACACCGCGCGGCGGCACCGGCAAGGAGGCCAAGGAACCTGCTGCCTCCCGTTCTGAACACAGAACCGTAGAATAGTTTGGGCTGGAATGGACCTTAAAGGTCACCCAGTTCCAACACCCCACCCCCCACCCCCCCTGCCACGGGCAGGGAAGTCACTAGGTAGGAATCACCAGGTTGGAAAAGACCTTTGAGGCCATCAGCTCCAACCGCACCTGTCCACTACTAAACTGCACCCCCGGGCACCTCATCTACCCATCTTTTAAACACCTGCAGGGATGGTGACTCGACCATCCCCCTGGGCAGCCTCTGCCAGTGCCCAATGACCCTTTCAGTGAAGAAATTTTTCCTAATGTCCAATCTGAACTTCCCTTGATGCAGCTTGAGGCCATTTCATCTCGTCCTGTCCCCTGTCACTTGGGAGAAGAGACCAATACCCACCTCTCCACAACCTCCTTTCAGGTAGTTCTAGACAGTGATAAGGTCTCCCCTCACCCTCCTCTTCTCCAGGGTAAACAACCCCAGCTCTCTCACCTGCTCCTCGTAAGGCCTGTTCTCCAGCCCCTTCACCAGCTTAGTTGCTCTTCTCTGGACTCGCTCCAGGACCTCAATGACTTTCTTGCAGTGAGGGGCCCAAAACTGAACACAGTATTCAAGGTGCGGTCTCACTAGTGCTGAGCACAATCACTTCCCTGGTCCTGCTGGCCAATGTTTCTCATTCAGGCCAAGATGCTATTGGCTTTCTTGGCCACTTGGCCACCTGTACACACACATATATAGCTGCAGCCCACCTCCTGCCTCCTTCATTCAAAGTCTTTAATACTCTGCTCCTTTTCTCCTCCTCACCTGCCCGTTCCCACCAGTGGTAAAGGTACCAGCACATCCTCCTGGCTCAGCAGCAGCCTCCATGAATCAGCCTTATCTGTAATCAAACTCACCCTGCTTCTTCCTAACCTCAATCCCTTACACCATCCTCACCCTCCTGGGATGTTTTAAATGAGATTCTAATTTCTTCAGGCCAGGGATGATCTTTTATCACACCTTGTACAACACTAACCACACCGGGGCCCAGGCAGCATGGGACCTGCAGGCATAATTACAGTCCCAATGATAAATACCAGTTGTACTGTTTGTCTCCCTGTCCAGGTTGCCGCACTGCACTGTAATCAAACTTGCTGATTGTTTTTAAAAGGCAGGTGTGTATTTTGGGTCTGATGCAAGGCTGTCCTACATTCCACTCTGGGTCACACTGGGCTCTTTGGATTCAAAACTGATGAGCAGTGATTCTCCTCCAGCCTCATGTGCTGCAGAGCTCTGTCTTCTCGCTGTCCCCAAAAGACCCAAGACCCCTGCACAGTACAGCAGGTCGACAGAGTGTGTGGGTATGATGCTCACCTTGAGGACACACCCATTTGTTTGTCTGCTCTGAAGGAGGGGTGAGCTGACGCAGTCTGCTCATTTAACTTTGTGACCTGTGGCGTTTCCCCAAGGCTGTTAGCCTGGCGGTGCCCAGCACTGCTGACATGCTGGGCACCTGTCTTCTAATTTTCATGTTAATAAGCTTGTGGTAAGTGCTGGTGCCAGATGGCATTGTATTTCCAGTGCCACAGACTCCCACAAGGAGACGTGGGAGGACAAGACTCCTCTCTGCCTTTCAGATTAGCATACGTCAAGTCAAGCTGGTCACTCCAGCTGTGCAGAATAGATAAATCAGTACAGGACAGAGATATCAGCACACCTTGAATTGCTGATTTGCAGCTGTGGTTCCTCTGTGTGGCCAGCCAGCCCCACAGAAGCAAGGTCTGCCAGCGTCTCTGATGAGCACACCAGTGCTTGCAGATGCTGCTGGTACATGATGCTGCTGTGGAACATCACTGCGGACACAAAGTTCTGCAGAAATCAGATCCCAGGTTTTCCCTAAAGTGACCTGGCTATGGGGCAGATCTTTAGCTGTGGAGAGAGGACCAGAAGTGTGACTGCCTGCTCATGTGCTGTCGGTAGTTTATTCAGGGAAAGCCTGGGGATGCACTGACTCTCTGGAGGACAGTCCTCCTTCCAGATGCTGCTGCAACTGCACCACCAATCCCCTGTCGGAGTGCTGAGTATGACAGAGCTGCATATCCCTGCACCCAAGACCCCTTGGTATGAATCACTCCAACCCTGGAGGTAAGCCACTATCCCACGCCCTAAATGGAAACTCAGGAGTACATCCCTTCCTTCTGCTCACTCTGTCCTTTGAATACAAATCATTTCTTCTTCTTAAGTCTCTGTGGGGTCCTCAGATACTCATTTTCAAGCCCCCTCCAAAACATGGCTTGGAAAAACCCAAAACATATCCCTACTCGGCACTGGGCAGATGCCCATCTGGATGCTGGAGAGACCTACAGAAGAGTCTTTTCTCTGAACATCACCGAGATCAGAGAGAGCTGAGCCTCTCAACTGCTGAGCAAACAGCAGTTGCATAAATTGAAACTGCCTCGGGCTCACTGGAGTAAACTCACACACCCAGTGTGTCCCGGAGTTCAAGAGTTCCAGAGAAGAGGAGAGCGGAAATCTCCTCACCTGCTGGGGCCAGATCACTGCTTTACCTTTTTCAACTTTCCTCTGGCAGGTTGTCATCACTCCTTGCCTGTCACACCGTCCTCCCCTGCCGTGCACTCTGGGCAGGTTTCCAGGCTCCAGCTGGAGAATACTGACTTGATTAGATTTGATTCATAAAGGCATTTCAAAATACTTGTTCACCTAAACTAAATAAAAGTCCTGTATCTAAGGATCATAATTAAGGGCAGGATAGATCCTTTTGAAGAAAACTGCTGGTAAGCCACCAAATTTTAAATAATATTGCTTCCTGCCAAAATCCCCTACTGAGGAAAAAGTTCATGTAAGTTCAGTTGCTCAACATATGACTTTCTGAAATCACAGGTGACATGTTTTTGGATTTGGGTCCATTAACCATACAAGCTCCTGTTCCAATTTTGTCAATTTAGCCACTCATCAGGTGTGCAGGGGGCTTTAGCCTTCTCCTCAGCCTTCAGACAAACAGACGCTACCAAGTATGAGTGGGACACTGCAGCTCCTACTCCTTTGCTTCTAGTTCTTTTTGCTTGACTCCCAACTTATGTGTGCAACACATACACTAGGAACAAGAGCAAAAATCGGTCATGTATGCAGAAGTGCTTTGTTCCCAATAACTTCTGCTCAGGCTGACCTGGGAGGGAAGAACCCCTGGCCACGATGCCCATGGCTTCTTTCATACCAAAACTTCGCTTTTTCCTAGCTGTTTTCTCAGTAGCTACAGATGGGGGGGGAATGAGCCATCTCCTTTCCACAAGCTAGCAGTGTTTTATGATTACAACTGCACTGATAGCATGGTATGCCATCCCAGCCTCTCCATCCAAAATCGTGTTCAGTTCCACATCTCGCAGCATGCTGCTCACCTTAACAATCCACAAGCCTTTAGTCGGAACTGCTTAAAAAATCAACAAGCAAAGCACACTGCTCAAGGATAAAACTAATGGTGACATACTGACACCCTTCCTGGGTGCTCAGTGAACAAGGCAGGTCTGACCACTTTGGAATGAAGACCGGGGAACAACATTTGCAAGCTGCTGTCTCTTCTAGTGGAGAGGTCAGCCTCACCAACTGGTTCAGCCACATGACCCTTCTGAATCACTCACAGAGGCAGAGGCCAGGCTGGCCTTGGCTCCAGCCCTTCTGGCAGCTTCATACTGAAAGGAAACCACTGTGGGGATACGTTCAGTTTCCTCTCCATGTGCCTGCTCAAACCATTCCAGAAAAATAATCTCTACCAAATGTACTTTCTTCAGAAGCAGCACAAAGCCTGCTCTGTGAATCCCAACAACAATGTGCTCATTTAAAACTTCCTGTTATGCTGCAATGAAATTGCTCTTGAGGAATGGGTCTAAAAAAGGGGGTTCAGTCTAAAGCACAACAATTAATTGATGGAGAAAGGAATCCATAGTCAGACACACCACTAGGATGGAGGTGCTTCAGTCTTACTGCAAAATGCTCAAAGGCAAAGCAAGAGCTGTTCCCGAGCAGAGGAAAACATGCAGGCATGCGTTTTACTAGCCTCTGGACACTTCTTGCATGATGGAAAGGACACCTCTGGACACTTCTTACATGACGGAAAGGGCATCTGAAGGCTACATGATGAGTTCCCAGGAGAAAGCCATGGCTGAAGTGGACCTGTGAGAAATGGGAGACCGGCCTGAAGCTCAACGCTGTCCCCATCAGTTCCCAACCTTGCTGAAGGTAGAGGGGTTTCATGCAGTGTCAGACACAACACGGGACTGTGCAGCATTTGTGGCCACAGTGACCATGCCCACACTCAGACACAATCCTCCACGTCCTCTGGGAAGCACGGCCCCCAGCTCACCAGGTAGGTCCGGTGCACCACACTGCAACATGAGACAAGAGGAAATGCTTTTGGCCATATCAAAATGAGGCACTTTGATCATTCTTTCAGCTGGAAATTTAAGTGAAGTCAAGACCATTGTGCAAAATGTTTCCGTGTCACTGAATCAGCTTCTTCCAAAGGGAAAAGTTGTGCCATTTGAAAAACGTTAGCCTATTATACATAACAAGCCCTCCCCCAGAGACCTTATAATTAAGGCCTGAGACAAGCTGAAGCAAGCAGGCTAAATAAACCCCAGGTTTGGAGGTACCAATTAAGCAAGCAAAGCAGAGCAGAAATTTGAGTTTACCACCGGCCTGACCGATGCCAGAGGGGAAGAGTTTGTTGGCAAATTTCAAAATTAGACTTAAAAGAAGAAGAGCTGGTTAATGGGAACTAAGGAGCCTCACTAGACTGAAAAACGATGAAATAGCCCATTGCGTGTTCCTGCCTTCCCCTTTATGCATATGTCATAAAGAATTTACTGGCTCTTTGTCTTCAGCCCTTGATGAATTCTGGGGTATAATAACAGGAGTTGCCGATGGCGTCTGGACTGTTCTGTCTTCAGACAATATTGGGCTCTTGTATGTAATCCCACGGTGGCATGGAGCAGGTTCTCCTTATCCTCCTGATCAGATTTCAATCCTGTCCTCCTCCTGTGCATGTAATTATCCTCTGGAGCCATGTTCATGGAAGCAATAGGTACACACGCCACTTGGCAGCACTGTACAGACTGTCAGACCAGCTAAGGCTGGGCTATAATTACACAGTAGAAGGCCTTCAGCAGCAGTCTTCAGTCCTGGACAATAACAGCAAGCAAGCAACACCTTGTAGACCAGCTTCCCTATTAGTTCCTTATATTATTTTTGTGGTCATGAGTCATATGGGAGTATCTAGCAGGTAAGATGTCACATACAAGTGTTGGGCCCAGACAGACAAAAACATCTTTTATTTGGCAGTAATCTGAGCCACCCTTGAGAGACAAGGCAGGTTATCACCCCCGTGGCAGTCATTCTGGCAACCAGGCAGTCTAGGAGCTGGGCAGCATGCCTACAAGCATCACATCTGCCGGGGCTCATGAGGCTGTAATTGGTAGAGAAAAGCCATTTCCTGTGACTTTATTGAAAAAATGTACATCTCAGAACATTGGGGCAGATCAGTGCCTCCTGCCTACCTTCCTGACAGGAGTCTCAGCTGTTCATTGTCACCCATCTCCGTATGGTGCCAGGTGCCCATGGGGCTGCAGGAGACCATCAGCTGGTCACCTGCTGTGGCCTCGCTCACAAGCCATGCCCTGTGATGGGAGAAGACAATGCCTTGGTCAGGTGGCCAGGAACCCCAGCATGGCAACCTAGGGGTTGGAGAGAGCCAGAAGCCTTTCTTGTTCACACAAAGGGCATCACTATCTTCCTGCTGACTGCCTTTACCAGTGCGCAGACATCCCCATCCTCTGTCCCAAGAGACACTACACCTGGGAAATTCCTTGGGATGCTCTCTGTGTGTCCCATTGCAGTAGTGTCCCACCATGACCAGGACTTAGAAAGCTGCTAAAGCAACTGAAACACAGGACAGGAGGTATATGAACAAATCTGATCTACCACCACTGTGGGCAAGCACAATCCCTGCTGAGAACAAGCAACAGAGAATTAAGACACAAAAATAATGCAAATCCCATTCTTTCCTCATAAGTAGTAGTGTTTCAAAGGTGATTGGCTGAGCCTCCATCAAATGCCAGCTCTCTTATGGAAGACAAAGGCGTCTAGTCCTTCTTTCTGATATCCCAGTTCAATTTGGTTACATATACTACAAACAGGTATGTAAATTTGCACCTTGATGCCATGTCTCAAAGCTTCAAGTCTAGAAGAGCCTATCATCTCAAGACACCACTGAGGGCAGGGTTGCCATATTCCACTTTCTAGCAAAACATTCACCTGTCCAAAACTTGGGAAGCTCTGCAGGACACATTACATGTCTGTCCACCTAGAAGCAGCTCAAAAGCCACAGTCATCCTGGAACTGTGACAATATCAGAGGCTGATCTAAGTCACACCACTGTCTGCAGGTACCCACGCTCCATCTCTGGAGATTGAGGTGGGGAATGGAGTTAGCAGGTGCTTCTGCTGTGGTCAGCCATCGTGGGCTGTCAGAGAGAAGTTAGCTTTCTGGGGAAGGAGACAGAGCACGGCTGGCACAGAGGGCACAGAGACAGAAGGATTGGCCCTAGCTGGGGTAAGACGAGCAAGTTTACATTGAGATCTTGGGGACTGATTAAACAAATGAAGCACAAAGGCAGGCCTGAATAGTTGCATGTGCAATCACAGGTGAAGCAGCATAGAACAGGTACCGCAGGTCTGCGTCTCCTTCTCTCTCACCCACGCCCGTTTTCCTGCCTGGATTGCTGGCTCCACAGTGCTTGTGTCTCCATAGCTCCCTTCTGGGAAGGGAGGGCTTACACCTTTCCTCTCCACTTTGTGCCAGCATCTCCTCCCCATGTGTCCCTGCTCTGGCTTTCCCATCTTTCTCTCCCCTGAGAGGCACACAAGCCTTTTGCTTTGCACTCATTCCTTTCCCCTGTTGCCATTTTGTCACCTTCTTGGTGAGGGGAGACCTGAAGGCTGTGGTCTCCCCACCAGCTCCGCTGCCCGTAACCTCCACAACTGGGTAGCCCCGGGCTACCAGTCTGCCCATGAGTGCACTCCACCTACATGCTCATCTGTGTCACAGGAGCCCCATGGATGTTCCCTGGCTGGCACAAAAAAGGGGTAAGGGGCACCCCCACCACTTGTGGCCCCGTCCTGGCTTCCAAAAGCCTCCTGAAGACAGCAAGGAAGGAGCTGCCAAAATCCAGTGATTATTTTTTCCCCTCCCTCCATTCCGTACTACAAGCCTTCTGTGAAAGCAAAGAATTAAAAACCAAATAAAATAAAAGAAACCGAAATGAATAGAGACATGACCTCAGCCTGGCTGCTTAGAGCAAAACATGGTGTCTGGACCTGAACAACTCTTGCTACACTTATGCTGCACCACAGCCCGACAGGCGGCATTTTACAGGGTAGTCAGAGGAAAGGCAAAGGCCATGCTGTGTATTATTAATTCTTTTTTGTGTGTGTGAAAGAGCAACACTGCATCCCCTATTTTGTAGCTTTCTTATGGGAAATGTAAGAGTTTGACTGTGAAATGTTTACCTACCAGCTGTAACTGAGAGTGAAATGTCCATGTTGCACCCAGTAAACTACTCATTCTTTTTCTTCAGAACAAATAAAAACACAGTGAGACAGTGGGATCAAAACCTGCTCTTTCCTTTGGTAGAGGCAAAGCCTGATTTGTCCCAGCTAAACTAAATACATCTCCCTCCAGTTCTGTCCTTCACTTTGCATTCACTTCCCCAGCAAGCCTGGGACTCCGAGAGCAACATGGGAACAACACAAGAACCTGTGCAAAACAATTGTCTTTCTGCAAACAGCAAGGACTTCTTGCAGATCCCAGGCAGACAGATGAGGGGCAATCTCAGCTTTGGGAGTGCTCAACCACAGAGACAGAAAGCTGTGGTTGTTTAGCCTGGAGAAGAGGAGGCTTAGGGGAGACCTCATTGCTCTCTATAACTACCTGAAAGGAGGTTGTAGAGAAGAGGGTGATGGCCTCTTCTCCCAAATGACAGGGGACAGGACAAGAGGAAATGGCCTCAAGCTCCGCCAGGGGAGGTTCATGCTGGACATTAGGAAAAAATTTTTCACAGAAAGGGTCATTGGGCTCTGGCACAGGCTACCCAGGGAGGTGGTTGATTCACCTTCCCTGGAGGTGTTTAAGGCACAGGTGGATGAGGTGCTAAGGGGCATGGTTTAGTGTTTGATAGGAATGGTTGGACTCGATTATCCGGTGGGTCTCTTCCAACTTGGTTATTCTATGATTCTATGAATGCTCAACCACAGAGATGAGTGCTCACAGTGAGTGCCCAGCCTTCACCTTGAGCAGGAGCTCAAAGGACCAATGGTCGAGACAAACACTCCCGTGCAGTGTGACAACAAGCACAAGGCAGGTGATTACTGTAGGCCAGGGAGTGTACCCACCTCAAAATTGCTGTTGGCTGCAGATGTATGATGAAACATGTCACTGTTGTAGACAGATGTGTACATAGCGATGTCTGATCCAGATCACTACTAATTACTCTGGCAGAGTATTTGAGGTCTCTTAAAAGCCAACACCCGCTGAAGATGCTTGATTCTTCCTGGAGTGATGTTCTGCCACTGACTGCAGCTTGGGTGTTTCAGCTTGGGTGTTTCACCTTTTCTCCTCAGAAGGGGTTACTGCCTCTTTTGACCCTGAGCATCCACGGGTGGCATAGCCACAGCTCTATTATCAGCTTCTTAATGAAAATCCTGAAAGTGACTAAATTTATTACAGTTTGATACTGAACCTATAAAAACAGCTTTTGAGGTGGGGGTTTTCACCCAGCTGTGCCTTTGTCTAACAGTAAATTTACTCAGGAACTGAAGGAAAAGTATGATGTGAGCTATGCCCTGGGCAAGGAAGAGGGAGGATGCTAGATCTGCCCCTCTGTCCATGCAGAGAGGCTCCAAACAAGACGAAGCAAAAAAAAGAGTAAGACAATAAGCAACGATGGATGTGAAAGGCAAGAGGGAAAAATAGCTAAGTATCAGGGGAGGAAAAAAAGCTTCCCAAAGACAAGAACAATTAGAGGAGAGGAGAGGCTACTGAAGAAGGTGATGAGAGAAAGCAGCAGCAATGCCTGCTCTGCTCTCAGTGCAGGAGCTTTGCCAGCGACACGAAGGAAGGCATTAAGACAGCAAGGGGCCAGTGTCAAATATTTCCAGGAAGACATGTGCACCTGGGGCACTTCTTCTCTGTGGCCAAGGCATTCTTTTCCAACAGGCTACCATGCCACCTCTAGCCCCATCATGGCCTCTAGATGTGACGCCCACTCTGAGCCAAGGCTCGCTGGGTGTCCCCAGGGCATGGTTCATCCTGTCCAGCCACCTCTGTACACCAGCCACTGTGAATGAAGAGGTAAATGCTGGTTGCCCTGAACCCTCCTAACGTGACACTGAACCCAAGCAACACAGGCACTGGCCCCTGCAGGACAGGTAACCTTCAAAAAGGCTGGTACCCTGGGCAGTAAGTATTTAAGTATGTTTGTAATTTGTTTTCAAAGGTTAGAGAAGCCTTAATTGGAGGCAAAGAGCTCAGGAAAGCGGTGTGAAATGACCACACTGGTTTTCTAGTTGGCATCTTCTTAGCACTGCAGTGTTGTCCCTTAACATATGTATTAGCAATAGCAAAAGGTCCAAGCCATGACATTCAACAAAACTCAGCTATTATCACAAAACAGCTATTATCACTAAAACCACCTTGTCTCACTGCACAACTGTGCTGCCAAAGACACTGACTCAAACCTGATAAGGGATAAAATGTCAGGGGTCAAGCACACATTTCTCAAGACCTCTCCTTTGATTCCATCATCCAGCTGAATATCAGCCTCAGACAATTTTCATTTTCAGTGGTGAGTCCTTTTATTTCACTCCTGTGCTGGTGTGAGGCTCACACATTACCAGTCATGCGCAACCAGACATTTGCAGCAGTGTTGGTCACTCTCGCTTCTTCTGCAACATTATTTCTCATACACCTATGGCAACGTTTGTGTGACAGTCGTACCTCCTCCTGGGCTTCTACAACTGTTAGTCCCCTGCCAGTTACAGGGTATGTGCGTGTAAAAAAAATGGAGCCATCTGTGGAAATAACAAAATATTTTCGGTTAAGAGATGATCAGCAGCATTTCAGACCAATACAGAACTTGGTATTTCAGCTGCAGAAGCCTGTCCTATGCAAAGGCTGTGTTTTCCCATCACATCATTGCTCACATACTTGTTTTTCATACTTTTTTCCCCCCAAAAAGGAAGTGGAATTAATGTTTTTACTCAGGTTTTCTTTTTTTTTTTTTAAAAAAAAAAGCATCTTCATGTTACTTGTGAAAAAAGGGCTTGCATTTTGGACCTTGAAAACTGGACAAGTGCAAGTGGCCCTGTGTGAAACAATACCCTCATTCACATATCGTACTAAGGTCACACAACACAGGGAAGTCAATTAGAATACTTTTATAGAATCATGGAATGGTTTGGGTTGGAAGAGAACTTAAACATCATCCAGTTCCAATCCCCCTGTGATGGGAGGGACACCTTCCACTACATCTGATTGCTCAAAGCCTTATCCAACCTGGCCTTGAACAGCTCCAGGGATGGGGCAGCCACAGCTTCCCTGGGCAACCTGTGCCAGCGCCTCACAACCCTCACATCATTATGTGATGACTCATATCATCGTTACGGTAAAGATTTGGGAAAAAAAGCCCCAATTTTTTGCATTCCTGCCACATGAGGATAACTCTAAGTCCCAGTACTAGGACCAAAGGCCTTTGTTTCTTTTTTCATATGGAAAAAGGAAGTGAGAAAGCAGAAGGAAAAGGCACCGCTAAAGGAAGGCCAGACATGTCTGTCCATCTGGATGCCCTCTGGGAAGAAGACAGGACCACGCTCTAACAGAAATAGTTGAGCAGATGCCTGTAGGTGGACATCAGAGCCATGACAAAGTTAGGAATCCCACTGGCTGGACTCAGAAAGAAAGGAAAAGCCTTTGGCTGCTGCTGAAAAAGTACTTCTTCACCTTTAACAAAACTGTTCCTCAAAGCTCCCCCAAAAATCTAAGCTGGACTCTGGCCATTTTTCTAAAGAAATTGATGCCACAGGTGTACTGAAAAATGGAAAATGAAGGTTAGAAACAGGTTGGTTTATTAAGGACTGATTCAATTACACTTTCTCTGCACAGAAACCAGGAAGTTTCTCTTCCCAAGTGTTCTAAGGTCTTCAGGAAGAAATGATCGCATATATAGTTACTGAGTCTATTACAGATAATTATAGTTATTTTTCCAATTAGGCAATCTTAAAAGCGCACTCTTTTGCACTTCAGCTTGGGCAAAGCTTTCAACACTCCTGTCATCATCATAAAAAGGAGTGTCCAAAGTCCTGCAGGGACTGGGAGAGGTGAATGTGGGGCACCAGCTCTGCCTCCTGCCCAGAAACATTAACAGCGCCCAGCAGGTGACACACAACATCTGACCTGGGCCAGGGCAATACCCAGGCAAGCAAAACCAACAGGTTTTCTACTCCCAAACCAAAATAAAAGTGTCAAATTTTTAAACAGATTTCTATTTGAAATAGACAAAGCAGCATGGAGGAGAAGCTGGGAGGATCAGCAAGGCTGCCAATGAGGGCTGACTTTGCAGGGTGAAAAGGGAAATTCCATCCTGTCCCATGCCACCCCATCCCGTGGGGTGCTGTTTGGGGTAACCCAGGACCACTTGTGGTTGGAATGGGTCCAAAGGCAGGGGAGCAACTGGCCCAGGTGCTGCAAAGAGCTAGGGCTTCCCAGTGAGGGAACGTGGGAGTTCATCCTGTGCCGCTGCTTGTGCTCCTTGTGCTCTTGCACACAGTCTTCTGGGTTAGAGCAGTAAAAGTACTTAGATGCCTACAGATGCAAATCAGGCACACCGTGGTATTTCCCAAAGCATTTGCATCTCAGACACCCACACATTCTTAAAACTCTAACCCTCCGCCTGTGTATGCATTGATTTCTTCATTTCTAAAATGGATATGATAATTACCCACGTCTCTGGCAGCAGGAGAAGAGGAGACACCTGGTATGCTGCTGTTAGCTCAGTGGTGGCAGTGGGTCCCCCTCTCCTTGGTGCTCCACATGCCAGGTGATGCTGGTTATCCCATCAACACCCGAGGAGAGACATGTCAACTTTGAGTCTAGTTCTTTTAAGACAGTTTTGTGGGACAATGCTTCCTCACTATTTCCTCAGCATCTGTGGGCTTGTGCTTAGGAATACTTCAGGCTCCCCAGGCTGGTGGCACATTTGACCATCATGTTTTGCACAGGCAGCTGCTGGCAGGCACGTGATGGGGACTTGCCAGAAATACCAAAGGGTCATGCATGTGCATTGCAGGGAAGCAAAATTGGTGTGGGTGCCTTTTAAGGAAACCAAGAGCCTGCCTTTGAGCACTCCAGCAATTGCACGGCTTGGAGGAATTATCCCAAAAAGCAGCTCTACCGTTGCAGACTATTTCTCCTGGATTATTGTAGCTAAGCTATGTCTTCATCTCTTCATGGCACCGCTCACTTCTCACAGCGAGAGAATATCGTGAAAAACTAAGAAAAACAAACAGAAATGTATTCCTGCCCATCAACAGAAAGTAGCCCAGCATTACACTGACCTGCTGGATAGTCCTCTATATTCTACTTACTTAAACATAGAACTTTGTTTTCCTTTATATAGGAAAGCAGGAAATGTATGGATGAAGGGGGATTCACTTCAGGATCAGGGAGTACCAAAGAGAGCTCTCCAAAACAGTTTGCAGGCTGAACTTGGCAATTAAAAAGTTAGGAAACAAGTAGGAATTGATATGTCCAAATAAAAACTTCAGTTGATCATCCAGGTCCTTCTGGCAGGCAATCCATCAAGCTTGTCCACTATGACACTTCTGAAAACTTGTGCAAACAAAAGCAGTAGGCAGTGCAGTGGCTTAGACCTTGAGGTAGGAGCCCAGGCTGTGGGCAGAGCTCCACACCTGACCTAAAAGAACCGAGGGCAAAGAGGGAGCTGTGAAGACTGGGGTCATGGTGCAAATGCGTACAGTGAGGCCATGGTGTAAAATGCCTGGTGCTGAGGTGCCTCTCTCCGTCTCAGACCTGACATAAAAGGTACCACAAAAACCACAGCGTAGCAAGCAAAAGGATGCAGCTCCCCTTGGCTACAGTAGATGCAGTGCACTCCTTACAGCCTCTCAGTGGTGTGCTGAGTGTTATTATGCTAAATTAGTGGGAACACTGCATCTTACTTATAAACACTTCCCGTGGGCCAACAGGCTCATGGAAACTCTGCAAGGCACAGGGCAAACAGACTCTTCTTGGCTGTGGATCTGCTTGTTCATCCACGTCAGGCTTATTTCAAAATACGTACCACATATGGTGATGGTGCAGTCATCCAGGGTTTTTCCCTTTGCAACAGGTGTCACACAGAACAGCCCTGCAGTTTTTACTCAGCTGATGGTTCTTCCTCCTAGGAGCCTGCTATCAGTGTTTTTGCTCAGCAGAGCACTCAAAAAAAAATCATTTGATTATATAAAAACACCAATATGCACAAAATCCTGGGAAGATACTAACAGTGGAGAGCTGGTTTTGCAGTGATTAATACAAAGACACCAGATCCTTTGCCTTTCATTAGGAATATGGCAGAGACCTGAGTCATCGGTGGCTCACAAGGTTTGCCATCGTGGCAGAGCCCAGCAGCACCTTGCAACATCCTTGCTGGCTAAGCCACCTCACCTGCCTGGAAGTTTCACTATAGTCCATAAGAGCTATGCTCCAAACTGTGCTGGAGGATTGAAAAAATGCCTAACCTACCATTTCTTGAACAGCACGTTGGCTTGTACAGTATGCGTTTCAAATTTTGCAGGACATGAATGAATATCAGGGCACCCTGATACAGGAGCTGCAAGAAAAAAGCCACAAGTGCCCTGGTCATTAGAAGATCTCAGGGCTTAGTCCCACCTAAGCAAGGTGTTTCTTCTGTTTGCACAGGCTCAGGAGTATCTCACATTCATCACTCCATAAATCCCTGTATTTTTGTCATCTAGGATTGTCACATGGAGTCTGACAGGTCTTTCATTCCGTAGCCTGCCTCCAAAAGCACTTAGCAGTGGGTGCTGATGGAAAGGGGGTGAGAAATAAGGCAGGCACTGTTCAACCCCTCTCTCTTGGCATGTCCTCCTTTTCAGAAATTTTCCTACAAGGTGTGCAAGGCTAGAGGCACGTTTATGCTCACAGATAGCTTATCTCCCTGGATCATCCTCAGCCCTGAGGGGGCAAGCTTCACACAGTGCACACTGGCCAGCAGCAAACCTACAGGCTCCCTTGGACAAACCCCCGAAGGGAAGAAAAATGCCCTCAGGGCTACAGGAGGACTCATGTCAAACTAATCTCCCAGCAGGCATCCTGTCTTCTCCCCAGCACCCCCATGCCATACACCCTACAGAGCCAAACCCTCTTTTCATTAGCAGGGGTTGCCAGCCACGGGAGCAGAGATGGGCCACAAAAGCAAGCAAAGAAATCTCTGCTGATGTTTATGAGAATCACAGAATTACTAGGTTGGAAAAGACCCACCAAATCATCGAGTCCAATCATTCCTATCAATCACTAAGCCATGCCCTTCAGCACCTCATCCACTCATCTTTTAAACACTTCCAGGGATGGTAACTCCATCACCTCCCTGGGCAGCCTGTTCCAGTGCCCAATGACCCTTTCTGTGAAATATTTTTTCCTAATGTCCAGCCTGAACTTCCCGTGGTGGAGCCTGAGGCCATTCCCTCTCGTCCTGTCCCCTGTCACTTGGGAGAAGAGGCCAGCACCCTCCTCTCTACAACCTCCTTTCAGGTAGTTGTAGAGAGCAATGAGGTCTCCCCTCAGCCTCCTCTTCTCCAGGCTAAACAACCCCAGCTCTCTCAGCTGCACCTCTTAAGACTTGTTCTCCAGCCCCTTCACCAGCTTTGTTACTCTTCTCTGGACTCACTCCAGAGCCTCAACATCCTTCTTGTGGTGAGGGGCCCAGAACTGAACACAGTATTTGAGATGCAGTCTCACCAGTGCTGAGTACAGAGGGAGAAGAACCTGGTCCTGCTGGTCACGCCATTTCTGATCCAAGCCAAGATGCCATTGGCCTTCTTGGCCACCTGGGCACACTGCTGGCTCATGTTCAGTCACTGTCAACCAACACCCCCAGGTCCAGGAGAAGCAACAGACCAAGACATTGTGCTCCAAATAATCCCATCAGGCTGTTTCAGAGGTGGTTCCTGCTGCAGTGGAAGATCTGAAGCATTTCTCTGGCCTTCTCTGGCATCCAGGGGACTCTCCTTGGAGAGAAAGGATGAGAAAAGAGTTTGGTAATTATTTGTGGAGGTTGGTCTCATGCTGCTCTCTCCTCTCCTAAGCAATACCTCAATCACAAGCATGGTGGAGGGAGGCTAGAACAGATCCAGAGATCTGTGATGGACCTGGCTCAGCAAACATTGCCTAAGACTTCCCACTGGTGAGGGCTCAGGCTTCCTCAGCACTCACCTCTCCACAGTGTTACCTCTCGTTTTGCTGATAGTTGTATATGTGGAGAGGCTTTTGCTGATATACACATTTTGTAGGGGCTATTAATAGCTTGTTGACATTAAATGGCTGTTGTTAAGAAAATCTTTGGTACAAAAACCAGCACAGGTGGACCTGAAACTGGGAGGACTTCATTCTCTTGATGGTAAATGTCAAGGTCCATTATGCATTGCCTGTATGCACATACAAGATAATGAGGTTTAATGCATAGATAGTGTACAATTGCCACTATAAAAATGGCAGCACCCTCCCTCCTCTAAAGAAGAAGAAAGGGGAGAGTGAGACAACTGCCCCCTTACCCAGGAGGCTCAGACCTGGCAGTGACAGCTCTGGGGGATGAACAAGATGGGCCGCTGGTCACTGACAGGAGGCATCTGCCAGCTTAGGGCTGGCTGTGTCTTGCTATGCAGCGTCTGTTCCTGGAAAAGATGCATAGCGTCTTTGCCCTCTGCCTTGGTTTTCTTATTCCTGCAAAGTAACAGGTCTTATTGTAACAGAAATTAGAAAACAGAGTCAAATATTTCCTGAACTGCATTGCAGAGCTTCTGCATTTCTCTGTTGAAGGGCTCAAGCAGCAGTAACACCACAGAAGAAACACAGTGACAGCCACTGCATCATCTCTCTGCCATCTCAGCAAAACACTGTAGGAAACCAAAGAGACTAATGTAACCTGTAACACCTTTTTTCACCAGTCATAAAACACTGCTTAAGGAGCAAATCAGGTCATTTCCCCAGTGCTTCGTTATGTCGATCTCTCTCCTGGTTACCTGTGGATGGGATTGATGGCTGTCACAGCCATGGCAGACTTCTCAGGGCTTCAGAGAGTTTCCCAACTTGCTCCCCAGGATGGGTATGAAAAGGAAGGATTGCTTCCAGCCTCAGGTCCTCCAGCGATGCTCTCTGACCAGTCACTGCATCAACAGGTCAAAGCTGAAGTCTCTGCCAGAGTGGCCCCCTGGGGGGGCAGGTGTTTGGGCCAGTGCTGCTCCACCCAGGCTATGCTTGGCATGCCAGCCCCTGGAACACTTGTCCAGCTCTGTAAACTCCTGCCAAGGGAAACAAGGGCCCTGCAGTTCTCCAGCCTCACCCATACTCAACCATAGGCACCTCCCTGGTGGATTCAGCCTGCAGAGCTGCTCGCACAGCTCACCCCAATCTCTGCTTTGGCTCGCTGAAAGAAGAAGGATTAGTAACAAGTGGAAGCCAGATCAGATTTTTTTCCTCCTGTTCAAATCTGCTGCCACAAGAGAGCTCAGTTCAGGAATCACTCTCCAAGTTTCCATTTAGATCCACAGAATTAGTTCGAGTGCAAGAGGGCAGCAATTGCACACTTAATTTGTTTCAACCTGGAATATATCATCATTTAAAGGCCCAGAATATTTATTGGCGGCAAAGTGATATTGATTGCCTAGCCACAGGCAGAACAAAAATCATTGAAGGGGAAAAAAAAAAACAAGCAATGAAACAAACCGAAAAATTGCTTGGGCGCCTCCTTCCATGCTGCTGTGCAACGCACCATTTCGGTCTCCTCTGTATTCCAGCATCCCTCAGCTCTCCTTCCAAGGCACAAGAAATGGCCTTTCCCTTTGAATTTATTGGTGAATGGTTTCCAGCATCTCCTGGGCACTTTATCACCTTCCTGCAGAGGAACATAAAACACGGCCCTTGTCTCAGCCTGTGCGATAGGAACAAATAAATAAGGGCAGCTCCCTGCAGCTCCACCACTGGCTCCTCCATGCACGGGAGCCGGCTGCATTGTACTGAGGAGCTCAAGCTGAGGAGTTCAGAGCTAACTCTGCTCTGAACTCCCCGCCACCCCTGGATGTTTGGAGCTAGTTATTTCCTTGTTAAGGTTTGCCCAACAGGAAAGCTGTTTCCCACCCCTAAAACCTGGTTAGAAGCTGATAGCCTGTCATGGCTGTTGTAGAAGATTAATTTCCCTGCTAATGATGGTCGTTCATTTTCTCAGGGTGTTGGTGATTCCAGCGCTCCTTGGATGCTGTGGTCAGGTGCATGTGGTCAGGGTGGTTTCATTTCAGCAAACTGCATTTTATAGCACAATGGCAATTGCTCACATCCTTGGGGTTGTGTGGTGGGCCTGCGGTATGCCTCGCTGTTGCTCCGATTGCCACAAACCCCCTTGTACTGGTTCCTGTCGTGGGCTGTATGCAGGAGGAGTGGGCACCGGGGGTGGGGAGTGGTTGCGGGGCAGCTCCAGACAGGGACCCATCAGCTGGAAAAAGCAGGGCAGGTCCTGTGGGAAATTATAGAATCATAGCATTGTTAAGGTTGGAAAAGACCTCTAAGATCATACAGTCCAACCAGGGGGCAAACACCACCACACCTACTAAACCACATCCTGAAGTGCCTCATCTAACAAATCTAACAAATCTAACAAAGCTGGTGAAAGGGCTGGAGAACAGGCCTTATGAGGAGCGGCTGAGAGAGCTGGGGTTGTTTAGCCTGGAGAAGAGGAGGCTGAGGGGTGACCTTATTGCTCTCTACAACTACCTGAAAGGAGGTTGTAGAGAGGAGGGTGCTGGCCTCTTCTCCCAAGTGACAGGGGACAGGACAAGAGGGAATGGCCTCAAGCTCCGACAGGGGAGGTTTAGGCTAGACGTTAGGAAAAAATTCTTTACAGAAAGGGTCATTGGGCACTGGAACAGGCTGCCCAGGGAGGTGGTTGAGTCACCTTCCCTGGAGGTGTTTAAGGCACGGGTGGACGAGGTGCTGAGGGATATGGTTTAGTGTTTGGTAGGAACGGTTGGACTCGGTGATCCGGTGGGTCTCTTCCAACCTGGTTATTCTGTGATTCTGTGATTCTGTGATCTACACATGTTTTTGAACACCTCCAGGGACGGAGACTCCACCACTTCCCTGGGCAGCCTATGCCAATGCTTCATCATTCTTTCAGTAAAGAATTTTTTCCTAATATCCAATCTAAACCTTCCCTGGTATAACTTGATGCCCATGGTGGTTACTGGCACAAGGCAAGGAGCTGGGCTAAAACTTCATGGGTGACTGAGCAAGGATGGAGAGCTCACTATGGAGGCTGGCAATTTGTCACACTTCTACATGGGAGAGGCAGGGTGTCTGCGGGCTGCTTTGCAAGATAAGTGTGGGGCTGCCCCTCTGCACCAAGCCCCCGTAATCAGTCCCCTCACACCTGCCCAGGGCCAGCCCCGCACAGACATGCACGAGGATTGCAGCTGTGCAAGCTTATGGCAACTGTCCATGGGGATTGTAGCCAGCACAAAGATTGCAGGGTGACCGCAGCCATGTGCAAGCATTGCAGCGGTGCAGACCCTCAGCAGGCAGTGGGCTCCCCCAAGTCCGGGAGCATCAACAAGGCTGTGCTCACCCATGCTGGGGTCAGAGAACAACATTCCCACACTACCATGCTCCCTGCCATGCAGCCAGCCTCTGATCTCAGCCTCTGAGCTTCCCGTCACCCTCTCTGCTTGAGTGAGAAGGATGTAAATTAGCACCTCCATAGGGTTTTGCAGTCAGTCTCTGGAAATCTGGTAGGCGTTGCTCAAGGTTTTGATTGTTCTAATTTTGCCTGGTTTTAAAGAGAAAAAAGTGTAACACGCCACCCATATTTCAAAAAGAAATGTGGTTTAACCTGGCGATTTAGTTGGGGGGAACAATTTGTTTTGCTTTCAGCAAGCTGTAGTTCTATTTCGATTTTGTAAAACTAAAGTATTGTATTTCACCAGCCTAACCTTAGTGATTATCTCCTCCCAGAAGCTGTAGATAATTATTTGGTTCAACATTTATCATTTAAGGAGTAATTAATGTGCTAATATGCATAATCCCACAGCACAGTTTAATTGCAAGATCTTAGTGCTACCGTTAAACTGCATTGTTGGTATTAATTTCTCTCATTCTTCAGTGGGTTCTAATTAGCCCGTGCAAATAACTGATTTTCTAGGTGTTAGCAGCTCTGAAAGTCTTCAGCAAATACTACTGGGGTCCAAAAGCATTGTTCTACTCAAAACATCATTAGGATTTAAACTTGTAATTTCACTTACAAAAGGGGAAAGTATTTAAAAAAGAAAAGCGGTTTGGAGTCAGGATTTAATATATATATATATATTTCAGGAAGTTAAAGCATTTACAAAAAATAGTCACCACAGAGTCTGTCATTGCAGTGAAACCCCTACCAGCTACTGAAATGTTTGTGCCAGCATTTTCAAAGCTTGGGGAGAGGGTATAGATCCCTGCACTTGCTTTAACATCATCAAAAGGAATAGAAGTTGAAAGTACACACAGTAAACCATCTGCTTAATATCAACCTGAGCAAGGGCTTTGTATGCCCCGGTGCCTCAGACCACATCTGTGCTTTCCAGTCACGCCACACAAGATATCACCTCTTCTGTACAGCTGGCCTTGCTTCTTTTTATGATTGTTTCCCTCAAACAGAACAGGCGTACTTCCAGGACAACCTCAGTCCTGTTTAAAGCAAATAAACATGCTTTAAGGAGCCTAATTTCTGTGAAAAATCACTTGGGATGTAGGCTTCTGAAGTGAGCAGGGCCTTGGGAGCTCTTGGGAGTGCAAACTGATGCCTCTGGGCTTTTCAGAAGCATCTAAGCAGCATGTGAAGATAATGGTTTGTCCTTACATCCTACAAGATTTAGTCCACTGGTACTTCTAGAGACTGACATTGTTCCTGGAGATAGCTGTGAGCTGGACATGGTGCTTCCTCACCCTGAGGGAGGACAACAATGTGTTCTAGAATGAGATGGCTATAACTCTTTTCTAAAAACACCTGATGCTACAGACTTCTCCTGGGCACCAAGACAACCTCTTCCTTTCAGCCCCTCTGCTGAATCAATGTTTGTTGTATCTTCACAGCACTGACTGCATACGGTTTGCAAAGAGCATGACCTGACACATGAAAGCAAGAAATAAATTAGTCAGAAACATTATCACCATGGAATCATTTTGGATGAACTTTATCCAAGATTAAAACCAAACCAGGAACATTTTCAGCATGGCAGGCATTTTCCTTAGCTTCCAGAAAAGAAAAAGATGAGTCAATAGGCTAAAGAAATCACAGAAACAGGTGGCAAGAGACAGTGTACGGGGTTCGGTATTTGTACAGTTGTTCTGGTCCTTACATAGGTCTGTTTTAAAATGAACCAAAATACCTCTCTATTGCTTGCAGTTGGTTTACATTTACTGCATTAGAAGCAATGGACATCTAATGTAGCTTTGCTCCAGAGACGTTTATTCATTTAATAGGGCAGTCTCTTAAAACTTCTCTCTACAACCTTTAAGAGAACCAAAGTTTAGCCAGATCCAAATTAAAAAAAAAAAAAATAAAAAGAAGAAGAAAAAGCAGTTCACATTATTTTGTTTTTTTTTTTTTTTTCTGGGTCTCCTGGACATCAAAGAGATCAAAATGAAGAAAGCCCTTGAGTCTAAACGCTTCTGTATCCTTCGTAATTGACCTGCACAGGAGTCTGTCTCAATATCACTTTCAGCTGGTTTAGCTAAACAGCTTCAGGACACAAGAGGTTAAAGCATCCTGCCGTGCAGAATGCTTTTACTTGAAAGGTCTAACAGCCTTTCCCTTAATCTGCAGAGTGGAGCTGTGATCATACAACGGCTAAAGTCATGAGCTTGTTAATGCTAAAATGACAGATGTTATAACAACAGGATATTTATTAAGTTTCCCATTACCCTGCTGCGTTCTCAGACTCCAATTTCTTTCCAGGACTGCTCTTTGGTTTTTTAATAACAAAAAGTTAAGAGAAGCCTGTTCTCAGCCTTCTAAAAAGAAGTCACGCAAAGTGCAAAAGGGAAAAAAATAAACAGAAAACATTTATAAACTCTCCTTCTCCATCTCAGTTTGACTCCTGTTAAAGAAGGAAGTAGTACCAATTCTGTCTTTCTGCCTCCATGTTATGGGATAGGCCTTATTTAGAGTAAGCATAATTTTAACCTTTTACCTAAACACTATATAACATTGCAAGAAAAGTCAGAGTCCATGTGATTCCAAAGTCCTAGAGACTTTAGTATCTATTACTTATTTAGTGAAGCACTGCAAACTTTCTTGTGGTGGGTGTTTCCCCCTATTACCAGATTAGGAAGCAGAGAATCATAGAATCATAGAATCACCAGGTTGGAAAAGACCCACTGCGCCAGTGCCCAATGACACTTTCTGTGAAAAAATTTCTTTTCTAATGTTCAGCCTGAACCTCTCCTGGCAGAGCTTGAGGCCATTCCCTCTTGTCCTGTCCCCTGTCACTTGGGAGAAGACGCCAGCACCCTCCTCTCCACAACCTCCTTTCAGGTAGTTGTAGAGAGCAACGAGGTCTCCCCTCAGCCTCCTCTTCTCCAGGCTAAACAACCCCAGCTCTCTCAGCCGCTCCTCATAAGGCCTGTTCTCCTGGCCCTTCACCAGCTTTGTTGCTCTTCTCTGGACTCGCTCTAGAGCCTCAACATCCTTCTTGTGGTGAGGGGCCCAGAACTGAACACAGTATTCGAGGAGCGGTCTCACCAGTGCCGAGTACAGAGGGAGAATAACCTCTCTGGACCTGCTGGTCATGCAGTTTCTGATACACCTGCACACAGAAAGGAGGAGTAGCCATGTTAAAGCAGTCATTTCTGCATAAATTGAGTTTTGAGACTAATTTGTCAGATCTAAACTCAGCAGCAGCATTAATCCCAGGAATAAATAACTGGACTGGTAGGCCAGTATCAGAGTTGCTACATCACTGGTGGTGCCATTTTCACTAGCCCATCACTCCCTTTACAACTATGCCATAGCTGTCCTGCCAGATGCCCACAACATTTCTACAAGCTGCCTCCTGTAGCTATTTCCTAAGTCATCCTTAAACTGAAATTTTAGCTTTTTAGGGAAACTGAAATCCATATGGAGAGAAATGAGGACACTCAAAGCACCACAGTTACTACAAAGTAAGCAATCACAATTTCTAGTCTTAGAGTGTGCTTTGTATTTCTTTAAATACTATCTAGCAACATTGCATGGATGAAAAGCATGACAGAGGTCAGAGCCCCATATGAACTGTGAACAGAGAGCACTTTTCACCTTCCAGAGTTCCCAACACAGTACCGAGGCAGGCTCTTATATTCATAATCCACTTATCTCAGATGCTAGGAAATGGAGAACATACTCTAAGAGGTTCTGTAACAACCATTACCATCTTGTCCAATTTACTTAATAAACAGCTTAGACCTACTGAAAAGCACCTCAGTGAAATTTTAGGGAATCTTAAGGTTTTCTTCCTCAGAATATGAGTGGTTGTCTTTGGGATTAATCACACTCACAGGAAACACAATTCCATCCTTAACAAAAGCTAAAGGTGCTGAGAATTAACCCAGCCTCATCTTCAGAGCATTATTCCACATTTCCATGTCTTTAGTATGTGATTTGGCTCAGAGTCTTTCATTCCTACTGAGCACAGAAAAATACATTATCACTGGCTCAGCCAGCCAGCACGTGGCACCTGAAGGCGTTGTCATAGCTAGGTGCTCTGAAGCCAGGTTGGTTAAGGCATTCTCCTTCAAAATTCTCCTATGAGCAAAGTTGTTCAAAGACCAGGATGATCAGATTTGGGTAAAACCAAAAACTAACTTTCACTTTATTTAAAAGAAGGAATGTATGTACTCCAAGGAGATGCTGAGTGCTGTTGTGGCCCAGAAACGCAGCTATCGTGCTCTCCACAGTTCCCTACCACATTGCCTGGATAAACCATTGTATAGGACAGGACCCAACCTGTAATTTCTAGAATAAAGCCATCATCACATAACCAGTATCTTCAAGGGTTAGGACACTGTATGATACAAGCAAAAATGTAACTTAGGAACCGATATCTTTTCTTATGAATCACTGAAGTAGTTTCTTCTGTGTGAAGCTCGAGGAAAGATTTTTTCCAGTCTAATTTATTGCTGTGGTCTCTGCTCTCACAGCATGTCCTACAGCCACTCAGAGCTCTGCACAGTGCTAAAGTACTTGTTAGTGGTGAGTGGCCAGGTCTAGGAAAACTTTCCACAGTCAGCTCTCTGCAGAAGCACTCTACGTGAACAACTCTCCATGAGTTGCTCACTCTACACGGTGAGACCCTGACCCTAATCCTCACTCTAAACTTAGCCTTAACCCTCCCCGCATATTGTAGTTTTCCCTGCAGAGAGTTGTCCTAGGGAGACTTGTCCACTGTGGAGGGTTGGCTGCGGAGAGTTGTCCCTTTCCACGAGTGACTTGCTACCAATATTATGTAGTTAGCTTGAGTTCTGACTGAAACCTCATTTCTCTCTAGTTGATATTTAAAAAAATACCATGACCACAAAATTTGGACAGGTTTTTGAAAATTGAGTGTATTTTTATGCTCTGTGAACTACTTGGATTAGAAACAAGGATACAGAATTAGTAAATAATTTGCTTGTTGATTATGAAACACTTTATCGAGAGAACTAATTATTTAATTTGAAAACATTCTTAGTAACATTAAAAAATACTTGCATTTGAACTTCAAAAGCATAGAAATATTTCTGTTACCTAGAGGAAATTTCAGACCCTCATCACCATTGAAATAAATAAGATATATTAAAATGCAGGTGTTTTCAGTAGCTGCAGATGCACTGCACTGCGTCTCAGATTTGTAATTTAAGGTTAAGGTTTAGAGATAAAGAGGAAGGGAAAGATGGCAACAGTCCACCCTTGTTTATCTTGTTTAAGCAATTTTTGTCCTAGCCCAGACCAGTTACTTTTTCTCTCCAAACCACTGTTTCGAAAGGGGAACTCCGTATTGCATAAGGACTCTCTACATATGACTTTACATTAAGTCACTTGGAGAAATACTGCTCAATCAGGATTTCAACCATTGCCAGCAACAAGGCTGCCATGCAAACACACTACTTTTGCCAAGCTGCAGTCTCTTAATATAGGCTACTTCTCATGTGCTCTGGTGTGAAACAAAACTACTGTTAGCTGATTTTCTGCACCATTTTTAGAGCAGTGTGCTAAGCTTGGTACTTTGTACTTTCCTTTCCAGCTGCACTGTCTGCCTTCTCAGCCTCGGAAAGTTTAAAGTCTCAGTTTCAGCTGTGATCTGTTTAAGCATTTTTTCCCATGCCTTTTACTAATTTCGATTTCCGCAGACATCTTGTGCAGGTCTCGCAGTAACAAGCTGTTAAGCACTGCAGAGCTATGGAGGAAAACCAAACAACATCATAACCCTTACCAAAACAGCTGCAGGGGTAAAAAATCCTATAACCAGTCCAAAGCAAAATGCATACACTCGCCATTGCTCACCTTTCTCCTTTGATGCTATAATTTCACTTGTTCTCCGCTAACTGGAGTGACCACCATGAGAGAAGTGGTCTGACTTCCTGATACTACCAGAGCTGAAAACAATTTCACCAAAAATCTTTTAGATCAATTTTCCTATTCTTAAAAAAACAGCTAACAACTCCAGTGCTTGTTCCCTTCTTTTTCCATGTCACATTAATTGCTGCAAAACTCCCAGACACACAATAATAGCCAAGAAGACTGTCCAGGCAGAGGTCAGCAATTAAGAGCACCACAGATGGTGGTCTTGTGATGGATCTGTGATCAGGAGCGCTGCAAGCGAGACAGCCGGCTTCTTGTTGACAGAAGGCTACTGCAGGAGCTGTAGACTTTAGTACCCAAACATCTTTCACCAGAGAAACACCATTTTGACATTATCTGGTTTTTGTAGATACTTTTAGAAAGGGCACACAAGGGCAATGGCATTCAGACTCTGGGTTCAATGGCATGTTTTTTTCCAGAGCAGCATGCACTGTTGCAATGCAGGTGGATTACACACCACAGTCTAAAACTTTCCAGCTCATCATGTAAATTGGTGGTGAGATGTTTAAGCTGCATCATGGCTAAACTTCTCTGGATAGGTTAAGGAAAAAAAAACAAAAACAAAACCAAAATCAACCCATGAAAGTTTTCAGCAAATATTACTGAGGTCTTGAATAACATGCAGAACTTGGGTGATGCTCTGAGCTTTTCACATATGGCCAGGGATGCCACGCTGAGACAGTGACGCCAGTGCGTTCCTGACACAGGAGGCCTGCCCACGCAGCTTGACTCAATATTTAGTTCTGTAGTTTTCCTGCTCCTTCAAAAAAAAGATAACTGGGACATTATGGTGACAAGCATCATTCCACTTCCAAGCTGAAGCATATGTCCCAAACAACTCTTTTAGTGAGAGCTTGCCGACTAACTTCTTGGGGTCTCTACCCTGCATTTACTGTATGCAGGGAGATTTTCAGAGAAACTGGAAGCAAAGATACCAAGGCTGGCTAATAATCCTTGTGACAATTAAAGACAATTCTTCCTTTCTGTTTTTGAACAGCAATGTAAGAAGAAGAGCAAATCCCTTCAAAATCACATGACATGGAAGTCTAACACGTTTACCACTGTGGATATTTGGATGACAAGCTGCTTGAGCCTAGATTTTGCCTGATGTTTTAACTCAACCCCTCCTACACTCAGCAGAAAACATGCAGAATCAACACCATCCATCCAACTGGGTCAAAACCTTGCCACATGGCCACAAAAATACAAGTGAAAATTCTTACCCAAATTTTCTTTATTCACATAATTGCTTTCTCAAGGGAAAATGAGTTTGCAACTGACTGGGAAGAGTCCGAGAGCACCACAGGACAAGAATAATGTGCTGTGTCTCTAGCCAACACTGCCTAATACAAAAATGGGTAGATTTAGGTTAGATATTAGGAAGGTGTTTTTTACTGTGAGGGTGGTGAGGCACTGGCACAGGTGCCCAGAGAAGTCGCGGATGCCCCGTCCTTGGAGGTGTTCAAGACCAGGTTGGTTGGGGCTTTGAGCAACCTGATCTAGTGGAAGATGTCCCTGCCCACCCCAGGGGGTTGGAACTGGATGATCTTCAAGGTCCCTTCCAACCCAAACCATCTTATGAGTGTGTTTCTGTGTTTCTATGATTCTATGTGCAGTGTTTATCTGTGGGAGTGCTGGTTGCTCCTAAACTAGGGTATGAACACTGAGGTCAAGTGCCAGTGACCCAGTTATTGTACCTGCTGAGACTCACGGCGCTGTACTTGCTGTGAACACCTGCTGAGCTGCACCTTAAAGATACTAAAAAGATGTCAGCTAAAAGGATGACACAGTAACATCAAACCAGCCAGCAAAGCCAAATCCAGGTCTGCAGCCCTCACCTGCCACTCTGCAGTGGGCCAGT
This sequence comes from Phaenicophaeus curvirostris, assembly GCF_032191515.1. NCBI lineage: Eukaryota > Metazoa > Chordata > Aves > Cuculiformes > Cuculidae > Phaenicophaeus > Phaenicophaeus curvirostris. The sequence continues at coordinate 90,782,620 of NC_091393.1, read as the reverse complement.
GGCCAGTACTTACACTCAGCAGCCGAACTCTGAGACAGTAAAGACTAGCGGCAAGTAAATATCCTACTCAGCTGAGGCTTTATCTATACTGCAGAACGCAACTGAAACAAGTATAGGCCAATCCATAGCAAACCTAATCTAACAAATTAAATATAAAAAATTCACTTAGTGAAACTGGCAGCACTGCTAGGGAAGACAGAGGAGGACAGGCTTCAGCCCAGGCCAGCAACACAAGTATACAAACACAGGAAACTCAGCAGGTTGCACATCCTGTTCCACAGCATCGCTATGGCTATTCTTAGCTGCACTAGCTAGTGTGAGGAAAACACTGGGATGCCTACCAATGCTGTGACTAGAAATTAAGCTTGTGCGACGTTAGAAGGGGAATACAGTTTTGCCTGAGCCAAACGGTATCAATTGTTACAAAAAAAAAGAAAAGAAAAGATAACACAAAATACATGTACATATACATACACGCTACCCAATGCTTCGGCGGCAAGAGTTTCATGCCAGGTTTGGGATTCTAGCACAGATCGGACCAAGAAGAAGGCTGCTGAAAGTGCTCCCCTTCCCTAGAGACAACACTGCTTCACTCCCATCCTGCCCTTCCCCTGTGCTATCAGCTCTTCTGAAGCAAAAGCAGCAAGGATTTGCTCTGGATGTGCCCCTTGAGGTGATCAGAAAACCGTCTGGGGTAGGAGATTCCAGGCTAGGAATGGTGTGGGAACACGTAAAAGCAAAAACAAGCTACAGACTTGAAATTTCCATTCCCATACTATTAATTAAAAATTCCCATGCTGGCATGTCTCATAAATAATGTTCGTATGAGGTTTAGATCACACCTTTAAATCACATCTTTTCATGACAAGGTAGCTTTGGATAATGGCAAAATTCAAGCTCACGTGCAGTCCTTACAGCACAACCAAATGCCTTCCTTCATCTATAACCAACAAAATGGAACCAGTTTTCCCTCTTGAATCAGAAAAAAAAGCGCAGCTGCTGAAGTTACAGCAGGGAAAGGCTCCAGAACGAACACATCACGGCAAGCTGATGAACAGCTCGGGGCAGATATTAATAACGATCCTGCCCTCCCCAGTATTATTGCTGGCAGCTGTCTTTTTCTGCAGGCAATACTTTTCTCCCAACAAACTGTACAAACTCCAGCGTTCCTGAATGGAAATAAATGAAGCCTATAAACACTAAGGCATCTACTGCTCTAAAGGAGCTATCTTCCAAAGACTTTGACATCAAATAAAGCAGTACAGATGCCTATTAGGAAGCCTACCTTATTGACCCATATGTTAGATATATAACCACAGCCAATTAAAAGGACAGGAAGATTCTTTTATTCTTTTCAAAGGCTGTTTTTCTTAGGGAAAAAAAATGCATTTTGCATAATTACCTCCTCACATGGTATTAAGAACTGAGCAACTATTCTTTTAATTGCATCTGGAATCCAGTCAGTTGGAGGCCATCCCTTTACAACCCATTTATTAACCTTCTCCTCTACCTGCGCTCTTTGTACTTGTTTCTGAGGTTCTGGGAGATGGTGTAAGTATGCTTCTACTCGTCAGATTTCTTTCTGGAAACTGATCTGAGAAAAAAATTCCAACTAAAAGTGTTTGACATTCAAGAGCTCCATTTATTTTCTTGGGACTTTAATACAAAATGAAAAAAAAAACCAAACAAAAAACCCCAAAAGAACATTATTATTTATTTTAAAAGAAGGCAAAGAGAACTATCATCAATGAACACCACCTATGCCAATTATAATTATATTTTAACATTGCTCAGAAGCAGGATTAAGGACACACAAAAAAAAGAAGGCAAATTAACTGCATGTGCTTTTTCGAGACATATAGATAAAGTATTTTTCAGGATTGTGGTTTTGCTCTTCAACTATTCTGATAACACAGCAAATGCAAAAAAAAAATGTAAGCCTGATAAAACATGGTGCTGTAGCTCACAGGCAGCTAACCACACAAAGCAAAGGTCATAAGGAATAATCAGACCTCTCATTATCAGCAAAGCTACGCTTGATTTGGAAAATTGTCAAGACTGGCTTTGGCTCAGGCTAAATGGTGCGTCCACCTCTTTCCATTCAGCAGAAACAGAAAAAACTAAAGTTACCGCAGAGCTGAACAACTTAAATGCATATCTATAAAGGGTGTAGTTGACGCTATGCTATGAAACTAAAATAGAGCATATCTATATGGTTTTAAATATAGTTAGCAGTTATTACCCATTCTCTCCACATGGAACTCGGAACATCCAGCTACAAAATTCACCCCCTCTGTTCCCCCTGCCCCGTTCTCCATAGCTGAAGAGATTAGGAAGTGCAGCCAAAGCAGGGGGCAGGGGAATGAGAATGGCAAGAATCTTTATCCCTCCTCCCCAAACTCCACTGAGTAGTGTTTAATAAACTCAGGCAGTCCAAATTCAGAAGCAAATAGCAACTCCAGTATAGCTAAACTTGTTAACAAGTCTTAGGACGCTCGGTGGGCTTTTTTTTTCATTCTTTTTGGACATTAGGGAAAAGAAATAAATGCTGGGATTAAGAGTATAACACACTGATAGCATTTCTGCAGAAAATTTAGAACACCACCCTACTCCTGATTTTAATCCACCCATACAATCTAGGTACTTTCAGCTGTTCTTCAAAATCCAGGCTGTACTGGCAGAAGCTTTGGACTCGCTCCCACAAGTAATTCCTTGCATGCAAGTAAGTACTCGTCAGCCTGATAAAACTATTCATGAATACAGAAAATTACAGCACTGAGCCCTTGACATGACTTTTGGGGAGTCACAAGCTGGGGCTAGTTTTGTCTTTTACATAACTATGTGTATGCCCATACAGAATACCATGATGCAGCAATAACAGATATTACCACAAGCTTAGAGCGGATGTTGAAAGTAATTGAGCTAAAATTATAGGGGTTCCACAGAAGCAATTTGCTCTGGTAAGAAGTAAAGCTTCATGGTCCTGTGGCTTGCCCACCGAGTGTCTAAATTAGTTCAGCGCTGCACCCTTAGGTGCAGATATAATCTAAGAAGTGATTCTAAAATAGCATGTTTCTGGTTGAGACGTACCCAAGGTAAAATATTTTACCCAGTTGTGTTTATTACATCTCGGGCACCCTTAATCAGAAGCATAAACAATCTAGACGCTGAAATACAAACTTATTTTTCCTTAAAATCAGTGTTCCATATTTTTTTATTTTAAAAATTCAGGAATGTGATACACAATACAATTAGCTCCCCATCACTGCAGTGCTCACTTACATGAGATTCACTAGTTTCATGCTTTGTGGTAAAAAAAAAAGAGACTGCACAGCTTTTTTGAATGCTCCCAGCATCCTTGAACTGTGATCTTCAGAACAAGTCAAGTCTATGTAACCACAGACAGATCACGTAAAAAAAACCTAAATCAAGCTGTATTGCAAGCCGGCAGGTTACAGCTGGGTCTCATACAGCTAAGACAAACCCAAAAATTGTGTTCCTGCTGCTGTACAGCCACCACCTTGACCTGTCTACATCCTTTCAGGGAATTTACCATTAAGGGCTAAGAAACAGAGAGGCCATGCAACTCCCCCTTCTGCCCCCATCACCATCATCGTCACATCTCTATCCTGTCCTGAAAATAAAAATAACGTGGAAGAGAGCTTGTCTTTTAGGCTAGCCATTGCCTGCAATGGACGTGGAAATAGAAAAATATGACTTCTGGCACAAAAAAAAAAATTAAATAGTTACAACGGAATTAGTGACTTCAACTCCATGTATTCAGATGCTTTTACTGAGACTGTTAACCAATGGTGTCAATTGTCAAGACTTTTAAGAGTTGCTCTTTTTTATAGGAGCAACAGGAGAGAAATAAGTCAGCCTTCTCCATGCTACTATGGCTTGTCTTGTTTTCTTTTGTTTTGGGTTTTTTTTTTTCTAAATTAAAGAGTAGTAGTTCTATGGCACATTAGTAATATACAGTAGGACCTCAATTCATACTAATGACTGAGACCAATTTTAAACTAGCAAGCAAAATAATTAGTGAAAGTGTACCATAAAAAGCACGGACACACATTTAAAAAAAAAAAAAAACCAGTACTTTGTTCATTTCAAAATTTACTTGGTTAATACTTTGTAGTATACTAGCAGTGGTAGAATATCTTGCAAATGTAGTCTCACACAAGATCTCAACAGTCAACTCCAGATTATATAGAGGTAACAGGAGAAAGAGTTAAGATAATTCAGACAAAACAAAAACATATATAAATACTATATTAACATATTTAAGTTAGGTCATGAGACTATACAATAAGCATAAACACAGAAAAAGGTGAGTGATGCTGATGGCTGTGAAGCATCAACATCCCCAAGCTAGCACAAAGCTGAAGCAACCCATCCACACACCACGGCCTCCTGTGGATACATCTGAGCAGCCAGGAGGCAAAATAACTGCATGATGCTGCACTGTACCCAAGCTAACAAACCCTGCGACTGCGGGCTCATGTGAAACTGGACTGAGTTCCTTTACTTTTCCAATGCTTTGGCACATAGCATTTGGCCAACGCATTGGCATATGATACAGAGCTAGTCTGGCCCCATAGACCACACAGTTAATAAACAACACTGGTAATCTACCCATGGACAATCGAGAGTTGACTGCGATGCTCTGCTGAGAAGTTGATTAAGACCACTGACAAGACCTGGGCCGATCCAGGTCCAACGAGCAGCAGACTATTTTTAACTACTTAGGAGCAATTATCATACGAGACACATATTAGAAATGCAAACTAGCAAGGTGTTCTGTATCCAGAGGCAAAGCTACATTCTCTTCACTAACAAAACATTCTTTTTTTAAAAAATCTACATTTAAATACTGTTAAAAACCTGAAAACCACAGCATCAAAGAATTTCGTAAGGCCAAAACTATCATCAGTTCTCTCTGTTGTGCCTAGGTATTGCGATACATTTGTAGAAGGAGTAAATACCACTTAATTTAGTATCCTATGTTCCTTCCAGTGCCTTCCAGTAACAGATCTCAGAGCTCTTCACACAAGAGTTAAGCCTCACAACACCCCTGTGAGGTAGGTATTATCCCCATTTTAAGACAGGGAAACCGAGGCAGAGTGTTTATCGTGTCCAGAGTCACAGAGCAAACAATGGAAGATCCAAGTTGTTTTTCCAGTTTTGAGCACTGGAGCAGTCAGTTAAATCACAAGACATTATTTACCATACATAACTTGAAGTTGGATTGAAAGGGTCAGGGGTTTAGATTAGACTTTTTCTTATGTTTTCAACTCTTATTTAGTCTCTGCCAAATTCACAGAGTCCATAGACTGGTTTCTTTTGTCCTCTTCTTGTTAAGGTATAAGTTGGCAGTATACTGTAACAGCTTCTTTAGAGCCAGTTGTCAGTTAACTGAGTTCTAACATTTTAAACCACAGATTTGGATACTTAATAAGTGAAATGACGTGATACATAAAGTGTGAAAAACAGTGAACAAAACCCTGCTCCCTGCCCCGCTTCCTCAAAAGTCAGCGGAAGGCTCCTGAGGACACCACAGGGACCAGGTCTGCAGTAACTGCAAGTGCTTACAAATACACTCAACTACAAGCAAAATGCACCACTGAATTACTTGTTATGGAGGCTACTGTCTGTGCTTAAAAGCATGAGCTGCTGGTGCTTGGCAGACTTTCCCTGATGGAGCACTTACTGACATAACTAACCCTTTTATCTTAGTAAACCGAGCATCAGTTAAAAATGGAGCTCCAGCTTTTCATTCATAGCACTGTGAGTCAAGGATTCTTTAAACTCTGAAGACTTTTATGACCAGACACAACTTGGAAATGAGGAAGAACACCAGAAAGTCCATAAAACAGGAAGGTGTGCATTACTTTATCGGTCAGTCTCAGGTCTTGATCACAGGCCTGGATATGGTAGCTTGAACTTCCATTCTGATAGGAAAAAAAACCTCCTTGCATCCGTTATTTTCAAAAGCAGTTGATTTTAATTACCTCACTACCTTACCAGAAAAAGTGGGGACAGTTTGTAACAATCACAATACTCTCTTTAAAATAACGCTATATGATAAATTTATTAGAAAAGCCTTCACATTCATTATTATTTAGGTTTAAGAAAAATATGTGAAACTGCAAAGTGGTTTCCAGTTTTAAGTAGTTATATCTTTAAAAACATTCTATGAACTTTGGTTTCCTTAGGGCTTCTAAATAAACAATATATTAAAATATCTACAGATCAAATATTAAAGGAAAGAGTAGGTCCAAGAAATATGTAACACAAATTGAGTTCCTACATGCTTATCCCTCAAATGCCTTTTCACTGGAAAAAAGTATTTCAACTTGAAGCACAGCAAAAAGTGTCTCTGCTGAAATGTTGAAACTGGTTTTCTGAAGTTGTTACAGCATTGGTGCGCTTTCTGTCCATCTCAGTACAAAGTCAACACAAACACATAGTATCATGACAATGACATTATGTTCTTTCAAACAAGCATTCTAGATTGAGCAATATGACAAGAACAAGGACTTCAGCAATTACACTACTTGGCAAAATTGCATTTCAAACGTCTGTCTCTTCCTCTTGCAATACAGCTGTTGTCAAAAGTCACCAGAATTCAGGTAGCACCATTCAGGGAGTTACAAAGACGATTCAAACTGCTCGTTTTGATCGGTGTTTGCCTCTAGCTTAACTGAAGGGATGCTCTCCGACTTAGTCCTCCTCGTTTTCGGAAATTCAATGACAACTTCTGAACAAGAAATACTAAGTGATGAAGATTTTTCCGTCTTCTTCGCAGTACTATCTTCCCCCGTCCCGCAACACTGCTTCAAAGCACACTGAGTCCTGCAAGGAAACTCGCATTTCCCTCTCCCTGATTCAGAGCCAACGCTGGCAAACTCAGGCTGAATGGTAGTTGCATGAATCCCTTCATCATGAAAGATCTCTTTTATGCGCTTTGCCACCATCATGTATGTGGAAGGGTCAGGACACTTTATGTGAGCAGTGCCAATGATCCTACTGCCTGCTAGCTGCCAAATGTGTAACTCATGGACTGCTTCAACTCCTTCAAGGGTGCGTAATTTTGAGTTCAAAGAATGGACATCTATTTGTTTGGGAACAGTCTGTAGAAGTATAAGGGCTGACTCCCTAAGCAATGGGTAAGTTGTGTAAAGGAGTATACAAACCATGATCAAACAAAGGACAGGATCTAAATATAGCAACCAGCATGGACCAGCCACCGTAATGCTCTCTTGCACAGACTTGTTTGCTCTGCCAAGTGTTTGGGATAAAGTAGCATTTTCCATGCAATGATTATTGACACATGGATTAAAGCAGGGCCCATCTTTAGGGCATGGATTCCACAACCCATAAAAGAGCAAGGCATTCACTACCACAATTACTGAACCTAAGGCATCTCCAAAAACATGCAGAAAAACTCCACGCATGTTAAGCTGTGCACTAGAGTCTTCTTCAACCTCTTCTACGTCCAGAGGATAATGACCAGCATTCCCATTCACTTGCAGGTCAGTCATGTCGTCTTTCATATCACCTGACAAGAAAAAAGTAAAATGATTAGGCATGTGCTATAATACTATACATTCATAAAATTTCATACAAAATAATAACCAACATTAAACTTGCCACATTAAGTACAAAACTGAAAAGCAAGGAACGCTACCCATAACACTTCACAACATTTTCTCCAGCTGAGAAATATTCTGTTGTCCCAATAAGTGATCTAAACAGTTTAGAAGGCAATTGTTTCTCCATGGAGCTTAAAAATGCACAATGGCAAAGCACAGAGATGACTCCATTTTAAGCTACTTCACTGAAAAACTGTTTTTTCACATTTTCCAGATCTTTAACCATTTGACTACACACAGTTCATCTCCTAAAACAAGTGCAGAATTACAAGGCATATATAAAAAAAGCTGTTTAAGTAGCTAAGTAACTTATAGTTGTTCCATCTTTTGAAAAGCCAGAAGGCTAATCACACTGCTAAAATCTCTTAAACCGCAGGACTACATCGCTATTTTATATTAAAATTTATGGGGCCACGAGCTGAAAAGTTGTATGGATATTGCTTTATAGAAATTTCTTTTCAAGTTCAGTAGTTCATTTCCAGAAGACTTCTGAATTCAAGGAAAAGGAAGTTTTTCTGAGACGATGCAAGGAGCCAGGAGAACTAAGATACAATGAACTGAGCTTTTAGGTCTAAAACACAAACTTTATCAGCAGTATTGACTACAGGACAGTGTAAGTTACCACTGAAACTCTCAGAAGCTATCAATCAGTGTTATTCATATTTCAGAATACATAAAGCCCGTATTTTTAGTACTTTTTTTTTTTAATTAAAGTGACATACAGCTGTTGATGCCAAAAGCCATGCATCATGGACATGCATATTTTAATGCTCGCTCTTGTCAAAACTGTGATATTATGTGACTCTATCACATCTAACTAGCTGCATAGGAAAGAAATGCACACATCATTATAAAGAAGAAAATTTTTTTGAAATAAAAAATTTTCCAGTGTTCAAAATTGAAAACATTTTACATTGTTAGCCTCTTGCTTTTCTTCAAAAGTTCTTTTGGACAGAAAACTCCCAGTGTTTGAGAAATGTAACGGGCAATGGCCACTGGCCTGACAAAATAAAACAAGGAGTTCTTACTACTTCCATGGTCATTCAGTTCAGAGTTTTGTAACATTAACATGCTAGTACGACCTGCAGCTTCCGCCACTTTGCTCTCATGACTGTGATTCTGTAGTCATAAAATGTGTCTACAAGGTCCTTCCTCTCTGAAAAAAGGGTGGGCTCCTACAAAGGTGGCTAAGCAGGTCAGTTCCAAGCCCCAGGCTCATTACCTCATGCCATCACATTTCTGTCCTAAAGCTCCAGCTACATTTTCCACAAAACCTCTAGGAGTTATGGAATATGAGACCTGTAACTTTTCAGAGAAACCAATGAATTACGGGAAAATATCTCAGGTTAAAGAGTTCAGACCTCAAGGTCCACAATGAGAGCAAGGAAAAAGAAACCTTTCCGACACTGTGCTGTGTATCAAGTGCTTGGAACGAAGATGATTTGGAAAGCTTTTGAGATTTTTTAAAGGCAAGTGGATAAGACATGAATTTGAAATACGATCATTTAAATTCAACAATAAACTGATTACTTCACAAGAAGTGTATGCACAAAGATACCTGTGCAGGACTAGTCCCTAAGGCTATCACTGGCTTTTCACTCCCCACCTTAGGAAATGAGGCTGTACCCCTCTTAATAATTTCCAGCCATTTCCCTAGTCTTCACTTACACATCTTACAGCTTCTCACAGGTTGCTGAGCACCTTCACCTGTTACATTTCCACAGGTAAACTATGAGTAACTCCACCATTACATAATCATGACAGGGCACAGAAAGAAATATAAACTTATTTCAGAGTTTCACTGTGGCCAAAATTATGCCCTATTATACCACCTAAACACCCACAACAAATTATTTGTTATTGCCAGAAGGACATTCGCAAGAAATTGCAGAGAAGCTAAGTAAAAACAATACACATTTTAATCCATGCTGTAAGTTAATCTTTTAGTCTAGAACTAGTCCAAAACTTGGCTAAAAGCAAAACTTAAAAGAACATTTCACAAAGATATCTGTTAGGTCAACAGTTAGGGGAATTTTACACTGTCTGAAACTAATTATTAGGATACCTTTGTTGAAGCTAAACCAACATTACGAGCTTATTATGCGGTCAAGAAAACGGTGTTAGCATTCTCCAATGAACTTCCCTATCCTCTTGCAAAACTTGTATTTTCAAAAACAACATGGAGTCAAAACACTAAAGAGAGAGAGAAACATCCAAGTTTCTCAAACGTGTATTACAACCTCTGACCACAGAACAATCGAAACTGTAGCAAAGTTCACTCTGCTCAATTAAAGCTCAATTTCAACTAAAAAAAGTGGTCACCCTGAAAACAAAGTAGAGACATGGGTTCTGAAGACTGAACCCCCTTCCTCCTGCTAACAACTAAAGCAGAGAAGCAGCACTTGGGCACGTTTCACCCTGCTAGCATGCAGTACTTGGCTTCAACCTAGCGACTTCAAAGTACACTATCCAGGCTTCTGGATCCATTAAAAACCAACACAAGAAACTCCCTCCCACAAAACAGACAGTTTGATCACAATTGGGAAGGGAACATTTTAAATTTATCTCTATGTGCAAGTGAGTGGGAAGGTGTATGCAAATTCAAAGAAACCACGTATGTACTCTGACACCAGTAAGCTCTATATTTGTACTGCAGGACTTCCACAGTACTGATGGGTGACTTCCAAGATTTCTTCCCATTAATACGTACGTCACAAAGAAGTAAAACATTATTGCAATGGAATATACCATAGTACATTACGCTCCGTCCAGACCGAGATTAGCTTCTCAGGTAGCTAAGAAGTGACCCAACAGAGAGATCCGGCTGTTGGGACCAAGGTGCTGAGCTGCCTTCTATTTGATGTGCAGCCAGTTCAGAAGGCATTAGGGCAGCAGCTTGTGACAGCTTGTGTCGCTAGGCAAAAAACATTTGTCACGCGCCTTCCCTACCAGCACCAACCCGTTCCAAGGCAAACTGCTTTACCTTAAGATTCTTTCACGCTCTGACCTGCCAGCACAATAAATGTGTAACTTGGGGCGCTCGTTTTAGTGCTGGAAAGAAAGGTGTGAAGGCAGAGGTGCAACAGCTATGTGTCCAAGAGCATCCCTAAGGAAGTTTCTCGTCTCTGAGAGAATTAATTGGTAAGTTTTGCTGCAGCTGGCTTCTGCATTTAATTATCTTGTCATATAAATCTGTCGTGTATCAAGAGATAATATGCAGACAATCTCCAGGCATGGATAAATAACCTGAAAGAATAAACACTCTCTTACAGTTGCAAGAATTTATTAATACGCTTAGTTATCTTGTAAGATGTAGGTGGTTTAGGCCAAGAGATAACCTGTCTTAGGGCTGCGAGAATTTATTGATACACCTAGTTGCCTTGTCAGATATAGCTGCTTTAGGTCAGGAGATAACCTGAAGGAAGTCTCCAGACAAGGCTGGATAACCTAAAATGACAAACATTCTTTGAAGACTTACACGGTTCTTTGTCTAAAACTAGTATATATACATACTGCTTTTGTACGATGGGATGCCTTTTTCAGAAGGGCATCCGATTCGGCGCTGAATGGTAAGATAAAAATACTATTGCTTTTCCTTTGAAGACTTCGTCCTTTCCAATATTTTACCAGTGAATAAGCGGGTTTTTCCACACTACGATTCTTTCACGCCGTGACCTGCCAGCACAACAATCCGGGGCGCTCCTTTTAGCGCTTGGAAGGAAGGTGTGAAGGCAGAGGTGCAGCGGCGTCCAAGAGCATCCCTAAGGGAGCTTCTCGCCCCTTTCCCAGGAGGAAGGGAAGCTCGCAGCGGGCAGGACCCCCCGGGGCAGGGAGGGAGGGAGGGAGGGACGCTTACCCAGCTTGTCCTGGCTGACTCCGTTGGAGCCGCTGCAGTTCTCCACCAAGGTGCTGGTCTCCTCGCGGTGCAGGGCAGCGTCCCCGTCGCCGGGGGGCTGCTGGGGCTTGGCGGGGCCGCGGGGGTGCTGCCTGCCGCCGTGCGAGTGCCCGTGGCCCCCGGCGCCGTGGTGGTTGAAGAGGCAGAGCCCCAGCAGGTTGATGACGAGCCCCGCCACCCCGACGCCGACGACCACCAGCGGCTGCTGGATCTCGTGGGGCTCGGTGAAGCGCTCGATGGCCTCCAGCAGGATGGTGAAGCAGAGGGCGGTGAGGAAGACGGCGTTGACCAGGGCGCCCATCACCTCGGCCCGCACCCAGCCGAACGTGTTCTTCTTGGTGGCGCGGGTGCGCTGGGCGAAGCGCACGGCCACCAGCGCCACGACCAGGGCCATGACGTCCGACAGCATGTGGAACGAGTCGGACAGCATGGCCAGCGACGACGTGACCCGGCTCACCGCCACCTCCACCACGAAGAAGAGGAAGGTGAGCGCCAGCATGCACAGCAGCCGGGCGCGACGGTTCTGCCACCAGCGCGGGCCCCCGGCGCCCGCCATCCCGCCCCCCTCCCCGAGCCCTCGGGCGGCGGCGGCGGCGAGCAGAGAAGCGGCCCCTTCCCCGCCGCCGCTCCCCGCACAGGCGCCCGGCGAGCAAACTTTGCACCCGAGCCCCGTCTCACTCTTTTCCACACGGAACCCGAGCCGGCACCGACACGCCCCCACCCCCCCCCCGCCGCCGCTCCCCATTGGCCGCCAACGCCCCCGCCCGCGCGGCCGCGCCCCCCGCGCCCTTCGCCATTGGCCCGCGCCGCGCCGGCCGCGCCCCCCGCCCGGCCACGCCCCCCCGGTGAAGGGCCGGGGCCGGGTGGGGCCGAGCGGAGCGCTGGGGCGGGGGCGGCCCCGATTGGCCGAAGCCGGTTCGGCGGCGCTTCTGACCGCCCCCCCACCCCCTCCCCCCCGCCCCGCCCCCCCGCGTCCGTCTCCGCCTCCCCGCCCCGCGCGCGCCGCGAGGCCCCGCCCCCCGCGGCCGCCCGAGCGGGACTCGTGCAAAAGGTGCGCTTCACACGGCCCCCGGCGCGCGCGCGCGCGCGCGAGGGAGGGGCGGGGCCCGGGGCGGTGGCGCGCGCGGGGCGGGGCCGGGCGGAGCGCTTTGTGACGTCACGCGTTCGAACCGCAGGGTCGGCGCTAGACGCGCCCCCCCCCCCCCCCCCCCCCCCCGGCCTCGCCACCTCCCAGCGCTCCACCTCACCCCCCCCCCCACCCCAACCCCCGCCCCGCCGCTGTCCGTGCTGAAGCCCCCGCTCTGCCGGGTCAACGGGACCGTGTTCGTGGAACCGCAGGGTGGGTTGGGTTGGAACGGACCTCAAAGCGCGTCCAGTTCCAACCCCCCCGCCGCCACGGGCAGGGACACCTCCTGCCGGACCAGGCTGGTCCGAGCCCATCAAGGCTCGAACGCCTCCAGGGATGGGGCAGCCACAGCTTCCCTAGGCAGCCGGTGCCAGTGCCTCAACACCCTCATCGAGCATCATTCCTTCCTAATGCCTGATATAAGTCTTCCCCCTTCCAATTTAAAGCCATCCCTCCTCATCCTATCACTCCGTGCCCTTGTAAACAGTCCCTTCCCCACCTTTCCTGTAGCCCCTTCAGGTACTGGAAGGTCGCTATAAGGTCTCCTCGAAGCCTTCTCCAGGCTGAACAACCCCAGCTCTGTCAGCCTGTTCTCATAGCAGAGGTGCTCCAGCCCTCTGATCATCTTCGCCAGACTTCCCTCCTCTGGAACCATTCCAACAGCTCCATATCCTTCTTAGGCTGGGGGTTCCTGAATTGGGCACACAGTGCATCCCAACAGCAACCTGCATCACCGCAGTGATCACCACAACTCACCACAGTGCATCCCAACAGCTGTATCTTACTGCCTCTCTACCTGCTAGTTTTCATAGAATCATAGAATAACCAGGTTGGAAGAGACCCACCAGATCATCGAGTCCAACCATTCCTATCAATCAGTAAACCATGCCCCTCAGCACCTCGTCCACCCGTGCCTTAAACACCTCCAGGGAAGGTGAATCAACCACCTCCCTGGGCAGCCTGTTCCAGTGCCCAATGACTCTTTCTGTGAAGATTTTTTTCCTAATGTCCAGCCTAAACCTCCCCTGGCGGAGCTTGAGGCCATTCCCTCTTGTCCTGTCCCCTGTCACTTGGGAGAAGAGGCCAGCACCCTCCTCTCTATTTTGTTTGCAATTTGGCCTTTTTTTTTTTTTTCAAGGAGATTTCTATTTAATTTTTCTCCCGCTTGTGCCCACTGAGGGCAGTAAAATGAGTGATGAGGCAATAATAACTGACGAGCAGTGATACGTGGTTAAAAAAATTGGAGAGAGGAAGAAAGTAATTTTGTTGGAGGAAGTTTTGGAAAGCTGTAATACCACACACACACACAAAAGCTAAAAAAAAAATCAGTCCCTAGATACAATCAGTTTTATAAAACTTGTTAAAAAAAAAAGAAAGAAAATGTTTTGAGACACCTAGAAAAAATAACCAAAAAAGTTTTCAAAAAGGTGGAGTTAAGCTCTCACTTTGCCTAGAGTGTTCCAGGGAGCCCACAGACACCGCAGCAGGAAAGGGATTGTCCAAGAATATTCTTTGGGTGGAAAAGGGGGAGAGCAGAAACAAATAGCCATAGCTTTTTGTTGCTACAGAAGTGTAGCTGGGTGTATGAATACATAGAGGCAGCAAGAAAACTGGTTCTTTGTAAAGAAGATCTATCAAGAATGCAAAAGCCTGTTGCTATACTTGGGGATTCCAAAGGGAACATGATTCGGAGTCTGTACAAAGGTTCCTGACAGCTGGAGTTGGACAGCTAGTCTTATTTCATTAGTAAAAATGACAGAAGATGTTCACACTTCCACAAGGAAAGAGTTACTGACAAGCGTAACTGAGACCAGTAGTTCAGGACTGTGAGTCTCAGCAGAGTCCCAGCGAGTCCACATCTGTCTTCCACATTGCTTTAAACTGTACATCTATCCCTTTTTCTCCACTTATGCAACAGTGCCACAGTCTTGACGTGACAGATGTGGCTTGGGTACCACAGGCACTGCTGTACTGACCTGTGACCCTGAACCCTGTTTTCTGTGAAATTGCTTGTATGTCAAAATCTAGGTCTGCTATGTTTTTAGTTTAGCGGTAGGAAACCATATGGAATGCTTTAATGACCATCGTAAAGAGTACTGTAAGAAAGACGGTAATTAGATTGCTGTAATATTCTCATCTGCTTGGCTTCCCATAATCCGTAATATCATTTAATAAGATGTCGTAAACAATTGAGAAACTGACCAGCAATTGTACGGAAATGGATCATGCTCATGTCCTCTCCTCCTCTATCCTACACAAGGCCATTAGTTAATAAGGAAGAATTACTTGAATTTAGGCCATATGGGTCAAAGAGACTGGTACAGCTCAAACCTTTTTTAATTCCTGCAGGTGAGGCGAGTTATCATTTTACAGGGACTGGTGTTAATCCAAGGGAATTTACCCAGGAAGGAAGGGAGGACAAGGAGTTTGTTGTCTCGCATTAGCTGGACTTCAGGAATTACCGGCACTGAGTGTTAGTTGGTTGCCCATGTGAATCTGTCATAGTTTTCTTGGTTAAAATTATTCAGTCCCATCCTGAGTGAAATAAACAGCGTATCTATATCAGCACCATGCTTATGAATGAAATTTAATCGTCATTGAACATTAACTGTGTCAAGAGCTTTGACTGACTTAACTGGAGTTGGGTTATGGTTTTTTTGGCTTCTTTCTTGGGATTTAAACAAAGTCGAGGTCAGATTGTGATCCCTTTTAAGATTTCTTCACCACAAGACCTCCTAATCTGCTCAAGGATGCCATACTGCTGCTCAGTTTGCTGCTGTCTTCCCCGTACAGGATGGTGTGTTTTTGATCCTTCTCTTCTCCAGGAGTAGCTTTTCTTCCTACTATGCCAGGCTGAATACTGAATTCCTCTTGAGGCTGAAAGCCTCATGGCTTGGACATGGATCATACGCCTCAGGAGAGTGGGAGGGCGTGGTTTCTTCCTCGGCTGGAAGTGACAATTGTTTCTCAGGCCTTCTGCTGCTCCCCAATGAATAGGGCTGGGTGTAGAGTTTTGTCCTATGGGACCCAGCAGCCACTGCTGTCTTAGAATCATAGAATAGTTTGGGTTAAAAGGGGCCCTAAAGATCGTCCAGTTCCAATCCCCTGCCACAGGCAGGGACACCTACCACTAGATCAGGCTGCCCAAGGCCCCATCCAACCTGGCCTTGAACACCTCCAGGGGTGGAGAGTCCACAACTTCCCTGGGCAACTGTGCCCATGCCTCACCACTCTCATCCTTATATCTCATCCTTATATATATATATATATATTCCTCCTTATATCAAGCCTAAATCTGCCTCTCTCCAGTTTATACCCATTGCCCCTAGTCCTGTCACTATAAGCCTTTGTGAACAGTCCCTCCTCAGGTTTCCTGTAGCCCCTTTGGGTACTGGAAGGTCTCTATAAGATCTCCTCAGAGCCTTCTCTTCTCCAAGCTGAACAACCCCAACTGTCTTAGCCTGTCCTCGTATGGGAGGTGCTCCAGCCCTCTGATAATCTTCATAGCCCTCCTCTGGACCCATTCCATATCCTTCTTATGTTGAGGATTCCAGAACTGGACACAATATTCCAGATGAGGTCTCACAAGAGAGGAACAGAGGGGCAGGATCACCTCCCTCGACCTGCTGGCCATGCATCTTTTGGTGCAGTCCAGGATACGGTTGGCCTTCTGGGCCACGGGTGCATGTTGCTGGCTCATGTCAAGCTTCTCATCGACCAGCACCCCCAAGTCCTTCTCTGCAGGGCTGTTCTCAGTCACATCATCCCCCATCCTGTATTGAAATCGGAGATTGCCCTGACCCAGGTGCAGGACCCAGCACTTGGCCTTGCTTGAACCTCATGAATTTCACACAGACCCACTTCTCCACCCTATCCAGGTCCCTCTGGATGACATCCTGTCCTTCCGATGTGGCAACAGCACCACTCAGCTTGGTGTCATCTGCAGACTTGCTGAGGGTGCACTCAATCTCGCTGCCAGTATCATTGATGAAGATACTAAAGAGCACTGGTCCCAGTACAGACCCCTGAGGGACACCACTTGTCATGGATCTCCACCTGGACTTTGAGCCATTGACCACTACTCTCTGAATACAACCATCCAACCAGTTTCTTATCCACTGAACAGTCCACCCTCTCCAATTTAGAGAGAATTATGTTGTGGGGGACCGTGTCAAAGGCTTCACAGAAGTCTAGATAGATCATCATCTGTGTCCACTGCTCCAGTCACTCCATCATAGAAAGCCACTAAGTTGGTCATACAGGATTTGCCCCTGGTGAAGCCATGCTGGCTGCCATTAATCACCTCCATGTCTTCCACGTGCTTTAGCAGAGCTTCTAGGAGGATCTGTTCCATGATCTTCCCAGGCACAGAGGTGAGGCTGACAGGTCGGTAGTTCCCAGGGTCATCTTTTCTACCGTTTTTTAAAATGAGCACAATGTTACCTTTCTTCCAGTCACCAGGAACTCCTGCTGATTGCCATGGCTTTTCAATTATCATGAAGATTGGCTTGGCCACCCCATCTGCCAATTCCCTCAGGATGCTGGGATGCATCTCATCAGGTCCCATAGACTTGCATATGTTCAGGTTCCGCAGGTGGTCACAAACCTGATCCTCCTCTACAATGGGAGGTGGTTTACCCCTCTGGTCACCATCTTGTTGTCCCATGACCCAGGAGGGGTGAGGAGAGCGGTTGTCAGTGAAGACTGAGGCAAAAAAGTTGTCTTCATCCACTTCAAGTATAGGGTCTTTGATGAATAATCCCCTGTGGCTGCCCAGTCCTGCTGCTGAATGCATCAGGCACAGACCAGCAGCTGGGCCATACCAGTGTTCACCTCGCTACCTCTTCCTCAAACTCTTCCTCATAAACCAATGTGCTCTACACTGCTGTTCCCAGGCTTTTCTATTGTATTACCATACATCAGCATCCAAGTGGAACAGGGATGGTTCCTAAACATAGGGCTGTCCATCTGGCAACATTATAAATTTTAAGATTAATGAGAAGGTGACTGATAAGGATACCTAATGAGGCCATAAATGGTGTGTTACAGGAGAACATTTTGTTCCTGCTTATGCTTTTGAGGAGAATACTGTCTTCAAAATAAGGAGAACTCTGGGTTTTTTGGTTGCCTTTTTTTTTTTTCCCCTCAGCTTCCAGGCATTGTTTGTGACTCACCCAATGCTTTCTCAGCTCAGCTTCCGTACTGTACATGTGGAAGGACCAGTCTCCAAATCTGTTTACTTAGTGTAAATGCCCCATTTTCTGAGGGGAGAAGTAACTCTGAATCTCTGGCATGCAACTTTATACCACTCCAGAACTGGGGACAAGATAGGAAAAGGCTAAACGGAAAGCTGCTGCTTGTCGCCTGTTCTGAGAAGTGTTTTGCACTGAGTGCTTCTGAGCAGTTTGAGGTCAGCTGAGCACTGTGGGAAGAATAGGACTTGGGTCGGGAGAGTCACTGTTTCTCAGCATGTTTGCTGAGTAAGTAAGGTCACTGCTTTTTCCTTTCCTTGAATTTCTGTGCTATTTTGCAAGTGGCGAGAGCTCGGCCACAGAGGGCTCTTCATCACTCTGTGTCTTTCCACTTGGAAAAGGTGAAACGGTGTCTATAAACGACTAATGCAGTCCCATGTTACAGAACATACTGCCTGGTTCTGACACCTAACTTGTTCCCTTTCTGTGCAGTACCCTCTCTGCTTTTAATAAAAGCTTGTGGGACTCTGGCAAACATGACTCCATCTGTCTGTTCCACTTCAAGGCTGTCAGTGTTCATTTTAGTCTGCATTTCTTGCAGGCAGTGTTTCTCTCTGTTAGCTGTCCTTACAAGGTTTCTTCAAATTAGATCCAGTCAGCAACACCAAAGCAAATAGAAGCATTCACTGTCCAGCTATCTGCATAATGTTCATTTTAATGTAATACAGTACAAATTAAAAGTGAGTATTACTGTTCACATAGCTCTGTGTCAAGTTCACAGTTACAGCCTGATTCAGGAAAGCAGCTTTATCAAGGAGAGGACTTAAGCATGTGTTTGCAGTTAATTAAAAGCCTGCCTTTGAACAGAGGCGAGTTAAGCATGTACTTACAGGCTTCTGCTTGTGACCCATGAAGAAAAATTGTAGATGTAATTGGCATGAAGATAGGAAATGAGGAACATCTTTATAAAGAGATTTCTTCCTCTACCCAGTTACTGTATCTGTGAAACCTGGGCTTTTCGGAAGTCAGTGATGGAACTCCAAACAAGTTGAGGGGGTCAGTATATCATCCACTTCTGAACGTTGCAAAGCAGATTAAAACACCTACTCCTTCCCCTTCCAAAATCTTTTCTCCCTAATGAGGAAACAACTGTTTTAAAAGTATGCCTTCCTTATGTCCAGTTTTTATCTTTCCTTTCTAGGTTAGTTGTTTTGCTTTCTTGCTACCAAGCCATTCATTTGATCCAGTGGCATTTGGCAGCCTGCAACTGCTTTATAACTTCTGAAACAATTAACTGCACAGTCAATCTAGAAGTGTTTTTAATAGACATCATTGTTTTGTTGTAGACTTTAGAGCATTTCCTGGCTGCTTTGTCTGCTTATGGTGCAACTAGTATTTGCTTCAAATTCACAAGTAAGCAGGCAAAATAGTTTTTCCAGTCAGCTGTGAAGTTAATACTATAAGGTGTTACAACTAGTACCTCGTTCAGCCAAAGCTCAAGTGGATCCTACTAGAAAAATCACCACCATATTAATCATTAAAGGAAAAATGTCATAAAAAGTGGTGTTACTCACTTTTGCACACAGTGTGGATCTCTGCTGGAAAGATAGTAGCAATGGTTCAACAGGGATGGGAAAATTCGGTAAATACAGATTTCATGAATGAAAAAATGTCTTTGCAGCTGATTGATTGGTAACATTTTTAATTATTACCAACAAAAATTATGCTTCATATGGCTTTTTTAAATAAATCATATTGTTAAGCTTTGCCTTTTATTGTCTTTAGAAAGAACGTGAGATTGCTAGCTCTAATCTAAGCCAATCCTCTTGGACCTGTGGCAATGAGTATCAGTGATTCAATGGGTATTTGCTGAAGATGAACACTGAGAGAGATGTGTGCGTATCACCATGGTGCCTGCTCCACCTACCTACAATATCACGCCCTGTCAGAGAACATAAAATATTTCTGTCATCAAAGTGGGTTATTTGGGCACAGGGATTTCTAGCATCAATATAGGATGCTGGATTTCATTGGTGTAGGATTTCTAAAGGTCACTTGCTGGAAAAAGGTCACCAAGGTCTTTCAAAGTAAGACTGTAGAAGTCACTACAAGAACAACTAATACTGTTCTAATACTGTTCTGTATGTTAAATCACAAACGTGCGTGTTCTGGCATTTGAAAGTCAGTTCAAAACTAGTTAAAAAAGTGCAGCTTTGAACCATGTGAGGCTGCAAAACACCTCTGTGTAATGCTGCCCAAGAAGAAATGCCCTTTGGTGGCATATTTTGCACTGATAAACAGGGCCCTGCTTGTACAGCTCCGTATCTCCTGGGAGCTCAGCGACATCAAGGGCACACTGTGCAAAGATCTGGTTTCAGCCCCAGGGACTGAACTAGGTAGTGCAAGAACTTTCTACTGTTCTACAAGAAGAGTATTGGCTCAGAAGAGGAAGATCCCCAGGCAAATTGGAATGAAAGCCATCACACTGGCTGTGTATATACAGAACTTACAGGGTGGTTCCTAGACCAGCCATGAGCACAGGATATGGCACATCCTGTCATTTCTGCTCCACAAGACAGGCCCTCCTGCAGCATGGCAAACAGCCTGGTGGCACAGGACTAGAAGGGCATGCTCAGGCATGGGGGCCCCTGTGCAACACACCTTCACAGGCTCTGCTCTGACCCAGCACCAACAGGTCTGATCTGGAGGGCAGCCTTAGGCTTATCCTCAGCAGGCAACCCAGGTACACCTAGTGTTCCCAGCCAACTCATCTACCCACACATCTCTGCTGCTCTTGCTGCCACAACACACATCAGGCAAGAACTGCATCTACCTGTCTCAATGACACAAAGTCTTTTTCTTGTAAAGGCATTCCTGTGGCTGAGAACTAGCATGCTTGTCACTTAGATCATTTAGATCTTAGATATTAACGGCATAAGCTTGAAGTAGATTTATTTCCCTTTATTACATAAATGGATATATCTGTGGAAAAACAGCATTTATTTTGCTGCTTGAACTGTTTTTTGTTAGATTGAGTTTAGATCTCTAGGTGCTGTTGATAGCAGTTCATCAGCTGTTAGCCAAGCTCATGACAAAGACTGCCCTTTCTAAGCTGTAGATATTTAGAAGGACATCATTTTAGAAAATCATTGAATCATAGAAACACAGAATCATGGTTTGGGTTGGAAGGGACCTTAAAGATCATCCAGTTCAAACACCCCTGCCATGAGTAGGGCAACCTTCCACCAGATCAGGTTGCTCAAAGCCTCATGCTACTTGGCCTTGAACATCTCCAGGGATGGAGATGCTTCTCTGGGCAACCTGTTCCAGTGCCTCACCACCCTCAGAGTGAAAAATTTCTTTCTCATATCTAATCTAAATATTTAATCTTAAAATGGTTAACTCTCATCCTAGGCCTACACTCCCTGATAAAGAATCCCTCCCCAGCTTTCCTATGGACTCCCTTTAAGTACTGGAAGGTTGCTGTAAGGTCTCCCATTAAGCCTTCTCTAGGCTAAACAACCCCAGCTGTCTCAGCCTGTCCTTGTATGGGAGGTGCTCCAGCCTTCTGATCATCTTCATGGCCCTCATCTGGACTCACTCTAACAGATCCACGTCTATCCTGAAGACTACATAACCAGATACGGTACTCCAGGTGAGGTCTCACAAGAGCAGGGTAGAGGGGCAGGATCACCTCCCTCGACCCGCTGGCCACACTTATTTTGATGCAGCCCAGAAAACAGTTGTCCTTTGGGGCTGCAAGTGCACACTGCCAGCTCATGTTGAGCTTCTTATCCACTAGCACGCCCAAGTCCATCTCCTCAGGGCTGGTCTGAATCCATTCTCTGCTCAGCCGGCATTTGTGCTTGGAATTGCCCTAACCAAAGTGCAGGACCTTGCACCTGGCATTGTTGAACTTCATGTGGTCTGCACAGGCCCAATGTCGTATGATCAATGTCATCAACTGAAAGCAAGTTTGCAACCACCATCAACATTTTCTGCAGATAACCATTTTGAAACCTGTTTGAAAAGAATCTTTGCCCAAAGCAGAACTAACATATTTTCAGTCCTGATCATTTAATATTGCCTCTCCCTGGAGATTATACTGTGATTTTGAACGTACTGCAATTGGAGCTCTGAGACTTGCTGGACATTGCTTCTGTCCCTAGGCTCCAACCACGACCTTCACATAAAGATGGAGACATGAAGGTCTGTGCTGTGTCTCATCACTTGTTTTCTTTTCAAAGAGCAACTTCATTTGATGTTTGTCAAATCATCCCTGGGCAGTAAGCACAAACATGCTGACTTTATGTTCTGTAACTAAATCTATTCATTTTCATAACTGCCTCCACAGAGGCCATTTTGTGGCCAACTTAAGCTGGTCCAACTAAAACCTGGTGCCAAAAAGGGCAGTCACGTTTCCCCTTCAGAAATGACTCTTCCTGCCCCCAACCAGGCCTCAGGTCTAGCAATTAGGGCACGTGATGCCATGAGGAGCATCAGTTCTGCCTGCCAGTGCAACCAAAACCAAATTATTTTTTTTTCTGCATTAGTTTTCAGCTAGTTCAGCAAGTTAATCCTATTTCCCTAGGGCTGCAGGACTGCTAGAGCTGACACATAGGACCATGTGACCATGTACTGGCAACAACCCATAGTTGCTGATGCTGATCATGAAACCACAGTCTCAGCCGGACAATAAGGGAGGGATTCAAGCCTGGATATTGGTAGCTGACGCACAAACATCTTCACATCACGAGTCTCCCTTTAGAGCCAGTGGAGATCTAATTAGCTTTGTCAGTGGAGACTGCAATGTGATTTATCTCCTCCTACAGTAGTATGTACTTGATTAGATGAATCCCACCCTTAGAGTGTCCATTTCTACTTGTTGACTATAAAGAAAGCCTGATGTGAATAGCTCAGAGCTGCAATCAGCGTCTACTGAGGCGACTCCTGCCCCCAAGTGTTAGTTCTGCCTATTGTAAGACAAGGGATTTTCTTATTCATGCATTAAAGCATGAGTTAGTGAGTCCTTTAATGCCACAACCTAAACAGTGTCAGAATAAAGAGTAGTATCCACTGGCCCTTCCTGCTAATACTAATGCTTTCACCAGTATACTAGAAATGGATGTTCAAAGCAGTGTCTCCAAGCCCAAATTCACACACGTAAAGGAGGCATTTTGATTTAATCAGTCATAAAACGATAGAATCAAAGAATGCTTTGGGTTGGAAGGGATCTTCACAGGTCATCTAGTCCAACCCCCTGCAGGAGCAGGGACGCCTTTAACTAGATCAGGTTGCTCAGAGCCCCATCCAACCTGACCCTGAATGTTTGAGATGAGGGATTTAGAGAGGAGGGAGCTGGCCTCTTCTCTCAAGTTACAGGGGACAGTACAAGGGGGAATGGCCTCAAGCTCCACCAGAGGAGGTTCAAGCTTGACATCAGAAAAAAAATTTTCACAGAAAGGGTCATTGGGCACTGGAACAGGCTGCCCAGGGAGGTGGTTGAGTCACCTTCCCTGGAGGTATTTAAAAGATGGGTGCATGAGGTGCTGAGGGGCATGGTTTAGTGATTGATAGGAATGGTTGGACTCGATGATCCTGCGAGTCTTTTCCAACCTAGTGATTCTGTGATTCTGTTTCCAGGGATGGAGCCTGCATTAACTCCCTGGGCAATTTGTTCCAGTGTTTCACACACTCATTGTAAAAAATTTCTTCTTTATATCTAGTCTAAATCTACCCTCCCTTAGTTTAAAACCATTGCTCCTTGTCCTGTCACAACAGGCCTTGCTAAAAAGTCTGTCCCAGTCTTTCCTGTAGGCTCCCTTTAAATACTGGAAAGCTGCTACAAGATCTTCCATGGAGCCTTCTCTTCTCCAGGCTGAACAACTCCAACTGTCTCAGCCTGTCCCCGTATGGGATGTGCTTCAGCTCTTGAAGGCTGAACAACCCCAGGCCTGGGAAGCCAGCAGTTCCCTCAGAAGCAAACAGGAGGCATGACTGCTTTTGGAAAGCAAGTAATTTATTTAGGTGACTAAGTATGGAAGAGCCTCACTTGAGACGTGAGTTTTCAAAATCTTCATCTAAATCTCTTACAAGCAAATTCTATACAGTTAATTATGAATGGCTGTTTGCATAGTGAAATAGCAGATGTGATCGTTGCTTCTTGAAAGCTTTATTTGTGTTGACCTGCTTTATATTTAGCCAGATGTTTTTGTCTTAATGTTTGGGGAAACGAAAGTTCACCTCAGCATGGGTGGATTAAACGATGTGCCACAGTAACTACAGAGCCTGTGGAGGAATCCATTTCTACCACTGCTGAGATGACAAAGCAAATATTGAATACAGCAGTTACCGTGGCTGTCCCAGGAAGGACTTGTTCATCAAGTTTCCAAGTAATCTGTTCATGAAATACATGCTCCGTCTCCCTTACTGACTAACACTGTATATTATCTGGTTAGTTAACTGTGGGGATAAAGGTCTCTTTTCTGCCACATGTCAAGCTGTTGTGCAAAAAGCTGCAGTTAAACTGTGCATACCCTTAAGGAAAGTGAACAGTGTGAACTAAAATTCTAGGAATATGCTTATTCAGTTTTTTTGTTAGCCACATATAATAGACATACTGTGACTTTGCTAATTAGATAAATGAGAACCTGTTTCTTGGAAATTTCCCTACATGAAGATATTCTCCTTGTAAAAGAGGAATATGTTAATAAGCAAAATATGTCTTTATTTGATGATCAGCATCACAGCACACTAGTGTTGTTAATGCACTGGTATGTAGGGATATAAAATCACTATAAGCACTATCAATCTATATATATAGACACTAACTGTTAAAAATCAGTGAATCAGTAGATCTTTTTCAAGCTGGTCTTCAGAGCTTCTATGCTTGTTAATAATGATAGCCAACACATTTATGTCTAAGCCTAAATGGGAAAAATGTTTCCCACATAATATTTTGGATTCATAGAGACTTGATTGCAGCCCATAAGTACTCAGAAAGGCAGCAGATAGGGTTCATGCATTCACATTTCCCTGAGGAAACAGGCTGGTCTCACGTTGTTCTGTGTGGGAGGCAACCATGCCACTGGATTGCCATCCAGGACTCCCTGTGTGGGTGAACAAGGTGTCGGGTGTGCACGTGTGTGACCTCTCCTGAAATGTTCAGTATGGTGGCATGCAGGCAGCGTGTGGGCTGGTAAGTGTTACAGGAGGAAGAAGAGGAGCTGCTTGATCTCTGTTGTTATAATTCACCATGGTCATATGCAATGTTTTTCTGGCATTGACTCTGGCCTGATCTAGCAGCTGTGGCAGGTGGGGCAGTCTGGCAGTGCTGCGTGGCACAGAGCTTCCTTCTGGGACATGTAGGAAGACTAAGTCTTCTCTTTATTGAGGTGATTCATCCTAGTCCCACATACCATAGTCTCCTCCTGACCTCCTTTGTCTCTCCCTTACCTGCTGTAAATGTGTCACACAGCCTGTTTGTGCTGGTTGGCATAACACAGCACAGGGACATCACTCTCTGGCAGCTAAAACCCAACAGTTCGCATGCCATCTAATCCAGCCATGGGTAAAAAAGTGAGTGTTGGCCTTCTGGGCTGTGAGTGTACATTGTCAGCTCATGTCCAGCTTTTCACTAACCAGATACCCCCAAGTCCTTCTTGGCAGGGCTGTTCTCAATCCCTTCATCCCCCAGCCTGTCTTGATACTGGGAGTTGCCCTGACCCAGGTGCAAGACTTTGCACTTGGCCTTGTTGATGAGGTTCACATGGGCCCGCTTCTCAAGCCTCTCCAGGTCCCTCTGGATGGCATCCTATCCCTCAGGTGTGTCAACCATACCGCTGAGCTTGGTGTTGTCTGCACACTTCCTGAGGGTGCACTTGATCCTGCTGTCTATGTCATTGATGAAGATATTAAACAGTACTGAGCCCAGAAAGGACCCCTGAGGGACACCACTTGTCACCAGTCTCCATCAGGTTATTGAGCCATTGACCACTACCCTCTGGATGCAACAATCCAGCCAATTACTCATCTGTCAAACAGTCCGCCCCTCAAATCCATATCTCTGCAATTCAGAGAGAAGGATTTTGTAGGGGACCATGTGAAGTCCTCACAGAAGTCCAGTTAGACGACATTCATTGCTCTCCCCTTGTCCACTGATGTAGTTACACCATATCAGAAGGCCACTTGGTTGGTCAGGCTGGACTTGCCTGTGGTGAAGCCGTGCTGGCTATCTCAAATCATGTTCCTGTCCTCCATGTGCCTTAGCATAGCTTGTAGAGGGATCTCTTCCATGATCTTTCCTAGCACGGAGGTGGGGCTGACAGGTTGGTAGTTCCCAGGGTCCTCCTTTCTACCCTAATATATCCTCTGACTGACATGCCCCAGTGAAACCGTAAACTTGGAGGCAGCTCAGTTTCATCTTTCTATATTATCTGCTCCAGCCACCAGGGGAACCCCAAGCGGATTGATCCCTCTGAACTGCAGGGATAGCACACGCGCTTGGGGACCCTCCTGCCTGTAGCAAGCTAACAGGAGCAGCGGGATCCTCATGCTCACTCCTGTACAAATGTTTATTTGTGAGAGATGGACCCTTTAGAGGGAAATGGTTGCATCCAGCTTTTCCTGTGCAGCCTTTGGGTGTGCCTGGGTGCCATTATCTGCAAAGTCTGCGTGCTGCCTGCTGAAGCCACTGAGGTGGCAAAGCAGCTAATAATTAAACCTGCTTTATCAGTTTTACTGATGGAGAAATGCCTCTGTAGCAAAGTACTAAGGAGAATACAATACGGCATTTACATCAAAAGAATATCCAGATACCCAAGGTAAACACTGGCCCACATTTAGCATGCTAATTTCTCTGCTGCTATCTACTTGCCCTGACAGTTTTAGAGAGATCACTGAGTTCTTCATCCCTCTTCAAAAGTCCCAGGGCTGTTGCTTTCAAAGTGAAAAGGGGAAGTAGTTGCATTTCCAAGACGGTCTCAGTTTGGGGAATTTCAAATGACCATGGAGGCTGAGGGGAGACCTCATTGCTCTCTATAACTACCTGAAAGGAGGTTGTAGAGAGGAGGGTGATGGCCTCTTCTCCCAAGTGACAGGGCACAGGACAAGAGGGAATGGCCTCAAGCTCCGCCAGGGGAGGTTCAGGGTGGACATTAGGAAAAAATTCTTCACAGAAAGAGTCACTGGGCACTGGAACAGGCTGCCCAGGGAGGTGTTGATTCACCTTCCCTGGAGGTGTTTAAGGCACGGGTGGTCGAGGTGCTAAGGGGCATGGTTTAGTGTTTGATAGGAACGGTTGGACTGGATGATCCGGTGGGTCTCTTCCAACCTGGTTATTCTATGATTCTATGATTCTATAAAATGTGTACAGGCATATATTTGCATGCAGTCTTGGCAGTTACAGATGTGATCATCTCCCCTCTACCTGAATGACTGTTAGGGGTGTCGTATGTATGCACACACAGCACAGATTCATAGCAGCATAGTTCAGGGGGAAGGTTTAGAGCAAAGTATCCTGCTTTCCGAAGTCGTGGGAAGACACTGTCAGCTGGCTGGTACTGGAGACTAGTACAGCAGTCAAACAGAGTAATACCCTGGGCTTTAGTTGTTCCAGGAAAAAAAAACCCAAACAAACAACACCACAAGCATGACTGAAAGATACAAAGGAAATGGAGCAGACAGACAAGATGAAGCAGAGACAGCAAGGTGGGGGAGAATAAAAAGCAAATAGCAGGCAGCTAGTTATTTTTACGACATCCAAAGTTCTTGCTTCCTTCTGCCAGACTCACTTGATTGTTGGACAGTTTCTCTTTAGCTAAAACCACCTATTAATAAGAAGAATTATTTGTAATAGACATAAGGGTATCCCTTTGTAAAAGCGTTCTTCAGGAAGTAATAAAACAATTGCTCAGTTTAAAGTCTGTCCTCAAGTGTTTTTTGCTGGATGGGTGTTATACTCATGTGGCTTTATTCCACTGAATCATCGCCAGGGAGAGTAAAAATGAGGGATGATGAGGAAAGTGGTTTGGAAACAAACACTCTAAATCAAAAAGGCAGGACTTTGTATGCAGCCCAGGCCACAACAGCATCAATGGCTCCCACAGGGCCAGGATTACTCCTGCATTTATGATTGAAGGACAAAGCCTAATAATCCTACTCTAGGTTTGCAAGCTTCAGCAACTTTCCTCGGTTCTTTGCAAACCTCTCAGTCCATCAGTGTCTGACGTGTGGCAGATGTGTCCCACAGCTGCTGAGCACCTAGGCTATCATCATCCTGCTGTCACCCAGGCCTGAAACACAGAAGACTTGTCAGCAAGGGAGATGCTTAGCATTTACCTGGAGATTTTAGTAAGACAGTTCTTACTGGGATATATTCTGCCTAAAAAGACAGGCTTCTTTGGGAATCCCCAGTCCCTCACAGGTACTCTGAGGGGAATGGAAAAAAAAAAAATACCGGTAATCTGAAGGTCAAGTTCTCAAGCTATTGCTCTAAGGTTTATCGTCAGGAGCTGTAGCATTGGTATGACTTTAAACCATGACTCAGAGATTCTCAGATCAAAGACTCCTGCCTAAACTGCATAGTGTCTTTTCGAAATCTAGCCAGTAGTGATGGAAAGGTTTCAGGCCATTTCATTCCCCAGTGTCTTACCCCTGACTGTCCCCTGGCTGCCAAAGTCTTCTAGTAAGAGCAGCCACAATTACTCAGGTCCACACATTAGGAATGTTTTGGAAGTATATAAATGAAACATTAATCAGGATCAATATAAGAGTAATCTTGAAGTAATGTCTGCAAAGAGATGACCCTAAAACAACAGCTGAAGGGATCGATGGACTCTTTAATTATGATATTTGGCCTAAATTTTGCAAAAAAACCTTTCCCCATAACTCACAGAGGAAGAAGTGATTGTGAAATGGGTCTTAAATGAGAATCCTGCCTTATAACATGTACCTTGCAGAAGTGATTACACGGAAATCCTTTGCTTTCAACAATACTGAGTTAGGGTTAATCTTTCTACCATCCAAGATAGATGACAATGACACCCCATGCAGTTGTAAACAAACCATTATTGTGTAAATAGCCACTCTCACTCACAGCCAAAGGTGGATTACTTCAGACAAAAAATGAAAAGGAGGAAAGATATCAAATATTATCATTTGAAACCTGTCAGTAATCTATGTAAAATTGCCTAAAATTATCCTTCCTCTTTTTTGAAGAAGTAACCACTTCCTAAAACAAATAAGCAAGAGTGACACTAACCTGAGCAACCTCAGTGAGAAAGCAGAGCACCGAGTGCATGTGGAGACCTTGTTAATTCAGTCTCACCTTGTTAATTCAGAGTGAACTTCAGCTCCTGTGAAGGGAGAGTCAGGCTACTGGGCTGTCAATCAGAAGGCTGGTGTTAATTTAAGTAATAAAGTTAGAAAGGTGGATGTTGCCATGGAGGGATTTCCAGTTTACTTAGTGGTCTGCATTGGTTTGTTGTGAAGGACCCAATAACCACGCAAAGACGATGTATCCGCATGGGTTTGTTTCTACTGGCTATGTGATTTAAAACAACCCCCATCTCACAGCCGGGTAATGCAAGTCTGGTGCTGTGGAATTTTTGATTAGGACTAAAGCTGACAGTCTTTGGTAGCACATGTTTGTATGATAATGACAACAATAAATCTATGCAAAACACATACAGTTTTTCTCCAACTTTGTACCAATGCCAGTTGGTTAAGTACAACATACTTTTACGTGCCCACTAATAACTCCAAAGCTGTGAAGGTTTAAATAACATTATTCAGCATGTACGGATCTCAAAGTGCTGCACCACAGCATAGTAGTTTTTTAAATCCCACTTTATAAAGGCTTTTTTTTTTTGTTGAGAAAGCTGGCTCTTTGCCCAAGATGAAGTTGTGTAGAAACAGCTTGGTAAGGATGTTAGTAGTATCTTAAAAAATATCTTATGCTCATCAGACAGACAGGAGACTCACACAAGATGGGTCCCAGTTAATGATTATCTTTTGCAGCTTTTGTGGCAGGGGATTAAAGTTTGTTCAGCTGTATGGTTAAATAATAGTTCAATTTACTAGCATGACTTTTGAATGGAGAACTGGGATCTTAATTAAATTAAGAAGCTCCAAGCCAGTGGTTTAGAGATACTGCCAATAACTGGGAGAAGAATGGGAGGAGTTGACCCATGGGTAAACTTAGCAGGTAATTTTTGGGGTGAAGACCCCCTCAGAACATGGGTGGAAGGCGCAATGAATGATTTGGCGTTTATTATAATTACATGTAAATATGTGATTACACACATGATGAATAACATGCCTTTGTGTAACTTTGTATATAAATAAGGGCCATGAACCCCTTGAGGTGTGCTTGATTTGAGGCAAACCTCCAAGCACACAGGATTTGTGCAAACCTGAATAAAACAATGTCTAAGTGATGTAGTTATTGGCCTATTGCACACTGGGTAATGGATCCAACTGTTGGGAAAACAAGGGGTATGGGGCAGGACCTGCAGCAAACCTTTAGAAACAACTCCCATTTCTAAGAGGCGGTTTTACATGCAGCTGAAGATATGCAGGTATGGCAGGCCACTAGCAAGCACTGCAAATCATTGCAATAATGCTGAGCTAAGAACTGACCTCTGTAGCAGATGCTATTTCATTTCCAGAAAGTGGCTTTGAAGATGGAATCTAAACTGTAAAAAAAACCCCAAACAAACAGCATTAAAAGAGCAAATGACCATTAGAATATCTGGTCAACTTGAGTCAGGCTCTAAGACTTTATGTAAGAAGTTACTGCAAAGTCAGATTTGAAAACAAGACTCATGGTTACTGCCTGGCACAAACGCAAGGCAGAGTTTCCTGCCTGGACTTTGCCATTCGGTTGAGCTCATTCCCTGGAGCACAGGCACAGGACCATGCTTCCAAGGCTGTGATTAACTCAGCTCTTCTTGCCAACACTTAACTGTCTGGTTTGCACCCACAGCCATGCCAGCAGCAAGTGCACGTTAGCAGAAGTTACAGGATGAGTCTGCCATGGATTCCTTTAGCCAGAGCATGAGATGGCAAAATGAACAGGGAAAAAATCTTAGAAACATGTACAAGTGAAGACTGTGGTTGTTCATACACAAATTCCATTCCAAACCTCTGAAACAAGGTTTCCATGGCTCTGCCCAGAGAAGTTCACCGAGCTTAGGCAATGCAGGGTCTAGTTTTCAGTCCTTTACTTAATAACAGTAACTAGAAAATATAGTTTCAGGCCCTTTCCCCTTTTGATAACACATGGAAATCTACTGAATGTGGCTTTGAACAGAGATGAGGTCCCCTTGTAGCCTCCCATTTATTCTTGAGACCCCAAGCTCTGAGAGATGAATTTGGCTTTGAAAAAGAGTGAGAAATTTAGAGCAGGGAATTTTACTCATTGAATCTCACACAGAGATTTAGAGACACGTTCTTGTTTGTTCACCTGTATTCATCATGCTGCTTACCTGTGCCCATCACATTGCTGAAGCTGACTGAACTAAAAAATTGGTGAAAAATTATGTTACACCTGATGAACTTGAGCACGCAGCCCACCTTACAGGCCGATGGACCGTTTTGAATGCATCACACAGCAGGAGTTCTCTGCTCACACTTGTCCCTCTAGAAACTGGCACAACGGTGAGAAAATTTTCCTAGCTTTCAGTTCACTTGGGGAAAAAATATTTAAAATGTGCCATAAAGGTAAGTCTCTAATAATTCTGGTAAAAATATGGGTTTTTTCCAATCAACTGAATACTTCCTTGATAATAACATTTTCTTTAATGCTAAAGTTTCCTCCTGCTTTTAGTTGCAAGCACAAAGTACTTGTAATCCAGTGTGAGCTAATTATGTGGATCATTGCCATAGGAGGTATTTGCTTCACCTCCCAGGAAATCATTATCTGTCATGACCAGCCACTTGCCCCAATGGCTTTGTTTATGCTATCATCCAAGTCTCAGAAAGTCCATATTGTCTTTCCCTAGTGGCATCTAAATATTGATTAGTAGTTGGTCAGAAAAGACATGGCAATTAGCACACCAGGCGGTCAGTGACTTTAACACCTGCATTTATCAGGAAGGATTTTCTAAACTTCCTGGATGACCTAAACAGCCGTCTAGCTCTGGGGTCACTAGAGTGTTCCCTGATGATCTAGGAAGAGCTGAGAGGTCAGATAGATAATATTGCTTCTGTTTGCAATTGGATGATAAAATACATTATAAGCAGAAAAAAAATGCATTCACTGTTCCCTAATACTACTCCAGGGAGTTCTGTGCTGTGCCCAAGTTATTGATGCACTTCTTGTCAAGGAAAGGCTGATTTGGTAGAAGCCAAGATCAAGAGCTCTGCCTAAAGTGGCTTGTCTTCTGTTCTGTTGAGGAAGATAGATTGATTGTTCCTGCTGTGCCTTTGGCAACGCTCTTCCTCCCCAAACTGCAAACAAGCCTAAATATTTACAAATGTCTAGTATATCTAACGCTAATGAAGTTGAAGTCCAGCCAAGGGTTCACCGAATTTGAAGGAAAGCTTGTCATTGGCTTTACTGAGCTTCTGATGTGTCCTTGGGTTTTTGCCTGACACAAACGTAGGCAAAAATTTGTATCACGCATTTGCTTGCTTCCATCAACCTTGCAAGAACAGGACTGGCAAAAAAAGAGCTGATTGAACAGTAAAAGAGTATTTAGCAACTGTTCTTGCAAGTAAAAAAATGTTTTTCAGATTTATTTGAATAATGGAAAAAAAATACTAGCTCTAACCAAGTATTCAAGCACCTACTAAGTACTGGCCATATTCCTCATGAGTGTGCGTATTGCATTAACTTTACCACAAAAAAAACTACGTATGAGTTGATAGTGGAAGCCACATTGTTGGTCATTACTCACTGGATGTCGTGTCCAAGTTGGAGTTTCACTTGCCAAGGAAGTAGACATTGTCCACTGAGACCAATAGTACAATCACGGTAGAGAACAATGCAGTGATAACTGGGCCTGTAAATTATTCCTGCTCGAACCAGGTAGCCCAGCAACAAGCATCATCCACCAGTCAAAAATTAAACCAGTAAAAAATGTAAGTCATTTAACCCAAAGTTTTCATAAATATGTTAAGCTTTCTTACCCAGAAAAAAATACAAGACTAGCTAGAGCTAGGAAATTCTAGATATCTCTGTAACATTTCTTTTCCCTTTATATCGTAAAACTCTGGCATAAGTCCATTTTGTGCAGTAGAAAGGATTTTTTTTTCCAACAAAGCTTCATCTTTTCATGGCAGCTGAACCTCAGAAGTGCACTTTGCCTTCAAAACACGTCAGCTAAAGGTGCTGTTCTCTCTCTCATATAGTAATTTCTCAGCATTGCTGATCTGGCTGAAAGCAAGATTAAATGGAAAAGCAGCGTAGCAACATGTGGTGTTAGGCTATCAGTCTGTGGAGATTTTTAAAGTTGTAAAGATTAATATCTAACTTCCAGCTAACTTTTAAGGTAAATATATATGTTAAACTAACTTCTAATAGCTGATGTGGATTATAGTGTAGGTAGCTTTCATTAGGGCAAAGTCTTCCATGGTGCTGAAATGCATATTAAGCAGGCTCCCGAGGTGAGCTTCGGCTTCTGTGCCCAAAACACCTGCTTCAGAGCCGCTTCTGGCTTCTTTCCTCTGGCTTCACACAAATTGAACAAGGGGAGAGTAAGGCAAAGACACAGCTCAAAGGCTGTCACTGCATCATTACTGATTCCAACTGAATTTTGGGCTATGAATGCTAGGAGCATTGCTTACTGGGAAATGAACTTCATCTCTATCAGCACAGCAAGATGTACACACAGGCACTAGGATGATGAGCAGTACAAGTGAGGAGCAATCTTTCCTTTTTGGATGAAGACAAGAGGAACAGCAGGGAGCTTCTGCTCTGCACTGGTTCTCATACGTGTGGGAAACTGCAGGCCATTTAGTCTCGCCATGCATGCCTGTGAACCAGCTTGTTCCATTATTAGGACCAGATCACATCCTCCTGGGTTGCTCACAGACAGTAAAGGCAAAAATGTGGAATTCCCTATGATAATGCATTTTATAATTGTTCCAGAGGGATTAATCTCTCCACCTGCTTAAAGATATAGTATGAATTAAATGACCTATTGATGTTTATATTTAGGAAGAAGCTTGATGATCTTCTATATTTAAGCCTGGTTTCCTCTAAGCTGTCCAGCTGGCCAGCACTTTCACACCATTTATCAGCTGTGGTCACATGGAACGGCCTGGTCAACTAGCTGCAGAGGGGAGAGCTGACCAAGATAATAATTAAATATGCTACTCTGGTAACTCGCTGCTATTATCTCAGTAAATTCAGTTCCCTAGTCTGCACAGCTGCCCAAATTATGAAACCAAAGTGACAGCCTCAGTGCTGCAAGATCTGCCCAAAGTGCAGAAGACATCTACAGGATTGCACCTCTCTGTGATGAGCCTGTGACAGATGGGAAGATAAGGCTCAGGACAGGGTCTCGATCAAGGTAACACACAAAGGCTGAAAATCAGGGATCCGGTCCACTTTTATCAGATCCATCCTTGAGCTAAATTGTTATATGTGTATGAAACTTCTATAACTTCAGTGGTCACTTCTGCGTGCTATTTGTATGCCTACAACTATATGTATTATTAAAACTCCTAATATCTGTATTAAACATTAATGAATTTATCTGATGACATTCATAGACACCATTATTGTCATCCTGAAAGTCTTAAGTTATACTACATATATGTACAAATTTACCTTTGCTTTTAGGAGATAAATACAGTCATCAGCATAATGACAATGTTTTGCAAGCACTCTATAAGGAGTCACTATTCCTATAAATGTTCTATTTGTTTTCCTGAATGTATTGGAAAAGTACATCCTGAACGTGACTCCAGTGCTACACACATGCTCTGGGAAAAAAACAATTATGCCTTTGTAGGAAGATCTGAATTTCAGTATTCCAAAACAGAAATGCGGAGAGAGAACAAAGACCATCTCCAGTATGCCTTCTCCTATGTTTGATACAGACCAGTAGGAAACTCTTATTTTAAAAAAATCCTCAAGAACCACTGTATTTGTCATACTAGAGTGATAACACTTCAAGAAGACATTTTAACACAGCTTAAAGAGCCCAATGCTACAGCTGTAGCTTAAGCTGTTCTGATTTATTACTACCATTGTGACTGATATAGTTTTCACTCACCGTAGCATTTCTAATTCATAACAGTGTAATTGTTAACTAGGACTTTGATTCAACTTCTTTTTTTTTAATAAAACATGCATAAAACATGCAAAATAGCAAACTGGAGAGAATTACAATCAATTGCACCAGCAAGATTCTGTAGCGTAAGAAATCTGGTATCTTGCAGCAACACACTCTGAAACAAAAAAGGTGAAAATATATTTAAATCAGATCTTAAATTTTGTAGGAGTGTATCAATAGACTAAAGGAATTCCCAACAATTGCAGGGCAACAGTGCCATCTTGAGGTCGCTAGAGAATTAAAGGATGAGAAAAGCTGCAGGTATTGGTCCGAAGGTGGTTTTATTTCTAAATATCGAATTTATTTGTACCGCTATATATTCCAAGAATAACAATAACAGGTAAAAAAAAAATCTCGAGCCATTTTCTTAGTTTTATGTTGGTAAAAGCAAAGCATTTGCAAAAACTGGCCATTTCACAGTACAGTCTTTCCTGAATCATTAGTTACTAATACAATTTCTTGGTTGTTTGGTTTCTTTCTTTCACTGCTTGGTACCTGCATTTTGCAGATGACAAATTACACAACAAAATTCTTACATCCAACTTACTTTTTCAGGTTAGACTAACACCACTGCACATATTACCCTTTGATGTTTTTTGGGCTGTACAATAAAGATCCACAGGAAGGACAGGAAAACTGCATTGCAGAGTCTCATTGAGGCTCAGAACAGAAAAATCTGAATGTACAACCATAGTGAGGCAGCAGAGATTCACAAATACCTGTGAGAGTCTTTAACAATAGGAAAGACCTCATCTGGAGTACTGTGTCTAGTTCTGGAATCCTCAACATAAGAAGGATATGGAGCTCTTGGAATGGGTCCAGAGGAGGGCTAGAAAGATGATCAGAGGGCTGGAGCACCTTCCGTATGAGGACAAGCTGAGAGAGTTGGAGTTGTTCAGGCTGGAGAAGAGAAGGCTCTGAGGAGATCTTATAGCGACCTTCCAGTACCTGAAGGGGCTACAAGAAAGCTGGGGAGGGACTATTCACAAAGGCTTGTAGCGATAGGACTAGGGGCAACGGGTATAAACTGGAGAGGGACAGGTTTAGACTAGACATAAGAAGGAATTTCTTCACGACGAGAGTGATGTGGCACTGGCCCAGGTTGCCCAGGGAAGCTGTGGCTGCCCCATCCCTGGAGGTGTTCAAGGCCAGGTTGGATGGGGCCTTGGGCAGCCTGGTCTGGTGGGAGGTGTCCCTGCCCACGGCAGGGGAGTTGGAACTGGACGATCTTTGAGGCCCCTTTTAACCCAAACTATTCCATGATTCTATGAAAGAATGCAGAAAGAAAGCTGTGCTGATCCATATGGCACTGCTCCGGCTTACCTGCTGGAGATTTCAACCATACCGAGCACAGGGAGCACAGTGGTAGTTTTAGACTAGCAAAATTTTGTTTGCTAGTCTAAAACTACCACTATTCTGGTGGCAGTTGTAGTATGATTATTTTAATTAAAGCCTGTGGTGAAAACAGTTACAACTATGCAAGCAATTATGATAAGCTCTGCTGGCTGGTTAAGAAACTGTTAAAGCAGACCTGTTGTTTGGCGGCACAAGTACTTTTCTATCAGCAAATACATCAAATTAAAATGATGTTTCAAGTAATATTCTCCTTTTTTTTTAATGTAAAAACCATCTAGAATACCTCCGCAGATAATATTCATGGCCTGGTAAGGAAACAAGTGTTTTGAAAATTAGCTGTTTTCTAGCAGTGTATGTTTTATGGCATTTCAACCCAGAAATAAAATAATCTTTATATAAAATATATGCCAGACATTATAGTTCCAAAGGATTTTTTTAAATTTAAAACTTCATCAGTTATGCTAAGCTGACCCATCCCACTGATTAGGCAAAGGCATTAAACTAAAAGTAGACTGCTTTGAAAGTTCACCTACTTAGTTGGGAGAGATAGCATATAATCTCTTTTTGCTCTTTTGATAGTAAAAAAATATTTCTATATTTTAAAATTTCTGCAACCTGTAAGCTTTCATCTATACGAAGTTTAATCACACCTGCAGTAACAATTATGCTTCCACATTCATTACCACAATACTGCACTTATGAGAGAGCACATAATTCAAACAGGATGAGAGACCAGATGTCAGATTTTTCAGTGTATGCCATGCAGTTCATTTGTTCATACAGAAAGAGAACAGTCTTAGGTTTATTAACTAAGACTTTGTTCTACTATTGTAGAATAATCAACTACTGTTCAAACCGAAATGAAACCATTACTTACTGGGGTTACTTTTAAAGATTCCTTCTTAATAACTACTTAACAAGTTATGGCAGTACCACACTGTAGAAGACTGAAGCATTGCACCAATCTTCGGTTGATACAGCTCCGTATTTCAATCAGCTTTAATATTTCCCAAACAAAATGCAGCATAGCAGGGAAACAACTAATTCTTGCTCAGTTCTACTAGAAATTAAAATCCCACCAACAAGAGGCAATTCAATAAGCTCTTTACCTTAACGCTATGAAATGCAAAACTGCTCTAGCTTCCCTGTTCCTTTTCTGGAACAATATACTCCAACATATCTCTAAATAATTCAAGCATATCAAAACTTATACTGTGAAGAGCAACTCTAGTTAGAAGGCAGTGATGGTGTGGGGAAGAAAGGAGATGAAAATAACTGAAAAATAACCTTGTCTCTGGAGCATGCACGTGCTGTGAAGAAGGTCACCTGCATTTCAGACTAGTAACTCTTAATTAAAACCTCCCAAGCATTCATGGATGTCAAGATCAAAAACACACGAAAAAATACCTTGGAGGGACAAAAAGGGAAGATAAGGGACAGAAAGAAGGTCTTACTGGAGACCAGATCACAGCCACTTGCTCTTATCTCAAAGAGCTGCCAGCACCCCACTGAAACCTGCAAGCCATGGCAGCTGTCAGCTTGCGTCACACCTTGTGGCATGAAGTTTAACAAGGGCAAGTGGTGGGTTTTGCACCTGGGACACAGCAACCCTGGAGATACATACAGACTGTGGGGTGAGAGGCTGGAGAGCAGCCCTGCAGAAAGGAATCTGGAGGTTCTGGTTGACAGCACGTTGACCATGAGCCAACAGTGTGCGTGGCAGCCAAGAGGGCCCAACCATGTCCTGGGATGCACCAGGCATGGCATTGCCAGCCAGCTGAGGGAGGTGATTGTCCCACTCTACTCTGCACTGGTGCAGCCTCACCTGGAGTACAGGTGCAGTTTTGGGCGCTGCAGTACAAAAAGGCTATTGAGCTAGTGGAGAGTGTCCAGAGGAGGGCCACAGAGTTGGTGGAGGGTTTAGAGGGGAAGTCGTATGTAGAGTGGCTAAAATCACTTGGTCTGTTCAGTCTGGAGAAGACCGAGCGGGGACCTCATAGCAGTTTACTGCTTCCTCACAAAGAGAAGAGAAGCAGGAACTGATCTCTTCTCTCTGGTGACCAAAGGCAGGACCCAAGGGAATAGCAGGAAGATGTGCCAGGGGAGGTTTAGGTTAGATATTAGGAAAGGGTTCTTCACCTAGAGGGTAGTGGAGCACTGGAACAGGCTACCAATGGAAGTTGTCATGGTGCCAAGCCTAGCAATATTCAAGAAGCATTTGGAAAACACCCTCAGACAGATGGAGTGAAGTTTGGGGTTGTCCTGTGCAGGGATAGCAGTTGGACCCAACCCACCCCACTCCTCTCTGCCCCATTCCTCCCTGCTCCGCCCCTCCCTTACCCAAACCAGTCTGTGATTCCGTGATCTGCCTGGAGGAATGGAGGCTCTACAGAGGGATCTGGATGGGCTGGATCAATGGGCTGCCACCAATGGGACGATGTTCAACAAGGTCAGATGCTGGGTCCTGCACATGGGACACAACAATGCCATGCAGTGCTGCAGGCTTGGGGAAAAGTTGCTGGAAAGCTGCTTGGCAGAAAAGAACCTGGGGGAGTTGGTTGACTGTGGCTGAGTGAGAGTCAGCAGTGTGCTCAGGTGGCCAAGGCCAGCAGCATCCTAGTTAGCAGGGCCAGGGAAGTCATCCTTCCCCTGTACTCAGCAATAGTCAGGCTGAACTTCAAATGCAAAGAAGCAACAAAGCTGGTGAAGGGGCTGATGAACAAGTGTTATGAGGAGTGGCTGAGGGAACTGGGTCTGTTTAGCCTGGAGAACAGGAGGCTGAGGGGAGACTTTATCACTGTCTACAACTATCTGAAAGGAGGTAGAGAGGTGGGTGCTGGTCTCTTCTCCCAAGTGATAGGTGATAGGATGAGAGGGAATGGCCTCAAGCTGCATCAGGGGAGGTTCAGATTGGACATTAGGAAAAATTTCTTCACTGAAAGGGTTATCAAGCACTGGCAGAAGCTGCCCAGGGAGGTGGTCAA
This sequence comes from Phaenicophaeus curvirostris, assembly GCF_032191515.1. Taxonomy (NCBI): domain Eukaryota; kingdom Metazoa; phylum Chordata; class Aves; order Cuculiformes; family Cuculidae; genus Phaenicophaeus; species Phaenicophaeus curvirostris. Next base: position 90,743,127 of record NC_091393.1, on the reverse strand, counting down.
TTCACCATACCTGGAGGTATTTGAAAGACAGGGATATAAAGTGCTTAGAGACGTGATTTAATAATAGACAGGTACCATTGGACTTGATGATCTCAAAGGCCCTTTCCAACCTAGCAATTCTATGATTCTGTGAAATACTACACTCAGTTTTGGGCCTCTGACTACAAGAAAAAATGAGCAAAATAATTATACATTTGGTTTTGTTGTTAATGAGCAACAAGGTGTTCTAAATGGTTAGGTTTTATCAGTGATTCGAATTACCATAGAAGAACATCTTCACATACGCAATTAGCATAGTAAATAAATTATGGCATTATGCAATAAAAGTGACAAAAAGTACAGTAGATATCATTAAGGATGTAAGCTTCATTCTGATTTCAAATATCTCTGTTTCAAACTTATGTACTTTCAAATTAGCAAAAGTTATCATGCACTCCCATTGTTATCAATGGGAGTATTTCTATTTATATTTCAAAAGAAACAGAATAGCTTTTCAATAATGCATTTTGTCTAGGGACTATCTTAAAAGTTTCTTTAGAAATTGTGGTTTGAATCAGAGAAATGCCAAAATGTCATGCTCCAAAAACCAGTAGTACAGTCATTTTACTTCTGATTATACTTAATTTTTAAGAGCTGGGTGGTACTGAGAAATATACATTGCTAAAAGTACTCATTAAAATTTTCAGTAGGCACTCTATTTTCTTTCTTTTTGATTTTCATGCTGGTCATATGAAAAGAGCCAATGATTCCAGAAATATATATCAAGACTGAAATGGAGGCCCCTTTTGTCATGTATTGTATTTTCAACTCTGATCTCTAGTTCAGGAGCAGCTCTTAGATTTCTGGTCTTGAAAATACATGTGCTGACTTCAGGTCCTTTCCAATGATCTATTTATAATATTGCTTCTAATAATTTATTCTGCTTTTTTTTAACATCAAACTCCATTAATTATTTCTCAAAATGTAACACACACACAAACAGAGACACAAAATTATTCTGTAGTTCTCCACCAAAGTTTGTAAATTCTTATTGCATTAGCCATTTGTGCTGTAAGGAGGACCTTCTCCCTTATTCCAGGGCCTAATTATCTGACAAAATATTAAATGCTGAAGATAAATCATGTGGTAGGTAATTTGATATTTCTAGGATGTTAGACATAAGCACAGTCTAAAAACTAGCAGAGGGTAAAATTTCCTGGTATTTTTTCTCTGCTGGCTTGGAAGGGAAACAAAGAACGTGTCCATTGAAGAAATTCTGCACAACACAGCTGCGGACAGGACAGTAAAGGAACAAAATTTAGAAGCATTAATTATAGTGCTTAAGACCATGCTAGTTTCCACTTTTTGTAGTGCTAGGATGCAAAGACAAGTTAGACTCCAAAAGCAACATGTGCAGCAGGCAAGCTTCAATAGTGTGCAGCAACTGTACCTGTATGGTTTTCCATGACAAACCATTAAAATGAAGAAAACACAAACCCACATGAAGTAAATTCAGCAGCAGATTAAGGTTTTACCTGAAGCACTGAAAAAAAAAAAACCAAAAAGGTAAGAGCATGGGAATTAATGAGGAGGAAGCTGAGGAGGGTAGAAAAGACTAGTTTTTGCATTCAGAGAGGGAAGCATATGAATTCGCCTAACTCCAGATTTGCTTATTCCGTTCTTTATTTTCTGTAAAGGAATATTCAAATACAGTACCTGGCTGGACATTTTGGAAGTATATATGACAATCTCTGTTTCTTGAAACTAACAGCCCTATTTATATATAAGCCTTCATGTAGATGCTGATTTTCAAAATAATATTCATTTACCTTAAGAACAGGAAGTGCTTGAATTCATCACTAAAACTGCTATTTAAACTGGTTAAGAGACTGACTTCTTGAGGTTCACAGAACTTTAGAAGTGAAATTCCCAGGTAACCTTCAATTCTAAATTCATCAAAATCTGAAGAATTGGAATTGTCTCTAAGCAAGACATCTAGTATGACAACCTGTGTTTTCTGTTCTGAGCCTGTTTACTGATTTCTAGAAAAGTAGACAAGTTGAGGCTCTATGCCTCAATTTCTCCTCTTTTGAAATGGAGGTAGTATACTTACTTTCCAGAATAAATTTTATACATAGTGCTCCTCATAATATTTGATGAGAAAAATGCTTTAAGTAATAAAATAAGTAAATATTTTGCTGAATTGAGCTGCCTAATTTTTTTAAAAAAGCAACAATTTTAGCGTTTCTTATTGTGAAATGGTCAGTCTCCAACGTTTTTCTCTGTATTTATTTGTACTTACAGTCCCCTCAGATACACTGGGAGAAATGTTTTCAAGTACAGCCATCACCAGACCTGTCATGCACGCACCACGATTGTCAAAGATTTTCATTACCAGGCCAGTCATTATTTCCCTAGCCCTCCATGTGGGTGCCCCATCCCTGGAGGTGTTCAAGACCAAGTTAGATGATGCTTTGAGTAATTTCATCTAGTGGAAGGTGCTCCTGCCCATGGCAGAGAGGTTGGAACTGGAGGATCTTTAAGGTCCCTTCTGACCCAAACCATTCTATTATTCTACGAGTCTATGTCTATAGACCCACACTATCCATAAGAATAATGGATTCTCCTCTGCCTTGTTTCTCCTGTAGGAGAAAAATGTACAGAAATCAATCATTGAAGTGAAATCAATAATAATGACTGCAGTCTCTTCCACATTCTCTTCCAAGGCTTCACATCATCAAAATGAGAAGCAGTTCAGGCTTAGTCTGAATCCAGAAACTTTCTGTACACTCAGAAGGTAGTAAGGCAGCAAGATAGCGTGCAGTTGCTGCCAAACACCTCCTGCCTTATAAGCCACCATGCCTGGCAAGAAGGGCAGCAGAGGCTTCAAATGGAAGACTTTGATGTACCCTTTATTGACACAACAGCTTCTGCAAGGTCTCAATAACTCAGCTTAAGCTTGGAGGACAGCCAAGCCCTCTCCAGCTTCATTCACACCATGCTTCCTTTGGCTGGAGCACGCACTCGCTGACCAAACTTTTGAAACCTGCTGCCACGGTGCCATCCCTGTTCCTGTTCTCTTTAGGCAAAGAATAATCCTCATCAGTCCTACATTTTGCTTGTTCAGTAGCAAGCGTTGAAGAGAAAACTTCAGTTACCTCTTACAAGTAGAATACTCACTTCGGGTATTTTTTTGTAGCAGATACCAAAGGAATTAGTTTGCACACCATACTGATCTCAAATTACGACACCTACCCTTATTTGGGCACTGCCTGTGATACACGTCTGGGTTTTGTAGTGTTAAAGTTTACAACTGCATTAGATAGTTGGGTTGGAGACAGTATTTTCCATGAAGCAAGATCCATAAACAGTTGTAGCACCTGTCACTGTTGGGACTCTTTTAACAGCACAAGTACATGACACACTGTAGCGTCATGTAGAAACATGCAGAAACCACATAACAATCCTTTGCTTTGAGAAAATGAATAAATTCCTGTGCCAAAAGTATCAGTTATAGCTGATGTAATTGACTGTTATGGAAAAAAAGGCCACGTGGATGGAGCAGAGGATGGGGAGACAGAAAATTTTGGCAAATAATCTGGTACCATATGGTACAGAACTCCCTGGTGTCCCTAAGCTCAAGTTACAAGAAATTGGCTGCCTGATTTTCAACAGGAAAGATGTGAATTTTGAAGCAACTGTAACACCCATTGCCTTAGTGGGGATCCTGGTATGTGGGGTTCCCCAGTGCGACACTAAATTTGAAAACAAGACAGTACAAATGCAACCATCTGGAGTGGCATTTCCCACTGCAAGGGTGTAAAAGCCAGTGTTTACTTTGCATAGAACTGATATTTTGTCGAGTTCCCTATGGAAGTGGAACTTAAATGATCATATTGCTTCTATGATTCTATATTTCTATCAGCCTCCATATACCTTCCACTTCTACAAATAACTACAAAAAGCAAATAACTCAGCAGGGAGGGAAAAACTAAAGTGCTCAGCTATATAATTAGACCATAGAACCCACATGGATGTTGATGATGATGAATGGGTTTGCTGTTGGGAAAACCTTTGGCTAATGTGTGCTCTTGATACACCAGAGATTCACAAGGAAACAAACTTCATTAGTTTCACTGCTGACTGAACTACGTGTTTGGGGTTTTTTTAATCTGTCATGTATTATTCTGAAACCAAAGTGAAATCCAGTCTGACTTATATTACAGTAAGGTGATTAAAGTGAATAATGCTTGCATGTGGAGAAAACACCTGGTACTTACAAGCACTTTAGACTAATGGAGAAAGGCATAACACGATCTGATTTTCAGAAGATTAAGTCAGACAAATTAGAGGAAAAGGCACAGATTTTTAGCTGAGAGAGAGCGAATAACCTTAGGAGCAGACAACTAAGATGAGTGGAGATTCTCTTTTTCTTTTTTTATGTCTACAAATCAAGAGAGTGTTTCTTTATGAAAGATAAACTTTAAGCATATACAGATTAAGTAAATTCTGTCCATAATAGCAGGGTGAAATCTTCTCGTCAGGAAGTTAGACTAGAAGAGAGCACGTTTCTTTCTGGCTTAATTTGTACAAGCAACCAAAAGGTGTGTGGTGAGGGTTGCAGAGGAGGCCCACTGCCATCAGTGGAAATAACAGAAGGGAAATGACATTTCTGGATATAACTCCTCAAAGAACTCACTGCCTCAGCGTATCCTTTGGATTAGGTAGGGTCCATCTATTTTAGATGCCTGTGGAACACTTGGCACCTGAGAGATACAGTTGAACAAATTTTGCTTTCATGCTCATGTACATTTAAGTATTTTCAGCTGACTTCATTTGAAACAATCATCAAATAAAGCATTCAGACATAAGCCTTTAAAGGGCAGGCAGCCACCTTACCTTCTCCTTATAAACTTTAAGCCTTCTGCAGGAGGCTTCCAGGAGGAGACTTAATTACATTAATATGACCTCTTGCTTAGGGAGCTCCAAGTTCTGGGTGAAACTCATAGAAAGAGAGACATAATATATTCAGATTAATCAGAGAAAACAGGAAAACAGTTATCGCAGGACTGATACAGCCAATATGGTTATGAGATCTTGTCCTATCCTCCAGATTTTGTTGATAAAGAAATATCTTGAGAAGGAGCATGTCAAAACAGAAGTATATATATTTCTTGTGCAACGAAAATTTCGTTTGCCTTCAGTGGGAGTCAGTCAGGTGGTTTCTTAAGATCAGCACAGCCCTTTAATGTAGGATTCTCCAATACTCACAGTGAGTTTTCTGTACTTTGCCTGCGATCCTGAGTGTCATCCTACAGCAACAGCCTGATTTATCCTCTCGGAGCCCACACTGATGTGTTGCCTAGACATACATAAAGCTCACTACAGAGGTGTTAAACTAGGACTGGGCTCAGAATGCTGTTATTTTTCAGTGAGCAAGTGAAGGACACCTGTTATCATAGATGGAATAATTTTTATAGTTTCTGTGTGGCCACAGGCATCAAGCAGGCTCAGCACTAAGGTCATAGCACTGTGACTCATGCTACCCACCACAACTGGCCAAACAAGCAGACTAAGCCGCTGGTGGCAGGCATCAGAAGTTTCAGGTTAATCTTCCAAGTGGAAGAGGAGAATCAGGTACTAGTTTTCCAGGTCAATGAAGCTGTTTGCGTCATGTTCAGAGTGATCTTGGCACTCAGCAAATCCAACAATGGAAAATGTCGAATGCTATCCGGAAATATCTGGGACCAGACGGAGAACCTGCTGCATGAAAGATCTCTGCTCAGGGCTGATATCACTTTCTGAGGCATTACCCATTCAGTAGGATTGTGTGTTCTCAGCCTTGTGACAGACCACAGAGGGGGAAAAGGTCGCTGCAGCACAGGTAGTTTTATAGCCAAATAAAAATATCTATTGCCAGGCTTTCCTGGAAAGACTGGACTACACTATCAGAAATCAGAGGCTGCTCAGAGTGCTTAAATAAATTGTCTGTGCATGGAGTGGGCCCTCAAACAGAGCAAGGGGGCTTATAAAAAGAGCAGAACTATACAAAGAGGCTGAATGCATCAGGAATAACTGTGAAATTTGGAGCTAGGACCAGCTCCTAAGGCAGCACCCTAAACCAGATTCAGTCCTTGTCATTTACTGGTTAATGTTTGAAAGCATTATCTCAGAATCTGGTTGTCATATCCTAGTGCTAGGGATGATTGGAAAACTGAAAATGTCGCTTGCAGGTGGTCTGCTCCCAGTCCTGAGGCCAGCACTCAGTAAAGGCCTTCAGGTTATCTTGGGGTTCAGACATTATTTCTGGGGAAATAATCTTCTCCCAAGACAGATGAAAGTTGATGAAATGATCTGAAAGAGCCCAAGGCCCATCATGAAGCCCTCCAAGCTGGTGAAACATCTTCTGCGCAAGCAGAGTTATCTGATGCTGCTGAGTGGAGATATCTGTGGCTAAGTAGAGAGATCTTCCAGTAGGTGGCAGCCCCTAGGCTGCTAAAAGCCCATTTGCCTTTAAAAGCTCTGCTGGTAGAGCAACAGTTTCTCTTTCATTCTTTCAGGATGCCTTTGTATTCTGAAACCTCTTGTCCTTCAAACCTGACAGTCACCTGATGTGAACCTTGTTATGGGGAAGGCCGTAGCCTTGGATATGTCAAGGTCCAAGAGAACATCTCCCCGACTGCTGCTAATGAGGCACTGGGTTCTCATGTTGAATTTATATTAACTTAGTCTTTTCACACATATCCCTGACTGAAACCATGTCTAATCATACATCCAATAACTTGGGATAGTCTGGTCTGATAGGATAACTGAGATAGTCCAATATCCGGGATAGTCTGGTAAGTCGGTTAGCATGTCTAGGTGGTCCATAGCCTGCCTCCTCCTGCAGTTGACACATGTTGTAAATGGGAGGGTTGCACGGCTGAGCTTTTATAGGTGGTAGCATAGCAAAGAGGTGCAATATGGGGCTCAGATGGTGGTTGTGTAACACCATTCCCAGAGGACTTTGGGTAGATGGCTTGGGCACTGTTCTCAGCTGCTGGGCATGCTCTGGTCTTGCAGTCCCAGGCTGACTGGAGCTGGACCCACGAGCAATCCTGGGAGGAATGTTCACTAGCAGATGAATTTGGCCTCACTGTGCCTGTCAAGGGTTTTCTTAAAGGACCGTGAAGACCTACCTGCTGTGCCAAACAGCCTCTTCTGCACTTTGCAGCGATTTATGACTGGTATTCTGTCAAGAGTCAACTTGATAGAAATTGTGGTTATTACTTACTACAACTCGAGCTCTTTCCTACAAGATGCTACAGATACCACATTACAACAGAAGGTAATTCTGTAATTGTTTGCAGCAGCACACAGCAAATAGCTTATGCAAGACACTTAAGACATTTCTCTTTCCAGGGTCATATTTTCTGAAAGATGCTGCACAGCACAGTTTTAAATTATCTTTAAAAAAAAAAAAAGACAGAGAGACATGTCCCCGTATCTTGGGGAATTTATTCCCACTTACAAAATGTCAGTGCTAGAAAAGTTTCTGAAGCATTTCTTTCATCAGGATTATTTTGTGGCCTGGCTGAGTCCCTTTAAATGCTGACAGCAGTTCTTCTTTGCCCTTGCTGTCTGACACCTCCAAAATACTCATCAACAACCCCAGCTACCTATTAGCTGTTACAGAACCATCTGTGCAGCCTTTGAGCATTTTTTTTTCCTTCCAGATTGTTATCATCCTTCTCAAAGCTGAGAATGGGACAAAACATTGCAGTGATGTTACACAGCAGGACAATATATTGTTAGTGGCTACAGTATAAAAGAATCAGTTTAAAGTAGTGGCTGCTGACACTTCAGGCAGTCCACAGTCCCTAAGTCTGAAAAATTAAGATGATAACAATTATTGTGGCATGCAACAAACAAATACCTAATAAGGCCATTGAGACTTTCTCTATCTGAATGCGAAATCTGATTTCTGTAATACCTCATTCAGCTTTGGAGGGGACAGAGTTCAGAATCTGAGACTCGTCTACTTATTTCCATTTTGGTGATTTCCGTATCATCTCAAGCTTAGCCTGAAGCCTGGAAACTAGTAATAAAAATCCGGATTGGGCTGTAATTTTGTGGATTACATTGATCTGTAATAGTCCTCTCTTTGTCTACTTTAAAACAGAAAGATGACCTTACCTGTACCTGTACTGGTGGTTACAACTTGTTTCGAGCAACCTGATTACTTCTATCTATCTTTCTATTAGAAGCTTATCTCACCATTAAAAAGGATGGAGAGATATAGCAGGCTCTGAGGATCAAAACTCAAGAGCAACCGCATAGGTTACTGTTTACTTAAATCAGAAAAATAGGGGAATTCTGTGGAAAATAGATGCAGGGTTTCAGTGAGAAAAAGAAACAACCCTGATTCAGGTTTTCAGTGCTAGCTAAAAATAACAAAACATTTTTGTGGTCAATGCATGTTTGGTTAATTAGATCATTTGATTCACAGAATATTAGTCTGAATAAATACAGGGCTCTGGAGAGCTCTCGAGCTCATTCCCTTGTGTCCTGAGGGAAGTACCCACATTGTGTAATCCCAGAGAAGACAGCAGCTTTGCCTGAGTCCTTGGGGCATGGGGCTCATCCCTTACCACACACGACTGCATGAAGTCCCTTACTGGCTGCCATCCTGAGACTCTGCTGATTCAATTTTTCAGTGTCTTCCAACTTGTTCTCTCTGATCTAAGTCCTGAGAGTTCAGGCAGTTAATGTGTTCTCTGCTAGAGGTGATTATTATATTAATTAGTTATGCTCCAAAGCTTTATATGAAATAGACCAAAGCATTTAACAGCCAAAAGGTTCAATGTCACTTCCTAGAATTATATCAAAATGACCCCACAAATAAAATCATCCCCGGAGCTGCTCACCACAGAAAAACTAATTCTCTCTCTGGCCACAGGCAGCCATGCAGCCACCATTACGAGCAAGGGAAGAAAGCAAGGGAGAGGGCAAAACCTTGTAGAGTCACTAAATTCTGTGCCAGGTATTACAGGGGTTGCTCTCTCCTTGAGGTGGCCCTAGTGGTTGCACCTGGGTTCTCGAGCTGTTTTCCCACTGGCTCCTGCTGAGAGTCTTGCAATGTTTTTAGCCAGGCGTATAGAATGCCTATGCAGCAAACTACTTGTACCTGCTTGCACACAGAGTAATTAGTGCAGACTGTGGTCATAATTCCTAAGTTCCTTTTTGAATGCAAGATGGAGAACAACCATTAATCTGTGAAACCTTAAGCAACAATAGGAGTTGTTTGACCCCAGAGAATAATCCAGATTTTGAGTATTCACCTCAAATATATGACTCTCAAACATTTAATTCTCTCAGTGCAATAACTAGGAGTATCGTAGAGCAGAAGGCGTGATCGTTGTCACACACTCCGTACTTCTAAGATAGCGCTGGTATTAACATACAGATCTGGTAGCACTCAGCTTTATAGTGCTTTTTAGGCAAGACTATCACATTACTCATTCAGCACCATTACCTTCTTTCTCAAGGCCTCTAACTGGCTCTTAGGGACAGAACTTGCACTGCAGTTTCCCATTTTCTCCTTTAATAGTTTTCACTGAATTTCACTTTGGTAGGCTGGAGGATCCAAGAAAAGTCATATAGATTTTCAAGTGAGGAAAGAAAAAGCTTAAACCAATCAGAATCATAGAATCATAGAATCACCAGGTTGGAAAAGACCCATTGGATCATCGAGTCCAACCATTCCTATCAAACACTAAACCATGCCCCTTAGCACCTCATCCACCCATCTTTTAAACACCTCCAGGGAAGGTGACTCAACCACCTCCCTGGGCAGCCTGTTCCAGTGCCCAATGACCCTTTCTGTGAAAAAGCTTTTCCTAATGTCCAGCCTAAACCTCCCCTGGCGGAGCTTGAGGCCATTCCCTCTTGTCCTGTCCCCTGTCACTTGGGGAAACTTGATAGAGAAGCATACAGGGGAAAATTGATTAAGGTCCACAGAAGGATCAGTTCCCCTTGTTTTCTCTTCAGCCTATGATAATTTTTTCCCTTCTCTAGACATAATATGTACACTACAAAGGTAGAAACAAACCTCTTTGGGGATTTTAATTCTAGCTAGGCATACGGATAGATATTCTTTCATTTCTCGAGATAACTAACACTCATTGTCATGCAATTTCATTTGTCAAAGAGTGCCTAAACACATGCCTAGATTTTGTCAAATAGTTTAAATATTCAGACAGTTAGTTTGGACTAGAAGATCTGTTGCACTTGTTCTCATTGTGGTGGATTAGAGGAGGAGTGGTGATTGGTCCATGGGCCTGCCTGGTGCCACATGCCAAGTTAACTGTTGGTCCAGAAGCCGAGCCTGCCAATGCTGAATTTCAGTCTGTTGTCCCATCTACTGTCCTTTGCTGCTCTTAAATCAACGTATCACTGCTTGAAGGTGCAGATTCCATCTGTAAAACTTATATCTCAGTCCAAATGCAGCCTCACCTCCAAATGTTCCCAGCTTTGTCTGGAAGCTGATGCTTCCCTCTGTTTCTCTGTGCTATTATATATGAGGTCTGATGCAAAACAAGACTAAACCTATAGCTAGGGAACCAAGAGTGGGAGGGGAGAGAAAAAGAGATGTTATAAAGTGCATATTCTAACCAGTCACAGTAAGACAAGGCTCAGCTTGATGGCTTTATTTAGTATGAGAGGACACTTGTTTAAATACTGATGTTTTCTTACCCTCAGTCAGAAAATGTTGATGCGCAAGAGTAAGTTAACATCGAGATTCTTGTGAAGCTGAAGAAATTTGGAACAAAAACTTTTCAGATATTGACAGAGGTTTACAGTGAAGAGACCCCAAAGGTCAAGTTGGTGCTCAAAAGAACCCATTTTTGTCAGTAGAAGATGTGAAAGCAAAAGCAACAGAGATCCTCAACAGCCTTTCAGAAAATGATCTGTGGAATTTCTTTGAACATTGGCAGCATCATATGTAGCTGTGTGTCAACTCAAAAGGGCACTATTTTGAAGGTGATCGCAGTTGATTTTCTTCATTTGTTAAATAAAAAGACTTACAGGCACAGTCTTGGTGGGTTTTTTGTGTCAGACCTTGTAACTACTGGAGATAAATTGTCCAGAGCAAGGACTATTCCTTACAGGACTTCAAAACCACTCTTCGACCAAATAATATTTGTCATTTTCTTTGCCACTCTGCAAGGCTCCTCAGAGGGCCAAACTACTCTCGTTTCTGCCGTGGAAGCAAAGCCATCATTTCATTTCCCTCAAGCCTAACACTGTACGATGGGCAACAATTCAGAATTAATTTGACAGTAATGGAGATGACAACTATTACTGTGAGGTATTTCTACTATGAACATTGTCATCCTGGCCTCTTTTCACCACCCACGCCCCAGGTTTTGATGTTACAAGGAATCTGAACAGTAAACAACCCCATATACTCTGTTTACCTGTATACAGTGCTGTCTAGGCAGAGCAGAAACTTTGAGCTTGATAGTCTCTCCCACAAAACTGCAGCTCTAGCTTGGAGATATTATAGAAAACAATCAGCTTGAGACTACAAAGTGCATAACACATGCAGGTCCACTAGAAGTGGCAATTCCTGCTAGATAGGAGACTAGCATAGGATCATAGACTAATTTCAGTTGGCAGGGAATTTTGGAGATGATGTGGTCCAACACCTTGCTCAAACCATAAGACATCTAAGGCTATTTCCATCAGAAAACAAGAAAAATGTTGTTTTCTTTCTGGCTAATTTTCCACTAAGACTGCCCAAAACAAACTGGCCATGAAAGGATGTGTTCTGTGTACACAGCTAAGAAAAATAGTACAGGTTAAATTTTAAATATTGACAATTCCTTTCTCTCTGCAGAATGGATAGTATTGAGGCCAATATAGTCTTAAAACCAGACATCAGTGGCTGCACCTCCTACAGGGGATCCTCTACTTGTCTACTATTACTTGATTTATTAACGTATACAGAGTAATTTAGGTCTTGCAACCCTGAGAATGAGAGAAAAGTCCTGAAATCAAGAATGGCCTAAGGTGAAGAAAATCAATCTGCAATCCATCTCAAAATTGCCTTACTTCATAGAATCATAGAATGGTTTGGGTTGGAAGGGACACTGAAGATCATCTGGTTCCAACCCCCCTGCCTTGGGCAGGGGCACCTTGCACTAAGTCAGGTTGCTCAAAGCCTCATCCAGCCTGGCTTGAACACTTCCAGGGATGCGACACCCACAACTTTTCTGGGCAACCTGTTCCAGTGCCTCACCACCCCCACGGTAAAAAAATTCTTCCTAATATCTAATCGAAATCTCCCCTCTTTCACCCATCCTCCTGTCAATGCACTCCCTGATAAAGAGCCTTTCCTCAGCTTTCTTGTAGCTCCTCTTTCCGTACTGGAAACAGCTGAATTTGTAAAATCAGAACTTAATGCTGTCCTAAAGTATTCACACAAATTCTTGGTTCTGTTGAAGTCAATAGGTGCCTGTTCTCTGACTTCAAACTGAATAGTTAGTGTAGGTTTATTTCAGTAACTACTTCTGCATTACAGTGACTACAATAAAAGATTTAAACTATAAAAGACATTTTAAAGATGATTTCAAGGGGCTTCAATTCTACAAGAGTAACAGAGTTGCCTGCTTGGTCTAACAAGCAGCATATTTGTTACTTCTAGGCCAGAATACAGTCATCTGCTCCAGTTTTGAATAATCTCTGCCTTTCCTTTAAATAAGGATGACAGGAATTTTGATCTTTTGATGGGTTGCAGCATAGAAAAGCGAGAGGCTTTCGTTATTAATATTGATATATTTTCATACATTCATCTTCTAGTGAATTCTTGCACAAGCCAAGACTTATTCCTCAAAGATATCTAGAAGATAAACCCTCTCAAGCTGTTCCATGAGCCACAGAACCAGTAAATGCTGGATTCCTACAGACTCCTAGACTCTGCTGCCCACCCCGTAACAGTATTTCTGCTGCGTGTTCCCCTACAATGCCCACTGGGCACAGGCAGCACACGCTGCAGTTGCTGTGCACCCATCCACAGAGTGGCCAGCTGATCAGCTTATATAAAATGCCTGTATCCTGCCTGCTTTTTTCTCCTGGGGTTCATTAAGCTGAGGAGCCTGCCCTTCATGAAGCTATCAATTTTTCAGTTAAAAAAAAAAAAGAAGAAAAAAGTCTTTGTATTGTATTTGATATTTCTATATCAAATAGATATAGATAGATAGATATAGATATATATATATAAATGCAGCCGAGCTTGGCCACTAGGCCAGAAAGCTATGAGGCAGGGTAAGAACAGATGGATCAGTCTCAAAAATCATCTCTCCTTAGGATACTGGGGATGTTTCTCCCATCTCTAATATGTAGGAGGGAAATGCAACACAAAACCTTCTGGTTTAAGGCAATAAAATGTAATACAATACTTTAAAGGCATTTTCATGTTTTAAAGATAATTTCACTGTATTGTCGTTTCAGGGCAGAATCCTTTTTCATGTCCTAGACAAGCATTTAATACTCTCATTTCATAATATAATCATTCTAGATTTTAAAATCTTTTGGGTTCGGGATTATCCAACGCTCACATAGCATATTTTATCACAAATTCGTAACACGATGGAGCAGATGAAGAATATAATTTTGCCTATAAGATTCATAATGAAAAATGCCGTATGTGGACAAACTACATTTCTAATATCTTGAAAACAGAAAGTATTGAACCTAATTTTAGAGCAGTCCTTTGTTACAGTTGAATCTAGCTGTTCAGCCTTGAAATTAGTTGTTCACTAAGCCACAAGCTGACAAAAATGTGTAGGTAAAAGGACAAGAAGAAGCTTGTTTTTTGGCTTAGAGAACTGCAGACATTCCAAATAGTTACTTTAATGCATCACAGTGTTTAGGAGAATTATAGTGCAGTGCATTCATGTGTACAAGGGTAGCACTGACAGGAAGATCATACCTAAGTACAGGGTTTTTGTGACTATAGTTTTACAGGGAGACCCAGCCCTGGAGCTGTATATAGACCGAAAGAGAGGAGCCTTACTATGAAAGTGCCATGGCAGTAAAAGATGTTCATTATCTCAATTAATGGCAGTCAGCATATAAATGGAGGTCAAGGGATGGGTTAGTGTGTCTAGCAGGATGTGACCAATGACTCAGGTCGGAAACACAGGAGCAAGAGTGCAATTTAAGCAGATGTTAGACTTCTGTTGTGACCCTTTTGGGGGTACATAACACTATAATTTCTTATTTCTCTTACATTAATGTGTCTATTAGAAATTGCCTTTCAACCTCTTCCTTACATGTTCAGCTTAGACATACCCTGCAGCACACTTCTTGGAAGATTCATGCTTACTTTGCTGCTACATATTGTGTCAAAGAACCTAAAAATGGATTCTTAACTTTCTGTAGCTCCTTGCAACTACACAGGTATGACTCAAGCTAGATTGTAGGAAGAGACAGTAACTTTCATTATTCATAGAATCATAGAATCACTCGGTTGGAAAAGACCCATGGGATCATCAAGTCCAACCATTCCTATCAAACACTAAACCATGTCCCTCAGCACTTCATCCACCTGTGCCTTAAACACCTCCAGGGAAGGCAACTCAACCACCTCTCTGGACAGCCTGTGCCAGTGCCAAATGACCCTCTCCGTGAAAAATTTTTTTCCTGATGTCCAGCCTGAACCTCCCCTGGTGGATCTTAAGGCCATTCCCTCTCGTCCTGTCCCCTGTCACTTGGGAGAAGAGGCCAGCTCCCTCCTCCCTACAACCTCCTTTCAGGTACTTGTAGAGAGCAATGAGGTCTCCCCTCAGCCTCCTCTTCTCCAGGATAAACAACCCCAGCTCTCTCAGCCGCTCCTCATAAGACCTGCTCTCCAGCCCCTTCACCAGCTTTGTTGCTTTTCTCTGGACTCGCTCCAGAGCCTCAACATCCTTCTAGTGGTGAGGGGCCCAGAACTGAACACAGGATTCAAGGAGTGGTCTCACCAGTGCTGAGTACAGACGGAGAATAACCTCCCTGGGAGGTTCTATTCGGTCTACTAAAATACATTTCTTTTCCCAATAGGCCATTCCTAATGTCTTTAATGGAAAAAACATACCATATAGTTATGTGACTCCTAATTAACAAGAATTAGTTCTGAATTCCTCTGCATAAGATCTGCTGGTCTGCACTGCACTAAACGGACAGCTTTAATTGAGTAACTTCAGTAACAGTGCGACCCTTTGCTCTGTGCTTCTCAGTGGTACAGGTCACTGAACTCTGCACAGTCCTGGTGAAATCAATCAATCCTGCTGCCCGTTGGCTCTCACAGACAGCTTAGTCAGCTCCATGAAAGGTTTCATTTTTTAAATGAAAAATTCAGATGAAGATCGCTGCTTTATCTGTCTGTGCTTCAACTGCTTGTCAAAAACAGCTATGTCATAAAATAATAGAGTGGTTTGGGTTGGAAGGGACACTGAAGATCACCCGGTTCCAACCCCCCTGCCTGGGGCAGGGGCACCTTGCACTAGGTCAGGTTGCTCAAAGCCTTATCCAGCCTGGCCTTGAACACCTGCAGGGATGGGGCAGCCACAGCTTCCCTGGGTGACCTGTTCCAGTGCTTCACCACCCTCACAGTAAAAAATTTCTTCCCAATATCTAATCTAAAACTCCTCTTTTTCAGCTTAAATCCATTACCCATCCTCCTATTACTGTGCTCCCTGATCAAGAGCCCCTCCCCAGCTTTGCTGTAGCCCCTTCAGGTACTGGAAGGTCACTATAAGATCTCCCCTGAACCTTCTCTTCTCCAGGCTGAACAACTCAAACTCTCTCAGCCTGTCCTCATAGGGGAGGTGCTCCAGCCCTTTGATCATCTTTGTGGTCTTCCTCTGGACTCGCTCTAACAGATTCATGTCCTCTAATATTAATTATTCAAATAGTGCTGTTGCACTGGACTGATAAAGTAAGATAACTTGTAATTTTGAGTGAAATTAAGGTATCTAGAAAAGCTGAGAACATTGTTTGTGTTTGCATGGCATGTCCAAGAAGAAATAAAGGAAGCCCGGAAGAGATACTACAATGTGCAGGACCCTAGTTTCAAATTCACTTGAAATGGAGCTTTTAGTCCTGTTTTTATGAGGCAAAAGTCATATCGGTCGTTTCCAGCGGAAAACACCGACCTGTTATCTAGCACCTGTAATTTCATTTTAGACAGAAACACAGAACCTGGTATTTGTTTGATCCCTCCACAAGGTAATTCATCATACTGTGCTGGCAGAAAACAACTAGTGTTGGTTTGGGTGGGCATGAGATTTTGGTCAGTGTTATTCAGCCTAGAACACAAAAGCACAGGGAGGCAAAATCCCTGGGTAGGCCAGAGGGGCATGGCTTCCAAATCTCTTCCAGTGCCTGACCAGTAGACTGACCACAAGGCTTCATGTGTTGTTTGAAATTCTGGAATGGTCTCCAAGATTTCAGTGTCAAAATCAGGCAAATTGAGCCCTTCATTTTCTTCTCCTTCCCCGTCTCCCCCCTGCCTTCCACATTTTTAATATCTCTTTCTGCTGGTATACTAAATATGTTTTGAGGTTTCAGATGAATTTGGAACATTTTCATTTTTAATTTTAATTAGTAGATATCAGAGGACCTGATCCCTTTTATAATAACCGGAAGCACTGAATAATTGAGGTCAGAGTAGTCAAGGTCAAAATATGCTGCTTCATGTACATCTTACAATTATCCAATACTGACTTTTTAACATCACAGATGTTAAACTACAAAAGCTTCAGAACCCAAGGATCTGATTTTTTTCTTCTACATACAAATTAAATAATGTGTGGTTTTTTAATCTGAAGATTATTAATGGCATAGCGGCACAGCATTGCACGTAGCAGCAGTGCATCTGCTCATGTTTAGGTCTGTTCACATCAGCAATGATACTTAGGATAAAGCCGCTTCTGTCTTTAATACAGGCTCTGTTATGTCACGGGAGGTTCAATGTCTGCAGCACAAGCACAATTACATAACGATGCTTCACCCACAGTATCTGTTAGTGTGCATCAGTCAACAAGGATGAGAGGCATACGCTTACAGGGATCAACGCTACTGCTAACGCATTGCATCAGAGATATGAGCAGACAACCCCATGGAAATGGGTCTGAGAAGCAGAGAACCTGGTTTTCTTAAGACACTGCTCTCATTCTCCCTAAAAGTAAGAATGAGACCATCTCTGGTCATGTTAATCTCTTTTCAAAGCTCGATATATTTTGTCAGAACAGGCTATTTTACCATTACCATAACACCTAACTCCTGGTGTTATTTTTGTAGTAATGGATGTACGAGAGAGAAAAGGGAGAAATCGACTTACATGCAGAGCTGCACAGTAGCACCAGTTTAAGTAAAGATATATGACTGAGAGTAGTGCGTTTGGAGACTGAGGAGGAACAGCTGAAGCTATGCCTCAGAGCAAAATAAGGGTGCTTACACGTGCTGGAGCTAGTTTAACTAAACAGCTGTAAGCTTGTACAGAATTATTTATACAAAGCTGCTTCCTATCTCTTACATTCAAATGGACTGCTTCAGTAAAATAATTATTTTTCTTCAGATTTTTGGGAAGAACAAGCCAGAAGTAAGGTGCTTCTATCAGAAAAGAGTAAAAGGCAGCAAGAGACACGTTGTAATAAGGATACTATTGTCTCCCCTAGCAAGGAACAGTTCAAAAGAGGGCAGGGCAAGGACAATCAGAGGGCTGCAGCACCTTCCATGTGAGGACAGGCTGAGAGGTTGTTTGGCCTGGAGAAGAGAAGGCTCCAAGGACATGTTATAGCGACCTTCCAGTACCTGAAGGAGCTACAAGACAGCTGGGGAGGGACTGTTCACAAAGGCTTGTAGTGATAGGACTAGGGGCAATGGCTATAAACTGAAGAGGGGCAGATTTAGACTAGACCTAAGGAAGAATTTCTTCACCATGAGGGTGGTGAGGCACTGGCACAGGTTGCCCAGGGAAGCTGTTGTTGCCCCATCCCTGGAGGTGTTCAAGGCCAGGTTGGATGGGGCCTTGGGCAGCCTGATCTGGTGGGAGGTGTCCCTGCCCATGGCAGGGGGGTTGGATCTGGATGATCTTTAAGGTCCCTTCCAACCCAAACTATTCTATGATTCTATGATTTGATTTCATAGATTTAAATTCTATGACTTAATTTGCTGGTGAATAGGCTACCAGCTGCCCTAAAGGCAAATACTGAGTATCTGTTCCATAACCTCATCAGTCCACAGTAGTGGGCTCACCTGACCCTTGTCCTAAAGCCAGTTTGGTTTTTCTGCACTGAACTTTCCTTCTCCTGCTAATTTTGCCTCAATTCCACTGGTGTTAGTGGCAATGCGAGAACTGGTACAAACAAGACTATTGGCACCTTTATCATCACATTGCCAAGACCTGAGCTGAGTGGGGTGAAAAAGTGGTTAAACTGTGCATCGAGATGTTGCTTCATGAGCCCATCTGGATTTAATTAGGATAGTGGAGAAAGCTGCTGGTCCTCTGTCTCAGTAACCTCTTGGACCAGTGTAGCGAGGAGGAACTGCTGCCTCAGTTCTCAGCCTGGTGTGTTAACACGAAGAGAAATCAGGGCCCATTTGAGTCAATACGCTGCACTCTGAATGTGACATCTGAAGGCGAACCCTCCATCTACAGTTTCAGAATGCAGTTGTTGGCACCAGCAGAGAAATTGAAAGCTGCAGCAGTAAGCTCATCACCTGCCACAGATAGATCAGATAAAGACCATGAATTAAGACCTCAACGCTCAGTAAGACCTCAACACTCCAGCGAGAAGCCTGGGGGAAGCCAGCACTGCAGACAGGAGAGAGACCACTATCAACAGGCAGCTTCAGAGGCTACATTTCACTGGCTGTACACACTGCTAGGAACTGACTGTAGATTGGGTTTTAAACATCACCCAGTGATGTTAGACTTTACTTGGTCTGAGAGACTGTGTTTGAATCTGTGCTGAGATCAGCTGAGTTTGAGTAGTACTCGAGGGGCATCTCACCCATGTTAGGCAAGCAAATGCCCCAACTTTAGCTTCAGGCACTTACTTTGAAATTCACTCCTTCCCTGACACAATTTCTGTTGAGAAAAAGCCATTACACAATATAAACCAGGAATCAAACCTCAATCAAACCTCAACGTGCTAGCCCTAACATTTGCTCCATACATAACTATCACTGGTCATATATTCCTACGGCTTAAACTAACATAAAAATGAATGCCTTATAAAGCTGGAAGAGAAGACTTTCCAGAACAGTGCAAAAATGTAATGCATCCCTCCCGTCATGTTTACTCATCACTTTTAACTACGCAGCTGTAAATGTCATTCTTCCTTTTAGTACTGCCACACACGTACTTACTGCCTTTTCCTTCCTTTATGCAAATGCTAAAGCAAATTGAAATCTCTAAATATCCTTCAAAGTTTTTCCTGTCAGTACATGATGCGACTGAATAGAAGTGCCTTCCCACCTCCGTGCTTTCTGTGCTATACGGTGGGGTCCTGAGATAGGCAAATGAGCTTTCTCCTCATGTGATACTTAAGTCATTGCTTAGCTAAAAATCCAGAAAGTACCATCAGCAGAGCTCTTGCCCAGCTCCGGGAAGGCACATGGGCAGGGAGAAAGTAAGGCTAATAAGAGAGCTGCATCTTGTTGCAGATAGGAAGATGCACAGAGTTGTTTTGACTTTCACAGAATCACAGAATCACTAGGTTGGAAAAGACCCACAGGATCATTGAATCCAACCATTCCCATCAATCACTAAACCATGTCCCTCAGCACCTCATCCACCCGTTCTTTAAATACCTCCAGGGAAGGTGACTCAACCACCTCCCTGGGCAGCCTGTTCCAGTGCCCGATGTCCCTCACACTGATTCAATTTTGTCTGCCTCCAGCTTTTCAGAAATGCAAATGTCTACCTGGCAAAAAAAGGAGATACCATCTGCGATGTTTGATTTAATTACTAGCAGTCAGTGCACAAGGCAGGAAAGAGAGGAAGCAAATCTCAGTGTGGAGCCTTTCCATACATAAAACATATTCTGCACAAACACTTAAGTCAACTCGTACTCCCTATGGAAACACACACCCAAGACTCCCGCATGCACATTATTGCTTGCTCATTAATTTACTTTTAAGTACCAGTTATCATCACAGTAACAGGTCTGGAGTAACAGACACCCTGCTTTATCGTTGACAGCAGTGATCTGAGAACACAGGCTCCCATTTCAAAGAAATGTGAGGTGGGGATTCTTCCCCCCTCCTTTTTTTAACCAATTCAGTTGTCAGTTTTATGCATCAGGACACTTACTGTTTGAGATTCTTCTGGTTTATTCTCAGCCTGTAGCCCATAAAACTGCTGTGTGGTGCCGCTTTGGGGCACTTTCTAATCCAGTGCCACGTACAGCGTCATTGACCAGCTTATTCCTCGCAGCCATCAACAGTCTTTAAAGAATCCCTGAGGAAGTTAAAACATGAAACTAGATTATGACGTAGAGGAAGACTGATGAGCTGAAAAGCTGTAGTTTTCTACAGCTCCTTTTTGTTGTTGCTGCTTTTTTTTTTAACAGTTTTACCCTTCTTAATCTTCAATAGCAGATGAAAAAGAAGTAAGTATAATTACCGGTTAGCAAAATGGTTTTTTTTTTCCCTCCTAACTTGCAAACACTGCAGTCTTTAAAAAAATAATCTTGTCGCACTAAATTTCTTTGGTGGGTGCCACATTTGTACATTACCTTGTCATCATAACATACACTTTTAATATCAAGTAAGGATTATTGCCATAACCTGGAGACTTCCATGCAGTGCTTCAAAGCAAGGAACTTTCTGTTCCTGCAGTTTTGTTCAATCACCCATGGCTCTGGCCTTTCTTACTCTGCAGCTTATTCCTGACTCATCTTCTGAGCTTACAAAACACAAGATAAAAATAGATTATTGTTCTATCTGAACTCCCATAATCCTTGTGCTCATTAAAAATAAAGTCATGCAACTGTTCTTAGTCAGGATTGCACTAATTAGTGCAATTGGCACTTCTGACCTTGTGATATCTACTCTTAATACGCTCAGGTTTGCTGTGCTGCCTCTGTTGCCATGCACAGCATAGCCAATACCTCCTGACGCAACAAAGTGCTGGAGAGAGAGCTGCAAACCAGAAAATAAAGGTCAGGAGCTTTTTACATAGTAATATGTAGTTTTTCCACATCCTAACCCTTTGGCTTAACTGAATATCTTGGACATATTTTCATATTAAAAATTAAGGGGCCACAAATAAAAATAAGAGGGCAACTTTTCATATATCCTTTGAGGAGACAGAGCTGTTCCCCAAAGAGCTCTCGACCACTGGCTGTGGTTGAGGGTAACAGCATGTTGGTTTCTATGAGCAGCTGCTTGCATCTCAAAGACTTCTAGGAGATACCAGCAGCAGATTATTAAACTTAACCTCGTTTGAATGCTTCTTAAAGACAGACAGACAAGGATGAAGGAAGTAAATTCCCTCTTTGCTCACTACACCTCATGGAACAACTCTTATCTTTCTAGTCTTAGCTACGCAATAAAATTAAATCTCTATTTTTGTGCAGGAAATGAAAAAACTATTGGCAGTAGGTTTTTTGCTGTAGCTGCTAGCATATTTACTGTTTGATTTATATGTGTTTCACTGGAGTCAGGAAATTGCTAATGGTAAAACCATTAATAAATCTAATCTTCTCACCATCAAGCTGTATTTAAATAAGTATTTAAATAAATTATACTGATAGGACAATCGATTCAGTGAACATCATAATAAAAAGCAGAAGGAACTTAACTATGCAGGTGATGGATCTATCAGAAATTCAATTAGTTCAGAGAATCCTCTGAACAGACAGAGATATACATATACCAGGAAGGGTAAAGGGGAAAAAAAGTTACACCAGGGATTTTTTTTTTTATTAAACCTCTCATAATACAAGAGGAAAGGAACAACCAATGCAAAATCAGAATGTTTATAACAAGTGAAGATTTTTCTGAAGCAACGTGGACTTTTGAAAGAGCTTATAAGTGGCCTGCAGGGCTCATCAACCTTCCCAAGCTCAAAAACGCACCAGGAAAACAAACCAAAACCCACACTGAGGAGGCCAACTAAAAGGAAAATAGAACAGGGATATAAATTTCAGTGGGTCGGGACATAATCCAGTTTCTAATGGAAGAAAAATCCTCTATATAGCAAGGTTATTTGATGCTTGCCCATTCCAGGGATCCTTACAATTTCCCTGAGGCATTTGCCTTGGTTGTTCTGGGAGTGAGGAGAACGGCTCAGACATATCTGGACCCAAATCTCTGTGCAATTAATCATCTGTGTTGAACATAATAAAGGAAGGTGTTTTAACTGTTATTCCAAATATGAAAAATAATGAGTAGTCTGAAAAATTAGTATTGTGTTTGTTGCTAGTTCTTGCAGCATCAGGGTCTTTGTAAGTCTGCAGCAGAAAACAGAAACACTATGTTGAGAAGTTATAAGCCTAAAGAAAAAGAATTGTCCATCTAGCTGCTAATAAAATTATAAGCTTTATAGACTTTTGGGGCCAAAACCCATTGCAACAATTATCTGGTCTAGTTACCTGCACAATGTAGGTCGCAACCTCCCATTGTAATTAGGCTAAACAGTACCTACTTCTATTTCAGCTCTGTAATAAAATATTTAAGACAACAGTTTTGATTTCAGGACTTAAGGGCTGAAGAACTGAACACATACCCGAGCTGGGGCTTTCTCACCTCCTCATTCTGAATTCTGCTCCATTCTGCACTTGTAACTGCCGTGTCTTACATCTATTACTTCACATTGAGTCCCTGCCTGGCAGTACTTGTCAAGCATCTGTATTTTATTGATCCTTGGATAAACCAAGTAACCTAGACTTTATTCTTCCACTAAAATAGGTTTTTCCAGATTACCTCTGCAGTTTTAATTGGCACCGCCTGGGGTCTTTTAGGGGTTAGGCTGGTACAGCTTCATTTTGTTCATGTGCATATGAAGGTTTATTCAATGGCTAATGCCAAAAGTTGCTCTTAATCTAGATTCTTCTCTCAGCACAAAGGAGAGACTTGTGTAAGGGGAACACAGTAGGAGGTGTTAACAGGCAGCTTTGGAGACTGGCCTCCTATACACGCTGCCTTCTATCTGCTTAGCAAATCATAGATCACAGAATGGTTTGTGTTAGAAGGGACCTTAAAGATCATGCAGTTCCAACCCCCCTGCCATGGGCAGGGACACCTCCCACCAGATCAGGCTGCTCAAAGCCTCATCCAACCTGGCCTCAAACACCTCCAGGGATGGGGCAGCTACAGCTTCCCTGGGCACCTGTGCCAGTGCCTCACCACCCTCACAGTAAAAAATTTCTTCCCAATACCTAATCTAAATCCCCCTTCCTTGAGCTCTAAAACTGTTACCCCTCATCCTATCACTGCAGCCCCTGATAAAAAGTCCTGTACCATAGAACCATGGAATCCCTAAGTTGGAAAAGACTTTGAGATCAACTCCAACCATACCTCTCCACTACTAAATCATATCCCTAAGCACTTCATCTACTCATCTTTTGAACACCTGCAGGGATGAGGACTCAACCACCTCCCTAGGCAGCCTCTTACAGTGTTCGATAACCCTTTAAGTGAAGAAATTCTTCCTAATGTCCAATTTGAACCCTCTCTGACGCAGCTTGAGGCCATTCCACCTTGTCCTGTCCCCTGTCACTTGGGAGAAGAGGCCAGCACCCTCCTCTCCACAACCTCCTTTCAGGTAGTTGTAGAATGCAATAAGGTCTCCCCTCAGCCTATTTCCCTTAACTGGTCCTTGTAAGACTTGTTCTCCAGTCCCTTCACCAGCTTCATTACCCTTCTCTGGACATGCTCCAGGATCTCAATGTCTTTCTTGCAGTGAGGGGCCCAGAACTGAACACAGGATTCAAGGTGCAATCTCACCAGTGCTGCGTACAGAGCCACAATCACTTCCCTGGTCCTACTCTGATACAAGCCACCTGGGCACACTGCTGGCTCATGTTCAGTCGCTGTCAACCAACACCTCCAGGTCCTTCTCCTCCAGGCAGCTTTCCAGCCAGACTTCTCCTAGTCTGTAGCACTGCACAGGGTTGTTGTGCCCCAAGTGCAGGACTCAGCATTTGGCCTTGTTGAACCTCATCCTGTTGGCCTCAGCCCATCAATCCAGCTTGTTCAGATCCCTCTGTAAAGCCTCCCTACTTTCAGGAAGATTGACACTTTCTCCCAGCATAGCATCATTTGCAATAAGGGTGCACTCAATCCCTTCATCCACATCATTAATAAAGACATTGAACAGAACTGGACCCAGCACTGAGCCCTGGGGAACACCACTTGTGACCGGCCTCCAGCTGGATTTAACTCCATCTACCACAACTCTTTGGTCCATCCAACCAGTTTTTTACCCAGCAGACGGTATGCAGGTAGGACCTCTTTAAGTACTGGAAGGTTGCTGTAAGTTCTCCTCAAAGCCTTCTCTTCTCCAGGCTGGACAAGCCAAACTCTCTCAGCCTGTTCTCATACGGGAGGTGCTCCAGCCCTCTCAGCTTTGTGGTCCTCCTCTGGTCTCGCTCTAACAGATCCATGTCCTTCCTGTGCTGAGGACTCCAGAGCTGGATGCAGTACTGCAGGTGAGGTTTCATAAGAACAGAGTAATCACCTCCCTGAACCTGCTGGTCACGCTTCTTGCAATGCAGCCTGGGACACCCAGTCACCTGTAAAAACGTACTGATGTTCTATGCTGGAAAACAGCTACTGTGCAAACATAGAATACCCACTAAGCCTTATTAGTATATGAACAACATGGAGTAGCAAAACCCATCAGCTACAACTTTAAGTGACAATGGAATCAATACTCAGTATTGGAATAAATAGATGTGGAGAAAAATTATTTGCCAGAAATTGCCACCAGTGGTTAACTGACATTGTTCCAGCAAATATTAACACAGGCTTGTGGGTTATTAACCAACCTGGGGTTTAAGACTTTACTAGTCTATTAAAATACTATTTATACCTATTTTTGTCATCAGATTTGGCTAAGAAACTTTCTAGAAAAACAATCGCACTCCAATTATAGCACTTCAGGTTCAGCTCTGAAGGCTCTTAGAATTGTGCTTGTCAAGCACAGGTCCCATAAGTCACTTGCTGTGGTGTAACAGAACCCATAAAATATTCCACTTCTTCTACCAGCCGCGAGGGAGTAGTTACTGAAAGCAGCGGCAAAAAATTACTCAGGCCATCAATTCTGTTCTACACATTTTAAGTTTGCGATTTTCCTCGCAGGAAAATTACTGTCTCGTCCAGTGGAGGGAGTTTCTTTCCCTTTTCAGAAGGACGCATAATGTCTTGTGCACCTTGATACAGGCACAGAAGGACAGACCTCTTCCATTTGGTCTGGTTTTCTCCCCTTCAAATACTTGCCGATGAAGAAGACAGAGCGTGTCAACCTAAGAGAGACACAGAGATAAGGGAACACAACAAGAACAACAATAAAAGCATCTTCAGTGTTTTCAAAAGTATGGAGGAAGAAGAAAACCCAGTGGCTTCACCATAGGGGAAAAGCCCTGGCAGGCTGGGTTCCACAGTGCTGCTGTGCCCATCAGCTCCTCAAGAAAGGAGGCAGCGCGAGGAAGAGGAAACAGGCTTGCTGACTGGACTGACTGGTGTAAGGGTGGGACAGACGTTAATCAAAAGCCGGGTTTATAATCAACGCATCTGAGTCTGAAGTTTCAGCTTCTAACCTTGTATGTGACAGTCTCCTGCTTCTCAGGGAAGAGACATGAGGTGAAGGGGAACGATGTTTCCTTAAAAAATAACCAACGTTGTGGGGCAAGGAAAAAAAAAGACGGTTCAGGCTGCAACAAGCAGATGGGATAGAGCCATAGCTCAGAGCTAGGAGCGTGCAGCTTCAGCAAAGCCCAGACAGCTGAAAGGAGCAGCAAGCAGTCAGCCACCCCCCAGAGGTGAAAAAATCCTTACTAAGGGACTGGGCAGCATTTATTTAAACTGAGAGTGAGCCAGTCAGCCATGCCTAGCCTAAGAACAAGGACACTGTGGGAAGGAAAGACTGGTTTAGAAACTTTTCCATCTTTACCTAACCATTTTCAGTCAATATTCAATAGACGGTCTCACTAATGCTGCAGACAGAAATTCATTGCCCTCTGCTCTTGCTTGGCATATGTGCCTAAAGGGTCAAATCTGCTCTTTTATTTATTTATATGCATTTATTTACAATGGAAACTCACATTCAGCAACCAATTGCCACAGTGGCTCAACTCTTTTTAGTGTCACTGTCTTCTGGGAAATTACCTGTTCATTGTTGCTAGGTGACCTTCCTTTTTCTTACCGTCAAAGACACCCTTTATGAAGTGCTCTGAACTACTCTGTGACTTGTCCTGACAAATAACAAATTGGTAGAATTAAAAAAAATTGTCTTTTATTTCATATCATTTATGAAACTATTGCACATTGTTGAGCAGATGTGCAGAATTATCCTAGCTAACTGCAAAGGGAAAGTTTTCTCTTTGAAAACAATTCAATACAAATTGATCTTTTTGCCTTCTTCTTCTTTGGATTGTCAACTGATATTACAAAACCACAACTATATTCTGTCACACAATAATCAGCTGCACCTACCATCTCATCGTTTAGTCCTGCAGTTTTGTTTAGCAAAGATACTTGCATTTTCCCAAAGCCACGCTGACTGGCCTTACTGAGGTTAGCTTATTATTTACTAGAACTGGATCTTATCACTGTCAAAATGCTCACTTTTTCAGACCTTTCCCGGTTTTCAAAAAAATCCAGTGAGCTCCTTGCCATTTGTAATGTTCATGGATCAATCTATCCTTCCCTGCCAGCCTTTAATACTTGTGCAAGAATACCATTTACAACACAACTTCTTTTTTTTTTTTTCAATAGTAAATATATCAGCAGCCTTTACTCAGCCGCACTAGGTGCTAGCAGCAGCTGTTCTGACATTCTGACGTGTCAATTCTCTGGCCTCATAGAAAAGCCTTAATCAAACCAACTGGCTAACTCAGCAGACTGACATTAGAAAAGACAGTCCACTGAAGCGACCTCTTTCTCATTCCACAGAGAACCTGAGGACGCATGAGAAATCGAGAATCTTAATGGATTCTATCTCTATAAAGCAAGAAAGCTTTTTTTTTTCTCAGAAGGAGGTGATACTGTGGCCTCAGAAGTAAAGAAAACCTGAGTGCAGCACATAAACGTCTGACCACCTCAGACGCCTGGTTTTGCCCACATCTGAGAGTCCCTGTCCATTGTGAGCCCCATTTTTACAGCTCTGCCTGTTACTCTCATGTTTTCTTTTAAAAGAAGCCACCCATTTACTATTAGCTACAAGGCTGGGTGCTCCCTCTGCGTGCCCCATGCGCTAAGCACACTGTTTTATAGTATACTGAAAGCTCACAGCAGCTCTCAGAGAGGCAGAGGGGGACAGTGGGAGAGAAATACCTGGAACTGGAACCTCACTGCTGCACTCTCCCTGTGCCCCAAGCTGACCCACAGCAAAGCCTTTCAATACATTTCACGGGGTCTATTTTTTTTTTTTTAATTCAACAGGAGACGTTTCTTTGTTAACCGGAATGCGCACAAATGGCAGTCACATTTCTTTTTCATTTGCTGCCTCAGCTGAAATTAGTGACATTTAAAAACTCAGAGCATCCTTTCAGAAAACCTGTGACAGTCACAAGAGTGAAAATACAAGGTAGACTCCTGAGAGATAAAAATTTATTTGTATCTGATCAGCACGTCATGATATGGTCACAAGTCACACAGCTGATATTCTCACAGCCAAAACAGGGATATTTTTTCTTTTTAAAAATACATTTTTCTTTCCAGCAGGAAGGATTTTTTTAAGACAAACATTTCATACTAGGCAGGAATTAAAAACAATGGCTTTTTCAACATGACAACACAGCTGGTAAGCACTGGATCCCTTTCCAGTGCCTTATATTCGGATTTCAAATTCTCCCTCCCCATTTTTACCTCCCCTCCCCCCCAAATCTCCCCACCTCTCACAGAAAAACACCACACTCAAAACCAAGACAAAACCCAGAAAGGAAACAAAGAGGTAGCTGTAACTACAGCCATGGTGCTGTTTTGGAAACTGTGCAAGATGACTTACTATGCTCCAAGGAGAAGTTCTTTCCTTTGTTATGTGTTGCAGTATTACACACCAGCAGCTAACACAAAAGGCAACATGGAGCTAAGATCTATCATTAGCGAGAGATGCCAGGGCCACAGAATGAACAGTGCTGTTTCACTTGATATTGCTTTGCCCAGCTGAAGTTGTTTAAAAACAGACCCCTCTGTTAAAAAAATATATGTATCTACAAAATGATTACAGCCTTGTTGCAGAAAGGTTGGATTCACATCTTTTCTAGGATGGTGGCAATCCAGGGTTAATGGGGGCTCAAGATCTGCTCTTGTTATGCCCTCAGCTCTCAGAAACTTCAAGGGGAATCACTGCTATGCAGTGGCCTGCTGAGAAAGTCTGCAGCCTGAGCACCGGCACAGTTTCCAGAGGGTGCTGGAGCAAGCAAGGACTACGGAAGCTGCTTTCTCCTCTCAACTGCTCCACTCCTCCCCTTGCCACTTCTGGCACAGAAACACTGTCTCTGTCCTTCCTGATGAGAGCTTGAATAAGCAATGTTATCTATCACAAATTAACACTGCAACTGTATAGTGTTATTTTGCTATTTGTTGTGTTTATGGTAAGCACAACAGAGATTGTCTATCTATTAGACAAAAGCATAATAAATACAACAAAGAAACCTCATCCATTACAGATCAGAAGCACATGAAATAAACTTGAAAAAACCCCCAAATTTATTTTTGCCACACACACAAAATAATGGGAAAAGACATCTAATAATCTCTGCAGAGAAATGCTGCTTCTCATATCTGTCTACATTTCTGAAAGACATCTTGGTTGCTGGAAAGTTTTGACAAAAAAGACTCAATGAAATAAATTTAATAAAATAATTCCGAACACGACCAGACCTTGGTCAAAGTCACTGAGAGTCGCTACAAGCTTCTGTATCCATTTTATTACATAAAACAAAAATGCAGGTAACATGGGAGGAGAGGAAAAAATTAGAAGTAAAAGTAAATGGTATCAAGAAAACAAATTATCATACAAAATGAACACCACTGTAGAGTAATTTTAAGGAAATAACTTCAAGAGGACAGTTGTTCAGTGTATAGTTATTTCACTATCCAATGATAAAATAAAAGGTTTAACTTTAAAAGGCATAGAATCCTTTTAAAGACTTTTTTTTGTATCACAGCCAAGTAGTCTGCAGGTTTTACAGAAAAAATAAAGCTGCTTAGAAGTGTTCGTAATGTATGCAGACACTTTAAACCAGAGTACGGTTTCAATTTTGCTCTTCCAATTGTTTTATGTTAAAAAAAGTGTAAAAACTATCAAATATGCGATTCTGCAAAATAACCCTTTATTTCATATGGCTCCATTATTTCCAAACAATACAGTACCCCAGACGTATAGTTATTTTGTATGATTGTATTGGGTTACCACAAAATCTCCAGCTGACTAACAAGAGAATGCACTCAACCCTGGTCTCATGGTTTGGAAATCCCAGCTTTAAGTACCTTTGGTCCCAAAATTTTATGTCAAGGCAAAATGGAGCAGTTGAATCCTGTCACACACAGTGATCGGTATCCGTATTTATTTTGTACAAACAGGTGAAAAAAGTTAACAGCACTTCATGGCAGTGTCAGACAAAAGAAAGTTACATCATTTGCAAAAGAAGCGAATAATGAACTGTCCCACAGTGATCATTGTATTTTTACTGCAGTAAGAGACATCTTATTTTGGATGCTGGGGGTGGTGGAGGGTGAAGGAAGCTTTTCATTTTTCCGGTGAGCATTGTAAATTGAAATCTTGCTTTTCAAGATCTGATGAGAGAAACTTAGGAAAAAAAAAAAACAAACCCAAAACCCTCCTGCAAGAGACATCACTGTTGAAAAGTTTGATAGAATTGTACATAAAATACTCGAGAACTTGTCAGGAAGGCGCTCTCACCAAAGGGCACTGAAGAAAAAAACACACATTGCGGATGGGCAGATACTCTTCATGTTAACAGGATTTGAAGAGCAATGATGCTAAACCATTACGACTTGCATCGTTTCAACTGTAACAACTTGTTTATGAACAATTAAACATAGAAACATACAGATGTTTTGTGTGTGCAACCCTGGCGGAGAACCATCTTTATTTGCAGTACACTGAAATTGCTATGCTCTCACTTCTGTGTGCAACAGCTTTCTGTGATTTTTTCATTCCATATCACTTTATACATTCTTCCATTCTATTTCTCCCAATATAAATTCAAAGTTATATTAACCATTTTGTGATCAACTGCATGATGCATTAACATAATTTTCTGCCAAACGCATTCTGAGCTCTTCAGAAGAGGAAATCCACAGATGATGCAACAAAATGCCCAGTGCAGCTGTAACACTGGCCACTGCCAGAAGGTAGAACCGAACTGCAACCAACAGGAGTTTACGTTTTACAAACTAGCCTGCTAAGCTCCAAACAGCCCCTTAACAGAGAAGCTTCTTTTAGCCAATTTATTCTCTTTGATGAAGCAGCATCCAAGATCATGCTGGGAGGGTACTTCGGAGTTTCTGAACAGTGGTTTCATTCCACCGTTATCCACAGCAACTCAGCCTTAAGGAGACACAACATCAGGCTCTCTTCACATTTTCCAGTGCAGGCAGGAAAGAAACCTAAGAACTAGTACTATTTACTCACCCTACAGAAACAACAATCAGTGCCTGAAAACAATGTCTTGGAATAATAATAATAATAACTACAGAGGAACAAACTGAAAAGGAACAGGACCAGATAAATCAAATTATTATCTGAAACATTATTGTGCATAACTAATTTCTTTAGGCAGCATGTGAACACTCACTATTGACTGCAATCCACTGGAAAAAAATAAACTGCATTTGAAAAACAACAGTATGCTGTGACATAATGTTCACAGAGTCTATAAAGAACAACCTCCTGATGCGAGTTACTACTGTGCAATCTGCTTATATAAACTTCCCTTTTTTATATCATTTCACTCTGTCCTAGCTCAAAATAAAACCAGCTGTACTATGGGCATCTCCATGGTCCTGATCAAACCACCTGGTCGAGGACAGAAATGAGTAGCTTGCCATCTGCATTTTGCAGTTTTGAGAGTCCGTTTATGCCCACGTGCAGCAGACAAAAGCGCTCACACAGTAACAGCGCTAGGCTGCCGCAACACCCTCCTGTAAAATGGCAGATTAAATACATTCATTCCATCAGTTGTAATTTAGCGAGAGCAATAGGTGGGAAAAAAAAAACTACTACCAACACTGCTGCCCTTTCAGAGCATAACTCTTCTTAAATGGATTTTAGCTTGTGTCAGAATTCAGGTGTATGACTGGGAGTAAAAAGATGGGATTTAGAAACATCATCTTACCTAAAACTGTAGGCAATGCTAATCTGTAGGCAACCAACATTCACTGCCTCTCAGCTGCAGTGGTTCCTTTACGACCCAGAGGGGATTCAGTTCAAGGGAGCTTATGGTGGTTCATCATGTTGCAGCCATCCCCTCTGAGCTAGGGGTGGCATATTTGACTAAGTATTTTTCCATTAAGTCAGGGAAATCAGCATTGCCTCATATTTTGGTATGCTCTCAGCTCCCCCTGCAAAGCAAACACTGGCTATGTTTTGTATTCTGCACACCACCCACTGCGATTCATGTAGCAGGAGAGCGGGAAAGAAGAGGGGATCAATATTGCTGACTCAGAGCCAAAACTACTGAGGGCTTACTTTGTTCTCAGTAAAATTATTCTGTGAAAGGCAGTATGCCAACAACTGAAGTTCTGGCTATCCTGCCTGTATTTAGAGAGATTAGTTTTATTTTAGGAACGGCTCTCTCAAATCTGTGTATAATCACATAAACACGATGCCAACTAGACCTGCCAGAAGTAAGACCATACATCATAGATGTCCTTTCAAAAGTATCTTATCTTGCACATCTGAGCCTTCTATCACATCTGAGTCTTCTACTCCCAGTTTGCCTTTAAATTCAACTCATCCTTCTTCCAGCAAGATTTTAGCAGTGGTGAGCTAATTAATACTGCCCTCCATGCAGTTATGCAGAGTGTTTACCACACTTTTCTTTTTCAGTAGTATCTTCCTATAGATTTATGATAGCAATTACACCTATTTTTTTTTTAAGAAACTAGTTTTTCTTCTATTACTCCTTAACAAAACATTAAGATGGTTGGCATTGAATTATTTAAACTCTCCCACAAGTATATTTAGTGCTATTGCAACTAGCGGAGAGAAAAAGGCCTCTATAAACCACTCCAAGGTCACCTTGGTTGGATTGCAGTATACAAAATACAAAGGTGGCTAAAAATCACCAACAGCACCAGCAGACCTTCAGGAATAGGTAGAATTGCTCTGGCTTCCAGTGCGTGACAAATAAAGCTTTCCCCTACTCCCTAAGTGTTATGTCTTTCCTTCACTGTGTTTTCACGTTTAAAAGTGCTTTTTGAAAACCGATAACGATGGCTGAGATGCATTCTGAACAAGGAGGGAAAACAAACTAAGTGACTTTGTATTTCCAAGTTTCCTCATAATACGAGATACCGGTAGCACACAGAATTCAGACAGCTGATGGTAAGACCACAGCAGGGATGGGCTGATTCATCTAACGTGGACAGCTTTTAATCACACTATGATGCTGCAACGCTTTTTTGAAGACTGATTCCCCACAAAACACACCCGACGCTGGACCTCACTTGGGTCTTGGTTTTAGATCAATGTGTCTAATACAACAACTGCTGACTGCGTAGCTGCAAAGATACTGCCACCAGCTCTGTCGAGTATCTTTGACTCCAGCACAATGAGTTGCAATAAAGTACAAGTTTGTGCAAATGAGGAATCTCTACCACACCAATGCTGAACAGACTACTGAAGACAAGTTGCTGAATTTTCTGAGCTCTAACTACAATGCCAAGAAATACTTGTGGTGACAGAGCTTTCTTGTCACAGACATTCTTCTACGATGGTTGTACGATTGCACCTTTTGTCCAAATGTTGAATTTGCTTAAGTGTGGGTGAGAGTATACATTTTTTTAAAAATACAGACAAATCTTTTAAAATAATACATCATCAGGTCACTATGTTACTGATCTTCACTTTTAGTGGAGTTTAAAATTTCCACAAAGAGAGGTAAGAGTCCGTCCAGTATTTTCCTTTACTCCTGAATATTCACATTTGCACATATAACATGATACTCATTTGCAAGAGCCTGGTTTCCCATTGTGTCCTTAGGTCACGTTCCACTTTTAAAATAGGCAATGATAAAAATACTGTAAGACGCAGTACCACATACCGCCTGACAAAAATGCAAGTGATTGTATGCCGACTAGCCACAGGTTACTGAGCGTCATCTCCCGAGAAACAGCTTTTGCTTGACCCTGCAGTGGAGGAAAAGCTCCTAGAAGAGAAAAGAAAACACATTTAATGCTTCTGCAGCAGTGATGATAGCATTAATGCACAATTCTTTACCACCACTGTCTCTCCCAGCAACAGCACCCACAAACAATTAGCTGGTTATTTCTATATTATGTTGTTAAACTTCCAAAAGATTCTCTGGTATTATCAGTCATTTTCAAGAAAAGAAAAAAAAAATCCCTTTCCTCATTAATAAGAACGATTTTCATTTGGATATAAAATTATGCTTTAAACAGAAACATATGAATGCTCTTAAATTTTAAAAAAACCAAGAAAGCCACAACCAAATAAACCACAAAACCCCGAGCCTGACGAGTCCCAGCCTCCTCTCTCTGATACATATTTTCACATGGGCAGATATGCCGCACCATTTATTCACCTGTAACTCTCCCTGCTAAGCTTCTATTTACCCACTCTACACGACATTTGCTCTTCCATGGCCCATTTGTTTTCCTGCACCAACAATGACTTTTGGTTTAAGAAACTTCCCTTTCTCCTTGGTGCAGATTGCAACTGTCTCTTCCCCCTCCTTCTCTCCCAAGCCAACTTGTACCTTACAGAGAAAACAATCCATCACATTCCTAGCTGAGACAAGCCAAGCAGCTTTAGTTGCCCTTCACAGATACAACTCCCCCTTCCCCTTTATCATCTTAACACCTATTATCCATTCCTCTTTCTGGTTCAATTCATATTTCTTCAACAGGGAAGACTGATTTGGTACAATGAAGAGTATTTCCATAGCACTAGTGAAAACCCTCTCCTGCTGCCCTGTATGATGATGTTGCTTCCTTTTTTAGTTACATCACACCAGTTGGCTTATGATCAAAGCAAGCGAGGAGCATGACAACTTCAGTATATGACTATTTATTTTCAGCTGTGAAGCTCCTCGTTTATAGTTGTTCTATTTAATTAGTCTGCGAGTGCTTTTGTCCTGCTAAAAGTAATCTCACTTGCATTACTGCAGTGTTCAAGGTTATCTTGGTGATGACTTCAGAGAAATCATGAACTTGTCAATAACAAGCTTTCCACTAGCTGTTAACACAGGAGTCTTGGTGTTGCTTATACCTACAGATATTAACTGTAAATGGTTTTAATTTTATAAATGAAATGTGTAAATGCATCTGTAAGAAAGGATGGGATAACTTCATACTCAAATTTTAAGTAGGTACTTTTTTTGTTTATTTTAGGAGATATGACAGATTTTCCCCAGATCCATTTAAGTCCTCAACACTTAAGAAAATACATCAAAAAGGAAAAAGATGTTTTAGGCCTCATTTTTCCTCTTCTTAAATAAAAATATGCCAAAAAAATATATTCCTACCAATGACATCGTCAATACAAACTTTTAAAGTTATAAGTAGCATTAAATATTACCCTAGCTTTATGAATCGAGACAAGATCCTAAGCAGAATGAGAAAAAGAAAAACAGTAATAAAAGAAAGAATGCTGAAACAGCCCCAAGTCTTAAAACCACACCAACTTAAGACAATGCAACAGGACAATACAAAGTTAGCTCTCAGGTAGCTTCAAGGATTCCCCTCACATTAGGCCTCAGGACTTTTCCAGAAGGTTTCCAAAAACTTTAATGGCACTTTTGCATAAAGCCAATGCAAGCAAGTTCCCAACTTGTATAAATGGTAGTATCTTAAATTATGCTAATTTATGCCTAATAAGGTCCTATGTCATAGCATTTGCATTTAAAACATGTCTTATTAATTCACACTGATTACACTTGCAAATTATAACCAATTATCCTATTTTAGAAGTGCATTTCAATGAATAAACCCAATTATATTCATTATGCTCTCCGAAATTCTGGCCTAGTTAGATTTCGTGGGTATGACTTATTTTAATGCCATTTGTGAAACAGCATCTCAACAACAAGAAATCCTTCCATCCTATTGACCACAATTCTAGTTTTAAACAGATTCACAAAGTTATTTGTATAATAAATACATATGTATTTGGACTTATATAGCAAGGTCTGACTTTTGGCATGAAGGATGGCTGAGTGACAGCAGTATTTCATAAACAAAAAATACAACTCTGGGTTGTTACATGATTCTATTAATATTTTAAGCACTCAAGTTGACAAATTAAGCACGCAAAAATGAATTAAAGTTGCCTTTGCAAGAAATGATCTAACAGAAGTAGCTTTGTTTAACAAAGTCACTCTGCAATTTTAAACTTAGTCTATTCAAGAGACTGAATATTCTTCCCCCTCAACAACAGTGCTACTTGCTAATGAAGAGATTCTTTTCCTTCAGAGACGATCTGCATTATTGCTTCTGCAGTCTTCCTACTCAGTCTATATTTATTAAACTTTCTTACCTGTATGTCTAAATAAAACTCTACCTTTTCCTCTCAGAATCTTCTTTTTTTTTTTTTTTTACTATGATTACTTCTGTTTATATTCCGAATACACACAGGCAGATGACATACTTGAGTATCAATAAATGGATGGAAAAAAGAGCCTTAAGGAAATACCTCTCCAGCTATAGTTTCATAGTATTTATCTGATATTTTAAATTACAGTTGCCAGTACCACAGCATTACTGTTATGAAGGCTCTAAATTTATTTAGATTCATCTGATCCATTAACACTGAAAGCGTTACAGGTTATGATAGAAGTCATCAGTCCTCAGTACTTTGCAGCAAGGAGGGCAGCATTGACAACACAGGGCTGCAGATTCCAGAGAAATTATATGCAATTCCTTCAGATCCCTTTAATTGTTGCATCTTTCCATTTAGCATAACAGTAAACTGAATAGGGCAATAGTTTGGTATTAGACCTGAAGACTACTTTCATCAGTTTTCGCTAATTGTACGAGTGCCAGAGGAACATGCTAAATAGCTGCACTAAGCAGATAAAACAACCTGCCTCACTTAAGAGTCTTATTTAATCCCTTTTAGTCAAGAACTCGCTCGATTTAAACACTGAATGTTTTATATCCCATCCAAAATTAACATAAGCTCTGAATACTTTTACTGTGTGCGTAAACGTTCACTGCCTCTTTGAATCTTGATAAAATTATTCCAACTAAGCGGAATCCTATGGCAGTATCAAGTTTCATGGCTGAAAAAGGGGGACTTCCTTAGACCCACTGGAAATGTGCCAGCTTCCAAATGCTACCCTAAAGATACCTGAGTAATTTACCTTTCCTAGGCAATTTCTTATACTTGTTTTACTAATGGTTCTTACTTGGCCATTACATGCATTTTATTCACGTAAAGAATGCATACATGTTCTTAAGCCATTCTGAGATCCTTGTAAGAAAAGGCATAACAAAGCAAAATTCTTTCCTAGATATCATCCTACCTGTTTCGTAGAAATGTGTCAAGAGATCCTCCTTTTCAATGAATCGTTGATATAGCCAGTTTGTAAGAGCTTCTGGCTCTGCAGGTACATCTTTAACTGGAAAAATCCTACCAAAGAATCAAACATAAATTAAACCTAGGAAATACACTCTCTATGTGAAGAACAAAACACTTCACGTCTGCCCCAGCCCACTCTAAAACACATAGAACAAGAGTTTCGTATAAATCTAATTGCAGAGTTCATTCTCTCTTCGATTCATAGATGACATAGGTATTATGGATACAAAACCAGAATATCCCAGGTTACCTGCCAGAGGCACACAGAAGGCACAGGCATTACTTGCTTCTATCAAATGCAGTACTATAGCATACAATAAATGGTACCAAGTTGCCTGGTCTTTTTTAACTAGTATACCACCACACTGTATTACTATCCTCATAAAAAATACAAACCAAGAAGCAACGAAGTTCATGTGCTGAAACACGAAGAAATAATAGACTGAGAAGGCTCGCCCACAGTTCTGAAGAAACAGTTCTTCAACAGGCAAAATCTATGTAACATCATCATTAAGTACCAGTAGCATTTCTGTACCGCAGAAAATGAGACCTCTGTGCTTTTCAAAGGACACGAGCATCTTTGTCTGAAATTTCTAAGGCAGTTTTTGCACTGAAAATTGACCATGTAAGTAAGCGTACTCAAATATTGCTGCTCTATTTTAATATCCCCAGTGGAAGAATTACCAGTGTTTTGGCACTTCTACAACGAATACTAGGACTACTTAGAAAATCAGGTATTCAGGGCAGAACTCACTGAGATACAGAAACACCCAAATCACAGAAACAAGGAATCACTAGGTTGGAGAAGACCCACTGCATCATCGAGTCCAACCATTCCCATCTATCACTAAACCATGCCCCTCAGCACCTCATCCACCCATCTTTTAAACACCTCCAGGGAAGGTGAATCAACCACCTCCCTGGGCAGCCTGTGCCAGTGCCCAATGACCCTCTCCGTGAAAAATTTTTTCCTGATGTCAAGCCTGAACCTCCCCTGGTGGAGCTTGAGGCCATTCCCTCTTGTCCTTTCCCCTGTCACTTGGAAGAAGAGGCCAGCTCCCTCCTCTCCACAACCTCCTTTCAGGTAGTTGTAGAGAGCAATGACGTCTCCCCTCAGCCTCCTCTTCTCCAGGATAAACAACCCCAGCTCTCTCAGCCGTTCCTCATAAGGCCTGTTCTCCAGCCCCTTCACCAGCTTCATCGCTCTTCTCTGGACTCGCTCCAGAGCATCATCATCCTTCTTGGAGCGAGGGGCCCAGAACTGAACACAGGATTCAAGGAGCGGTCTCACCAGTGCTGAATACAATGGGAGAATAACCTCCCTGGACCTGCTGGTCACGCTGTTTCTGATACAAGCCAAGATGTCATTGGCCTTCTTGGCTACCTGGGCACACTGCTGGCTCCTGTTCAGTCGCTGTCAACCAACACCCCCAGGTCCTTCTCCTCCAGGCAGCTTTCCAGCCAGACTTCTCCTAGTCTGTAGCACTGCACAGGGTTGTTGTGCCCCAAGTGCAGGACCTGGCATTTGGCCTTGTTAAACCTCATGCCATTGGACTCTGCCCAGCAGTCCAGCCTGTTCAGATCCCTTTGCAGAGCCTCCCTACCATCCAGTAGATCGACACTTCCACCCAGCTTAGTGTCATCCACAAACTTGCTAAGGGTGCACTCAATGCCTTCATCCAGGTCATTGACAAAGACACTGAACAGGGCTTGGATCCA
Organism: Phaenicophaeus curvirostris; assembly: GCF_032191515.1. Classification (NCBI taxonomy): domain Eukaryota; kingdom Metazoa; phylum Chordata; class Aves; order Cuculiformes; family Cuculidae; genus Phaenicophaeus; species Phaenicophaeus curvirostris. The sequence goes on along the minus strand of NC_091393.1, from coordinate 90,704,438 downwards.
GCACTAAGCCCTGGGGACACCATTTGTAACTGGCCTCCAGCTGGAGTTAACTCCAAATAATCCACCATACCTCACAATTTTTTTTCAAAATAGAATTCCAAGTCTTACAGTAAACATGAAATCTCCTCAGTAGATTCTAAGTGCCTTTTTATATATAGAACAACTTAAACAAGGTCCGACATAAAAAACTCTGAGACTAATCCTATAGCTTAGAAGCCAAGAGTGGGAGGGGAGAGATAAAAATGTTTTAGAACATATTCTGGACTGCCACAGTTAGACTTGGCTCAACTCAATTGTTTCAACTCAGTACAAGTAGATACTTGTTGAGACATTTTCTCACCTTCAGTAGGAAATTGTCACTGTGCACCAGCCCACAACACTTTGTAATGCAATTTTTAGCTAATAACAACATTATTAGCTTGAGCACTCACCCTACTCACCAGACCTGAGATCAAGTCGGTGCTGAAAGGAACCTATTTTTTTGTCAGCAGAGGATGTGAAAGCAAAACCAACAAAGACCCCGTAGAGCCTTTCAAGAAATGATCTGCAGAACTACTTTGAATGTAGCCAGCTCACATCGCATACAGTCAACTCAGAAAGGGACTATTTTGAAGGTGATCACAGCTGATTTTCTTAATTTGTTAAACAAAAAGTTACAGTGACCATCTTGGTTTTGTTTTTTTTCATGTTGGACCTCGTATTTACACTATGTTTCACTGGGATGCCAACGTAGAAGAGATTTGTATATCAGGCTACCCTTAAAAGCTCATACTCTGAAATTTAAGACCGCTTTTGTTGGTTTTTCTTCTCAGATGAGCTCCTATTTACTGCCATTTATGCCATGCTTCCATATTCATTAGCGGATTTCTCATTTCATTTTCACCACAATCTTGACTGATTATACTGAAAAGAATTTGAAATAACACCACAATCATGTGGGCAGTGCCCAAAAAGATATGGGAATGTCAGACTACAGAAGTAAGACACTTCGGAATAAGGCTTTTGTTGCTGTTACTGGTTTAAACATCACTGCTGCCAAATCATTTGTACCTCTCCTTTTCAGTCTGATGTTTCGAAAAATATAAGTGGAGGAGAAAAGGGGCAAAGCATTTCTCTAATGAGCGAATTAAAAATAATAGTGCTTCAGTATACAGAGACAACTTTAATATATTATGGCATCAACATCAACTCAAGTATTTTTGCAGCCTTTGTAGCAATTCTACCTAAGTCCTGCTCACACTGCAGAGTTCTCTGTGCTCTAGTAAAGTCAGCATCAGTGTCAGTAACCAGAAATTAGCAACTGTTGTCTCAAGTAAAATACAGTTTGTAGACAAGTCTCTGGCCAAAGACAAATATTATGAAATAGTCCGTGGTCCAGTAAAGAGCTCAAGTCTTCAGCGTGTATATTAAGAACAATGACAAAGAGAGGTAATAAAGAACTATTTTATCTTTAAGTCCAGACATCGTACAGATTAAAATTAAACCATTTAGAGGCAAGTAAATAAAACATCCACAGAGAAAGGAGCATTTTTGTCGAAGGTATAACACTAAGAAAGACTTACTCTCTGTCTCCAAACACAACTGAGTTGCCGAGCACTATTTTTACTCTCTTCTGCCTATCTGCTGTGAAGAGATAAAAGGACTCAGCAACTGAATATTGTGTTTCACAGTATATTTCTGAAGGACAGATGCTTGCTTACGCAAGTCTGAAGATGGCTCAGAACTAACAGAATGCATGTGTGGGCTCAGGACAGAAGTCTAGGATTTACCTAGCTTATATGCAGTTCCCATTGTAAAGCTGGAGACATTCTTCACCTCCACCCTCAATTCTCAGTTACCTAATGGATAACAACTCTGCAGCTCAATAACTTAGTTAAGCCTGTTATTTTTCAAAAAAATGCACCTACTAGTCTCAAAACATTACCACAAAAACTCATAAGATACTCATTAGAAACAATTTATGAGCTGGCGCTTTAATAAAGTAGCAAAGTAATGTAAGTGATATCAATATTGTGAGAGACTAATGGAATGCAGCATGCCACTTTCTTGCTTGAATGCATCCATGCTCTTGTATGAATCAATACAGTACCAGAATACTGAATTGAATCTCTGGACATAAACACTGCTGCACAGAAGCTCGAGAAGCAATCACCATTACATCCATTATTTGAATGAATACTAATACAGAGTGGAAAACAACTGATTTTCCAGGAATGCTACACTGGCTGTCACAATTTAGCAGCGGTTAAGTGCTAGTGCATTTAGAAGCATTTTCAAACATACTTTTAGATTATTCAGAGTTATTTTTACAAGTAGAACATTCTGACTGAGCTAAATTAAAGTTGATACATTTTTTAAAAAATCCTTAAACTGTGAAACAAGCCATTCCTACGCTAGATAACATGAAGCTAACCCTTCTCCCCACCCTGCATTTGTACTAAACATACTGCCAATATTGTCATTCTCTGCCCATCAGATGGCTCAGCTTGCATTTGTGTTTTAAAGAAAAAAAAACAAAACAAAACAACACACTCTCTTTAAGGAGACTGGGTTCAGGAAACCTAACTGAAAAAATCTACTGTTACAAAAACTCTCTACACAGACAATGCAAAACAACAGCGGAAAACCTTTCTTCTAACCAGAGCAGGGTCATTTCCAACCATCATCTGCAAGGTCTGCCAGGTCTAAAGTCAAAAGATGCAGGAAGTAGTTTCTTCTTTTCAATGAGATATGTAAACTGTTGTCAATTTGGTCACAGCATGAGCTTTGTCTTGGCTCTACTCCACCTTTGGGTATGCAGCATCAGGAATGCCATTAAAAGCAAATAGGTTGCTGGTCTCCTCAGGAAAACAAAATACCACCACATAGAACTGTCCTGACAAAGAACAAGGTCATCATGCAATATCTGAAACTTCTAGATTCTCCTATGCGCTTGGATGTCTCCAGCTGTTGGACAAAACCTCACATTGCATGAAAATAAGAGCATCTTTGGAACAAAGATGTTGTAGCAAACAATGAATTTGAATGCACTGGGAAAGAAGATGACCAGAAAACTCAAGTGGAATGGAAATACTTCCTTTCATTTCTCATCAAGGGAACAGCTGCTTTGCTATCTGAGGGAAGTTGGAAAGGGGCTAACTTCAGTAAAACCAGAGCCACCACAGGTTGCACCCCAGGAAGTTAAAGGTGGTGGAAGGAAAGAAGTACTCCTAGGCGAAACTGTCAAGCTGTCTCAGTAATGAAGTGTTATCTTCTGGCTGGAGGTTACTTATCTGCATCTGCTAAGTGACAAAGACCATGGGACACTCCACTTAGCTGACTGAAGGATGGCAGCTTTCTTAAACCACTATACAAACATGTATCTACGTCCCAAACCAGAATATATTAGCATAAATAACAGTCCAGGAAAGAAGAAAGGCTTTTTAAAAAAAGGATATGTAACGGCCAAAGACATGTTGGCATTCATCAGAAATCGTGGACCCTTATCTACTGTAGGCCATTTCTTGAAAGACACCAAATAATTTTTAGAAGAAGGCATTTTCACAAACATTTAATTTCTTTTAAATGGTCCTTATTGGATAAACAACCTCTGATTCTGTATTAAAATTCTGAAATTCATAAACACTATCTTTAAGTACTAACTGCCACTCATCATCTATCCTACCCTGCATTAAAAGTTTTTTACCCTTACATCTTCTAAATAATAGTATTAGTTGCTGTTTCAATGAATCTTTAAATAACCTCAGCATCGTGGAGGTTGCTGCTAGACGTCAGGCATGTCCAAAAATAAGTTACTTGTGTAAATAAGTATATTGAAATATATTGCTGAACTGGATGCCCTTTGCAGACATTTCTGCAAAACTCATTCAGCAACCACAATGTGTTTTATTCCACCTTATTTATAGCTAGGAGTCTAGTTTACTTCAATAAATCTGAATTAACATAGATAAAAAGAAAAACTTTCTCAGTAGCTGAAAGGTTGTTTCAACAGCAGCACGGTACAAAAACTGCTATGAGAAAGAAAGGTGACACAGTACTTATCTGCATTACAGAGCACAAAGATAGCTGAGTTAGTGTAGTACTCACGCAGCATAAATGCAGCTATTTCCAGCAATCCCCTGTGGCGGAGGTGACCATGGCTGGCTCTGACTTAAGGGCCTCTACACCACAACCACTATCACACAGCACAAAAGTGGGGTATGGTCATACAAGGGCATGGACCCAGCAGGAAGCTAGTGCAAAAAAAACCCTAAACCCACCTCCTCTTTCCCCGAAGAAAATCAGGCCACAGAGTAGCCTAATTACAAATTTCTGAAAAACACGTAATTCCTACGAAAAATGAAAGTTTGAAAGGCCAGCTTCAATTCATTGTCAAAACTGAGCTTTCAAGAAAAAGGATTAATGGATTAAACTGAACCTCCTCTGCCATTTCCATCAGCCAGAAAAGCACCCAAAAATGAAAATATAAGGCTGGTTGCCATGTCCTCTACACTCGTCTGTTGCTCCCTAAGCAGGATAAAAAAGAAATAATCCTGCAGGAAAAGTATACAGCTACAAGAAAAGGAAAACACTAGATCTGAAAGACTGTAAGACAGAAAGAGACAGGTTGTGACCAAGAGGAGTGTTAGAAAAGTCTGACCGAGCAATCAGAACAGAAAAGCCTCTGCAGTCTCCTCTGCTCCAGTTAGCGGAGCATTGAAAACTTTGCTTTTTTCTCCACTGCTGTCACACATTGATTCCTCACTCTGGACTACTCCAGAAGGGGAAAAGCATGTTTAAATCCCAGTTCTCCTTTCAAACAGTTGAGGTGCCATCTGGTCAAAACTATTCCCCCAAAGGGGGTTTTAAAAATTTGTTAGTAAGTGGTTTTCCTGCTATTACTCAGTGAGAAGAAACGATAGATTAGAAACTAGTGTGCTAGAGCACAGAGACTTATGCAGAACTTGCTCTCTCCTCAGTTATTTTAAAACTACCTTGAAAATTTCAATCCCAAAACATTCCGTACAACAAAAAATGGGCTAAATTTTATGGTGCTAAAATAAAGGAAGACAGCAACAATCCAGACATACTCCATATACGTGTCATGAGAATTTCAAAGGACATCCATGTCAAATACAGGAAAGCAGAAACATTTCTGATACTTTACATCTTTGGAAGACTTTTCTGACATTTCCACCTTTTTAAAGCTAAAGTCCACCTTACCTAGGGTTTTCCCTTTAAAACTGAGTTTGTTTCAAAGAGGTAGGGAAACGCAGCAGCTTTACAAGGGATATCTCAGGGCTCAACGAAGCACAGGCCTTTTCAGACCTCAGTCTATGATTTAATCACAGAATCACAGAATAGTTCGGGTTGGAAGGGACCTTAAAGATCATCTAGTTCCAAACCCCCTGCAGGGACATCCCCCTAGATCAGGGTGCCCAAGGCTCCATCCAACCTGGCCTTGAACACCTTGGCCTTGCCTCTGGCCTGGGCAGGCAAACACTTTCCTGGGTGGAAAACTGGTTGGATGGCCGGGCCCAGAGAGTGGTGGGAAAGGGAGTTAAATCCAGCTGGAGGCCAGTGACAAGTGGGGTTCCCCAGGGCTCAGTGCTGGATCCAAGCCCTGTTCAATGTCTTTATCAATGACCAGGCTGAAGGCATCGAGTGCACCCTTAGCAAGTTTGTGGATGACACTAAGCTGGGTAGAAGTGTCGATCTACTGGATGGTAGGGAGGCTCTGCAAAGGGATCTGAACAGGCTGGACTGCTGGGCAGAGTCCAATGGCATGAGGTTTAACAAGGCCAAATGCCAGGTCCTGCACTTGGGGCACAACAATCCTGTGCAGTGCTACAGACTAGGAGAAGTCTGGCTGGAAAGCTGCCTGGAGGAGAAGGACCTGGGGGTGTTGGTTGACAGCGACTGAACAGGAGCCAGCAGTGTGCCCAGGTGGCCAAGAAGGCCAATGGTATCTTGGCTTGGATCAGAAACGGCGTGACCAGCAGGTCCAGGGAGGTTATTCTCCCTCTGTACTCAGCACTGGTGAGATTGCTCCTCGAATACTGTGTTCAGTTCTGGGCCCCTCGCTCCAAGAAGGATGTTGAGGCTCTGGAGCGAGTCCAGAGAAGAGCGATGAAGCTAGTGAAAGGGCTGGAGAACAAGTCTTATGAGGTACGGCTGAGAGAGCTGGGGTTGTTTAGCCTTGAGAAGAGGAGGCTGAGGGGAGACCTTATTGCTCTCTACAACTACCTGAAAGGAGGTTGTAGAGAGGAGGGAGCTGGCCTTTTCTCCCAAGTGACGGGGGACCCGACAAGAGGGAATGGCCTCAAGCTCCACCAGGGGAGGTTCAGGCTGGACATCAGAAAAGAATTTTTCACAGAAAGGATCACTGGACACGGGAACAGGCTGCCCAGGGAAGTGGTTGAGTCACCATCCTGGGAGGTATTTAAAAGACGGGTACACAAGGTGCTCAGGGACATGGTTTAGTGATTGATAGGAATGGTTGGACTTGATGATCCAAGAGGTCTTTTCCAACCTGGTGATTCTATGATTCTACAATTCCATGATTCTACCTCCAGGGATGGGGCACCCACAGCTTCCTTGGGCGACCTGTGCCAGTGCCTCATGACTCTCATCGTGAAGAAATTCTTCCTTGTGTCTAGTCTAAATCTGCCCCTCCCCAGTTTATACCCATTGCCCCTAGTCCTATCACCAAAAGCCTTTTTAAACAGTCCCTCCCCAGCTTTCTTGTAGCCCCTTCAGGTACTGGAAGGTCGCTATAAGATCTCCTCAGAGCCTTCTCTTCTCCAGCCTGAACAAGCCCAACTCTCCCAGCCTGTCCTCACATGGAAGGTGCTCCAGCCCTCTGATCATCCTTGTAGCCCTCCTCTGGACCCATTCCAACAGCTCCATATCCTTCTTATGTTGACGACTCCAGAACTGGACACAATACTCCAGAGGAGGTCTCACAAGAGAGGAACAGAGGGGCAGAATCACCTCCCTTGACCTGCTGGCCACGCTTCTTTTGATGCGGCCCAGGATACGGATGGCCTTCTAGCCTTTAATCCTTGCCTACACTGTTAAGGACAAAGTGGTTAATACTCAATTGTTACCAAAATTAAGAATTACTGAGGAACCACCTCAAATTTGTGACCTGCAGAATAAACGCTGATGTTCCCAGCTGACAACTCCAGATGCTCTCATGGCTCTGTTACAGCAATATTTTGGTCTCAACATTGGAGGTGAACTTAAAGCAGTTGTTTAGGTCTCCTGACCAAGCAGTACAGTTACACAGGTCTGGTATATCATCCTCCAAACTGCAACCTGACCAACTTTCCAAGAGCAAGACTGCATGGAAACCTCCCAAGACAGTTATCAGCACATTTAAAGGTACCTCTGAATTTTAAAACAGAAGTATCAGAAAGGAGTTTGACATGGCTGGTCACAATGTACAGCTGTTTGTAGCACGCACAGTTTAACCAGCATAAAGGATTTCAGTGTTTTTCCAGAACTGCTCCTGATTAAGATCTGACACATGAACAGGCTTGAGATATCACTGTATTTTCAGACAAATGAGGACGCTACCTAGGAGGCACATGTGCAAAGCTCCTGAGAGACAGTTTTCCATTGACTCTACCTATAATTTAAGAAATAGGTATCAGCCCACTGGGCTTGAATTTTTCAGCTTCACAATCCTGAAGAAGGTCCAATAAAGTGATAGGAGAGCTTGTAAAGTTTTCTTTAACACCAGAAAACCTCTAGGAGGGTACATTTGTTCCCTACTCTTCCTTGTCCGCTGCCCCCAGTTCCTCTGGCACATATTCCATCTTCACAGATTCTCAGTGGTACCAACAACTCTGTTCAAGTCATCAATACGCAATTTAAAGTTGTTAAAACCACGAAGGTGTCCATCACATTACAGCATTCTGCTAAAAAAAATAACTCCTAATGAGGAAAGTCAGGTGATCGGGGGGTGAAAAAAATCAGTTGCTGTAATACCCTGACAGGAATCCAACATGAAAATTTCCATACAAGCAATAGAAAAGGATGACGAAATGTGAGTGAACTCACATACACATGCTTTTCAGTTGCTCTCTGCTAATCCTGCCGTTGATAAATATATCCTTTACTATTATGCAAAACAGAAAAGCATTTTAAAGCCACAGAAAAGTACCTAAAAATAAATTTTATTGTCAAAAACACTGAAGGTGAAAATTCACCATATTCATTCCAAACTACAGCTCTAATTCCAGATGTATTAAAAGGTCTTAGCATATCATAACTAGATGACATGCTAAATCTGGAAAGAAGGATACAAAAGCAGTCTGACGTTTTTTGGATAAAATTATTCTGGGTAGTCAAAGAGAAGAACTACAGAAGGACCTGGCAATAGTTGCATATGAAATTAGACACCAGTAAATGCAAAGCAATGAACACTGGGGAAGGAAAAAGCACCAGCAGCTACACATACACTGCCACTGAGCTATTATTACTCTGGCAAGCAATCCTGAAATCACTGTGGGGAATTCAGGATGTCAGTCAAACTCACAAACTGGTTATAGCAGAACCAGAAGAAGCACAGACAGAAGTAACAAGACAATCAGGGAAAGGCTTTTATGTAAGAAAGCACCAAACACATGTGGCTAGAAGGGGGACAGGGACAGCTAAGGCAGGATATGAGAAAGCTCTGTAAAATCATGGGTCACGGTGAGCGTCACTGAGGAATGATTCATCCACTACTGGGAGGACACAGGGAAACAGGGCGCACCCACAGAAGGCATCAGGTGGATAATTTAATATAAGCAAAAAGGAATCAGTCCTGGCTGCCACCCTCAAGAACAATTACACGTTGCGTCATGGGAAATCACAGAAGTGTAAGTACAAGCACATTAAAAAAATTAGAAAAGTTCATGGAGGCCAGGCCAATCAGCACCAAAAGAGCAACCCAGATGTGATACCTGCTCAGAAAGCATTACAGCCACCACATGTTTACGTGCAGAGGGATTGCAGGCAGGCTGCTCTCCCACACCTTCATTGCTACTGCTCGCAGTCAGAGCCAGGCTATTTTGTTAAATGCATCTTTAAGAATTGCTGCCTTGTATCCAACTAAAGCCCTTACAGTCCAGAGGACACCTGAACTTGACGTGCCAACTGAAGAATTACCAAGACTAGAAAGTTCACCAAAGCTCCAGTTAAAACCAAGACACTTGGCTGTCATTTCAAAACATCCTACACCCAGCTCTCAGCCTTCAGAGACAGCCTTTAGTTTCCATGTGGGGCATAGTTCAAATGTTTTTATAGGGTCAGCCATGACACCTAGAGGTTAAATAAAATAAAGAGGCTTGCCCTTGTGTACTAAACCACTAAACCAGTGATTTCAACCCTCTGGAAGAAAACAACAAACCTACGCCCACCAGTAAACAAGTTCTAATATTTTTTCTTAGAGTTTTAGTACTAAAAAGAATTGTAATATTCAAGTTCAATGGAAGGAAGGTTACATCATCTTTATGCTTGTGTTCAAAAATAGATTTTGAATATACACAGCAGGAAGTTAATTCAACTTAAGATAACTTCAGGAAGTATTTTTGGAAATGCTCTTTAGTAAAATTCCAAATACATTCAACTTGCAATTATCCCAGGGATCTGAGAGAATACTAAGGTGACCTGAATAAAGCACAATAGATATTACGGTATCTTACATAAATAAGGGTGTAAGTCTGTTCACCTTGAGAAAAACTTGAAGGCAGATTTCTATAAAAAGCAGGGACAGATTTAAACATGGCTGTGGAAAGGAGCTCCAGTGAGCAGCCTGTACTTTGCATCACACAACACTGACACAACAGCAATGCTGGAGAAGGTCATTCCCAGTTAAACTGCCACTCAGGGGATCCACACAAGGATATCTGAAAGCTTACTGTAAAAGTCTAGAAGCTCCCCAAATCAGTAAAAGGGAATTAAGACAAAAAAACATACAACTCTGTGATAAAATGTGACCAACTTATCTGGTATAGGAAGAGGGTTAAAATATTTCAGGATATTTTAGATTTGCAATTAACTGCAAACCAAAAGCAAAATGCAACTTCTCTCTGAATCAGTTTAGGTCCTGAGACAACTGCTGAGGAGAGAAGTTTTAATAGTATCCCATCCGAAGTGTCAATGAGATTTGCTACTATTTCCAGGATGGTCTTCTGCTCAACTATGAACAGTATGCTTTGAGTCAAGAAGTTGACATTTCTTTGTCAGGAAGTTAAATACAAAATATAATAAACTCTTGGGAAACCTCTTATTTAATAACACAGTGATTTTTAATTTGTTGTCATTGTTAAAAAGAAAAAAAAAATCAGTCTGGGTTTACCAGCACCTTAGCATTGAAAAGGAAAAGAAAAATTAGCCATCAAATATACAGAATGGTCACTGAACTTTTAAAAAGAAAACCATGTTGGGTTTAGAAAATATGAGTTGACCACCTGCATGAGATGCACATAAAGAAAGACATCGCTACTTATTTCTCATATGCTGAAACATACTGTTACTAATTTGTGAATTGGTTTTTAATTTTTTAGTTCAAGGTAACAGTAGAAGGTTTATTTCCTACCTGTAATGTACATGTGTAACTGTTGGTTGCCGGTAGCCAAGAATCCAAGTTTGGATGTCTATAGGATCACCTTTGGGATACGCAATGGTGGTGTCTATCACCCACTGTAGGCCTTTTGATTTGCTCTCTAGAACAAAAAGAAACCTGCTATTAAAAGTAATCAGAAAGTGCATGTCATGTATTTGATTGCCATTCCATTTTTTTATTACTTCATGAGGTATGAGGCACAAATAAAATAAAACAGCCAAGTATCAAATCCAGTTTTTATTACAGAGCACAGAAATAATCTAACAAACTTCAGCTAGATCAGTATTTAATTTTCACAGTTATTTTTGTTCTTACATATCATAGTACACAGAATAGACCACGCTCACTCACTGGCATCAGTATAATCACATAACGTGTTGGCCCAAATGGTAGATGCTTCCTCCCATTCTCCATAAGGAAGACTTCAAAAATAAAAATCTAACTTTCTTGGTCGCACTTTAAGCACACTGACAATTGACAAAGCTCAGTGATGAAGCAACAGTCACACAGATCCCTCAAGGCTCTTAAAATCTGAGTTACAAGAAATACACTGCTTTGCGTCTTAAAGACAAGAAAGCAATGAGGAGAAGACGGTCAGTTTTCACAATCAAGAAGATATTGCATCCACAAGGTCCCAGAAAGACTGATACATGTTCATGTGTTGCTCAGTATATTTAGCAACCGAAAAAAAGGATCAAAGGAGGCGAAAATATTTGCTATGAAGATAACCCAGGTGAGTCAAATTTAAACCTGAACATGGATTACTACAAGCAATAGTCAAGGTCAGATATCAGCCAGGCCATGACCTCTTTCTGGCATGTCTTCAATTCACAGGTTTGTAAAGAGGAGACAGTGTATCTGGAAAGCAATCCAGGAAGGAGGGGCACATTGCCAAGACGGCACTTTGAGTTTAGCTTGTCAATTTTACATCTATTCTGTGGGAACTGGAGCTGAGTTGTACCTGAGGTTGTGTTATGTTGAGGCTAGTATAGCAACAGGTTTATTTAATGCTTAGCACACTAGTATAGTAACATGCTTACATCATACCCAGCAATACCTTAAAGCATTTAGAAAGCTGACTATTAAAAACAGCCACCTGTTGGCAGAAGCATGGGAAGAGGTGTTAGGTCTTAGTACAAAGTATAACACTCTTCAGGCCTGCAGCTGAGACAGCTATGAAGGATACATGACAGAGGTTGACAAAACCACTGTTGGCATGAAGAATGTGTACAGGAATAGACTGATCATCATCTTTCTCAATACAAAAACAGATGTATTCAAAATGCAGCGAAGCGGAAAAGTTTTTAAAAGAAAACGGAGAAATCATAGAATCATACAATGTCATGAGTTGGAAGGGGCTCATAAGGATCACCGAGTCCAACTCCTGGTCTCCTGCATAGGACAACCCCAAAATGCACACCATGCATCTGAGGACATTCTTCAAATGCTGCTTGAATACTGTCAGGCTTGGTGCCATGCCTGCATCTCTGGGCTCCCTGTTGCAGCACTCCGCCATCCTCTGGGTGAAGAGCCTTTTCCTAATATCCAGCCTAAACATTCCCTGGCACATCTTCCTGCTACTCCCTCCATTTTAATTGTCTATGCCTTAATCCTTACCCAGAGGCTCTCAATGATGTCGTAACCAACTGTGATCTCCATGCATTCCAGTACTTCTACTACATACAAATGCAACACATGTATCATACAAAACATACACACAAACTGTTCTTCATGCGGAGTGGATTAAAACTATGGGGAACCTCTTGCCAAAGGACATCAAGGATGAGCTGCATTCAAGAGGAAATTGGACAACTAAACAGAAGAAATATGTTGGAGGGTTAAAACTAAACAGGCAGAAACCCCCATCTGGCTTGGGAAACCTCCTCAGTGGAATATGTCAGAAGCCAGTAGAGTAAGTGGGAGAAGCATGATACATCTTCACTGTGTTCACGCTCTACTTCTGATATCCCCTTGGAGTCATGGACAAGATGTAAGGCTAGGCAGATGTCTGGTCTTGCCCAGAATCACTGCTCAAATTTTACAGAAGAGCTAGCACACACAGGAAGAAATCTGCAACACACAGTCTGAGGCACACTCTAAAAGCCAGTGAGCAACACCAACTAGAACATATGCACAAGGACTGACTCATCAGCTCCTACCTGCATTTAATTTAATTTGCACTTAAATTAACTAAGTCCAAGATGACAATTTCAGCAACACTATCACAACATATCTATCAAATATTTCAACAAGCAGTGGCATTGTACTGCTCTACTACAAATGCAAAATCACCACCTGCATAAAGCCAGACAGTATTTCCTAATATTTTGGTTATGAGTTATTAGCTACATATATCAAGTTGAAACATCCACAGGGTCACCTTCTGGGAATGCAGTATTTCAAAACCCTGAGAGACACATGAAATGAGAACACAAATTCCTCTTAGAGGCTCAAGGCTTGCCAGCATCAGGACAGAGTGAAAAGCGCTAACTCCAAAGCCCTTCACAATAGAAGTAGCAATGTATTACAGAAAAGCCAATATGAAATTAATAGTAAATCCACAGAAGTATTAATTTAGAAATGAATCTCAGAGAAAAGCCATTCAATTTATTATTTTCCCAGATGTAAAGCAAGAATGGATAAAGACAAGTAAATCATCTAAGTGAGTAAGCAACAAAGGCCGTTAATTACAATTAAAAATTGCCAGACAAATACAGGCACATTATCTTATTATTTACAGTAAAATGTTTTAAAATATTTAGCTACCACTTCAGACTGCTCTTTCAGTGGATAATGGTTCAAACTTCATTATGGGAAGATTGCTGCAGTTCTCCTCTGTGCTGTTTTCCTACCTTCTGCTTTTGTGGAGCAGAGCTGCTGCATGGATTCCTCTGATAATTCCAGCCTCACCTCCAGCCCATTCAAGGGTGGGGTGGGAGAAAAACCTGCCTCCAACAACCCACCAGGAACCCCAATTTAAAAAAAAAAAATATATATATATATTTAAGAAACTAACTTCAGCCTCCATAGACCCTCCTTTACAGCAATTAGGTCTTACTGCAGCTACTTCCACGTGCAATTACCAAGATGTGCTTTCAAATCACAGTTACAGACATATTTCTGCATACTCGGGTTTAAAATAAGCCTTACATAATCAACCTTTGCCAAAAAAGTGTAAGTCAAGAAGGATTTAGAAAATTAATTTTTAAATTAATCTTGCTGTCCTTTTTTTGGAGGGTTATACTGTGCCGTGCTCTGCCCATAAGCGTCTTTATTTTAAAGCCATGAAACTCTAAAAGATCCTGAAACTGAAAAAGAGAGACACTACTGTACACAATACAAAGAGGTAGGACCTCAGTGCACCTGAGAATGCTGTTTGCAGGCCTAAGCAGACCTTTGAACAAGAACAAACCCTATTATTTTTTTAAATGGAGTACACCAATACGGCCGTGAGCCTGGTGACCCCATGAGCACAGATGAAGGAAGGGGAGCTCCCACACCCTTGTTCCTATCTATCCTCCCTTTTCCTGTTCAGAAAGATGATTTTCATGACATAGAGGTTGCTGGTGATCACAGAGAGAATGCTATTCAGGCCCAAAAGGATGCAGCAAGGACAGGTTCCATCTCCCACTGACTCTTTCCCAGTGGGGGCTGTTGGGGAGCCCCTGGGGTTACCCCATCACTGCAGGGATGCAGGTGCAGGTCACTGGACGGCTCTGACTCCATTCAAGGTGAGGATGGATGGGGCTCTGAGCAACCTGACCTGGTTAAAGATGTCCCTGTTCCTGTGGGGGGTGAGGAGAGTGGACTAGATGACCTGTAAAGGTCCCTTCCAACAAAGTGCTCTATGAATCCATGAATTCAGAATAGAAAGACTGCTGTATTATTTACAATATGGTGTGATTCACAGGTCTAGCACTTGTAGCTAGAAAAGAGGGTGTTGAGTGTACCTGTTCAGGAACAACTGCCACCACATTTGGCTTGAGCAACACAGCCACAGACACCTCCTAGGGGCAAACTCTTTTGAACTTTCTACCTATCATTGAAAGACATGCTCATCCTTCATTTCTAGTACCTGCTGAAAGACTGAGCGGCCTGACTGCCAGAGACTTCAGCAGAAGAAACTGCTGTAGAGGCCAAACTTAAGCTGATCTCTCCCACAACTTGTTTTTCTTCTGTGCTGTCAGTCTGCTTGCCACTTTCAGCACAGGTGGAGGGTTTTCATTTCTCAAATTGCCTCAAAACGTTAGCAATTTGATTCTTTTTAAACAGCACCTAAGTGTTCAAAACAAGCCTACAGGCATGTCCTACACAGTTGCATCCAAACCATGTAGTCATGATGTAGCTCAGTATGAACAGCACGTGCTTGCCTTATGAGTGTTAAGACAAGACTGAACAATCACATGTAACAGTTGCTTTCTGGCCTAAACAAAATAAAGCTAATAAAATTTGAACAGTCTCATAACTTGTTATTTTTGGGGTTTTTTAACCACCACAAGAGGCAAATTCTTCACAACTACTTTTTTCCTTACTTTTGTTCAAGCTGTGGATTCAGTGATAGCAAGTTGCTTCATATTAAGTTATGAAGCAACTTACCATGAGCAGCTTCAAGCCATTCGGTGCTCCATCATCCCCTACAGTCCTCTCCTAGCAGATACTGAACTGCCTACAAACACAAATTTATTGTGGTTCAGGGCTTCTCTTCGTCCCCTCTATATCCTCCCTGGGGTTACTCTCGATGAATGCTAATAGCTGGACTTGACTACACGCAGGAGACTCTAAACCTGCCAGCAGACCGTCAGTGTTTACCACCCAGAAAAACAGCAAGTTATAAAGACAGGTTTCAGCAGGAAACCTCGCCTCCAGCCGAGCTCTGGATGGTGTGATACTGCCAGACTGCATCTGCAGTGGAAAAGAATGCACCGGTCAGGCGTGAACCTGTGAGGACCGCAGCTTTCACTGGAAAAAGAAAATATTTACTAGCATTCACTAGTATTCAGGTGTGGTTTCCTGAACACTTCAAATGCAGCCAAAAGAGGCTGTCGCCTCCTCCTGCATAGCAATACGTTCTTGTAACTTGCCAGTAGTCCTCTACTTGTCCTTGTGTGATCAACTGAACCACGGACCTTAAAATTAACTCTACCCCCAAAGATTAGCTCTCAGACTGAACATCTTAATCATTATCCCAAGATTTCTCCATAACAGATCACTTTGGATCAAACAAGAAGTCCTTTTTCCAAGATAATAAAAAGCCTTCTCACATGTTATTCAACTCATATTCTCCATGTAATAGTGAATTTAAAAGTTTGATTAAAAAAAAAAAATCAAGTCCCGTGTACAGGTCTGTAGCAGGGAAAATTGAATTCGCTGAGAATAACCATCAGAACTGAAAGTACGGTGCTGCATTTTAAAACAGTTAAGATTGCAATAAGGCTCTAAACAAGCTCAAAGCAATCTCTTAACAGACAAAAAAAAATGCTGCACAGTAAAATAAAGCAGAAATAAAAAACATATTAGAACAAGGCTGATCAAAATTAAACTCTGGAATGCATATCTTCAGTGAACAACTGCTCCAAACTCCTTTGAATTGCCAGCTGTTTAGCACTTAGAACATTTAGCTAGTTCTAAAACTCAAAAAGATCAGTCCTTATTAACTGAAGAAACATCGTACTTGCAACAATGTCAGAGACTAAGCATTCCGTTAAAAAAATTAAACAAATGAACAAAACAAACCCATAAAACATCAAACACACACATCAGTCCCTACAGGGCTAAGGTGATGATAGCTATGCATCAAGTATTTTTACGCTGCCCAAATTTCTATTTTGCCCTTAAACCTTCTGGAATGCATGTGTTGGCAGCAGTGCTCTGTCTGCTGGGCACAGCACATCTGCTCAGAGGGATGCTTCCATCAAACCCCAGAACTAACCTAGACCATTTTGTTCAGGGATAGACACCACTTAACTACATGGTCTGTACTTTACAGCTTCAAAAGCCATCAAGTGATGTTTTTCCATCATTTTATTTATTTATTTAGGAATTAAACCATACAATTTTGTTAAAATTAAACTGGTATTTCAAAAGGCAGCAAAAGCAAGAACTGTTTTAGTCATTTGATTTAGTATTTGCTAGCAATAGGTTAAATTTCACCCCAGTGAAGGCTAGTATTTGGGACTTGAAATATGAAACGTGGCTTAGGAAACTGTTAGGAGGAGGAAATAAAGGAAATAGAGGCTGATTGCCTTGGAAAAGAAACCGGTAAAGAACTGATCAGTCTATGTCCAACAAGAGTCAAATAGTATTGATTGCCTAGTTCAGGAACGCTTGTTCTTGCTGTCACTTTACAAAGGACGAATCAGGCAATAAACTGTGGGAAATTCCTAACAAGTACAAAAATAAAACAAAAAGGGGTTTGAACATTAAGAATACTAATATCACAATAAAGGCTAATGAAATTTTTGGGGAGCCTAGCGAACCTTGTGTAACATAAAAACTCCCTCTACTGAAAGGATGACAGAAATCAGATTATAGACTGTGTAGAAAAAGGAGAGATGATGGAGCATTTAGCTGTTGCACAATTCTTGAGCTACTATTTGAAGGCTGTAACTTCAGTGACATTTCATATACCAAAGCAAGCTAGCGGGCTGGGAAATGTGGGGGTGACATGATGAAATAAGGATATGCAGCAACTGCATATCTTAGGGTGCAACAGAGCAGTATATTAAGAGTGAACCAGCATTTATCATTGTTGCTTTTCTCGTGTTTTTCTTCTCTCACCCAGTATTATTCACCATTCCAGCTGAGAAAGTTGAATGGTATAAAATCTACAAAGATAATTTAAATTTAATTAGATACTAATATAATGAAATTACAGTACTCAAGAACATCACAACTGCGCATCATGACGAGCCATAACATAGCTACCCAGGAAACTCAATGGGAAAGAGATGTAACTTTTGATGAGGAGTTACTTTTAATCTATAAACCAATTTAACTAAAATCATGTAGTGGGGAGGTAAACCCTCCTCATTATCAGTAAAACTTGGCGGTAACAAAAAGATTGAGAGAATGATAAATAATGGAGAAGCAAGCTTATTATAGTAAGCCAAATAATTGGGTAACATAGGACACCAGGAACATTGTCAAATAAGACAGTACAGAGCACAAGAAGTGGTGCAGAGGAAAGAAGTTTTCAGTGAACCATGATGTTCAAGTGCAATATTACTGACACAAAACCCACTTTCCAAGCAGAGAACATCCAGTTCTAACACCCATAACTCAACCACAGTAACCCCCAAAGGATATAGGTAAACTTGATTTTGCCGAGCCAGGTTTTTCAAGTGGTTTAACAAAAAAGGAAAGATAGATGAGATAAAAAGTAAAGACGATCACTAACTTGTTAGGTTTCCAACTATGTAACCGAATCTTATCGGTGTATACAATTATATTTCATGTGACTGAACAAATATTCTTAGAAAATGTTCTGAAGTGGCAAAAGTACAGTAAAAGCATTTGGAAGGCAGAAGATTAGAGGAAGAGTCTTTTATATAAGATATAGATCAAGAATTCACCTTTTGCATATCTCTGAAAGGGAAGTTTTACCACACTAGAAGCATTTTTGTGCGCTGAACAGAAAAAGGACATAAAATATCCCAGCTTCATATGTATCAAATATTACTCATTCCTAGCATATAATACTTACGTTCACTTCTTGTTTTCATCCCTTTTATTACATTTTCATGGCCATTACTCTAAAAGAATGATAGCTAAACCCACCCATTTCTTTCCTATTTCTGCCCACTTATCTTCCCTTGTCTTTTAAGTAGGATGGACAAAGGTGATTCCATTGTATTTCTGAGACAATTCCTTTATTTTAGTACCCAGTTTGGTCAACTCCTATCAAATGCTCATTTCTCCAGAGTCTGAATCATGCTGGTAAAAGAAAAAAGCCAGCTCAGTTAAGTTGATAGCAATCTAAGAGTATGAAAATATAAAATTGGTATTTGACAAGTCCTTTTGCTCCCCTTTCAGAACCAGAAGGCCCAGAATTGATGTCTGTGGAACTTCTTACTTTTCACACTGTTTTGCCTTTGAAACAGGAATAAGTAGAACAGGAACAGGCCAAACTTTTTCCTTAAAAAAAATAAGGAGGAAAGTTTTAACAAGGACTAGGGTATGCTGTTTCTCTTTTAAACCTAAAATCTAAGACAGGGGCTTTCTTCAGCCTTTCTTTTTCTGAATGTAATCTGAAAGGAAACATTCTGATGCATTTCACGGCTTTATTTTCAGTGCATTCAAAAAATCTTCCCTCTGTTTCTGCAAGAACATTATCACCATTCATTTCCTATGTTGACAAGATTAACTTCAAAACTAAAAATCTAGGAACAATTCCTGTATGAGGCTCTCTGCTAACCCTGAAATTTGAACTTCAGCACAGAAAAAACCCACCCAGTTCCACCTGCATATGTGGCTTCATTAGCACAGATCTCTGGTTCAAACGGCTGAACAATTATAATAATTTGGCTATGGAAATACCAGCACCACCCATCGTCCCCAATCCATTGTTTCTATAAGTAAAAGAAATCCACAACTGGGTTAAGTAAGAGCTAAACTTGCCCTCTGAAAGTACCAAGAAGTTAACTTGAAACTCTGAGAGACTAAAAGCATCAAGTCCCATAACTACAGGCACCATTTATATCCCAGCTATACTCTCCTCTACAGTCCAGGCATCCCACAACAGTAACGCTGCAGGAATATTCTTATTCCCTCATAATTCTTATGTTAAAAGAGCCAAAACAACCCTTCAAATCTAGTCAGTGACAGTTAACTCCAGCAAGAAAGAGGACAGTTATCATAAAAATCTCTACCGAACAGAAGAACATGAACCTAATAGAAAATAGTTCAAGAAGAGGAATGAAGTATAGAGTACTAGAAGCTAAGAAACTATTAAAGCCAGGAATAAAAATGTGAACGTAGTTTGCATATTCCAGCAATACTTTTACTATAGTGCCATACTACCATAAACCAGTGCAAACCATCAATCGTGTTGAAAGGAGCAACCTCTGAGTGCCCATTCCATTATCTGCTCCACCCATATCATGTGTATGTGACAAACACATTAATGTAGGCACACTTTAGACTAAATCAAATTAAAAATAAGGTTTCTTCTTTGTTTGAGTCTCATCATGGAAAATAAACTTAGTGCCTCTAAATGCAAATATGAAAAGAATTACATAGTATGATGGTGCATTGTGGATCTTAAAGACACCAACTCAACACAAAACATTTTGCTTAACTCAAATACTGGACATTCTTTCTGCCTTTTGGGCACAAGAGTGAAGTGGTCTTTACCTTTTATCACAGCATCTCCACCCACTGGAGTTCCATTTTCTTGCGGCGCTACAAGCGTTTTCAGAATTACTTGCGTTGCCCCAAGTCTCGGCAGGGTGACATGTTTAAGAAATGGCAAATTGTTTTTCTTGGCAAATGCCTGGCTTGTTTCTCTCCTTTTCCTAAGAAATCCACCCTCTGGAAATAAAACAATCCATTTCCGATTGCGGCTCCTGTAATATTTTTCTAGATGCTCCTTAAGTAACACAAGCTGCTGGTCACGGTGTGCTTTTCCCTGAAAGGATAAAACATTACCTAAATAATATGAATGCTTAAAAAAGGTAACACTAGACAGATAATTATTGCATTTTTTAAGATTCTCTTTTCAGAGACACAAATTAGCACCTATGACAACACAAAACAACATTCTCCTCGGAGCACCTGCTGGTGGCTGAACTAATGCCACTTCAAAGAAAGGCTGAAAAGTGCACCTGAAATTGAGGATGAAGCTCCCAACTCGATGAGTTCTCTGTAAGAGTGACGGCCAGACTACGAGTGGGAACTTCATATAACAGTAGGATGCATTTACAGAATTCCCTAGTTGTTACTTGGTCCCAAGTTGAATTTGCCAGACTGAATTCTGCAGACACAGCCAAGGGGTCAGCTATGATTTTGAGGTCTGTGTTTCCTCAGTAATTTCTGTAAGTCAAATAGTACCTTTGCTTACATTGCCTTCTATGCACCTCTCCTCTGACGCCCATCCCATATTAGAACTGCAGAGGGACCACTGGTGGACCTTGAGACTAGGACGGTGCTGGGTTACCACAGCAGAACCACAGACTTCACCCAGATCTGTGCCGCTTCAATGACTCATTAATTTCTCCTCTACGATGCATAAACACAACTTCTGCACTTAAGACAGTAAGATATGTCCTTAATTGCTGCAGAAATATCTTCGATATCTTCAACAATAATCTTTCATCTTCCCATCTCTGCATATGGCAAGAGCAAGCTACCCAAATTTTCATAGGAGTGAATTTACATCTATTAGCATTTTTAAGTGCTCCCAAGTGACTTTGCTGAATTGCTCAAAAGACACAGAAGTCCGAAATTTAAGCTCTCTTCGGCAGAGGTGACTTTAATTCTCTGAAACAAAATTGCCACAAACCTCCCACTGTTTGGTGGTTGGTTGGGTGTTGCAGCAGAAGGAAGGAAGGAAAGAGTGGGAAGGCAACAATATTTTATTGAAAGTGCTATTCCTAGATTTTGAAGTCTCATGTTGATTGCAACTACCTCCACCTTACCTCATTAAAGGGAAGGAAAAGGTTCTGATTGCTCTTAATAATGCAATTAAAGAGCAATCTAAAAATTCCTCAGTTAAACCAGTCCTTTCTCAACAGACCACAGAATTCCAGGATAGCACAGTAGTTAAGAAAAGAGCAGTGAACAATAAACTTCTCACATGTTAGATATTAGAACTCACCAAAACCTAAGAAAACCTAACAAATACAACTGATGGATACATTGCAGCTGAGCAAATACAACAAGGTATTTCAGTACCGCTGTTGCAATACTGAAAAAATAACTGGACTACCAGGAAAGAGAGGAGTGTTTAAAAGTGATGGTGTCCAATGGAATACTGAAGAGACCCAGAAGATAAAACACAGTTAACACACTGTCCAGAAAGAAGAGAAAGTAAGTTATACAGAAGCAGGAGCTTCTGTACAAACATTTATTGAAGACCATGTCTATATGACCAGTATCATAGGGAACGGGCTTAGCCTTCTCTTCTTCAGAAGAAAGAAAACAGGTAGCAGTAGACAGATGACAAATTCTTTAGGATGCCAGACACTTTGCATCACTGAGATGGCAAATTACTGACAGTCTCTGTTTCCAGTGAACTTTTCAACTGAAGAAAACACTAGTCAACTGCCAGTAGACCTCAGAAGCATTTGTGAAACTGCCATTGGTGCTGCTCATGAAAATGAGGCTAATGTACATTTTTAACAAATAAGATGTATTGTACCATGATCAAACTACATTATCTCGCAGGGGAAAAAAAATTAAGTATTTGCTCATCCAAATTCTACTAGGGCTTTGCTATAGTTAGCCATAGGATCATCACTCACTCACCTCAAATGTTTTTGCTACAGCCAAAGGCTGACTAACAGCCAACAGACATTTTATTTTCAACTGGTTTATATTTAGACTCATGACGACATCACTGCATTTGTGATATTGCACCTCACAAAAATGAGGACAAGTCTCAAGTTTTGCAGCTGTTTTTCGTAACTAGAATCGCAACACCACATTCAGAAGTTGCAGTTAACCAGCTGACAGCCACATTTACCTTAAAATGTGTATCCTGTGAATTTTAATTACCGAAATGAATTTATAATTTATGAAGTGTCAAACCCTGTACTTTTCCACGCTCTCACAGTACACAGTTGTATAGATCTAGAGACCTTTATTTTACTATCTAGTTTTGTCTGAGATTTTCTAACTATGCCAAATCCCACTTCAGCTATGTATAGCTGTGAAATGTATTCGCTGGACATCACAGTTCACGTAACTGGCAGCAGGTTCATGCTTATTGTACTTTGAAGTTTCTACTTCTAGAGTGAAATTTGATCAACAGCTACCAAACAAGAGAAAAACTCACAAATTTTACGAAATAATCTGAGGGCTTCATTCCTTAACATATGAGGTGCTGAGCTCAACACACATTCTTTTCCTGATGCTCAAATAATAACTAACTTTCAAGAATCAAGTAAATACTATTTATGCAGGTCCATCACTACTTCAAACTAGTCTAGTACCCTATTGTCACCAAAAGGGATGGTCCTTGACAGTCAAAAGGGTGACTTAACTAGACTCACTGCACAGCTTCAAGGTCACTAAAGTAAGAAAAGAGGAGCCAACAATGGGCAGTCAGAAGTGAAGAGACAAAAAGGGCTGCCCACGTACCAGAGCTCTCACAAAAGGCTCCCATCAAAACTGGGTTCTGCAAACATTCATGTCTAGGCAAATAATAAAATGAGCTTGAAAAAAAAAGTAGTTTCAGAACAAAGCTCTACCTAAATACACATATTATAGCAGAGTTAATTCATCCTGCAAACCATCCAGGATGTAATAAGTCCCATAACGCCCCAATGTTACAAATACAAGGATAAATCAAAGTACTATTATGTGTTTTCATTTACCTGTCTTATGAAGAAGTCTCCATGGATTAGAGACACAATACCAAAGTTAGTATACTTAAAAATATGATCCATCAGCCACATCATCTGACGGACAACCTGAAAAGTCAAAAAGAAAAAGTTTAGTAAATATCAAGTGCAAAGAACTATCTATATACTGGTCACATTCTTGTTATCCTCTCAACAGCAATAAAACTGGCAAATATATGAATAAAGCCCTTTATGTGCTGAAGTATAAAGCAGGATAGGTGTTACACTCTCAAGAGTAGGATTAGACAGACTGCCTTTTTGTAATACAATATACAGTTCTACGCTATTAGCCATATGATAGAGTAATTTTTACTCCATCTTTTCACACAGGTAATGTAATGCTTCTTATTGAACACCCCAATTTCCAGCCAGTTGCAAACTAAAACCATTTTCAGTGCCTGTTAAAGTGTACACAACAATACAGATCTGTATTTGAAACTCCAACTGTTTTACATCTACCAAAAAAACCTGTTTCCTTCTTTGTTTTGTACTTGGGGATTTTGGTCATGAGATCATGTTGTCTTTGTGCTTTTGATGTGCATATGCTCCATACATCTTTGAGAATTTGCTTGAGTCATGCTCATTGTCCCAGCCAAGAAGCATGGTGAAAACGGAAAAACAAGTGGTTAAGCCATTAGATTCACTTTGACCAGTACTTCTTACAGGACAGTGAGGGCAGATACCATACCTGTTCAGTCCTTTGAGATTTAAAATAGGAGAATTACTCCAGGAAAGGTAAATAACAGAAGGCTTCTTCTCTTACAAGGTCTTTCCCCTCTACATCTACTACGCGTAGATTTTGAGTGGTCAACATTTTTCCAAAACTGGAAAATCCAATGTTCTTAGTCAGACACAAAGCTAGCTGCCTTTACTCTTCTCCGTGTTATAAGGCCACATCAAAACTGATTCTTAAAGTCATACAACATAGCAATCTTCCATTTACCACTATCAAAAAAGCATATGGAGAACCGGGATATTTCTCTGCTAGTCAGAGTCAGGCACCTTCTGCTTGGCATCTTTCAGCTGTTCAAGATACATCATTTGAGGCGAAGGCAGAAATAGAGCAGTCTAACACATAAAGATTTCCTCTAGAAAATAAAATGTATTGTTTATGTATTAGTTTATTACATCTACTGCTAAAGTATACTCTACGCCTCTCTCCAAACACAAGAGGCTTGCACAGAAACTGAAATATTCAGAATCCACATCGATGCCTTTAGCAATACTTCTAAGGAGAGAGTTCAATACTGTGGAGGATGGTGGCTTTTACCTGCTTTCACATCTTCACATCTAAGTAGAAATTGTAGAAAGCAGCAGATCATATTTCACACAGGAATTCTGTTTTGTAAAAGCAGCTTGGTAATCTGTAATTTGTATCTAGAATACCATGTAGCAGTAAGCCTTTCTTCCAAAGAAAACTATTTGTCTCTTGGAGTACTCTGGTTACCTATTCTCCCTTTTGACCACAGAAGCTATAAATGAATTCTGGGTTACATATTTGGAAAAAGATAAGGAAAATAAACAGAGTATGTGACAGTTATCTGTAAACAATTGTGGTGGGATGCTCAGCAAAGTGAAGTCTTTACAGGCTTGCAAGAGCATTCCACTAAATAGCATTTAAGATACTTCCTTGCCTTAGACACACAGCTGATCTCCCAGTCAAATCTAAATGCCACATTTAAAGGGTTAGCTACCCTTGACTAAGAATGCATTAAGGCCACCTTAACTCTCGTGGGTTTTTTAATAGCAGCAAACTTGCTATTTTAAGATCTTATCTAATGCAAGAGCACCAGTTTCTGGACCCTCCAGCATCACTGGAAGTAGAAAAAGATACTGTGTCTGAGAGAAAAGGACAGCTCTCAAAGACATGAAACCTTTTGCTTTGGAAGCAAGTATCTACTACTTCTTTGTGACATACCAGTATGCCAGTGGCTATTTCTTACTAGATGCTACACATCCAAGGGAACAAAAGACACACTTCATCTTTGTGAGTGATAAAACAAAAATTAGTTCCTAGATATAGTTCCTCCCTTGAGAGTAATACTGGTGAAACAGTTTCTCATACATTCCCAGGCCTGTGTTAAATAAGAGAGAGGATCTTAAAGCAAAACTTCTCTGTAGAGATTCATGTTCTTTCCATTTCAGTAAACTAGAAAGCCTTAGGGAGGGAAAAAAAAAACCCGAAAACAAAATAAAAAGAAAGAAAAGGTGTGCCCTAAGGATAAGAGTTTAAAAAAACATCATGAGAGTTGTTACTGCTCTTCAAGGCACTACAAGACCATAAATTCACGCCCCCACGTCAGCCCGAAGATGACAGGCTGCTGTAGGGAACTATGTCCTTTGGCAAAAATACCAACAAAATTCCACTAATGACAATTTAGCCTGCAGCAGTACCCACAACTGTCAGCGTTCATCTACCACTTCGGTATTTTGACAAAAATCAAGTAGAAGATACATAATCTGTTTTACAGGAGGAAATAAGCAAACTTAATCTGCTTCCCTTAAAAGGTTTGTGTCTTTTGAGAAGCAGTATTGGTCTCTATATGTCCTATGGCAATCCTGGAGGAGGAAGTCTAAGTTATAACTAAGACAAAACATACAGGCATCTTGCTGCAAGTGGGCTACAAAGAGGCAAACTCCATAACTCACTGATTACAACTCTGCCTATAAACCTGGGCAATGATAGAAAGAGGAAATACAAATATTTCCATGTATATTAATTCACAAATATATACACACACTCTAGCACATAAAATGAAAAAAGGTGAGTTTAAAGACCAGCACACAACTATCTTGCTTGCAATCAAAAGGCAAACTTGATTAATGGATATTCACTCTGCTACCAAGGGTAAAACAGAGGACACTGCAAGATACTGGTTGTGGCTCTTCCACTTAATATCCTCGGGAATGAAACAACACTTATCAGTTGAGTCTTCTATCACATGCATTTAAGAAGGTTTAAGCCATTACATTCAGAAGTGTTCTGAGCATAGATTCATAGCTGTTAATGGAGTGAAAGAATTTCTGGATGCTGTTCAAGTTTCTTTTTGCTTCATCCGCCCTGCTCAGATAAGTTAAAAATGTAGAAAAAGATTTTACCAATTTTGTAAAAAAAATCTAGGTGCCTCCTACTCAACAGGTCAACTTTCATTTCACTCTATAGAGATTCCATAACAAAGCAACCTGAACAGACTGACTTTTATCATTCAAGCACCTCTACACTTTAACAATGAGACCTGGAAACACGTCTTGAAACTTGCACTCAAAACAGCTGCAAGCTCTACACTTTTCTCTCCACTGCACCCTTCCTGGCACTGCTTTCTGCTCTAAATCAGGAAAAAATAGCCAGTCAGAAAGCAGTAATAGCAGCATTTTAAACCTACTTCTCTTTGTTAAATACATAACCTTTAATGTTTATGAGACCTCAACTAACTTACTAAGTTTGTTTTAACACCTACTTTCACAAACAAATTGGAACAGTTTCTTGAACTACATAAAAAGTATAACTAGGTCACTTATGATTCAGCTGAAACCTTGCTCTATGTGGCTTGTCTTATGGTAACATGCATTAGTCAAACAATATCAGTCCAGTCCTTCCATTAAAATTATAACTTCTAGCTAAGTTCACTTGATAATAAGAGATCAACTTTTCCTTATGCACATAAGTGAATCTGAAAGACAAGAAATATCTTAACACAAGTATTTTTGTTCACTGATTAGGGAGATTAAATTTGCTTAAAACAGATTAGGCTGCACTACCATTTCTATATAAGAATTTATGAAATACCAGAAAAAAATGCCATCACCTGGCCCTTAGGAACCACTGTCAAGTTACAAGTACATTTCAGTACTCCACTATGCAGAAAAATATAGAACTTGAAATTGAACATGTCTTAAAGGAATGTGTTTTAAAAAGCAGCATTAAACTGTAAATGTTTGCAGGTCATGTCTGGTGTCAGTCTGTATTGGCTGGGAAAAGCAAGCAAAAGACATTTTGGCCTGCCACAGGTCTTCCTAGTTCAGCCAGTGCACTATCACTGCCGACAGGCCACCTTTGGTAGCTGTTCTAATTCTTTGTAGGCCCTTCTGTATGAAATGGAAGTGAATCTTTCACCTTGGCAAAATACTTAGAGAGCTAAAAAGTGTTATCCGAGTGGTCAAACATATAGGAATTAGTGCGGCTTAACTGCCTTATAGAAAACAAAAACAATTCTTGCAAATTAGCATCTTGTTACTAATGAATGAATACCAAGGTTGTCAGGGACTCCATGGCAAATTTAAATGGCATTTGAAGAAAATTGCCTGATTTATACAATAGGCAACTGTTTCATGATTTCTTTTGGACAGTGGGATTTGTTGTTTGTTTTCTTCTTCCAGTGGTTTTACAGTCACACAAAGTAAAACCGATTCTCTCTGCTTAGAAATATGAAGCATGTCGTTTAAAAATAGCTGATTCAGCAAGCTCTATCAAGGATAAACCATCATGACCTTTCTCATTACTTTTAACCACTGGTAGCACTCATGGTACACTTGAAATATATGTCGAAGCTTGTACTTTGTTTATTTTTATTAGCTAAAAACATTAAAGCCATATGAGGCTCTGGACATGCACCTTCCAAGAGCAATGACTACAACTATTTAAGGGAAAAAATACATATTTTAAGGATGTTTTCCTCTTCTGAAAACCCACAAACCTAACAGTTTCCACAGTGAAAGTGATTTACCATCTTAATGCCTCCTTCCATTTTTAACATCTTGCTACATTCACTGAAACTTACTCTGTCTGGACTGAAACTTTTTAGCTGTGGAGTCAAACAGGAAAAATATGGCTTAGATCTATATAAACACTAGTTTCCATACATGAGTCAATGAAGCTTTATGACATTTTAAACACCTGAGACATCAAAAGTCAAGATTATATGCAATACATATCCACAGGAATATACTCTGTCATATCTATATTACAGGATTGTTCTATGCATAATCTTGTTTAAGGGAAGAGTGTTTATTCTGTCATTCTGCTTATTGGGGTACTATAGTACAGAATACCATATGTACCTAACTTACTCAGAAGAATTTACAGCAATTAAAAGTACTTTTAAAACAGTCGCCCCTAAGCTACAGCAGAAAGACAGAAATTAAGCCTCTACTCAATCCTGAGTGGTATTTTCCTGTTTTCTTTTTTGAGTTTGGTTTGTTTGAAGGGTGTTGTTATTTTTTTATTTTGAGGGGGTTATTGTTTGGGGTTTTTTTGTTGTTTTTTATCAGCTCTGCTGTCATATGTAAGATCCGGGAAAATGTGCAGTGTATGTACAATCCATATTAACACACACAAGAAGAACAGTGCCAGTTACAAGTAGTACAGATGCAACACTGGACTGCGTGGTCATGAGAAACAATGACGGACACAGCTGGTGCATGTTTTGAGCTTGCCAGGTATGTCTCCCACCCTTTGTAGCCTCATGATACATACATACTTCCTCTTGATTTGCACATAAATTCAACTTCCCGTTTAGATCCCATATTCTGGTTTCCAGCACTACAGTCTCTAGATAGGAATTTTCTGAACAGAAATGTGTGAAACAACTGACATTAGTGGCACTTCTCACCAAGAAACGCTTAAGAGTGTGTGAAATAAAAGCTCAAGCAATTTTGACCTTAGCTAGCCAGCTTAGCTTGGACATGACCTCACAGGGAAGTAAATTCCAGTTTCTGAACTCCTACCAAAATCCCATAGAGAACTAACTTCTAACTTTGAGAAAATTTCCATGCTGGAATAAAGTCATAACCAAGAAGCCAGACCTGCACAGGTTTGAGCAAAGCTAACATGAGCAGCACAAGCACATAAGGTGAGGAGGAGATCTGTTTCCCTCTATGCTAACCTAGACAGGATGCACACTGACTCAGCTTGCATATGACCTTCTTCAAAGGCAACCTTTGTGGCTTAAAACCTGCTCCAAGCTACTGGCTGTCACATTAAACGAAATCTAATCAAAAAGCTTTCTATTCAGGGCCTTGGGATTATTTGGTGGGTTAACACACAAAAGTCAGTCATGAGTACTGCACACAGATGCAAGCATGCCCAAGGTAACACATCACACACACAGAAGCTTTCCCACTCCCCGGCTGTAGCCTACCGTGCCTTTATCCTGAAGGCACATCATCAGAGTGCAGACATCACCCGTTGCTTGATGGTTCACCAGCACCATGGCTTCATCTTCTGATACTGCTTTAACATCATCACCCCATTCCACTACTATTAAAAAAAAATAATAAAAAAGGTAAACTTTACAACGAACACATGGAAATTTTACTATCAACAAAACAAAAAAAAAAAAACAAAGATCCCACACCCAATTATAATAAAGAAACCTACATTCTACTTAGCAATTTAAATTTGCACATAGCATAAGACAGGCCTATTAGCAAGACCATTTTTCCAAGCAGAGGGTATCCAGCTTAGTTTTAAATTGCATGCACAGAATAAGAACAAAACAAAAATACTCTACCAGAACATATGCATAGAGATTGATCATTTCATGTCATTACACCATTCTATATTTAGGGTCTAAAAATTACATAAGCTTTTGACCCAGCTTTCAAATTCAACTGTCTCACTTCATTAGATTTTTTTTTTTAAATCATGTTGTCAAAATGTTTTTTGTTGGTTGTTTGTTTTTTTTTTAAACTCAGCAAGTTTGTTTCATTTTTATACTTACTATTATTAAACTACTCTGGTAAAAACAAAACAAACCCCAAAATCCGTAGTTGGATCATTATATTTAAAACACTACGTTAAACTCAGTAATGCAAATCTAAACAAGTTAGCTATAGGCAAGAAAGTGGGTTCAGAAAATGCTGCTCAGATGACAGAAACTATTAGTCATTATTTTGCAGACCAGTGACCAGATACTCCAGTAGCAAGAATGATGTTAGGAGGAAGCTACAGCTGCTGATCATTTAACATCTATACCGACTAGCAAAAGTATGCTGAGGTAAGGAAAAGGAGTTAAAATTGCCAGCTCCATCATCACAAAGTAACTAAATACAGAAAGAGAAGACTGCCTCCCAAAGAAGAACATAGGATAGAAAACTAGAAAAAGCCTGCCATAAATTAAAAGACCAGAATACGTCCCATGCTGTTATTGGGGCAAAGCAACAAGTGAATAGAGTCTGGCTCTCTTAAATAACAGGGATGGTTACTGCAATGCAGGGTAAAGGGAAAGGAAAGGCAGACTAAGTAGCTCTACCAAGTTCAAAAGGAAGAGACACATTGCCCACGTACGATATGATTTCTTTTCTGTGTTAGTTCAGGATCTTAAGAGGTTCTTACTGGCTATTATTTTAATTTCTGACATCAAAGGAAATACTTCATGTCCACTACTGAATTTTTAGTACTGTTATTAATGGGTCTCCAGACAGAGATCAACTCTCATCACAGGACAATTACATACTTCACTACTATCTGTCTTTTAAGCAGTGGCTTAACTGATGCAAAAGCAACAGGCAACATACTGAAAACAAGAAGGAATCATCCAGGCATAGTTTGCCTGCCCTTGCAGAAATCCAATTAGCATCACCCCTTGACAATTGCCACTTCTATTGCTTTCTAATGGCTCCCAAATTACTACTGAATTGGGATTTGAACACAAAGTAAAAAAAATAAAATGCTCTATTTGGTCACAAGTAAATAGAATCAGACTAGACAAAGGAAAGTAGGGAGGACTACTCATTCCAAAATCATATCATAGAATAATCAGGATGGAAGAGACCCACCGGATCATCGAGTCCAACCATTCCTAACAAACACTAAACCATGCCCCTTAGCACCTCCTCCACGTGTGCCTTAAACACCTCCAGGGAAGGTGAATCAACCACCTCCCTGGGCAGCCTGTGCCAGTGCCCAATGACCCTCTCTGTGAAAAATTTTTTCCTAATGTTCAGCCTAAACCTCCCCTGGCGGAGCTTGAGGCCATTCCCTCTTGTCCTGTCCCCTGTCACTTGGGAGAAGAGGCCAGGTCCCTCCTCTCTACAACCTCCTTTCAGGTAGTTGTAGAGAGAGCAATGACGTCTCCCCTCAGCCTCCTCCAGGCTAAACAACCCCAGCTCTCTCAGCCACTCCTTGTAAGACCTGCTTTCCAGCCCCCTCACCAGCTTTGTTGCTCTTCTCTGGACTCGTTCCAGAGCCTCAACATCCTTCTTGTGTTCAATCTCCTTCCCTTTTCCTGAGGAAGTTATTCACAGATCCCTCTTTATTTTTCTCAATGTGACCTTGGAAGATCCCCTTTATCCCTCTTCTTTGATTACATGTGAATTCTCTCCGACAGCCTCTTAACTCCATCGAAGTTGGAAAATGCCTGGACATGGCACCTGTAGTTAACCATGCACCTTCCTTATCAAGTATTTCACGTATCTACTTAATGGCAGCACCCCACAAGGCAAGAAACTAAATGAAATGAGATTTTTTTTTAAAGAGAAGTTACTCACACATTGATTTTGAAATTATTACTTCAGTATCTTTATTATACAGTCAATATACAATAGTCTTACTGAACCATGGCTTTCCAAAAGTACTAAAAACTAAGTACTGAAGAGATTAAGCATCTGTAGGAGTTCTCATAAGAAGCTAATTATTTCCAAATAAAATTATTTTATTTCTAGATCACTCAAAATAAAATTGATTACTATGGATGCTTCTTTGGCACATATCAATTTACACTTCTAATAATTTCTACCATAAAGCAGTTTAAAAAGAAACTATTTTTAATCTTCAAAAATCCTCCACAGACCTAATGTTCTGAAGGATTAAAAAGAAGTTCACGACTAAAAAATCGTAAGCCATGAAAAGTAGCACACAATTGAAAACAACTAAAGGGGAGAACTTAGGGAGCTTAATTTGATAGAAAAAAGTACATTTTAACCTACTAAGTGAAGACCGATGTCTGACTTTAAAACTTTCAGATATGCCCCAGTCAAAGCAAAACAGGGGAAAACGCTTCTGCTGTTACCTACGGTACTTTACCTACTCTTGATAAACACAAGTGACAGTTAAAACACACAACCAGCTTACAATGCACTAACAAGTTTCAGCTGAGAAGCAGTAAAAAGGAGAGCTCCAGTATCCCACTCTAAATTGAAGGTAAAAAGAAAAAGTTTCACTTAATTCTTTAATTGCTTTACTCAATTCATTTTATCCATCAACTGGCCAGGCTAACAGCTCAACTTCTACATCTCAGCTGACAGGTAAGAAGTTATTAAATCACAGCGATTCGGCTGGACGTCCTCTAGTTTCTGTTCCCTCTATCATTTCTCCTGAGGCAATCAGGCTGTCTCTTCTGCTTAATAACACTTTATGGTCAATTGATTGACCTGTATTATCAAGGAGAAAAGAATGAGTTTGTGCAAGTCCTTCACAGAGCAATTCTGGATCAGAAACAGAACAGCAAACCACAAAAGTGTGTAGAAAAAACACTGCCGTTACCACCATTTTTGGAAGAAAATCTCTCAAATAACTAGCATTTTAAGTTCACCATGTCCCTTTAAACACAGTGAGGGGAATAACTGCTTGTCTTCAGTTTTCTCACAGCACTGAAATTTTCAAGAGGGGCAGCTTTTGCTTTAAGAAAAGCTTATGCCATTGCATTCCTCCATTGCAGCTGGAAACATTCAAACCAAAATCTCAGCTGCCAGCAGCAGAACCAGCAACACTCTTTGCTCCACTGCAACAAGACAAAAAACAGTTCCAAGACAAGTATTTGTCACTCAGGCGCCTGAAACCCAGCAAAGATTACTCCACGGCTTCCTTCTATTGCCAGGGTACACTGGATTACCAGGGTTCTGTGTCTACAGCCTCGCGACAGTTAAATTTCTGCAAATACAGTTCAACACAGTAAAATAGCATAAGGGAAGGAAGGAAGGAAGCAGGAAATCAGTTTAACATGGTAATTTGAAATCACAGTAAACTCAGTACCAAAAAATCTGAGAATCCTGACTAGTAATGTCATCTTTTACCCACAAGACTGAGACAGAAGTGGCTTAGCTGGAAGAGATACTTCATTTGTGATCTAGTGTTGGAAGCTTCTCCAGGAAACAATGAAGACAAAATTAATTGCAATTGCACGTGCTGCAAGAAAGATTTATCCCTCTCCATGATGTACATAATTCCCTAAAACATCAAGAAAGTATTTCATGTAATGAGCTGCAATACAAGCTTTTTAATGAGCTAATTGTTGCATAGCTTAAAGAAGAAAATAAGAGCAAGAGCTCTTCCCACATTTTTACTGAACTATCACACATCTAAATGTAGCTATTAAGAGTTCTCAGAACACTTGAGTGCTTTGTAACCACGTCCTTAACATAACTGTGTGCACGCAAGCGATGTGATGAGCAAGCATTCAAACACTTCAATTGCAGCATGTCATTAGGCTGGGCAATCGACTATTCAGCTAAGTAACAATTCAGTAGATTTATGTTATGCTTTTGAATACACCTGGCAAGAATGGCAATCCAGTGTTCTGCACAATTGCCTAGCAATTTATATGAACTACTTCATTTTGCATACCACATTTCTGAAATGTTTGACTGTCTCCTCTTGTGTCTCTCTTGTCTCTGGGCAACCTGTTCCAGTGCCTCATCAACCTTGCAGTAAAAAAATTTCTTCCTAAAACCTAATCTTAATCTCCCCTCCTTCAGCACAAACCCACTAACCCTCATACTATCTCTGCACTCCCTGATCAAGAGCCCCATCCCAGCCTTCATGTAGATCCCCTTTAAGTACTGGAAGGCTGCTCTATAAGGTCTCCCCAGAGATTTTTCTTCTCCAGGCCAAACAACCCCAACTCATATGGGAGATGCTCCAAGTCCAGGTGCTCTGATCATCTTTGTGGTCCTCTTCCGGACTCACTCTGACAGACCCATGTCCTTCCTGTGCTGAGGGCTCCAGAACTGAACACAGTACTCCAAGTCGGGTCTCTCTCGAGAGCAGGGTAGAGGGGGAGAATCACCTCCCTGGACCTGCTGGTCACACTTCTTTTGACACACCCTGGGATATCACAGGCCTTCTGAGCTGCAAGCACATATTGCTAGCTCATGTTGAGCTTC
Source organism: Phaenicophaeus curvirostris (assembly GCF_032191515.1). Lineage (NCBI taxonomy): Eukaryota > Metazoa > Chordata > Aves > Cuculiformes > Cuculidae > Phaenicophaeus > Phaenicophaeus curvirostris. Next base: position 90,670,181 of record NC_091393.1, on the reverse strand, counting down.
TCACCCTCTAGCATCCCAAGTCCTTCTCTTGTACCATACTAATCCATATTAATTCCACAAATAAAAACCATGAAAAGACTGATGCTTAAAGGCAAGGTCACAGAACCTCTTTTAAGTACTCTCATCACAATTATTAAAAACCTCAAAACCATAAAACAGCTAGATGAATCACCTGAAAGTTATGATACACGTAAAATGCATAATTCATGTGGATATCTACTTTGCCATTTAGATGAGTCTACATACAACAGTCACAATTTCCTCTAGAAACGAATAGTTAAGAACTTCCAGTCCAGAACTTCCCACCCCTTAGTTTATATTTCTTCTAATCACTTGTAATCACTTGCATCCATGAGGCAAGACTTCACGAAAACCTGTTCCAAGGAATCACCAGTTTGTAACCATTAGAAATGAACAGTACCAGTTAATCGCTTGGAAACCTTCAGTAACAAAAACAGAGCATTAACCAGCCTCCTCTGCTTCCTCAAAAGCCATCCTGCTCTCTAATAGACAGAACGGTATTCAATAGTGACTGTAACTCATGGCAGCCAGGTTTCCATGTTTTGAATGTTCTTCCTCATACTCAAGCATTTGTGTCTGGCAAGTTACAACCCTGCTTTACTCCTATATTCACAAATGGCTCATTAAGGCATGTTTCGGCTAGAATAGCTATGTGCAGTTGTTAAACTCATTTGTCTCGCCTCTATAGATGGGATTCTTTGATAGCTGGTATTAAGAAATCCCAGATGTGATGGCAGAGATTAAATATTACTTAGCATGCCTAGACTGCATTAAATAAAAAAGAATAAAGACATGCTAAAGGTGTTCTTTTCCCCTTAACAAAAAGGTTAAAGGCATTTGTCTCTGCGAACTGGTTGCCTACAGTGAGGAGAGGAAACAAATAATGGACTGAGCGAATCAGCATAGTTAGTGTTTTAGATTTATTAAGTGTGTATTTTGAGGTTAGAAGTTATTTAAATAACACCTATATAAAATAAGACACACACTCCTGGGAAGAGGAAAAATAGCTCTTCCTATCCCACCCATTCCTTCCAAAATTTGTACTGTCAAGGAAACCTTCATATATTGTCTCTAAGTACACACAAGGGATGCACATGATCGATTAAAGTACAATCCAGAAAAGGAGGGAAAGAGCATGCATTAGCATCACACTGCATCAAACAAAGCTTCACTTAACATGTTGTGTTTCTTTTCCTATGTACCCTTACTAACAAAAGTCAACTTCCATGTTATAACAATATATACATCTTAGGATTAGAAAAACAGAGTTTCAAACAAGATTTTGGTATCTAAAATCCTATCTTTAACAGCTACCTTGATTCAGACTTTTATGATAAACTGACCTGCACTGACAAACTTTTCCTTTTATTTCCATTAAGAAAAATGCTTATTATAGAGAATCATAGAATCATAGAATAACCAGTCGAAGAAGAAACAGCAGCTGAGAAAGAGAAGCCTGCATCTAAAGAGAGATTTTTTCTACAGTACACGTTAATAAACCAAAGCTGAGATTAAGATGTCTCAGTCAACATTTTCATTTTTTTGCAACAAACCATTCTGCACACCTCTGCACTTCACCGTAGGAAATAATGCACGTTGCCTTTCAGCTCCATTCTTCTCAGCTTCCACACTCTCCTTTCGCAGTTTACGGATATATCTCCTTTGTGGAGAAGAGGACTTTTAGCAGTCACAATATTTATGCACTAAGTCAACTCACACTCTTACTTAAATTAACTGACAGTAAGAGGTGTTAAAAACAGGAGACAATTACAGCAGAGGTGTCCTGGCTCTTTCATCTTTTAACCAACCCAAGAACCACGCTTTTCCTAAAGCACAGCAGTTCCTTTTGGAAAGAAGCCCTAGTGATGACTGCTTCTGAAGATCAACTATATTTTCCTGGAGTGCATGTTCAAGACCTCATGGGTACAGTTTTCTTCAGTTCTATAATTCATTGGCACAAGAGATGATGCTTGTGGCTGAAGAGAGGGCTCCTTTTACCCATATGTGACTGAGAATCAATAAAAGTGAAACCTTAGCTCATCTTCTGTGAAGTAAACTTCCACTGACTTCAGTACAGACAATATTTCAAGAGCTTCTCTTCACAATTACGCTAGGCAAGCAGTTTACACAATAAGAAAACTTTTTAAAAGTTAATAAATTCTGTCAGGATACACAAGCTATGTTCGCTATAGATATTTAAGGAACAGTTCCAATATATCTTAAGTCTTACAAGAACACATCTTTTACTGGACATACCCTCCATGTTTTGCTGGAGGCCTCCAATAGCCTCCCACAACACAGCTACTCCCACAACACAGCTTTAATTGTGGAGGCACCAAAGTCCAATAGGTCATAGTTCTGATCATCCAAACTGTAACATCAATTGTATATGGTGGCTACTACTTCCAAGGAGCAGCACAAGAGATGCAGTGTGCATAACTACACCGGCGAACATCGACTGCGAAGTGTGAAGACTGCGATTGATGTCACCTTTCATGACTATACTGGTAATAGAATTTAGCAGCCAAGAAGCAACTGTGCTGTCTGTTCTGCTGCTTCTATTATTAGAAAAGCAACTGCAACATTGAAGAATGGGATGGAGTGTTGAAATCCTTTGAAGTACCTTGAGCTCATGAGTCAGACCACTCACAGAAGGAGCAAGATGTACAGCACATTCCTCCCTGGTGACAGATAAAATACATTAACTACCCAGAGGAACATCAATGCATTCATAAACTACTATCCTAAAGGTCTACTACCTTACATACTGCAGATGTTATAATGGCCAGAAAGAAAAAAAAGAAAAAAACAAAACAAAAAAACCCAGTTTGAAGCCTAGAAGAAGGAGAAGTAAAACAACAGGGCAGTCTCGCAATTTTTTTCTTACCATGAAAGAATATTTTTTCCATTTTTAACACAGTTAGGAAACGAAACATCAGAACAAGAAGTAAAGGTTATTAAGGGATAGTGAAAATCAAATAGGCTTGTAAGTGAAAAAAATCCTAAACATTTTTTAAGTATGCACAAAAAATTACTTAGTTGGAAGCACATAATCACCAAGGTCCTAAATTGACAGAGGAATCTGAACCGACAGTAAATGTACTTCAGATCAACTGCTATTACTTCAGTTCATATTGATTAACATTTTGGTCACTCCTAGTTACATTGTGGAAACATGCACTGAGAACCTATGCTAAAAACCAGGTATTTTCTATATTGTCAAATAAAGGCAATGTTTACAGGACTGTCTTTAAGACAACCATAAACCAAAAAGAGGTATATATGCTAAAGATGAACTTTTGCTTCTGCTGGTTAAAAGCTTCTACACACTTTGGGGATGACAAAAAACCCACAACATCATAAGTAACAGGAGCAAAAAACCATATTTCCGCAAAACAAGCATCAAAGAGACTCTGAATAGAGGTATCTCAAGCTAAGCTGTTATACAGAGCAAAGACAAGATTTGCAGCTTATTAAGACTGCACAGTTATACCTGGCAAGAAACCTGCTTTGACAATCATAGGATCACAATTTCACTTGTATGAAAAAATGTGCTGGGAATTTTCTGTCCACACGTGTTTTATTGCTTGCTAGACAGATTTGAAATTTTTAAGGGGAAGAATGAAAACAAAAGTTTTTCTACCAGTTTGCACTTTCTGTCATTCAATCTCAGGTCAGTGACAATGGAAACACCATGGTTGGTGCAAAAAGGTCCAGTACTTGCATAAACAGACTTGTTTTGTCAGACAAGGCTGTGGTCCTACATTCCATTTTCGTTTTCTACAAGGTTGATTATTACAAGGGAGAAAAGATTCTCAGCACTCAAGCACATCACTATGTACAAAATCCACAGAACACTTTTCAGTTTCTTTAAAATCTAAGAGTCAAACTTGGAATTTTACTCTTAACACTCATGTTTAGTCTTAATGAGAGGATAGTCCAAAATAAAATTTGTATATTTTGATACCACAGTCATATTCAGTGTACTTCATATTGAAACTGCAGTATTTTAAGTATTACTACAATGCAAAATATATCTCAAGTTCAAAGAAATTTATATCTGTAAGACAGTTTTATTAAAAACTGATTGGCTTATCTAGAATTAAAGTTACAGAATACAACACCGTTACAACAACTCAAGCACATTTATCTTTGTAAAAGGTTGAGTAACATAGAAGAGCAGTAAGAATAGGAAAGTGTGTTTCTTTTCCCTGATAAAAAAACATACCAGTGCAGCTGGGTAACTAAAAAAATGCTACACGGAGCTCACTATTATTGTTACTCTTATCACCCTTTAGAGCAAGGAACTGTTGGCTGCAGCTCTGTCTTTTAAATAACTTGCACTCAGCAGGCTACTACAGTACTTTACCCATACCCATTCGCCTTGTCACTGCTTCTGAGCAACAAACCAAGCTGGAACAGAGCTGACAAACACCATTTGACACATCCAACACTGACCAACAAGAGCAACTCAGTAAGTCCCATGACTTCCCCCAGTCCCTCCCTCTAAAAATTACAGGTATGTTCACAAAAGCTCTCATCTGGAGCTGGAAAAATTGTTTCTTCCTGGGTTTAACTCAAAAGGAGCTAGAGGCAGGCCTCCCTCTGTATATAGCTCAAAAGAATGAGAAACAAAATGCGAGGAAAGTGGAAAAGCCATTTAGAGCACAAAAAAACAGGGAGTCTAAAATTCAGAATGTTAACACTGGGACTTGAGCTTTAAGAAGGAAAGTTCTAGGAGAAAAAAATCATTACCTCCAGCAGCACTAAGTCCAGCTGGAGGTCAGTTACTAGGGCTGTACGCCAGGGTCAATACAGGGACAAGCACTGTTTAACATCCTCATTAGTGTCTGAACGAGCGTGCATGCTCCTCAAGTTTGCAGTTAGTCTGCAGACAACACAGAACTTGAAGAAGTATTTGATAATGCCAGATAGCTGTGCTGCCATTCAGAGGGATGCAACACAGGTGGGAGAAATGAGACAATGGGAAAGCCAGGGACACAATCACTTCCCTACTCCTGCTTGCCACACTCTTTCTGATAACAAGCCAGGATGCTGTTGGCCTTCTTGGCCACAATGGCACACTGCTGGCTCATATTCAGCTGGCTGTCAACCAACTCCCCCAGGTCCTTTTCCGCTGGGCAGCCTTCCCACCACTCTTCCCCAAGCCTGTAGCGCTGCATGGGGTTGTTGTGACCCAAGTGCAGGACCCAACACTTAGCCTTGCTGAACCTCACACAACTGGCCTCAGCCCATCAATCCAGCGTGCTCAAATCCCTCTGTAGAGCCTTCCTTCCCTCAAGCAGATCAACATTCCCACACAACTTGCATTGCCTGCAAACTCAGCAATCCCCTCATCCCAATCATTGATAAAAGATATTAAACAGAACTGGCCCCAATACTGAGCCCTGGGGAACAGCACTTGTGACCGGCTGCCAGCTGGATTTAACTCCGTTCAACACAACTCTCTGTGCCCAGCCATCCAGACAGGTTTTTACTTGAAGAGTACACCCATCCAAGCCATGAGTAGCCAGTTTCTCCAGAACACCGTCTTCTAGATAGGCAACATCTACAGCCTTTCATAGAATCATTAAGGTGGGAAAAGACCTCCAAGTCCAAGCATCAGCCCAACACCACCATACCTACTAAACCACTTCCTGAAGTGCCAAATATACACGTTCCAGTCAACGCCTCCAGGGATGGTGACTCCAACCTCTTCCCCGGGCAATCTGTTCCAATGCTTCACCACTCTTCCAGTAAAGAATTTTTTCCTAATATCCAATCTAAATCTCCTAGATCAGGTTAATCAAGCAGGGCTACCTTTCCTAAACCCATGCTGACCAGGCTTGATCATCTGGTTATCCTGTACTTGCCACATGACGGCACACAAGATGATCTACTCCATAACCTTCCTTGGCACAGAGGTCAGGCTGACAGGCCTGCAGTTCTGTGGATCCTCCTTCTGGCCCTTCTTGTGGACTGGTGTCACATTATCTGATCTCAAGTCAACTAGGACCTCCCCAGTTCACCAGGAATGCTGGTAAGTGATGGAAAGTGGCTTGGTGAGGACATCCACCAGCCCTCTCACAACCTTTGGGCAGATCCCATGTAGCCCCATAGACTTGTGCATGTTCAACTGGTGTAGCAGGGCGCTAACCATTTCCTCTTGGATTATGGAGGCTCCATTCTGCTCCCTGTCTTCCAGCTCAGGGGGTTGGGTACCCAGCGAACAAGTGGTCTTACTGTTGAGGCAAAGACATTCAGTACCTCAGCCTTTTCCTCATCTATGGCTCCCCCTGCATCTGAAAAAGGCTGGAGATTCTCCTTTTGCTGCTAATACATTTACAGAAACATACTTTTATTGTCCTTTACCACAAGAGCCTGATTAAGTTCTGATTAGGCTTTGGCCTTCCTAATTTTCTCCTTGCAACACTTTGATGCTTTCCTGAGGTATCCAATGACAGGTTGAGAGACAAATTGAAATATGGGAAATCCCACTTCAAGACAAGGAGAAAAAGAGAAACACCCCCCCCCCTTTTTTTTTTTTTTTGCTATAAGAGTGGTCAAACACTGGCACAGGTTGCACAACGAGGTTGATGATTGTTCATCCTTGGAGACATTCAAAACCCAGGCAACCTGCTCTAGTTGTTCCTCCTTAGAGCAAGGGGTTTGGCTAGATAATTCTCAGAGGTCCCTTCCAACTTAAACATTTTTATGATTCTGTGATCTACAGCCTGATGTTGGGAGGAAAAACCCAGCATTAACAAAATTCTTTCTTAGTGGATACCTTCAACTACAACAACCTACATTTCATATGGTGGCATGAATAGGAACAGCCTTTACAGTTCCAATGCACATGTTACAAATATAAAATTGCAAAGTTTTCACATCTTACTGCTGCAGAACTACAGCAAAGAAATAAATTTGATGCATAGTTCAAACTTGAACCACAGAAGAATCAGAATATGATTCATCTGGCATCATGAGACCCAGGTAAAAACATGGGGCCTGTAACCAACACCACAAACTTGAGACAAAGATGTATTTTAGCCAGATTAAGAGATAGTGCTCACTGTTATAAAGTCCTGAGATCATCACCCAAAGACAGAGATCTTCCACTGTAACATCTTGTAAGCATCTGTGCTGGTGAAAAAAAAAAGAAAAAAAAAAAAAAAAGAAACAAAGAAGAAGGGGCAAGACAGCACCATCGGAGCAATAAGAAGATGGGATGAACGAACCTTTACGGAACCGTGCTCTGCTATCTCACAGACCTGCCAGGCAAGTCACCATTGGCCCAACGTGCAGTGCATAACCAGCACAAGTTACTTAAGTCACCTTCTGAACTGCTAGGAATTTCTTTGTAAAACAAACTTGTTAGACATGCTGTGGTCTTCAAACACATAGAGTTTTGTTCTTTTAAAGAACATTAGAACATGTTAAAAACATGCAACCTCCCACTCTTCTCCTTTTCCCTGTAAGCTTATGTCCAAGAAAGATAAACATCCTTATTATAAAAAGTCTGTAGCTATGTGCCACAGATGCAACAGAACTGCTATTTCTGCAGGGACACAATGACAGCTGTTTGATTTTTAGTGTTTTTATCTGATTTGTTTGAAAAAAGCAAATTAAATAAAATATTTTCTCCCTAAAAAAACGCACACTGAAAGCACATGCTCAGTCACAGTTAAATTACTGCATCCTAACAATAACATGAGCTGTCTTTGCAGAGTCAACTGTCTAGCAGCAGAATCTACCCAGGGGCAGTATCGCAAACTACAATACTATTACTACAGTTTCCTTTTGAGTCACTGGCGATGGTATGCATTACTAACTTAATCCCGCTGCTTGTCTTTCCAGATGTGAAATTCCCTGTGATGCCAAAGAGTCATTTATAAGATACTTCACCTCCCTCAACTGTTAAGGTGGCTCCAGAAGTGCAGCTACCATTACAGAGCCTTAAAAAGCTAACAGATAGCAGACAAAATCTGATCTTCCCAGTCAGGCTTCTGGGGAGACAATGCCCAGAGAATACACCCAGGTTCATGGCCCTAAGTAAAGGGATACTTTTCAGATTGTGTAATCAACACCAATCCACCTAGGTTCATGGCCCTAAGTAAAGGGATACTTTTCAGATTGTGTAATCAACACCAAAAAACCCTATCTCCCAAGCAACTGCGTGAAAAATCCCATTAGGGTAATGGTCTATGCAAAGCAAATGACTTGTGAAACAGCAGTCCGCATCCTCCAGAGAGGCCTACCTCTTTCAAAGCATGGGGCATGGTTGAAACCTGCTTTGCAGCATTAGCTGTTAACTCAGAGGACCTCGATCGAAACAAAAAAAATGCAAGATGCAAACAAGCCGGCCTAGTGCAAACTGGCTAAAACAAATAATCAACAAGCCATAGAACAGGACCACAGCACTCCCAGTTTCCATTCAACTGTTCATCTGCTTACACAGAGCTGTGCACTGAAACATCACAGGACTTTTGATTAGGAATCAAACTTTCTTCTTTATACAAGAGAAAAAAGTCTGTACTGCTTAGCCCAGATAAATACAAATACTGGGGAGATTGGACAAAGACACCACTGGAAAGAAATGCACCCACAAGATAGAAATAAGACTTCAAACAAGTAACAGGAGAAAACTTGTAATTCTATTTCAAGAAGAAAAACAAAGACATGAGAAGAGTCCATTTCCTATCAAAAAATAAAGATAAGAACTATCTATTATCATAGCCAGGTAAATAGATGGGTGTAATCCACACTAGGTATTTTGCTTTTGCCTTCAAAATGGACAGATTTGAGTAGTTACTGCTGCTGGATAGTGATGCGTAAGACTTGAAGGAACTTGCTACCAAAAGTATATTCTGTGCCAACTACCCAAAATAAACTCCTGATAAAGCCTATAAAAAAAATTTCACCATTATTTAAAATGGAGCAAGTGCTATTACAACAAAGTTTGCCAAAAAGGGCTAGTTAACTTCTCTTTTTATTATTATTCTCTATTATTATTATCTGGAAAGCCACAGTGGTAGTCATATGGAAGATTCTGGTCCTACTTAATCTAGATTTCAAAGTCAGGCCAGTTGAAAATATGGCTTTAATGAGCATGTAACTGGTGGCTTACAGCAATGTACCTGTTCTTCCTCCCAAGATTTGGAGACTGGAAGCTTCCTATATAATTTCAAGGAAATCAGAGCATCTAGAAGCTATCCAGATATTTTTGAAAATAAAACCCAAGACCAACAAAAATCAGAGCTGCAGAAATAACACGACATATTGAACAATCTTAAAACAAATATCCCAAGGCCATGGAATAGCAAGTTTTTCTGGGGACAGAGGAAGAACTCAACCACATTTAGTTATTACATAAAAACGTCATTACAATACTGAGCAATGAAACAGTTTTTTCCCCTATTATCTCTGTTAACTGGTCTACATAGGAAAGGCAAAAGGCCATTCTTTGCATTTATTTACCACCTTCCTACAGCGATCTCGCAACAGAGGAGCTTCTCCCCACTTGAAAGACACTGACTATTTAAACCTCTTCAACTCAGTCAACTTTGTACCAAAAAAACAGAGCTACTACACACCTGAATGATCACAGAAATACATATTCAAATAGCGTATTTTGAGATTGCATTAGCAGCATAATCTAAAAATCAATATCCACAAGCAATGAAACTGGCTACTAATCAAACAGCTGCTGCATTACTCTCTCCCCCCCCCAAAAAAACACCTCTGCACCTCCAGTTCCCCTGGGTTAGTGTAGCCTTATACCACAAAGCAGAACTAAGACATCAGATGTTTAAGTTGCAGTGTGGAGAGGAAAAGTTAATAATCAAAGGCATGCAAAGAACCAAAAATAACTGGATACAGATGCAAGGAAGCAGAAGGACAATCTTTTAAGAGCAGCTTTGAATGTTTGCATCGTTAGGTTTCATGGATTTTTCCCCATGCTACAAACAGTCTTTTCAACAAAGAAGTTACAACATGAACAAGAACTGTAAAAAAATTTCCCCTTGGACTTTTTAGATACTAAGTTCTTTTTTTTTTTCAAATACTGGATTTAATAAAGACTGGGGGAAAATGATGTTGAGTTAACATGAATTTAATCAAAATAATTTAATCATAAAACAATAAGAAGCTAATGATGCAGATTAACATAACAATAAATTCCTATATTTAGTTTTATGTTTCTGTTTATGCAAGTCCCATTATTAAAACAAGAGGCCACAGTAAGTTTGAAAAGCATGCTGAAAAACACATGACAATAATTCTAGCCACGAACTTAAGCTAATACTTTTGCTGCTATGATGCAGGAAATTATTCAAGCCAACAAAGCATCTCACCGTGATTAAACCTACCCGGGCTTATTTTATACCAGTTTGGCAACTCTTAACAATTAACTGTGTGGCCATGTTTCAGGTTGCCAGTAATCAGAAATCTATTATCATAAAATCAGAAGGAACACCTTTAACAGCACAGTCAGACTGTCAGAAAATAAAGTAATTAGCCAGAAAAAAACAGCCTCTCTCATTAGATTATTCTAGCTGATGTACCTCAAAGCAGCAGCAGAAAGTTTACTGTTCCTAATTTTTTAAAAAAAACTTTAGCTGTCTGGCATCTGTTACTATTACAAAACAAATAATCCTCTTACACCTGCTGCCAGCTGCAAAAAATACCTTGGATTTGTGGCTGACAGTCTTACTGGGAGCTTCAGTAGTACTTTTTATTGACACAAAATGGTCAGACTTGATACAAACAAATTTATTCAAACACTCTGAATGGCTGGCTCCAATACCTACCCTTCAGTGCACCCTCAGCACACAGACTAACATTCTTTGTACCTTTCAGTAAATAACCAGGTCCCAATTTTGAGATTTTGAGTGACAGTGATTGAAGCTTCTCTTCCTCCCTCTCTTCTCCCGCCTCAAATTAAGAAAAAAAAATAAAAATTCACATCTCAGATCAAAAAAATTTTCTATACATTGGGAGCAAATGGTACAAAAGACAGCAGACAACTGCTGGGGAAACAAACAAAGAAAAGAAAAGGAACAGACTTCAAGCATACTTCAATTAAAACCAGCACTTCACTGCAGAGCAGTTTCTCTGGAGAGCGCCAGTAAAAGGGCTGAACAATAGAGTTGTGAAAGAGACTGTGGACTTGGACTTCTCCATTTCCAATACAGCAAGTGTGCCACAAATGCAAGAATATATTAAAAATCTTAAAATTCCACTTTACAATGAAATGATTAGTGTGACTACTCCAAAGTCTGTGGGTAGCTCTGTAAGCACTTTACAAGCAACTTGTGATCTGTGGCTACAAATGCCTTGGCTAACTCAGAAAGCACTGTGCCAAAAGTTTTACAAATTACTCTCTCAGAAAAAAAGAAAACTAGGCAAAAATAAATTTATCCAGGCTACATGTACAGCACTCCCACGGAGTAAGAGAGTACGAAACCCTGCTTCAAAGCAAGCCCGGTAAGTGACCAGACGCTCACACCTACCACATTGGTTTTGCAAATACTAAAAAGGGGTAGTAAAGGGACTGGAAGAGGAAGGAGCAGGCCACCTGGTAACACTATTTCATCACCACAGCAGCCACTCAAATAATCCTTTATCTTCCTCCAGTGATGCTCAGCAAAGCAACTCATGGTTACACGAGCTCAGGGATAAAAGTGCTTCTGCAGTCTGAAAAAACCTGCCGAACACCAGAAGCCCACGGTAAGCATCAAATGATCTTTAAACACATCCAAGACAACAGAATTACCCGGGCAAAGGCCTTGCTGTTGTCACATTCCCTTTCTACATTACTAGGTTAGAAGACAAAAGTATTAGGTTTGATGATAGAAATATGAGTTTCAAATTGAAAAAAACCCAAAACATTCATGTTTGTTTTCATGTAATCCACTATATGCAAGACACTTATATTAACTGTACTTGCATCTAAACGCATTTTTACAAAAGTAAAGTGAACTTCCCAGGTCCTTCATGTTATATTACTACATGCACAGGCTACAGTTACATTTATTTCCAAGTAAAGCTGTTGCTAGGAGCAACAACAACTGAACTTTATGCCAGAGACACGCACAGGAAATAAAAATGGATATGCATTTGGAAAGGAAAATAGCAGTTAGAAGAGTTGGAGTTTTGCCATGCCATCTATATACATTTATGCATATCAAAATAGAATGAGGCTCAGGTACAAACCCTCAGAAGGCCACATTACTAATGTAATGCCTTCACGTGAGCTATACAGTGGTACAGAACCCTTCTTGACAGACTCTCAGGCTGCTTAGCACCCACACCATTGTGCTCTCCCATGTCTCCCCAAATACACTCAAATACACCTCAACCCTCGTATTTCTCCATGTCTTTGGGTCAGATTCATAACCGACTTTCTCTTTGGCTCTACCCTGCCTACAGTAATCCGAGAATCGCTGTTCTTTCTTGAGAGTTTAATTCAGGTTGCTGTCCTTCCAGTCCTGTGCCAACTTCTATTTCACATGCAGATCAGAAAGTCTTAAAAACACAATACTTTAAGTTCCTTCACCTCCTTTTTCTCATATTAAGACTAAACAGTTACCTGCACATGCCTTTTGGATCCAAAAGGCTATGATAGTTAAGGTGGACTAAACACCTCCTGAAGAAATGGATGCTGCTTCATGCACCGCCTGTCACTGCCAGATTAATATGTTGTTCCAGAAGCAGCAGAAGCAAAAAAGCCTTGTTGTCTGACCTCCTCCTGCTCAGTGGGCTAGACAAGATATGCTGCACTTTGGCAAATCCAAAACCATCAGTGCACTTGCTGGACATGCAGCAGATGTCAAAAAAAGAGATACGATGGCCAAATCTGCTTGCACTACCCCAGGTGAGGCACTAATTTGGGTTTCTCTGCCCAGCGCTCAGGTGCCAGTTTTCACAAAACTCATGGGGACACCATCATGGCTGAAATCCGAACCATCTTGTCAATTGCAGACAAATTTGCGAGGAGGCAAATCAGAAGTGTGGGAGGGGTGAGAGAAAGAATAGCTGTTTAAAACAAGCAGCTTAGTCCCATCAGGAAACTATGCTTAAAACACTGTCATATTTATCTACATAGGTAATAAAATACCCTAGTCACCAAATTACATTGAAATAGTATTCAATGGCAGTCCTAACCACCACACTCAAATATAACAGATGCTTAAATTAACCAAAAACCTGCATTCTTAGTATTATTTTTCTGTTTCGGTTCTGGCAAGCAAACAGAGATACTACAGACTTCCACAGAAACTGCACAGGTTTGTCACTTCAGGATGCCAGAAAACAAATGAAACTAAATTAAAAAGCCTCAGACAAAATCCTCCTTATTGCCACCAAAAACCCACATCCACAAGCGCTCATGCTATTGCCCTAGTGATTCAACTTCCCAGAATCCACGTCCTTCCAAGCAGCAGCAGTGCTGACCCTTGCTCTTAGAACACCATTTCTATTTTTGGTTCTACATAAGTGAGAAGCCGCAATAAAGCTATTAATCTTTCCTCTCCTCCTTTACTTAAATTATAAAACTGAGGTGAATCTTTACGCTAGTTTAAACTATTGGACTCCTTAAGCAGGGACAATTCCTCACCTTTTAGAACTACAATGTTTAAACAACAAGTCTTCAGTTTATGTCGTATGACTCAAAAGAAGTAACAGCATTGGCTTTATCCTGCAAAATAAGCATTTGTGGAAAGACACAATAAAAGTATTTAAGAAAACTACCCAAATAAATAAACAAAAAACCCCAAGCATTGCTTATTAAATATTAGAGACTTTAATTTTCTGCCTTCCAATGACACTAGAAGTCCCCTTCTTCACACAGAGGCAGGGAGATTGCATGTCTTCAACTCTATTCCCTCCAGGAAACAGAATCACTGAGTTGTCCAGTTCAGCTCTGGTTCAAATTCAGCTGTGACTGAAATTATTCTGATTTGATTTCAATTTGCACTAATGAAGCTGTTAAGCTCCCTCTTAATTCTTCAACAGCTTTAAAAAAACTGAGACAAAAATAACAGTGAAGTTGAACCACTGATATTTTTTAGTATTATTCTCCATCCTGTCCTTTACATATTTTATAACAGAAGGTATAGTGGTGTACTCAGCCAAAACTTTCCCTAAGCTCTCCATCATGATACCAATCTCTTCCCTAAATTGCTACTTTACTTAAATGTTTATTACTTTGGACTGTTCAACACTGAAAAACATCTGCATTTTGTTGGCTACTCACATGGCTTAAATAATTCTGAAATTCTTTACAAACGTCTCTGTAGCTGACAACCTCAAATGGTACCCACACAAAACTTTAGAGGAAACCTACTGCTAAGCTTTCATCAAAATGGACACTGGTCTTAATTCCTTTATTGACTAGTTTTCAGTTTATGATAATCCTTTGTTCTCACCCTATGCGTAGCTTTCTCCTCTAAAAGAACTTTGCAGAAGGGACTTCTCCAGTCCAAACACACTAACCAGTTAACAAAATAGTAAGAAAAGGTGAAGAAGTCTTCTTCAGTTACATTTTATTCACCTACTAGAGCCCTACCCTGCTTGCTTGAATTTGGGCCACAAGCAGTAGTTTAACTAACACATTAAACCTGATACTGTCACCAAGAGATGCAATTTCTTCCCCTTTGCTATTTGTACCTATCTTCTTCTTTCACCACACCCGCAAAATGAACTGGGGTACATGCTGCATTTTCAAAGTCACTCAAGCAGAAAAAAAAGGGGATGGGGAGCTTTAGCCTGGACCAGGGCCATGATCCAGATCACCACATGATCATTAAACTATGTGGCTGATATGATTGAAGCAGCAGTGGTAGGATGCATCTGAAGGGTTCGGACTGGCTTTCCTCAGTGGTGCTCCCTGCTTGAAAAGCTTGTGGAGGGAGGGTAGGAGAAAAAAAAAATAGAGAGAGCTTCAAATGCAGAATCCTTCACTGGTGTCACAGAAAATTTTTAGCAATGCAAATATATTAGCGTTATTTATTTCAGAAACTGCCTATACAAATGGCTGGACTATTATCTCAAGTGTGGTGACTGTAACAGCAGTACAATTACACGCATACGCAATCCTGCATTCGACATGTCATCTTACCCATTAGAGCTTATATTCCATTGTAACAAATGCAAGCAGATTACATATCTCGGAGCTGTATTTTGGCTTAGTCCACGCTGGAAAGTTACACCACTAAGCTTATATTCCATAAAGGATTTGCTAACTATTCTGTCTAATTAAGGTTGCACAACTCTTCCATTTTTAAGATGCTGGTTTCAGCCACTTAAAACCTTGCCAAACTAACCTTTGGCAAAGACTTCTCTGTCCCTCACAAACACCCAACACAGAAAGGGAGAGTAATATTGCTGTTCATATGTTTGAGCTTCATTCTAAAATAGTAATTTCCCAGAACAAAATGACAGAGGAAAAAGGCTTTATCCACGCTGAACATTCTTTTTTTTTTCTCCAGTTTTCTTGAAAAGCTCTAAAAGACATCTATTATTTAGAACAGTTACTTTGAATGAGAATGAAAAATTGAATCTTTGACATAAAGGCATCATCTCTGACATGTTCCAATACAGACACAACTGCACTGTTGAAGTGGAAAAACACTCCTCCTTCATACACTCTGCAAAGACTTTGTGGACAAAGAATTCAACTCCCTAAGCCCTTGCTTTGCCAAGTCAGAGCTGGACAAAAGCTTTTTTGCAATTATTTCACAGGGGTCCTAAAAGCCTACCATCAAGAAAAAAAAAGAAAAGGTAGGGAGAAGAGAGACACATCTCTCAGGTATTCTTAGTCATATCCTTTCAAGCACTCAACCAGCAACAAAGGGAGAAGTAAGATGACTAGTGTGAATAGATACACTAAAAACAAAGGCCAAGAAGAACTAGGAAGGATGAAAACACATCCTAAAACCAGCAAACAAGCACACACAGAATTCCCAAAACCTTGCCTTCCTTTGGCTGTTAGCACATAGGCTAATACAGAAGCAGCCCATCCTGGACTTAAAAGTAAGTAACCACACCTTTCTGGATAGGTATCCCTCAACGATTTCATCTTTACTATCCTTAGGCAGATATGACAGATTTGGTATGCTCACAATAGTTTGTGCATTATCCAGAGTAGGTGAAACAGGAGCAGAGACTAACCCACTTTAAAAAAAATAAAAAGAAGGACGCAAATAGCAAAACAATAAAAATACCACCAGAAAAAAACCAACAGTGTGGACTTTTTCCTCAAAGTTTTGTGCCAGAAAACAGCAGCTGTCTAAAAATAAAATTCAGAAACCATTTTCAATACCTTATCTTTTTGAATGATCCTTTATAAGTAAAAGATAAAATAGGAAAACCAAATTGTGGTTTTACTGCTGATGACACATTACTGATACCAGATGAACTGTAGTATCAAGAAGTATGGTAAAGCCACAATTCATGTTCCAAAAAGCAAAGATGAGAATTTCCTGGTGCAATTTTACACCTTATTAAACTAGGACAAGGGTCCTACAGCTCTTTATGAACAGACACATCACTTGCATAAAGAAGTTGACAGTAAGTTCACTGTACTGCTGACCTGCTCTTACGCAAAGGGACAATGAGCATTTGCTCCAAGGCCAAGGCAGACAGAGCTTCAATGTCCCCAACTCATTCAACTCCGACCGTTTCTTATCAAGACAGCTCACAAATTACACACAAACTTCCTGTTACAAAGAGCAAAATAAACTCATAGATCCCTGCTTGATCTCAGCATAACCTACACAAAAATCATACACACCAGAGAAAGCTGCATTTAAGCCAAGGATTACTAGAAACTCAACATACAGCC
Source organism: Phaenicophaeus curvirostris (assembly GCF_032191515.1). Classification (NCBI taxonomy): domain Eukaryota; kingdom Metazoa; phylum Chordata; class Aves; order Cuculiformes; family Cuculidae; genus Phaenicophaeus; species Phaenicophaeus curvirostris. The sequence goes on along the minus strand of NC_091393.1, from coordinate 90,653,317 downwards.
ATAGCATAAACCAAGAGTTTCTGTTGTGCTGCTATCCAAATCTACTGAGTCACATCAGGTATCTTTTTTTTATTTTGAATATGCAAAAAAAACCCAAACAAAAAACAAAAAAACCCTGTTTCTACATTTCACATCCTGCCTGACCTCAAAAATACAAGTTGTTTCCCCCACGCTCCTCCCTACCCAGTGCTCACAGAAGTGACCAGTCCCAAAACCAGAATATTGCCAGCTAAAAATCACAATGTAGGAACAGAGGAAAGAAGTTAACAATGGCAGGGTTACAGACACAGGTAGGTCTCCTGAAAAAACACCTCCTGCCCTATTTGGGGCAAAAAAAATGTACTCTCTCATCTGCTTATCTCCAGCTTCTGCTGCACTTCCTGCCCGAGGAAAGGGAACGACTTGTCATGAGAAGCAGCGCGGGACGGGGAATGCTGCCTGTACTGAGGAAGTGTTGTCACAGCAACTCCACCTGTCTTTTACAGTTCTGCAAGACAAAAGCATTCACATTCTTAGAAGACCAGAGGAGCTGAGGGTGTTGACTGATGAAAAGGAAACAATGATTTTGAATTAGAGAAAAAAAAAAGTATGATTGCTTGAAAAAAAAATTATAGAGTGGTCACTGCTTAATCATACACACAGATCAGCCAATAAATGTTAAATCGCTTAGGGGGAGAGGAAGAGGGATACAACTAAAAGTCAAGATTTAATGTTACTCTATTTGGCTGAGTAATAATGAACAAAGAAAGGGAAACGTCCTCACATGACAGAACCAGAAGGTTCTTACAGACACTATTTAAATGTCACTTTCTTGGCAATACCACAGGATTAGTTCACTTTTTATTAAGCACTGCATCATTACACCAGTAAGTATGCTTACACCACTAAGACTTTATGTGTCTTAAGACTTTATGTGTGTTAATATGTGTATCACTCTTCCCTTCACCCGCCCAGGCCCCAACAACCTGTCCAACATTACTGCAAGACTATGTGTGTTGCCAAGAGGCTGAAACACAGGGGTTTATTGAGTTGCCCTCTTCACTGCTGGAGTATGAAATACTCCAAGCAGAACTCTCAAGGAGATTCCCTCCGAAGGCACACACAACCCTGTAGACAACATGGCACCACTTCTCTGCTGCTCCGAGAGGCAGAGGAGCGTTCCCAGTTGCTGCAGACAGAGGACATGTACCCTCCAGCAGCTCCTCCCCATTCTCAGCCAGAAGTCCAGGCTGGGCACACACCACTGCTCCCTACAGTGGGACTGAGCTATGTAGAGCAGAGTGAAGCACAAGGTTAGCATCGTGAGTATCAAGACTGTATTGCTAACTGATTGCTCTGCTGTAGCAGAGACTTCTACTTGCAGTACTGCAACGACAGTATCACAAGGTAATACTATGTCTTTAGACAGCAGGAGAAGACAACATAAGCTGGTCTAGGCGCATTTAAGCAAAGCAAGCTTTTCTCTAGCAGGCCCTTAGCAATTTGATTACATACAGGGATATTAAACCTTAGTCTGCAATAGTTACTTAGAAGATGGTTGCTTCAGAACTCGTTTTGTAGGCGAGCAGGAGGTCACCAGAAATTCATCACCACAGATAAGCTCCATCTCCCTCCTATTACATGTACTCCACTATTTAGTGGTTTCTGGTTTACTTGTATATAAAATGACAAATTATAGTATAGGGAAAATAGGTACTTGCCAACAAAGAATCAAGCACTCTTGAGTTTTCTTTTTTTAGAACTCATCTTCCAACAAATGCAGGAAAATATTTAGAAGTGTTATTCAAAGATGCCTTTCAAATGACAGCAATAAGCGGATTCGGAGTGTCCTAAATGAACAGCTCCTACAATGAGAGCAACAGTTACACAAAAAAGCCTTAAGAAAAAAAAAAAAGAAAAAGGCTAAGAAGAGTCATAAGAAGGCCCTTCTGAAAGCATATAAAAATAAAATAACATTGCTAGACTATCTGAACACTCTTCATAAAAGACACTCATTTTTCCTTTTCATAAGAAACACTATAGAGTTCAAGAGAACAGCACAGATATTTATCATACTCTGCCCTTTAAAAATCAGTGCCAACCAATTATACCCAAGCTCTTGCTCATACTTGCATCTTAAGAAGAAAAAGATTAGAGAAAGGAGAGTGACCTTTACAATTTCTCTTTCCATTCCTTCCTTTATTTTGCTTGTCCAGTTATACACTATCTCTTTACATAACGTCAAGTGCATCTGCAAACAGAAACACCTACGTTTATCAAAAAAAAACAGATTAGAGCTGCTGATACAGACAGATCGTGAAAATTCTGTGACAAATCCTCTAGGGTCCTAGCATGAAAACACAGGTATATGTGGGGGGGGGGGTGAAGAGAAGAAGGGCAGACCTAGTTCATGAATTTTCCTCAGCTCCTCCAGCTTTACTCAATAACGTACACAAACCAACAATTACACAACAGCAGTAATGCCCATAAGGAAAATCTAGCACTCATTACACTTTCTTCATTCCATGTTGAGCTCTCTCCCCTACACATTACAACAAACTTACGGAGGGAGGGGAAAGTCTACCCTGAATCTACTTTGCAGGCTGAGTTTAAGTTCCTACTTACAAATGGTTTATGTCACGTCTCACCCAACAGATGAGCCAAGCTATGAGGGAGACAAAGTAAATGAAAAAACTGAAACACACCTTGAACACAAATGAGGCAGAACACTACCTCCAACCAAAGACAAGCAAGCTTATTTAGCTGGTTACCCTGATAAAGAAAAAACCCCAAAACTCCACCAACTGCTTTGCTACTCAAAAGAAAAAAAAAAAAAAAAGATCAATCCTTATTCTCCTCAATACATCCATACTACTATCTTGTATTTATATATTGAAGCCTATCATTGACTCAGTTTTTGGAATCAAAAACAGAAGAAATCTGGAGCAATGTCTCTTTCAGATGCACCACTGCAAGTCTTAGACACCATACCCAATACATTAGTTTTCAGTTTGGAATCCAGTATGACAGTTATGTTATACTCTACAAAAAAAAGGTGACCTTATGACAGTATTTTGTAGATCTATCAACCTAGAAACAGACACATACAATTACCCCGTCTACATATGTTGAAGACAGAAAGATATGCCTTCCAGGTTTGTTCTGCATATGGTGGTGAGCACAGGTAAGGGTAAAGAAAGAACAGATAAAGAGATAAGCTATTCTTGCTGGTTTTTAGCTTTCGGTATAAAACATGTCAATGCCTTCATACCAAATAAAACATATTTAAACTGAGACTTCGTAGATGTGTTTCCATAAAATCCTCCCCAAAACAAAAGCCATGCTTTACAGTGAAAAGCAAAAAAGGCCTCCTTACCCATACACCATCCCAGAAAACACTCCTGTGTAGCTGTTTGTAAATGATACTTCAAACAAACATACTAAGCCATTTCAAGACTGTAAAACAAAGGATTTCAAACTGTAAACAACAATTTGTGTCAGCAGCACCAATCAACAGATGCTTCAGGGAGACTCCAGGATATGCAGATCATGCTAAGACCACTTTCCAAGCAGTAGGCAAAAGAAACCACACAGTTCTGCAGTCAGCAGTAAAGCTATACCAAGGAAACTGCTTTCAAAAATCGACAACCATATTATCATGGGACAATGCCTCGCATTTCAACTAGCACGTTCAATATACACAGCGAATCCCCAGGGTCATACGCCATATGACTTTAATATTACCATCATGCCCACAAATTTTGCAATTTCCAATGAACGATGCACGCAACACCTTGAAAGTCAGTCCTTCCTTTAGGAAGGTCTTTGTGTTTTAAGGCATAAAGCAGACATTTAAAAATACCTGCCACTGCAAATACTATGTGGACTTCTTTTGATGAGCAAATATAAACATATAAAAAGATTTTTAAAACAGCATATCTGGAAAAGCTTGAGCTGTACCAGGCAAGGCAATTTTGAAGCAGTGCAATGTTGCAACAGTTCTAGCCCGACAGACCAGATTCTAGCTTGCTGTTGCCACCATCTCCTTAAGAATAACTGGAAGCTCACCTAGAGTATCCACAGAAACTTTGTGCATCTCGGAAAGGCACACCACCAGGTACCAAAAATGACATTATCAGAGTAGCTTCAGCTCTTGTAGCCTAACAAAAAGAGTGCTCCATCTGGGTCATCACTGACTTTCTGACTAATCAGGAGTCTGACCAGACTCCAGAGCTGCCATTCCTTTTTTTTTCCCCCTTGTTTACATGGACAAGACCTGTGGATGCAGCCTGGGCAGAAGAGAGGGAAAGAATTTTAGGAGGGCTGTTTGTATTTTGCACTCAGTAGATTCATTTCCACCTCTTTCCAAGGTCTAACCACACACAAAGAACTGATGCCCATTTTCGCACACAAGGTCGGCAGCCAGGATGAAAATCAGTGCATTTGAGGACATGACTAGAGCCTTCCTAAATATTTCAGTTCAGTCCATCACCTTGATGAGCCTATGAATACTAACTAGCAAAAATAAGTTCAACAATAACTGCAAAGCAAGCATGCAGAGAGAAAAAACCCTATGGACCCTGTAATTAGCTCTGCTAACAGTAAATGAGAAGCCACACAGTCAAGAAACATTGCGTATCGCTGTTTGTATGAAAGAGGCTTCCTCTGCTTCCTTCTCCATTCTGAAGCAGTAGAAAAGACAGTCACTGTTGCAAGGAATAGAAGACCTACTCTTCTGACATGAGCTCTGTGTCCTGCTGGTCTTAAGTGGAGATGATTTAGAGATGCACAGCCTTAATAAAGAAAAGTTTGGCTCTATCAGCTACATGCTCAGCACAGCTTAACTCTTTTAAATAAGTGTACCTTTTTTCACGTAACATTAAAACAAAACGATCGAGATAAGAAAAATGGTATTTCCCATCACGCTAAGGCAAAACATGGATTGAGAAACTCTTGCTTAACACGTAGTAAGTACGTACCAGCGATTAAAAATGTTTTGGTACACTCAGTATATCAACCCAGAAATACAAAGCATCCGTATCAAAAAGCTGAAAGAAAAACATCCCACGTATCCACCATATTCACACAGCCCCCACGCTATAACCCCTAGCTTTTAACACTTATTTACATCCTCGTATTTGTGCGTTTTAAATCAAAGAGACGTTCTTACCCGTGTATCCTGCCCACCAGCCCCAGGACGCCACCATGGCTAGAAGCCACTTAAACAACACTCCCTCGATGTACCAGAAGCTTTTACTGTCCAGCACCCGGAGCGGCTGCAGCACGATTAAATACAGCACGTAGGACGGGATGGCGACCAGGTTGTTGGCGACCATGAAGGCGAACCTGAGCAGCGCCTTCAGGCAGGTGCAGCCCAGCCGCCGCGCTCGCTCCAGGGTCACGGCCATCCTGCCTCGGTCCTGCGGGAGAAGGGAGGCAACGGCAAGGCGCAGGTAGCGCTTTCCGAGGAGGAGAAGCCGGGAAGGGAACACACACACACACACACACACACACACACACGCGCTCTCTCTCTCACACTCACTCACCGGGGCGGCGCTGGGCCCCGGCCCGGCCGCGCCGCTCGCCCTGCGGCTCCGTGCGGAGGGGGGGAGAGAGAGAGAGAGAGAGAGAGAGAGAGAAGGGCGGGGGGGGAGGGGGGGCCCGAGGGGGCGGGAGCGCGGGGCGGGCAGGCGCAGACCGCGCCTTCGCCTCCCTTCTCCCGCGCCGGACACCTCGCCCTTCTTCTTCTTCTTCCTCCTCCTCCTCCTCCTCGTCCCGTCCCGTTCGCCCCCCCAGCCCGATACCCACCCCCAGCACGTGCCGGGGCGGGGGCGCGTACCTGCGCGCGCCGCCCGGGGCGAGCACGCCCCCGCCCCCGCCGCTGGCGCGCGCTCCCGCCCCGCGAGAGAACGACGGGCGGGGGGGGGGAGGGAGAAAGGGGGGTGGGGCCGGAGCAGGCGCCGCCCACGAGCCGGGAGAGCGGGCGGGGGGCGGCGGGGGAAGAGGCAGGGAGAGAGGGAGGGAGGGGCCGCGCTGCGCGCACACACACACACACACACACATATATATATACATAGAGGGACATGGTCACACACACGCGAGAGACGTGCGTTCACAGACACGCGAGACATGCTCTCACACTCACTCATACACACGCACGAGATGCTCTCACACTCATACACACACAAGACGTCCTCTTACATTCACACACAAGACATGCTCTCTCACACACAAGACATGCTGTCACACTCATACACACAGGAGACATACTCTCACACACACACAACATCCTCTTGCATTCTCACACACAAGACTTGCTCTCACACTCATACACACAGGAGACATGCTCTCACACTTGTACACATGAGATGCTATCTCTCACACACACGAGAGATGCTCTCACACAAGGCATGCTCTCACACACACACGAGACATGCTCTCACACTCATATACACACACACGAGACATGCTCTCACACTCATACACACACACGAGACATGCTCTCACACACACACAAGACATCCTCTTGCATTCTCACGCACCAGACATGCTGTCACACTTGTACACACGAGATGCTATCTCTCACACACGAGACATGCTCTCACAGTCATACACACACACGAGATGCTCTCACACAAGACATGCTCTCACACACACACACGAGACATGCTCTCACACTTATACACAAGATGCTATCTCTCACAACAAGACATGCTCTCACACTAATACACACACACACAGGAGACATGCTCTCACACACACACGAGACATGCTCTCATACACATACACACATGAGACATGCTGTCACACTCATACACACAGGGGACATGCTCTCACACTCATACACACACACGAGACATGCTCTCTCACACACACAAGACATCCTCTCACACTTATACACACGAGATACTATCTCTCACACACGAGACATGCTCTCACACAAGACATGCTCTCTCACACACACACGAGACATGCTCTCACACTCATACACACCCACAAGACATGCTCTCACACTTATACACACGAGATGCTATCACACACACGAGACATGCTCTCACACAAGACATGCTCTCACACACGAGACATGCTCTCACACTTATACACACGAGATGCTATCACACACACGAGACATGCTCTCACACACGAGACATGCTCTCACACTCATACACACACAAGACATGCTCTCACACACACAAGACATGCTCTTGCATTCTCACACACAAGACATGCTCTCTCACTCATACACACACACGAGACATGCTCTCACACACACAAGACATGCTCTTGCATTCTCACACACAAGACATGCTCTCTCACTCATACACACACACGAGACATGCTCTCTCACACACACACACATGAGACATCCTCTTCACTCACACACGAGATGTACTCACGCTCACACACAAGACATGCTCTCACACTCACACACACGAGATGCTATCACACTCATACACACACACACGAGACCCTCACACTCAAGACACAAAACACACTCAAGACAGACACACGCATACAAGACAGATGCGCATTCACACTCAAACACATGATATGCACAAAGCACAGTCAGTCAGACACGACACGCAAGACATGCTCTCACACAGACA